>NW_026125868.1:0-717319 GCF_943737965.1 Phodopus roborovskii
ACAATTCTGTTGGCCAGTTACTTGTTTCTTATCGGCTAGCTCTGTCTTAAGTATTAACCCATTTCTATTAATCTCCACGTGGTCTCCTCTTACCGGACAGCTAGCTGGCTGCCGTACTGCTCTCTCCAGATTCTCCATGTTGACTCCTCCTTCCTACTTCCTCTTTCCTCCTTGTCTCCTAGTCTCTCCTATCTTCCATTCCTATTGGCCAACAGTGCTTTATTCATTAACCAGTATGAGAAACATATATACAGAATGGCATCTCCCATCACATGATCCTCCTACTGAAGAGTTATTAACATTTGATAGCTGCTGAGAGAAGGAAAATCATGATTTGTGTGGGTCTGTGTAATGATGTGACCACTGTTGGATGAACATGTACCAGATCAGGCACTAGTTCCAAGACTAGCTATGCAACACAAATGGGACTTGATGGGAGACTGAAGGACAAAAAGTAATCTCAAAGTGGTTAGGAAGGGACAGGGTGGTTGAGAAGGTGGTAAGTAGAGGAATTATAGGAGTGAATGTATTAAAATACATAGTGTGAAATTCTCAAAGAGTTAATAAAATACTTTTATAGTGTAAAACATTGATAAAAATTATATGAAAGAAATATATTTGCTGGAAAAGAACCACAAAGAAATTCTGAAAATGAAAGAATCAGTTAAAAACAACATCATCAAAAAGACAGGACCAGAAAGAATGAATTTCAAGGGTGGAGAACAAATTCAAGACAGCAATATAACTTTTTTATTATTCAAGACAAGGTTTCTCTGTGTAGACTGGCTGTCCTGGACCTCACTCTGTAGACCAGGCTGGCCTCAAACCCACAGAGACCCATCTGCCTCTGTCTCCTGAGTACTGGGGTAAAAGTATGTGCCACCACTGCTGGGCATATACACATACTTTTAACTAGTGAATATGGGACTGAAAACCTGTATGCTGAAGGACTTTTGCATCTCACAGGTTTTAAGACCCCAATTCCTACTATCTCATGGACATGGTGCCCAAGCCATGCAAGCATTCTACAAGTAGTACCACATCTTCCCCTCTGACTTTGTGTGTGCCTTAGCTCCTGGATCCCTTCCTGCCCCTAACCATTGATACTGTAACACTGTTAGATGAATAATTGTGCTAAGCATTTCTGCAAACTGTTGATCACTCTTACCCCCTCTCTTTCCCTTTCTCTCTTTGTCACTCCAACATCAACTTCTGAGCAACTGCAGTGAAAGCCTGCTAGATCAAGAAGAGTTTTTGGTAGTCAGAAGCTGCACCCATTTCTGTCTGAGCTAAGACAACTACTAATACCCAATAACACTTTTAGCCCCAAGACCGAATCTCAAGTTCTACCCTGTTGATCCAAAACCTGCCACGTTGGGGTACCAGTAAATAGAGAACCAAATTCTCACTCAACAAAAAGTAAGACAGATATCCATACCAAAACACAAAGCCAATGATGTAATTCAAGATGGCCAGATCCAGCTACAGAAAGACAACACATGCAAGAAAAAAAAAACAGAAAACAATAACAACAAAAGACAAAAATATCTCCTCTAAAAATTTGTGTCACTATAGTAACATTCTCCAAAGAGAGGAACTTATATGATGCACAAAACAATGAATTCAAAATAGCAAGAGACTCAAAAGGGGTATGAATAAATGCTAGAATGAAGACCAAGAAAATATAAACAGCTGAATAAAACAAGGCACTCAATTCAAGACATACAAGTAGAATTTTGTTAATAGATGGAAATTCTGCAAAAAGAAAAAACAAAACATACATAAAACTTTAAATGAAAAATTCAGAAAGTCAAATAAAAAGATCAACATAAATGCATAAAAGTCACCAATAAAATGAACCAGGTAGAAGACAGAGTGCCATGTTGAAGATAAGGTAGAGGAATTATATCACTCAGTCAAATAAAATGATAAATCTAAAAGAAAATATTAATGGACCATGCAAGAGCTCTAAGACAATATAAAGACCACACCTGTGAACCATAGGTATCTGAAAAGAAGAAATTCAGGTGAAAGACATAAAAAGATGATTTTCCAAGTGCAAAAACCATACATGATAACAAATAGACAAACAGAAATTTCACACTTTATATAATAGACAATACACTAAATATAAGGATCAAACAAAAGATATTGAAGCCAAAAAAGAGAAAGGCCATCTCACAGGTAAAAGCAGGCCTATAAGAGTTACAGCTGATTATTCAATGGAGAATTTAAAGACCGTTAAGGTTTGTCTTAGTTAAGGTATCTGCATCTGTGATGAAACACCATGACCAAAACATATTGGGAACGAAAAGCATGTATTTCAGCTTACAACCAAAGGTCTCACACAATCACTGAAGGAAGTCAGAGCAAGAACTGAGGAATGCTGCTTGATAGGTTGCTAGGCTGATCCTCCTGATTTACTCAGTTTTATTATATATATATATATATATATATATATATATATATATATATATATATATATATCTTTTGGAGACGAGGTTCTCTGTGTAACTCACTTTTTAGATGAGGCTGGCCTCCAATTCGTAGAGATCTGCCTCCCGCTGCCTCTGCCTCTGCCTCTTGAGTTCTTGGATTAAAGGCATGTGCTTTTTCAGTAATTCCAGGACCAACTTCCACCAAACTCACTTTGCTTTTTCAGTAATTCCAGGACCAACTTCCAAGGAGGAGCATCGCCCAAAATGGTCTGGAGCTTCCCACATCAATCATTAATCAAGTAAAATCCCTACGCAGTTGCCAACAAGTAATCTGGATGTAGGCATTTACACAAATGAATTCCTCTTCCCAGAAAACTATGGCTTGTGTCAAGTTAACAAAACAACATAACCAGAATAATTGACCCTTTGTCAACCTGACACACAGACAATGTAAGCCAAGTGAGTGACCAGGTCCCTCCTATAAAACCTCTAACTGCCAGGTTCAACAAACAGAATACTCTTTTTTTTTTCTTTTCTTTTACATATTGATCCCAGTTCACTCTCCCTCCCTCGCTTCATCCCTCCCTCTGTCTCTCCCACCCTCCCATGACCATCGACCACCCTCCCCTCCCATTCCCCCTGCCACTCCATATGAAGGGTAATGACTTCCAGGAGGGGTGATCTAAATATGTCAAGTCATTTGGAGTAGGGACTAGGCCCTCCCTCCTGCCTTCCCCCATGGGGGATGTGCTCCCAAAGTCCTTTTGTGCACCAGGTTCCCCATCAGATGGCCCTTAGACTGCCCAGGCCTTCTAACTGAGACCCATGTTTAGGGGATCTGAGTCGGGCTAATGCTGGATTTCCAGCTATCCCTCTGGGGGTCCATTAGCTCCTCCTTGTTCAGGTCAGCTGTCTCTGTGGGTTTCTGTAGCCTGGTCTTGTCCTCCCTCTCTGTATTTGGATTCCAGTTTGGCTCAGTGTTTAGTTGTGGGTGTCTGCTTCTATTTCCATCAACTACTAGATGAGTGCTCTATGATGTAGATAAGTTAGTCATCAATCTCATTATCAGGGAATGTCATTTATAGTAGCCTTTCCACTGTTGCTCAAATTGTTAGTTGGGGTCAGTCTTGTAGGTCTCTGGACATTTCTCTAGATTCAGTTTTCTCTTCAAAACTATAATGGCTCCCTCTTTTATGGCATATCTCTCTCTCTCTCTCTCTCTCTCTCTCTCTCTCTCTCTCTCTCTCTCTCTCTCTCTCTCTCTCTCTCCTCTCCTCTATTCCTCCCCTGACCCAATCTTCCTAGTCCCGCGTTCTTTCCTCTCCTTCCCTTATCTTTCTCCTAGCTCCCTCTCCACTCACTGCCCCCCCCAGTCCCAATATGTTCAGGACAGCTTGTCCCTATCCCCTTCTGTGAGGGACTTTGTATGAATCCCTTAGATTCCTTGTTGTATCCTAGTTTCTCTGGCAGTTTGAATTATAGGATGGTGATCATTTGCCCAATGTCTAAAATCCATATATGAGTGAGTACATATCATGTTTCTCTTTTTGCAACTGGGTTACCTCATTCAGGATGGTTTCTTAAAGTTCCACCCATTTACATGCAAATTTGTAGATTCCATTGTTTTTTTTCCCCCTCTGAGTAGTATTCCATTGTGTAAAATGTGCCACATTTTCTTTACCCATTCTTCAGTTGAGGAGCATCTAGGTGGCTTCCAAGTTCTTGCTATATTACAAATAATGATGCTTGAAAGATGGTTGAAAAGATGTCTTTGTTTGCAAGTATGTGGATCATTTGGGTATATGCCTAAGAGGGGGATTGCCATGTCCTGTGGTAGACTGGTTCCCATTTTCCTAAAGAACTGCCATACTGGTATCCAAATTGCTGTACAAGTTTGCACTCCCACCAGCAGTGGAGGAGTGGTCCCCTTTCTCCTCATGCCCTCTAGCATCAGTTGTCATTGGTGTTTCTAATTTTTGCCATTCTGGCAGGAGTAAGATAGTATCTCAGAATTGTTTTGATTTGCATTTCCCTCATAGCTAAGGATGATGAGCACTTTCTTAAGTGTCTTTCAGTCTTCTTGATTCCCTCTATTGAGAATTCCCTCTTCAGTTCTGTAACTCATTTTTAATAGGGTTATTTGGTGTTTGTGGGACTAGATACTTGAGTTTTTATATATTTTGGAGAGCAGCCCTCTGTCAGATGTAGGATTAGTGAAGATTGTTTCCAGTCTGTGAGGTGCCGATTGGTCTTGTCAACTGTGTCCTTTGCCTTACAGAAGCTTCTCAGTTTGAGGAGGCCCTATTTATTAATTGTTGATCTCAGTGTCTGTGCTACTTGTATTATGTTCAGGAAGTAGTTAGTCTCTTGTACCCAATTTGTTCAAGGGTACCAACCACTTTCTCTTCTAAGAGTTCAGTGTGGCTGGATTTATGTTGAGGTCTTTGATCCATTTGGACTTGAGGTTTGTGCATATAGATAGGCGTGGGTCTATCTGCAGTCTTCTACACACCATCATCCAGTTGTGCCAGCACCATTTGTTGAAGATGCTTTTCTCCATCCATTGTATACTTTTAGCTCTTTTGTCAAAAATCAGGTGTTCATAGGTGTGTGAGTTAATATCAGGATTTTCTATTCGATTCCATTGGTCTACCTGTCTATTTTTTGTGCCAGTAACAGGCTGTTTTCAGGACTATAGCTCTATAGTAGAGCTTAAAGTCTGGGATGGTGATGCCTCCTGAAGTTCCTTTATTGTACATGGTTATTTTTGCTATCCTGGGTCTTTTGTTTTTCCCATATAAAGTTGATTATTATCCTTTCAAAGTCAGTGAAGAATTGTGCTGGGATTTTAATGGGGATTGCATTGACTCTGTAGATTGAACAATACATTATGGAATAATGAATGAATAGTGAAAGAAATAAAAGTGAAAATTTAAAATTCAAACAATTAATTGAAAATATACACAAAAATGCTAAAATCTGTAGAATATAATTAGTTTTAAGAGGAAAGTACAAATAAAAAAATGGAAAGAATTAAAATATACAACTTAGTAATGTACATTAAGGTCTAGAAAAATAAGAAAAAACAGTAACACCAAACAATAGAAAGGGATAAATAACCAACATCAGACCAGAAACTAGTAATGTAGAAAGGTAAAATATAAAGAATAAATCAGTTTGTTATTTGAAAATATCAGTAAGATAGGGGAAAATATTAGCCATATTAACCAAAAGGATGAGAGTGAAGACCAAATCAATAAAATTAGGAATTAAAAAAAGAGATTACAGCAGATATAAATGAAACATATTTCATAAATTTATATTCTACCAAACTGGAAAACAGAAAAATAAATAAATAATAAATTAATTTCTCAATGAGTATTTACTATCAAATTCAAACCAGAAGAAACAAAAATTTAAACAGACCCATCACAAGTAATGAAAGTGAAATTATTAAAATAAATTTTAAAAGGCCCAAGTCCAGATGGAGTCATAGGAGAATCTAAATGATTAAACTGACACTTCTCAATATATTTCATGAAATATAAAAGGAATGAATGCTTCAAAATTGTTTTTTTTTTTTTTACCAGCTATGTAAAACACAGTACCAAGTACTGTTTTGGCTACTCTTTAACACAGCTAGTACGCTTCAAATATACCATTGAAGTCAACAGTCATCACTACAAATTACTTGCTGAAATAATCTATCCTGAAGAAAAAAAATAGGAAAAAGAATTTTAAAAATTCCCCCAAACCACACATTTATAAATATTGTCATATTTAAAATGCTTGAAAGGCTTTAAATTAGTGAAAAGCAGCTTTCTTTTGGCAACAGAACATAAAGAAACTCAGCAACAGTTTACCAAATGCTCTTGGAATCCAAAGCTGTACTGTTTTGAACTTTTTTGTGTTGATTTGAAATATCAAATATTACTTTGGAATAAGGCTAGGTTCTTACAGGGTTTGAAACCCTGTAAGTGAAATTATTATTTTTTTTTCTTTTTTGGTTTGATTTTTTGAAACAGAATTTCTTTGTGTAGTCCTGGCTGTCCTGGAATTTACTCTGTAGACCAGGCTGGCTTTGAACTCTCAGAGATCCACCTGTCTCTGCCTCCTGAGTTCTGATATTAAAGGTATGTACCACCACTGCCCTGTGCCAAATTATTTTTTAAAAGCCAGAATTACATTGATACCTAATATAGATAAAGATACAACAGAAAAATATAATTATAGAATAATGTCTCTGATGAGCATAGTTGCAAAATTTCCAATAAAATACTTGAGAACTGAATTCAAGAAAGTATAAAAATCACGTCAATCAGGCATTGTTCAATATTCATAAATCAATAAATGTGATCTATGACATAAGCAGACTCAAAGGCAGAGAGCACATGATCATCTCATCGATGAAGAAAAGACCTTAGACAAAATCAAATATCATTTCATGATAAAAGCTCTGGATAATCTAGGGATACAGAGTAAACATCTCAACATACAAAAAGCAATATACAACAAGCCTACAGCCAACATCATGCCAAATGGAGAAAATCTTGAAATATTTTCATTATATCAGGAACAAGAAATTGTCTACTCTCTCCACTCACATACAGTATAGTGCTTAAGACTTAGCTAGAGTAATAGGGCATGTGAACAAGATAACATTGCTACAAATAAGAAATAAATAAAAGTATGCTTATTTGCAGAGTATATCATTCTATACAATAAACACCTGAAAACCTGTCCAGAAAAATCCCTACAATGGCTAAAAACTTCAGAAAAATCGCAGGCTACAAAATCAACACAAAAATTAGAAGCTTCCCTATATACCAATGACAAACATACTAAGAATGAAACCAGGAAAACCGCCCCATTCACAATAGCCTCAACATAAACCATGAATCAATCCTAACCAAGAAAGTTAAAGACATATATGATGGAAATTTGAAAATGCTAAATAAAGAATTACCAAAGAAGACAGCATAAAATTGAAAGTAATTTGATGCTCATGTATTGGTAGGTTTTATATTGTGGAAATAGCCATTCTATTCCATTCAATTGGAACTGAACAATAAAATTCCATTCAACTGAACAATAAAAATATTGCTAGAGCTATCATTCATATATGATTGCAAGTTATACTACAGACATAATCATACAAAGACAGCATAGTATATGATAAGAAAATATAATATATAAGTATATACAATGTATAATATGAGTATAGTAAGAAGCAGTTGTTGATCAATGAAATAAAATTCAAAATTCAGATATAAACCCATGTTCCTACAGCTACCTTATATTTTACAAATAGGCCAAGAATACACATAGCTGAAAAAAACAGCATCTGCAAAAACTGGTGCTAATCAAACTGGATAGCTACATACAAAAGAATGTAAAGAGGTCTTCTCTTTTTTTACACAAAACTCAACTCATAATGGATCAAAGTCTTCCACCCAAGATCCAATACAGTCCAGACAAGAGCAGTAACTTGCCCAAATGGCGAGTCTTACCATATTAGAACAAACTCCATAATGAATTTCTTCGATGTCCATCTTCCTTTCTGACACCGGTGGTGTTGCCAGGAGCAGTTGTGCCTCACTGTTAAGAAAATCCCAAAACCATTTTAAATGGAATATTCTGTAAGTCTTTGAAAGATTTGAAGAATGCCTATCCATTTGCTATCTCTGTATATTTAGAAAAACTATCTATAATCTGTACTAAATTGTACATTACATTTTAAAATGAGCTATATAAACACAATACCTAAATAAGAGGAGATATATACATATCATAAAATTGACCTTAAATTTGTATCAATAAATGAAAATCCATTCCAAAACAAAGTGTTCATTTCTATGCCATAATCCCCTTTTTACCTTTAAAAAGGAATTGATTGTGATCATTAACCATTGATAACCAATTCCATTTAAATTAAGACAAATATTTATAGACAATATTTGAGAATTTGAATGTCATTCTTTCCAAACACATCCTCCTGGTAGGGGCCGCCGTCTTGGGGATCCTAAGAAGATGCAGAAGTCCTGGCTGTAGTGGTCTGCAAAACTGCCTTGTCCCAGCTGTTTTGAATGTTGGATCACCTGGGACACTGCTTCAGGGGGTCTTGCTTGATCAAACTGTGTTAGTCAGGAAGGAATCCATAGCTTTCCATTTTCTGTGGAAACAAAAATAGAAATTCTTTTCCCCAGTAACCTGTACTTAGACTTAAATTTTGAAGTCAAGGCATTTTTAAAATATATAAATTGGATTAATTCAATAGCATTGATAATCAAGTATATTTTAGTAGTTGTTGTTCCTGCCTTAGCAATTGAGCAATTCAAAGACAACACAGTAGCATATAGTATCCAGACTCTGTATATTTTCCATTTTTACATGGCTTTTTATTACTCCATTTCTTTTACTTCTATTTTTTTTTTTTTCATTTATTGAGACGGGGTTTCTCTGTTTAACTTTGGCTGCCCTGCAATTCACTCTGTACACCAGTTTGCTTTGAAATCACGAAGATTTGCTTGCCTCTGCCTCCTGAGTGCTGAAATTAAATGTGTTTGCCACCACATCCAGCTACACTCTCCTTCTACTTTTTTTAAACCACTTTATCCTGTTTCTTTTCCTCTTCCAAGCCTACATATATTTTAAAGCACACTGTACACCTTTAGAGTTTTTTCTTTATCTTAATCTGAATTTACTGTAAATTTTTATCTTTTTCTGGCCACAATTCTTTTTATCTACTAAGCAACATTGCTTTTCAATATGGCAGGGGTACATTTACTGCCAGCAGTGAGAGCTGTACTCACCCCCTTGGTCTATGCTGTCATCAAGCAGCATGCTGCCAGCTTGGAGATATCACTGGGCAGAATCAGAATGTAAGCAGGAACAAACAGGAAAGCCCTCTCTTTTCTTCAGTGATGTAGCAGGCAAAGGAGATGCAGGTCTGGCATTCCCGGTAAGCCATAACCACGTGGAAACTTACATTGATAGAAATGGGTTAATATTTAAGACAGAGCTAGCCAATAAGAAACGCTAGTAATAGGCCAACAGCTTTATATCTAATACAGTGTCTCTGCTTGTTATTTGGGGCTGACACAGCTGTGGGACCAGGTTTGTGGGGGAAATTGCACGTAACAGACTCCAGTCTGACTACTACGGAACCTACATAAAACTGAACTGGACTACATGAATACAGGTGACAATGGCGTGATTAGAACAATATATGAAGCCATTAGCAATGAGTCCAAGATCTAACTCCAATGCACAAACTGACTTAGTGGAGCCATTCTATGTGAAAAGATACCTTGCTCAGCCTGGGCACAAGGGCAAGGGAGTGGAGAGGGCCTTGGTCCTGCCTCAAGGAGACAAAGTAACAGACTTAGTAGACTCCCTAGGGAAGGCCTTACCTTCTCTGAGGAGCAGATGGGAGGTGGGCGGTGGTGAGGAGAGCAGGAGGAGAGGAGGGAGGGGAACTGGAATTGGGATGTAAAAAAATAAATTAATAAGAAAAAGAAATAGTAATTTAAAAAAAACAGAATAATAATGAAAATACGGTACTGATATTAGGATCAATGGAATAAAATAGAAGGCACAAACATGACTACACATGTTTACAACCATCTCATATTTGATGAATAGTCCAAAGATAATGTCTTTGATAAATGATTCTGGGAAAACTGAATAACAACATTTGAAAGACAGAAATTATACCTATATCTATCACCCTTCACAAATCTCAAATCCAAATAAATTGAAGACATTAATGTGAAACCTAAAATGCTAAAACTACTAACAGAACACATGGGCAATATATTCTATAATATATGGTTTTGGAGGAAAAAGAACTTTCTGAATAGTATTCTATTCACTCAGGAATTGAGGCCAACAATTGATAGATGGGACCTAAAGCTTCTGTATAACAAAGGAAACAACCAAGTGAAGAGGAATCCTACGAAATACGAGAGAATGTTTTCCAACCATATATCTTATAGAATACAAAAACCTTCTCGTGTGCAAAATGACTCAAAAACAAAAAAAGAACACAAAAAATCAAAAACAAAACAAAAATAAAATAAAATAAATGATGCAATTAAAAACTTACTGCAGATCTGAATAGAGAGCTTACAAGAAATAGTGATGTCTAGGATTGGAGAGATGGCTCAAAGGTTAAGAGCACTAGATGATCTTCCAGAGATCCTGAGTTCAATTCCTAGCAACCACATGGTGGCTCACAGCCATCTATAATGAGATCTGGTGCCCTCTTCTGGGCTACTAGGATACATGCAGACAGAGCACTATACATAATAAATAATGTTTTTGCAAACAGGGGAGAGCATTAAAGACTTGTAGTGGAAATAGTGATGTCTAAGAAATCTCAAAAATGTTCAATATCCTTAGCAATAAAGAAAATTCAAATTAAAAATACTTTGAAATTTAATGTTATCCAGTCAGAATAGTTAAGATCATGAAAACAACTGACAACAAATTCTGGTAAGTATGTGAGATAATGGGAACCCTCACTCACTGTTGATGGAATTGCAAACTGGTGCATCCACTCTGGATTTCAGTGTAGATAATTCTCAGAAAGCTAAAAGTAAACTATCATATATGATCTAGCTACTCCTTAGCATGTTCCCAAACGCCTTGATACCCTACTACATGCTCATCTCATGCCCATTGCTATTCTACACACAATATCTAGAAATCAAAACAACCTAAAAGTATTTTGCCTGTTGCATGGATAATTAACATATGCTACATACACACAGTGGACCTCTATTTAGTAGTAAAGAAAAATGAGATCATGAAATATATAGGTAAATGGATAGAGCTGGAAATTATTACACTGTGTGAAGTTACCCAAACCCAGGAAGACAAACAGCATGTGTTTCTTACTTCTGTATACTAGCTCTGAATCTTTGGGTTTTAGTATATAGCCTGAAGTAACTGCTGAAGCCAGAAAATAAAAGGAATAATGTGGGGGGGGGTTGGAGAAAAAGGAGCTCTACAAAAGGATATAGCAGGATTTAGGTGATATGAAGCAATAACTTTGGAAAAGTGAGAGTGTACCTTAACCAGGATGGGGAGGTAAGTTGACGTGAAGGGAGAGAGAGGAAGAAGAAATAACAATAAAGATGTTTAAAAACAGGGAAACATTATAAATTAATTTAAACACACATTTAAATCAAGTAACATCACTGTCTTAGTTAGGATTACTATTGCTGTGATGAAACACTACGATCAAAAGCAATGTGGGTAGGAAAGGGTATCTTTGGCTTATGCTTCCTCAGGACATTGAAGGAAACCAAAACAGGAACTCATGCTGGGTAGGAACCTGAAGAAAAGAGATGATGCAGAGGGGAGCTGCTCTTTTTCTTTAGAATCCATGATCACCAGCCCAGTGAAGGCACTACCTACCATGGGCTAGGCCTTTGCCCATTAATCACTAATTAAGAAAATCTCTTACAGGCTTGCCCTACAACCCAATCTTATGTAGGAATTCATCAATTGAGGTTCCCTCCTCTCAGATGACTCTACCATGTGTCAAGTTGACATAAAACTAGCCAACACAACCACACAAGGTGGCAATGCATCCCGCAAAGAGCCACATATTATCAAACAATAAACCGAAAGGACTGAGAAGCCTTTTCAATTGTTGGTCAGGAAGGTCCAGGAGCTACCCACAAAACAATAGTCAGTGTGGTTTTGAACTAACAGAGATCTGTCTACCTCTTAATCCTGAGTCCTGGGATTAAAGGGTTATACCACCACCACCTAGCTTCTATAGCTAACTAGTATGGCTGCTTTGCTATTTTGATCTCCAGTGATTTTAATAAATGGTAAACAATAAATATATCACCACATAGACTTGGAGGTAACTGACCTGGTAACTTCCTGTCTCAGGATTAGCTTTCATAGCATTGGAAAGTACTATGCAAGCTGCCAATGGGTAAGAGCAATGATTCATCCTATGGAGCAGAAAAGCCTATGAAATATAGTAATTACTCTTCTGGAAAGATATCCCCAATGGTGTAATAGTGGTAATAGTGGCCATTCTACCTTAAGGGCAGTCAACAGCAGTCTAACTGGCCCTAAGACTTCCTCAATAGGAGGGAATTCATGTCTGGTACTACAGTAAACCTCTCCAACTAACTGTGGCTGGAGAGTTGAGAGAGCCTAGAAGAGAACCTACAACTCTCGCTTTCCTAGACTCTTGTAGTTGCTAACAGCATTCTAAATATTTACTCTTATACGCACAAATAAGTATAGCTCCCACCCTTAATCACAGGAGCTTCTTTTACAGTAGAAGAACTCTGTTACAGAGATCTACAACTGGGAAAATTGCAAAGACTATGTGACCATGGATTAGGGAACTTCAAATGGTTCATCTACAATAAAGCTCTACACCTAAGACTTGGGGAACATCATGGAAGAATGAGTAGAAAGATGGTAAGAGCCAGAGAACCAGGACACATACTTTGATATGATGTTGTCTTTTTATGACAGGGAAACTGTACCCATGAAATCTCAATAATATGGTTACTTAAAAAAAAGACCTGCAGCATGCCAGTGAGTGTAGGGAAATTCCACAAGGACCCAACCCTGGATAAAGTGCTACAGGCAATCAGTGGCTGAAATAGGATCAGTCCTCTCCAGGGGTGATCTCACCAATAAATTATCTAATCCCAATCCCATGTGGTCTGTCCTAAACGTAAGTACATGACGCCAACGTATAAGGAACTCCAAACACAGGTTGTATCAATATATACATATGTGTTTGCATAGATTATATATGTAACAATAAAGTTATTATCTGACTTCAAAATGTAGATAGTGACATGCATGCCTTCCCACATTATGCATGTACAAACACAATAATAACAAATGTTAAAAATGTATAAACTTCAAGGAATTGAGCTAATTTAGCAAAGTTTGATATAATACTAATTTATCTTATCAGCAATTATTACCAATATAAAAACACAAACTCACATAGATAATATGTAAATAGCAATACTCATAATAAATGTATACATATTTTAAGGGAACTAAAAAGTTTGCATCATTTGTCTTTAAGCAGTGTTTATACTTTCAAGATGTGAAGTAGAAGACTTTAGATTCCAAGGACACAAAGCCTAGTCTGATCACTGATAAGGTTCTATGCACACTTTGCAAAACGTCCACACCTTGAGTTTTTTGTTTGTTTTTTTTTTTTTTTTTTTTTTTTTTTTTGATGAGTTCTGCCTATATTCCTCTGGCTGTTCTAGAATTCAATATTTAGATCAGGCTGGCCTTGAACTCATAGGTATGTCTCCCTCTGCCTCTGCCCTCTGCCTCTGCCCTCAACCTTCTGCCCTCTGCCCTCTGCTCTGTGCTTCTGCCTCCCAAGCACCACATTCAGCCATCTTGGTTTTAAAGAACCAAATTTTTTAACTGAGAAAAAGTAATCTTGAAAAGCTTGGTTTTGTGGAAGAGGAGAGCATATGTAGACTGCCAATAGTTTTAATTTTTAATATTATAACTTTAAAGATTTATTTTTAAATGAAAGATATTTCAGTTAGATAGTATTAAACTGAACAACATATCCACCATTATTACATCCACAGCAAACTTATTAATGTTTTTAAATCTTTGATTGTCCATCTTCTATTGTTTGTCATGAAAAGTAAATTCAATGAAACAGAACTATGAAAAACATATATATCCATCATTTTGTATGTATTACAGCCTTAAAGAAAACTCTAATTTTTTTTATCAGTTTTAGAGTTAGAATATTTCTATAAAAGAAATTCATTGCATTTAATCCAACCAAAATGTGTTTTATATTTATATTTGTTATATGTGTATGAGTGCTTTGTTTGTATATATGTCTGTACCCTATGTGTGTGCCTAGTGCCTTAAGAGGTTAAAAAAAGACATTGGATCTCCAGGAACTGGAATTACAGGTGGCTGTTTGCTACCATGTGGGTGCTGGGAAGTAAACCAGGGTCCTCTTTTTCTGTTTGGTTTTTTTTTTTTTTTTTTGAGACAGGGCTTCTCTGTATTGCTTGGGAGCCTGTCCTAGAACTAGCTCTGTAGACCAGGCTGGCCTCAAAGTCACAGAGATCTGCCTGCATCTGCTTCCTGAGGGCTGGGATTTAAAGGCGTGCACCACCGTTGCTCGGCACAGGATCCTCTTTAAAACAACAAATGCTCTTAAATATTCAGCCATCTCTGTAGCCACCAAATGATTTTTAATATATATTACATAGAGATATTTTGATACATGTGATGGCTATAAAAATGAAAAAAAAAACTTTATTAACTTTGTTTCCTTTATAACTTGTTTTGCATGAAAATCCTGATCAAAATCTATCCTTTTAACAGTAAATTTTATGACTTAATAAGTCTTTTATGACTCCAATCAGTGTTCTTTTGTATAAACACTTTAAGGTGTGATAATACATTTAATAGAGTGAAAACTGCCATGCTAATAATCTGTGAAAGTCTAAAGTCCCTAAATGGCAGTATGTGTCTGTCCGGCCTTTTGGATGATCCCCAAAACACTTGCAGTCCTTACATATACACACAGTTTATAATTGCTTCACCAAAAACATTCTTAATGTGCAAGGAAAAGAAAAAATATCCACAGATTTTGTTACTAAGTTAGTTTAAGAAGTTTTAGGGGCAAGCTGAACACTGCCCCATGTTGTCTAAACATAGAATGATATATAAACAATTACATGAACCTAATCATGAACACAGATGACATAATGTTAACACAGTAAAAATTCTTTGCCTCTCTTTTGGGAAAGAAGAAAATTAATGCTTGAGGAACCAGTGAGACCACCTTTTTACTTTTTTATCAGCCAGTTTATTTCACTCTGTACTGTATGGTGGTCATGTCATAGGTTGGTCACTTCTTTAAATTACCTTTCTGATCTTGTAGTTAATGGGGTTTTTGACACAGTTTTTAAGCCTTGTGATGGTGCTATTGTCATCCTATGTCTGTAGATCCCTTCTGGTGTGTTATAATCCCAAGCAGTGGGATTATGATCTGGGAGGGGGGGTACAATGCACTGGGTAAATGTAGTGGCTACATGTTATTTACTTCCTCCCAAATCCTCTGTTTTGCCCCAGTTGGATAACATACAGTGAGTATTAAATATGTCCTTTCATTTAAGGCCATAACCTAACTTTAAGGTCCATTAAATTCCTGGTAAATTAGAATGGATCCTCACAGAAGCTTCCTGTCTTACTCTTGCATTGTTGAGGGTCCTTGATTGGAAAAATAAAAAAAGGATGCACTCCAAGCTAAGTTAGCTAGAATCCCATGGTAATTTTCCACGGGATTCTTCCTCAAGGAGATCAGATTCTAGTGAAATCAGAAATGGTTTCAGCAAGAATACAAGATGGAGGGACCTCTGTACTGTCTTTTCCTGTCACAGTTTGAGTTCCTAACCCCGCTTTATTTATTCCAGTCCCACTGAGGTTTGAATCTGTTGTTCATATTGTCTCTTTCCAGAGCTGAAGCCCCACATTATTGTGGTGCTTATCTCTACTATGGACATTTCGGAGGTTATTTCTGGATGAGAGAATTTGAGGGCAATTAGTGTATGATTAAACAGAAGTAAATAATGCACAGTTGTAGGAAGGTGTGGAACAAATTAATTAGGAGTCAGCTGGTGTGGTTAGACGTGAGTAACTGATAGATAACAGTCTGGATCCCTCTCCTAAGCCTTGGGGCAGGGCGGAGTTTCTAGATAATTATCTCAGGTGGAGAATATGGAAAAGAATTGCCACAATTTTTTATTAGACCCCCTAATCTTGACAATACTGTCATTCTCGAGGTCCTCTGGAAAGATCAAAGGAAGAATATGCCTGCTGAATAGCTGTCTTGAGCTAGTAGGAGGTCACTGACTCTGGACTGACATCTTCGGAACCAGCAGGGGACTGAACTGACCCTCTGAATGTGGGTGACAATTGAGTGGCTTGGGATTCTGATGCCACTGGCAGTAGAACCAGGATTTATCCCTAGTGCTTGAACTGGTTTTGGGGGGCCCATTCTCTTTGGGTGGATACCTTGCTCAGCCTGGATATAGGGGAGAGGGCCTTGGTCCTGTCTCAAAGAGATGTGCCAGACTTTGTTGACTCCCCATGGAAGTCTTACCTACCCTCTGAGGAGTGGGTGAGATGGGGAGAGCAGGAAGAAGGGAGGGAGTGGGAACTGGGATTGGTATGTAAAATGAGAAAAGATTGTTTTTAAAATAATAAAAAATTGTCTTAAAACTGCATCGAATGATTCTATTAGAATATTACTTAATATATAGTATTTCTTTGCATAAATTAAAGTGCGAGAAAATAAAGAAAATGTATCTATTAGAAAAACAAGAGTAGGAGTGGGCAAGTACTGGCAGTCAAGAAAGTCTGCAGGTTCGGTGATTGTTGGGAAATTTAGTAGCATTGTGGACCTCAAGCACATATGTGGATACCATCATTTTTCTTAGCACCATCTTGGCCACCTCCATACAGGCTTTGCTATTTTGTTAGTCCATATAACTATATGATTGTCTCTCTGTGATTTGCAGGGAGTTCCCTGAATCTCCTAAGCACGGTACTGGATCACGGTCTACACATATGGACATCCTAATAAATGCAAACCCTCCAGGCAGCTGTATGCAAGCTTAAAAGGCATTCTAGGCAGAAATTGGTCAATAAACACTTCTTTAATGCAGCTTATATCCCATTATGGAAGGGAAGAGGGTCCAGACACTAAAACATTTTTGAGGGAGATACAATGGGATACTGAGACATATTATTGGGGGTATAGTATTTAGTAGAAAAGTTATTAACACTGTGGGCATATAGATAGACATATAACAGCGTGAAGAGGCTCTGAGGAAAAGAAGTCTGGGCCCACATAGTGAAAGTGTGGGCCCCTTATAACTTTCAGGGGATAGAGATGATTTCACAGCAAGAGCCACAGCCAGGCTTTCTGACTCAAGGCAGTGAAGAGGGTGAGGAGCATGATATGGGACAACCAATACTTTTTTGTTGTAACATCATTTCCCCAGGTGAGAGATCCTGGCACCTGGAAGTCTGTTATCTACATTCGCAAGCAGCAGGGTGTTTATTTGTATCTATCTGTAAGTAGGGAAAGGCCACTATAGTTTTGTGCCCTAAGCAGCAGCTGGATCCTAGCATTACATTCTTACAGGCTACAGGACCCCATAAACTATGAGAAGGAAGGGGAAGAGGTTAATCAAGTTCCCCCAGGATATCATCATGCCTTTTCCAAGAGCTGCCTCACCATTTCAAGTGCTCTATGGAAACTGAAATGGGGGAGAAATGAATATACTTTACCTCCTGAATTGTGAATTCAACAATTATAGGTGTGGTTCTGAGTCGAGACAAGTACCCACTAAGATTTCCAGTTTCATGTGTTCTGAAACAAATGAATGGAATAGGAACAAAAGGACAATTATAAATAATAAAGAGCCCATTAAACAAGAGAGGCATTCTAAAGAATGGGAGTAGGCTAGAGAACCAGCCAGGACAGGTTTGAGATTCAAAATCCCTACACATATCCCTTAGGTATCAGGACCCTCTATGGGTTAGTTACATTTAACATCATTTTCTCTGGGAGATGTTTGAAGGTTTTTCTGAGTCGTGGTGTGTTTTATTTGCATGTAGCTCTATTGGGGAGATGTGTCCCATCTTTTTGATGACTGACTACTTTAATATTTATCGTGATGCTTTTTATGCATGCCTTGTTCTCTTGCAGCAGGTAAGGAAGGAAGGAATCAAAAAGTATCCCCTTTGATTGTGTTGGGAGTTTTCCCAAGGCACTAGCCTATGTTTCATGTGTCCCATATCACTCTTGAGGCCTGGAATACTCAACAGCAAGAAGATCATTACAAAAAATAATGAGTGGGTGCAGACTAGTTATTGAGCGTTAAGTCTGTAAGTGCAGGCAAAATAAATGATTTGCATAAACTAGCACAAAGACCAGAAAATTTAATAAATAGGAAAATATTTTCCAAACAAAGACACAAGATAAACATTGTAAAAGAGATACTAATGACATAAAAATATATGAGTTGGACATGATGATATGTGTCAATTATCCCAGCAATTCGGAGGCTAATTCAGAAAAATTGTTAGTTCAAGGCCAATCTGAGCTGCAGAGCATGACAATGTCTCAAAAAAATGTATTTTCAAAGTAACCATCATAAGAAATGATATAAAAGGTCAAAAGAAAAAAAAAAGACATGAGTGGAGAATTTGAATGAAGAAATGAAAACAGAAAAAGTACCCGACACATTCCTGGCACCACTGCTGTTTCCCTAAGAGCCATGAAGGCACAGAATTATACCATTATTCCAAGCCAGCTAGAACCTATGCCTGCTCATCTATCCTCAGCCCATATGCATTCAGCTAAGCCATGCCTGAGAAATGGCACTCTGGAGCAGTACACTGTTAAATCTGTTAGAGACTAAAGGAAACGTGCCAAGAACCCTGTTAAAAGAAACCATCCTGAGTGAGGTAACCCAGTCACAAAACGAGGAACATGGTATGTACTTACTCATATATGGATTTTAGACCTAGAGCAAAGGATCACCAGCCTACAGTTCACACCGCCAGAGGAAATAGGGGTTATATAAGGTCCCTCACAGAAGGGGAAAGGGACTCGATCTCTGTAGTGGGATATTCACTTTGTCTTCTTCTGTGACACTGACCACACCCATTGGGGGGTGGAGCCAGGGGTGGAAGTGACCTGGGAAACTAGGTCAGAGGAGTGCAGGAGAGTACTCTCTGGCCAGCCGCATGGGGACAGAGGGCACTGTTATGGGGAACCCTAAGACACAGAAATCCTGGCTGTAGTCTGCAAGGCTGCCTTGTCCAGCTGTTTTGAATGTAGGATCACCTGGTACTCTGTTTCAGGGGGTCTGGCTTGCTCAAACCACATTAGTCTAGAAGGAATCCACAGCTTTTCATTTTCTGTGGAAACAAAAATAGAAATCCTTTTCCCCAGTAACTTGTCCTTAGGAAGCAGTTGGGAAAGAATGACGCCAAAATTCCCAAATATTGTTTATTAATGTTTGTTTTCATTTAAATGGGGTTGGTTATAAATGGTTAATGATAGCAACCAATATCTTTTTAAAGATAAAAAGGGGATTATGGTATAGATATGAATACTTTTTTGGAATGGATTTTCATTGATACAATTTAAGGTCAATTTTGTGATGTGTATATTTCCCCTTTTGTTTAGGATAGATGATGGAATATTTTCTTAAATCTTGCTAAATGTTAGTGGACTAAATAGTGTTAACTGTGATTCTTATTTGATAACTCTTGTGTGATATATTTTACTATGTTAAGGTTAAAACCCTTCTTTTTACTTAGACAGAAAAGAGGAGATGATGGGAGATGTCATTATGTATATATGTTTCTCATACTGATTTAATGAATAAAGCACTGTTGACCAATAGGAAAGCAAGATAGGCAGGACTAGGAGACAAGGAGGAAAGAGGAAGTAGTAAGGAGGAGTGAAGATGGAGAGTCTGGAGAGAGCAGGACAGCAGCAGGTTCTCCGAGGGTAAGAGGAGACCATGTGGAAATGCATAGATTAACACAAATGAGTTAATACTTAAAACAGAGCTAGCCGATAAGAAACTAGTACCTGGCCAAAAGCATTATATCAAATACATAGTCTCTGTGTGTTAATTGGGGCTGGCGCAGTGGCGGGACAAGACCTGCAGCAGGAGGAAAAACCCTACTCCTTACAGATCTCCTGAGCTTATTGCATATTGGGAATGGATTGGTAGAGCAGTGAGTGGAGAGGGAGTTAGGAGAAAGAAGGGGAGGAGAGGAGAACATGTGGGACCAGGAAGATTAAGTTGGGGGACGAATAGACAAGAGCAAGAAAAGAGGTACCATAAAAGAGGGAGCCATTATAGGTTTGAAGAGAAAACTGGCTCTAGAGAAATGTCCAGAGACCTACAAGGATGACCCCACCTAACAATCTGAGCAAAAGTGGAGAGACTACCTTAAATGCCCTTCCCTGATACTGAGATTGATGACTGCCTTATATGCCATCCTAGAACCTTCATGTAGTAGCTGTTGGAAACAGAAGCAGACACCCACAGCTAAACACTGAGGCGAATTCCTGAAATCCATTTGCAGAGAGGGAGGAGTAATAAGAAAATGGGGTCAAGACCAGGCTGCAGAAACCCACAGATGACCTGAAGAAGGGAAGCTCATGGACCCCCAGACTGATAGCTGGGAAACCAGCATTGGGCCAACTCAGACCCCCTGAACATGGGCGTCAGTTAGAAGGCCTAGGCGGTCTAAAGGACCTCTGACAGTGGAACTAGGATGTATCCCTGGTGCCCAAAAGGACTTTGGGAGCACAATCCCTATGGAGGGATACTCCCTTAGCCTAGAGACAGAACAAAGGGCCTAGACCCTACTCCAAATGCCTTCCAGATTTCCATGATCCCTCCTAGAAGGCATCACCCTCTTTGTGGAGTAGTGGGGGGATTAGGATGGGAGGGGGGCTTGGAGGGCATGGGAAGGAGGGAGGGGGAACTGGGACAGATATGGAAGAATATTAAAACATATTTAAAGAAAAAAATAACTCATTGAATAAAAAGGAAACTCTTAAAAAAAAAAATCAATGTTAGGTCTATTTTAGGTAATCCGCATGGCCAAAGCCATTATTGATGCCCTGAATGAAAACAAAAGGATTTATACCAATTGATGGAAAATTTAATATGGTCAGTGTGATTACACCACCATTGTGAACAAGTGTTAAATTCAGCACCTGGAATGACAGTGGAGTTCTTACAGAATTAGCAGGTGACTGATCATTCAATTGGATTCCTGTGCCAAATGGTAAGGAATTCATCCAAGTCTTATTTCTGACGTTTTTTATAGGTCAGTAAGAAGAGTATTTAAAGCGAATGAGTGATAAACTTCCTTAAACTATATACATTGAGTTCTTGGTCTTGAAGGTCATCTCTCAGTGTTCAAGTTGACATTTTTTTCCTACGAAGTATAAATGCAGCAATGAAAATGACCCTTCCACGATTAGTTTTTAATAGCTTAGGGACAGTATTGATGAATGTGTTTTGAAATAAAAATCATTTATTACCCAAAAATGGCTAGAATTTGATGTATTAAGTTTTATGTGTATTTTCTCATAACAGTTATGAAAAATAAAATCACTTATAAATATACCCTGTTGGAATTAGTGATGCAAGAAGGAGGCTTGATTCTAAATTCAGTGAAGCATAATTTAAAAATCAGTAAGTAGTATAAGATATTTTCAGTGATCTTATATCATATTTTCTAAGTCAAATGAAATGTAAAGATTAAGAAACCTTAAGGCTAATAGCAAAGAACATAGTTAATTCATTTGGAACATAACTGATCAATTCACTACTGACATGCTTTGTTATGCTCGGCCATAGAGAGCCTTAAAGGATTTTGGCAAAATGCTCGAGACTGCAGCTTTTCTAATTTTTGAGAAAAAATTTTAGATGTTGTTCATGGTCCTAACAAACCAGTGGAAGCTCAATGATCCATTTATAGTATCTTGTTATTTGCTATTAAGTGAAAGAGAAGTTTTCACTTCAGGAGGTGGTGGTCATGTAAATTTAACCCTAGGAATGTAAATGTAGCTCAGTACTTAAGGTTTTAAGTACTTAAGCTGTTCTTTCAGAGTTCAGTTTCAGAGTTCAGTTGTAAGTCTGTGAGTCAGAGTGAAGTTGTGAGTTTCAGAGTTCAAATGTGAGTCTGTTCTTTCATAGTTCAGTTTCAGAATTCATTTGTAAGTCTGGAGGCTCACAACTGCCTGTAACCTCAATGCCAGATAATCAAACACTTTCCTTACCTCTGTAGGCATCTGTCCTCATATGCATATCACACACACACACACACACACACACACACACACACACACACACGTGCACATGCACACTCATTCGCATACACACATAACTAAAAATAAAAAATAAATTATTTTTTAAAAACCCCCCATGACAGCGCCCCTTACCAGCAGGAAGTAGTTTGGAAAGAACAACACCCAAATTCCCAAATATTGTCTATTAATGTTTGTTTTCATTTAAATGGACTTTGTTATATAAAATAAATTTTAAAAAAATAAAACTAAGAGATAAATTGAAAACAAAAACAAAAAACAAACAAACAAAAAAAGAGCCTTACCATCAAGTGAATGTTTACTAGCATTAAAAGTTCTAGAATTTAAATGCATTATTTGTAATTGCTAGAGAGGGTACCCCCATCAACACTATCAGAAAATGCTATCCTTAATCACATACCTAGAATAACACAACTAAGAAACTTGCATATACAAGAAGAAAATACCAAAGGCATATATTTATACATGTTAGTTTTTTAGTCTCACTTGAACTGTTTTAAGCCCTCTGAAAATTGCCAATGCTCTAAATGATAATATGGATAACATGGGGCATCTATTGTCATTATTGTCACAAGGTAGCTGAAGTAAAAAAAAGTCAGTTAAATATACAAAAGCCCTTGAAATTTTGTCAGTTAGTCAGAGTAGAAAAAAAGAATTTAAAAGATTTTTAAAAGCCTAAGGCACATATAGAACATCATCAAACAGATCAGTATGTGGAGTATGGAATTTCACAGAGAGAAGATGGAAATAAAGCTATAGAAAAGTTATTTAAGGAAACAACAACAAAAATTCCCAATTCTGAGGAAGAAAAGGGACATCCATAATTAAGATCAGTTAGCCAACAGATCAAAAATTAGATTAATTAAAAGAAATTTATACAACATCCATGTTTAGTATTTTTTTTATTTTTTAAAATCAAAATAATATCACATCCTTTTCCTTTCCTTCTTTCAGTCCCTCATTGTACGCTGACGTGTTTCTTTTCCAATTCATGGCTTCTGTTTCTTCAATTATTATTTCTAACACAGTCATGCTTTAGTTAAATGATTAAAATTCAAGAGCAAAGAGAATTTTGAAAGCAGTAAAAGAGACTTTTCACATAAAAAGGAACTCACAAAACTATCACTTTCTTAGAACAAATCTTAAAAACATAAGGGAGTAGGATGATATACTTAAAATACTGAAATAAAAAAAACTACTGAACAAGAATATTATGCCTACCAGAACTATACTTCAAAAATGACAAACAGTGTTCCTTGCAATCAAAAGTTGAAGGACATCATCAGCTTGCCTTTCAAGAAACACCAAGGACAATATTTTGTAATACAAGGATACAAAACAGCAATGTGACTATAAACAAATATAGAAAAGTAAATATATAGACTAATAAGGAATACTACTATAGTGCTTTGCCACTCATTTCGAACTGGAATAAAAAGGTATAAAAAACAAAGTTACTTAAAATAACTACTTATAAATGATGTATGTGGATATACAATGTGGAAAATATGAATTGTTTACATGTGAGTAAGTAAAAGTAGAATTATCATACAGAACTAAACTAAAGTTGATATAAACATGAAACAGACTCCCAAAGCTTGTTTTATATGAACCGTATGGTAACCACAAAATTATCTATAAAAATACAAACAAAAACTAATTTGTGCCAAAAGATCCAGTCAAAAATAAATATACTAAAGGACTGTGAGAAAACGGACTTTGGGAGCCCATTCCACATGGAGGAATACTCTCTTAGCCTAGTTACTCTTGGGAGGGTCTAGGCCCTGCCCCAAATGACGTGACAGACTTTGATGATTCCCCCATGGATAGCCTCACCCTCCCTGGGGAGTGGATAAGGATTGGGATGGGGGGGATTCAGTGGGGGGATGGGAGAATTGAAGGGAGAGGGAACTGGGATTGATATGTAAAGTAAGATTGTTTCTAATTCCAAACCACCATGTGGTGAGCCCTAGAACATCCAAGAGTATGAGCATGCACCCAGCCCCTTGTCTTTCAATGTCATGAATTCTGGCACTGCTTAAAATGCTGGAGTTATATGCATGTACATTAAATAGTGACATTAGCATAAAAAAGATTGCTTCTAATTCAAATAAAATTTATATTAAAAATAAAATTATTTATAAATAATTATTTTAAATGCAAGTAAATTAAAACCCCAAATCAAAAAATGTCTAGTTATTTCATCAATTAACAATAAAATTCAACAACCAACTCCTTAAAAGATATTTTCTTTAAATATAAGGATAAAATTAAAATGAAAAGTGGAAATATTTTCCTTTGAAATTATTATCCTATTACTACCCAAAGATGGCTATATCAGATAAAATATACTTTGAGTCATACTAGAAAGCAAGTGGCAATAAAGTACCATTATATAATGTAACATGTCTGTTTACTATAGAGATGTAACTATTATAAATCTGTATGTACCATAGAAATAGGATAATATTTTTATACTTTTATTCCCCATTTTTGAAGTAGATAGATTATCTATACAGAAGAATCATAGGACAACATTAGACAAAAGCAGTGTTAAAGATCAAATGCATCAAACATAAAGTACATTCTACATAAGAGAGTCTATTTTCTCATTAAATATACATTGAAATATTTCCAAGATTTATCATATGTAAGACACAAAACAAGGCTTAAAATCTTTATGAATACTGAAAGCAGGTCAGATTTCTTTTTCTGACTACATTAGAAAAAACGATAAACAATTGTGTTGGTTTGAATAAAAATGATCCCCATAGGCCTATAGGAATTGTCAATATTAGGAGGTGTGGCCTTCTTGGCCTAGGTATGGCTTTATTGGAGGAAGTGTGTTACTGTGGGGCAGGATTTGAGGTTTCAGAAGCTCGTGGCTCTGTCTCTTCCTGTTGCCTGCAGATCCAGATGTAGAATTCTGAGATCCTCTCCAGCACCATGTCTGACTGCATGCTGCCATGTTTCCCACCATGATGAAAATGGATTCAACTTCTTAACTATAAGCGAGCCCCAATTAACTGTTTTCTTTAATTTTTTTTCTTGTCTAATTCCCATTTTATTGTCATCACCACCATCGTCACTGCCACCATTGCTCAAAACTTTAGGTGTTACAGTCCTTGTATCACTGCCATGTAAGAGATACAGCTAAGTTTATTTTCAGAAAAAAAAAAAAAGACAAATAAGAGTTGCCATGGTCATGGTGTCCCTACAGCATTAAAAACACTAACTAAAACAACTCCAAATGTCAACACAGATTTTGTTGACCCCTCTTGGAAGGTACTACCCTCCCTGTGGAGTGGGGGTGGGGGGATGGGATGGGAGGGTGTTTGGGGAGCATGGGAGGGAGGGAGAGAAGGAAAAGGGGAGAGGGAACTGGGATCGATATGTAAAATAGGATAAATAAATAAATAAATAAGAAAAAACACAGAATGGGCTAACTGTAGTCATAAGCACTAAGAAGGAAAATCATAGCTTCTGATAAATATTTCTTTTAATATGGAGGAATATAAAATACAGAGGAAAATCTGAATACAAAAAAAAGAAAAAATAAACAATAAGTAACAAGAAACTTGAAATGTTCACAGTGTGGAATTTGAGAAACTAACAAGGCAAGAAATCTAAATCTAAATTCGAACCTGAGACATACATATAGGAAAGAGAGTAAGTTGAGACCCCATTTTGCATAAAGTGAACTCTATTACATCCATATTTACTATAAATAACATAATGGATGTTGTTCTTAATGACTTAATAAAATTCCAATTTGTGTAATACAACATTACCTTTATTCTTCTGTTATCAGAGACCTGGACAAAATACATAACATAGCTATTATGAATAGTGTTATAGTAAACACAGACATACAATGATCTATGTGATATTTTGAATTATATTCCAGCAGGCTTATGCACATAAGTGATACCAGGAGATTATGTGGTAGTATTACATTTTGATTTTCCAAGAACCTCGATAATGATTTCCATAGTAGTCATACCAATTTGCATATAAAGATTCTTTCTTCCCTACATCCTCAATAGTTTGTATTTGTCTTAATGGTAGCCATTTTGAATGAAGTAAACTGGAGTCTCCTTTTTTAAAAAATTTCATTTCACTGATAGCTAAGGATGCTGAACATTTTTATTGGCCTTCTTATTCATATTTTAAAAACTGCCTGTGTGCTTCATTAGCCCATCTATTGATTAAGTTGTTTTTGGTAGTTAGGTTATTTCATTTTTGATCTCTTTCCATATTATAGCTACTTCTTTGGCATCCATACTTAGCAAATATTTTCACACATTAAGTAGGCCCTTTCTTCA
Organism: Phodopus roborovskii; assembly: GCF_943737965.1. NCBI lineage: Eukaryota > Metazoa > Chordata > Mammalia > Rodentia > Cricetidae > Phodopus > Phodopus roborovskii. The sequence continues at coordinate 26,694 of NW_026125868.1, forward strand.
CTTGATTAATCAATTCCTTTGTTGTGCAGAAGATTTTTAATTTCATTAAATCACATTTGTAACTTTTTGGATTTATTTGTTGAGCTAGTAGATTTCTTTATGAAAGACATTTCTTAGGCTTACTTATCCTTGAAGTATTTTCTCTAAATTCACTTTTAGCAGTTTTAGCCCCTTACATTAAGGTCCTTGATTATTCTGAACTGAATTTTTATACAGGATTAAAGATGTGGAAGTACCTTTAAATTTCTACATGTTTGGTTTTTCCCAGAGCCACTTTTTGATGAGGCTTTTTTTCCCCAAAGTATGTTTGGGGAATTATCAGAGCTCAGGTGGGCTGTACCTGTGTGGGCTTAGTGTTTGTCTTCTAACACAGTGATTAAAAGGAATGAAATATCCAAGATTAAAAAAAAAAAAACTTTTTCACATGATATATTCAGAAAATACTTTAACAGCTCTAATGTATAAATGTGGGGGGAAATAGCATTAGACAAAGAAAGGGCCACTTTCAGCAATATAGAAAACATTTCCAGCTAGGGCATATTACAGTGGTAGAGTGCTTTTCTAGTATCTTTAATGTCCTTGGTTTGAACCCCAGAACATAATAAATGATGACGTAGGGAAATAAAGGTGGGAAAGGGGAGGGGAGAAAAAAAGAAGAGAGAGAGAGAGAGGGAGGGAGAGAGGCAGCTGTTGATTATGACTGTTTTTCCTCTTTCCTTCTACATTTTTCATATATCAAAAGTAGAAATCATATTTTTCAGAGTAGGTGTATCTTTTGTAACTATAGAAACGAATCTTTCCATTTTAAAATATTTATTTAGCTAAAAGCAGCAATGCAAAGTTCATTTTGATTCTAGAATTATATACAATTTTAAACAACTGCTTGAAGAATTGAAGCATCTTTGATAATGTAATTTAGAAGCGTTTAGATATTTTTTCAAAGAAAGTTTACCATATAAGTCTCTTTTGTTCTGTGCAACCTCAAAATTTAGAAAATTTTCCTCATGGCATATGTTAATTTTAACCACATCTTTTAATTTTAGTATTCATTTAGCATACCCAAATCATAGGCAATTGTGATATAGTGTCAAAAATACTGCATATGAAGTCAGAAAATCTATGTTGAAATTGCAGTTCTGCCTCTCATTATAGACTGTAAATCTAGGTGATTAATTTACTTTCTCTGAAAAATATTCTTTAATCAATAATAAAAGTATACTCCTTACCTGATACAGTTTTATGAAAATAAACTGAAGTAACACATGTGAAAGTACTTTGGAGATAGTACATTTCCATAGTATGAATATGAAAAAAATGTAATAAAATAACATTAAGTGGATAATTACCATATGATTGCCATTTATTAGTTGTTCACATATTTTATATTTATTCTTCTTAGGAAGGCCAAAACCTATATGTTGCCAAGAAATAGCCTGGTACTGGAAACCCAGATAACTACTTGGTGCTAGTTAAATTGTGGTTATCAGAGGAGAATCTACAACCACTAATTTAATAAACAAGCATAATCCCTAATGACAGTCTATAAATATTTGTTCTTATACCCAGAAATAAGTTTAGTCTTTCCCCTTCATCAAGGACACTTTTCTTTGCAACAGATGGAGACCACTACAGAAAACCATAACCAATTAAAATGCAGAGTTGTGGATTCCAGTACCAATGGATGCTCTTCAAACACTTTTGCATCTAAGGCTCAGGAAATGTGTAAGAGAGGGAAGAAAGATTGTAAGTGCTTGAAGATCAGGTAATTTTTTGTAAGACTGTGTCTCCTAGTAACATCAGAAGCTATAGTAATAAAGTCCCACTAACAGTACCACTCAAGCATGAGATAAACAAGGATGACAGCAATGAACATACAAAACTTGACAGGGAAAAGCCCATGAAGCCTCACAAAGAACTACAGGAAACTGAGTAAAATTGGGAAGAGAAAAGATAGTCCTCTCTAGGGAAGAACACACCAATTGGTTGGCCAGTGCTAAATGTTCAGGTCTGAAAGCATATAAGAAATGTTCTGTAGACTCATCAGGTTATATTTAGAATGATATATGTATATACAAATACTTCTGTGACTTCAGTAATAATGAAAATAAAGAGGTCATGAATTTGAAGGAGAGTGGGGAGGGGTATATGGGAGAGTTTGGAGGAAGGATAGGGAAGAGAGAAATGTAATTAAATTACTATGTCAAAAATAAAATTAAAAATGAAATATGCATAGAGTCTATCTCTAAATAGTTCCCTGGTATTTAAAAATCCTAACACTGTTTAAAAACAAAACACCAACAACAAGAAATCCAGTATCCCCTGAACTCAATGGAGTCACGTAACTGTGAGCTCCAGTGAAATCAAAAATATATTAAATATTAAATAAGCAATTTAATAAGCAGAGAAACATTCCCATCCAAAAGTGAGGAATGTGAAAAACAGCAAGAAAAGATAAGGCCAAAGCAAGGCTGAAATGCAGCAAGGAAAAAAAAATCAAATACCATCGCTCCATGTGTGACACCTGCAGCTCATGCTGTCATCATACAGGTTACAACAGTCTTAAGAAGTCCAAGCCCTGCAGTTTTGTTGTCTATCGGAGTCTGTTTGGGTTAGCTCCTTTCCAAGCCTACAGATTCCTCTGAGGATGGCTCACAGTCCAGACATCATTAACATAGTTGGAATCACTATTGCAACTTACTCTTCACCTTCATTCCTCCACATAGTGGCTTCTCAGGGCCTCGTTACAGGGAATCCAACCCTTATACACATTTCCTGGCTCTAGTGATTTTTTTCTGGAAACTTGGTTAAGCCTACATGACCCCATCATTCTTAATTCTTTCATAGCTGTGAAACCAGTATCATGGACATTGCTACCATATGCTGCTGCCCACTTGAGATGTATGTAGCCTGGATCATTTTTTTTTTCATTTTTTTTTTCTTTTTATTGAGCAAACAAGAAGGCTGATACAGTAAGACAATACCAAGGTACAATGCATTTTTAAAATGGGGGGGGGGGGGATTGGGAGCAAGGACCTGGGTATTCTACAGTAAAACAGAATGGGAGTAAGAACTGAATTGCTCCAAGAGTGCTGTCACTAACAAGGTGAGAGGATCTCACTGTAGTATACTGGAGAGTGATGGTCGTTGATTTTGTATCTGAGGGTTATTGCTGGCACTGAGTAGATGCAACCTGAGGCAGAACAAGGGTCCTGCTGTGTGTGGATGGGTCAGTCACACACACACACACACACACACACACACACACACACACACACACACACACACACACACACACACACACACACACACACAAACACACACACACACACACACACACAGACACTGTTCTGCACCTTTGCGACTATCTAATGTCCTGTTGGACAAATATGCAGGACCTACAGTTTGTCTGAGAGAGAATACTCGATTTCCTCTGAGACAAAATGTAATTTGCCCTGTATTATTATCATTTCAGTTAAGGTGATTCTGCCCTTCCCTTCACCATAGACAGATAAGGTGCATGGTCTGTTATGGTGTGCCCTAATGCCATTTGGTTTGAGTCACCCATCCCTTCCACCTTTCACTTTCCTGTACTCCTGTACTTACTTAAGCCCAAACCTATTCACAGTGAGAGTTAACATCTCCTTCAAAACCTATAGCATAGTCACACTGAAATTCACTGTGTTCATTATATCTATGTTTCATTTCCATTATAACAGATAGGGCACTAAATTAAGTTTTAATAAACTCATGTGGAGACTGTGTTACCTATAAATCATGTCAAGATGGCAAAAGACGTTATAAAAAAGATCTCCATTTAAAAGGATGAACAGGTCTATTAGGGTCTATGGTTTTGTCATGACTGTTGGCGGGAGGGTGCTACTGGATTCAGGATTTGAGAGCCAAACTACGAACCTTTCGATCTATTGGGCAGTTCCTCACAATAAGAAATTATTCTGCATCCTATTTGAGTTTTGAATGTCTCATGAGACATTCATGTATGACCTACAGCTTGTCAGCAAGAATGTATCGTTTCATTCTCTGTCTGGACGATCTTTAAGTTCTTTTATGCAGTAGTTTTATTACAATGAAGGTATTCCATTCTTACCATGAAAAAATAATGCTGACATTTGCAAATGACTTGTGTCATTTGTTTTTACTCTAATGCCTGATTTTTCATGTTTGGCCAATTCCTTTCTTCTAAGCTCATACTGGCTCATGGTAAGTGTAGGCATCTGACGACTGCATTATATCTTAATACTGTAAAGTCGAGCCAGGGTTACGACCTTTTATTTCCCTCTTAAAATATATTAACTTTGACTTTTTTTAATTAATGGAGTTATATGGAGAATATATATGAATTGCACTTTAGAGATTGAAACAGATATTGCCTGGTGGGGGGAGGGGTGGGAACCCCAACAGAACAGTTCATCGAGAACCACTGAATTGAACTAGGTACAAAAGTCACCGAGTACTGGGTTTAGGAATTACTCAGACGTGTAAGGACTGGGGAAAGCTAGGAGTCCTGGATTCTTAAACCTTGGTTGTAGTGGCCTCTACAACCCTATGGAATAGGGTTTGAAGATAACCCTATGGAATAGACCTAACCATGGGATCCTTGTGGTGGCATTCTCAGATTAAACTCTTCCTTTTCAAATGAATTTGCATTTTCACAAGTTACAGCCTACAATGGGGAGGTGGTATTGTTTTCAAGACACTATTCTTATTGTTCCCTAGCAGAAGTATAGGTTTCTTTTTAATGTTGCTAATCTTAATAAATATAATTACTTTGTCTGCATTCTCTTCTGCAACTGTAAATTCACTCACATTGCTTCCATTACCAACCTGTGCATTTTTCATATTCTTTCTGCCAATGTAGACCTGAATTAGATCACTGATCGGAAACCATGCCACAGTCAAAATGCTAGGTTATCTTAGCATTTCCTTGTTTTTTTCTTTTTTGTGTGTAATTTTTTTCTTAAAATTGTCTGTTTATTTTGCATACCAACCACAGTTTCCCTTCACTCTTCTCCTCCCTTTTCCTACCCCCACCTCCCATCCACCCCAACTCGGTCTTCTTTCAGAAAGAGGCAGGCCTTCCATGGAAGTCAACAAAGCATGGCATATCAAATTGAGGCAAGACCAAGCTCCTCCCCCTGCATCAAGACTGGGTGACATAATCCAGCATGGAGAACAGCTTCCAAAAAGTCAGCTCATGTGCCCAGGACAGGTCCTGATCCCACTGCTAGGAGCCTCACAAACAGACCAACCTACACAACTGTATCTTGACTTTTCTTACACCAAACGAATTAGTCCATTACTCCTATATTCAGCCTTACTCAAGTTCTCGAGATACAGAAAGAATGAAGACAAATTATTCGCCAAACTATGACATGAAAAACCTCTAATCTGGTTCTAATGAAGTATTTGTTCTCTACTAAAACGAGCCAGCCCTGTACTGTCCAATTTCTCTCAGCATCTGCTCTTCCAAACTCCTCCCAGAATGTGTCATTAAACTATAATTACAGGACTTTAGCACTTGTGTAGAGCTTCAAACCCTTCTACATTTTTTTACTGCAAACCAGTTCCAAAAACTTACAAACCACAGGGTTTATCACAGCAATAGCTCCCCTTCTTAGTGTCAGTTTTCTATTTTATTTATGTTTCCCACTGTTGTGATAAAATATATGACAAGAGCAATTTGAGAAAAGAAGACATTATTTAAAGTCCCAGTTTTAGTAAGGGGTATAATCCATCATGGAGGAGGTGGTGGAGACAAGGCATCAAGAGCACTTAATCTGCAGTCAAGAAACTGAGAGAAGAGCCAAAGGAGCCGGGCATTGGTGGTGCAAGGCTTTAATCCCAGCACTAGCTAGTGAAGCCTAGGCAGGCGGATCTCTGTGAGTTTGATGTCAGCCTGGTCTACAAGAGCTAGTTCCAGGACAGCCTCCAAAGATCCAAAGCTACACAGAGAAAAACCAAAAAAAAAAAAAAAAAAAGAGGAAAAAGAAATAGAAAGAGTAGTATTAGAGTAGTATTCAGTCTAGGACTGTGGTACATGTAATAGTGTCTTAAGATCAGATTTTGCCTTCCCTTCTCACTCAGTGTCTTTGGAAATGTCTATATAGACCTAACTAGAAGTGTTTTATTAATGGTTATATACATATATATACACCTATTTCGTAAATATATAAAAAATATTTATATAAATACATATGTAAATAAAATATTTATTCATATAATATATATGAAACACACATATATGTACATATATGTGTATATATATCATATAACATCAGTCTGTATAATGTTACATGTGTATATGATTTCATGGCTCATCACTTAGTATTGAATAACCAATTGACGTCTTATTTCCTGAGAAAAACTATTTCTCCTACTGTTAGTATTCCTTAGTTGCCTGTAGTTCTTTGAGTAGGGTTAAGACCTGGGCTTTTTCCTCTCTTTAGAGATTGTGTCTCCTAGGAATGTCAGAAGGCACACACATAACATCTCACCAATGTGACTGTCTTAACATGAACTGAACAAGTACAACAATAACAGACATGCCAGTGTGGGGCTTTACTTTTAAAGGGCTTAGATAGCTCAGCCCATCCAGCTTTGTTGCCAGAGACATACATCTCTACCTTGCATGTGTTCCACTTACCATATGCAGCTGTCCTTGGCAGATAGCTCAAAGATCTGACATCACCAGCATTTTGGGTTCTCCTCTGAAATCCAACCTTCAGTTTAATAGCTTTACAATGGACTCTCAGGGCCTTCTTACACTGACTCCACATATTGTAGCTCCCTCAAACCACAGAACCGTAATCTATCAGCCTCTAAGTCTTGTATCTTTCATGCTTCCAAAGTCAGTACTGTATGTATGACGTTGCCAAGTTTGGGACCCTTGCCAACTTCAACCTATATTAACAGCAGGTTTATATGTTGAAACAATTACATTCTAAAAGCAACTCCTTAGGCTTTTTCTTTTCACAAGTTGGAAACTTAACTAGGTGAGGTCTTTCTTGCCTTCAATGTACCCTTCCATTGTTTCACTTTCACATAAGAAGGCCTCTCATTAATGTTGTTAATATCCTAAATAATTATAATGTCTTTTTTAGAACATACCTTGGCTATAACATTAATCTCTTTCCTTCACTAAACTGTACATTTTGTATTTCTTTTTCCCCCATTTTCTGTTTTTCATTATAGACCTGTATAACAGTTATCCTCAATAACTATGCCACAGACTCAATGGTAGTCAGTCTTGAAGTTTTTTCTATCAAATAAAGTAGGTCACTAGTCTTTAATTCAGTCTAACATTAATTCTTAAGATATAGGCAGAAAACAGCTACATTCTTTGATAAAATATCACATTAATGGGCTATTGCCAAAATGACTTCATATTGACATGCCTAGTCTTGTGTAGACTCCACACAGATAAACGCGGCTGCTATGAGTTCATGAGCTCTATGGCATGTCACACTTAAAAGACATTGTTTGACCCCTCTCCTCCCTAACATTTGGATCTTACATTTTCTGCCCCTCTTTTACAGTGTTTTTTAAGCCTTGGCAGGTCCTATGGATGTTTCATTGATGACTGAGCACTCAACAGTTACTTATTTTCAGCTCCCCAGGAACCCCGAGTCTGTACATTAGCTGCCATTGGTGGCAATAAGAAGCTTCTCTGATAAAGGCTGAGGGCAGCACTACTCTATGAGCATAAGCATACTTATTTAGGAGGCAATTTGTCATGTAGTTTTATAGTTTGAAAAAGTGAATATGTCTTCTTTTTCCTGACATGTGGCTGTTGGGGTGGCGAATCTCTTTTTCTACACATCTGTCAATAGCGTTCATCAGCAGAAGTTTGTTTTCAGTACTACACTTTCCCACATTAAGCATATATAAACTCATCAGCTCTTTGTCTTATTTTAACTTGCCACCATCTTGATTAATTTCTCTTCACATTGATCCATTATACTGATAGTGTTATGTTTATTCAATCTGATATTTAAGAAGAAACAACTATAGTAGAATTTATTTAAAAAGATATTTTCCAGACAGAGTATGAAAAACCTCACTACTACTCAGGGACTTTCTACACATGATATTTCTAGAAGGTCCAATGACTTGGGACCTTCTAGGTGAAGAGTATGTCGTACTAATTCCTCCTATAGCCAAGGAAGAGACATAATGTTTAATGACCCTCTTTCTATTTGAGAATCACCACTCTGCTGATTTGAAAGTGTTACTCTACCTCATTTACCATGTTACTCAAATATCTGCTAAATTTGGGCAGTTATTGGAAAAGAGAAGACTGTGGAATAGCATAGGGCTGCTCTGGAAGCAGTTTTTCCAAATGCACCATGATAATCCAGTAGGTCCAATGGTACTTGAAACAAAAGATGAAGATAATATTATTTTTCAATTATGGACATTTAAAGGAATGAGAAATTGTGATATATATATTAGGAAAAAGAAGGAAATAGAGATTTCCTTACAAAGAAACAGGTGCTGTATTTAACAGAAAAAGATTTCATGTTTGCCATTTGTTATATGACAGCATTCTCCTCCTAAACTTTCAATTGTGAAAGTACTAATTATCTGTACTTCAAAATATTGACTTATATAAAAATCATTTGGCTTCAGATGTAATTAGATACATTAACATAGAACCAAAACTTGAATATGATAGGTGTCCTCACTTAAAAAAAGGGGGTAGGGAATTTAGACACTTATGGGTATGGTGGCAGATTAAAAACTTCTCTATGTGCTCCAGTGAATGGGAAAAGTCATAATAAGAAAAAAAAATAGACTCAATTCCAAATGGAGATATAAAGGAAAAGCTTGAAAATTCAGAAAGGTAAGAAGGCATCCAAAAAATTAAGAAGAAAAGGAAAGATGTAATGAAAACAACAAGCCAAACCTTAAATGCCCTTCCCTGATAATGAGATTGATAACTACCATATATGCCATCCTAGAGCTTTCATCCATTAGCTGATAGAAGCAAAAACAGACACCCACAGCTAAACACTGAGCCAGACTCCTAGAATCCAGTTGCAGAGAGGGAGAATTAATAAGAAAATGGGGTCAAGACCTGGCTGGAGAAACCCACAGAAACAGCTGACCTGAACAAGGGGAGCTCATGCACCCCAGTCTGATAACTAGGAAATCAGCATAGGACCAACCCTGACTCCCTGAACTTGGGTGTTAGTTAGGAGGCCTGGGCAGTCTATGGGGCCTCTGGTAGTGGATCAGTATTTATCCCTAGTATACGAATGTACTTTGGGAGCCCATTCCACATAGAGGGTTACTGCCTCAGCCTAGACACATGGGGGAGGGCCTAGGCCCTGCTCTATATGATATGACAGACTTTGAAGATCCTCATGAAAGGCCTCACCCTCCCTGGGGAGCAAAAAGGGGAGGAGATAGGGGGTTGATTGGAAGCAGGGGAGGAGTGGAGGGAGAGGGAACTGGGATTGACATGTAAAAGAAGCTTGTTTCTAATTAAATTTTTTTTTAAAAAAAAGTAAAAAAAAAATATATAAGCCAAGCCAACCATAGCTCCAGCCCTGTTTGTCCACATAATGAGAAGAAGCAGAAGCTTCCTTTAGAAGATGATAGGCTAGGGGATATGTGATGGTTAGTGTTAATTGTCAGGTTGACAAAACGAGAATTACCTAGGAGATTGTCCTCTAGTTATACCTATGCAAGATTTTCTTGCTAATATAATTGGATGTGCAAATATCTGCCCACTATGAGAGAGCACCATTTTCTCGGCAGGAGATCTTTAGAGAAAGTGAGCTAAGTATTTTCATGCATTTATTCATTCCTCACTTCTGACTATGGACATAATGCAACCAGCTGATTCAAAGCTCCTGCCACTGTGACCTCCATACCATAATGGACCGTATCCTGAACTGTGAGCTAAAGCAAACCCTTCAGTTGCTTTTTCTCAGAGTATTTTATCACATCAAATTGAAAAGAAATTAAGATAAAGTCCTAGAGAAAACATTTGCACTACTACTGAAAAGACAACCCACAGCTATCAAAACCCTCAAATTCAATTGCAAGTTCTGATGAAAGAGTGATTATGCCAGCAGATGGGTCAGCATCATCAGTAATTATACTAGAAAAATAGTCACAGACTGAAAGATGCCTAGGAAAACCTGAATGTATGCTCTCATGCATCTTGAGACAAGACAACAGGAGTATAGTGTCTCTTCATTCATAAGAATGTATCATTAGTCAAAGAACTAAAATAAATAGATTTTAAGTGACTATGGAGAGCAGTAGTTGATACTGAAACTTCACACTTCAGATGTGACTTACATATCAGTTATTACAGCATTAAACATTAATCAAAGTTGCTAAGATATAGAGAAATCCTGGATGACCATCAGCAAACAAACAGAAAAGTATGGTATACCTATGCATACTTACAACAGTTTGATTTAGCAGTAAAATGAATGTGATTGTGCTATTTGTATGGGAATGGAGGTAACTGGAGACCAACCTGTTAAGTGAAATAAACTAGCTTTAAAAAGATAAATATGGGCTGGCGCTGCGCGGAGGAGCGGGCAGGCGGTCGGGCCGCGTGGGCTCTCACGAGGCGGCGCGCGGCCGCGCAGCAAGGCGCGCTCAAGATGTCGTACTTGCTTCCGCATCTGCACAATGGCTGGCAGGTAGACCAGGCCATCCTTTCGGAGGAGGACCGCGTGGTCGTCATTCGTTTCAGACACGACTGGGACCCCACTTGCATGAAGATGGGCGAGGTTCTGTACAGCATCGCCGAAAAGAAATGGAAGATAGTGGGGGATCTTTCTCATCTTGTATGAGTCCTGTTTGGATATCCCAGCTGTTTTAAAGCAAACGGTGTTGGTGTCGCTTGTGCTCCGTGGCATCCTCTCTTGTTCTCCGGAGCCTGACAGGCCTATCTGCTACCACAATGAATATCCGGCGTGCTCGGCCCGAGGACCTGATGAACATGCAGCACTGCAACCTGCTGTGCCTGCCCGAGAACTACCAGATGAAGTACTACTTCTACCACGGCCTCTCCTGGCCCCAGCTCTCCTACATCGCCGAGGACGAGGACGGCAAGATCGTAGGCTATGTCCTGGCCAAAATGGAAGAGGATCCTGATGATGTCCCTCATGGACACATCACCTCGCTGGCCGTGGAAACGCTCCCACCGGCGTCTCGGCCTGGCCCAGAAGCTGATGGACCAGGCCTCCCGGGCCATGATCGAGAATTTCAGCGCTAAATACGTATCCCTGCATGTCAGGAAGAGCAACCGAGCAGCCCTGCATCTCTATTCCAACACCCTGAACTTCCAGGTTAGCGAGGTGGAGCCCAAGTACTACGCGGATGGAGAAGATGCGTACGCCATGAAGAGAGATCTCTCACAGATGGCAGATGACCTAAGACGGCAGCTGGTGCTGAAGAAAGGCAGATACATGGTTCTGGGTTCCAAGGAGAGTCAGGGCAACACACTTGCTGGGTCTTAAGAGGCCTGTCAGCAGGAGAGCCTGGCTGGAGAGGATAGTGGGAGTGACTGCAGAGAAAGCTTGCAGGACGTGGGTCCCGCCTCCTAGAGCCTGCTTGAGAGTGATAACTTCTGGTATTTTTTAGCCACATTTTTCTTGGGAACCCTGGCTGTACTCTGCAGTGCCTACTCTGGGGTCATCTCACAGTGACCCAAATGGCTTCTCATTTCCAGCGCTTAGCAGCAACTTTCCACATGCCTGATTTGATCACAGAGGCACTCCTGGACACAGCCTGCTGTGCAGGAACCAAGGAGTCTTGAGGACTGCCATGGCAGCCCCTGCCTTGGCGTCTTCATGCTGCTGTTGCATTGTTTGGGGCTGTCCTGCATCGATTGTGTGTACCCTAGGGTTTTGTCTAGAATGCCAAACCGGAAGCAGGAACAACTCGGAACGCTCCCCAGCTTTTCGCCTTTGCCATTTATCTGAGTTTTCATTGAGTAGGCAGGACCATCAAGTTAGTCCTTATGCCCTCTGCCTCTGTCTGGTGGAAGTTAACTACTCTTCCTTTCTCTGGAAACTGCCCTGCCCTCTCTCCCTCTTTCTGAAGAAGTGTGTTCCCTTTCCCAGTGGGAGAAGGTGATTTGGACTTCTATACCTGAGTGTTTGTAGATCTTAAGGGAGGGACAAGCAGAAATGAAATTGTAATCTCTAATCTGAAGAAATAAAGTATTAAAAAGGAAAAAAAAGATAAATATGCTCAGACAAATATCATGTTACCACTCATGTGCAGAATCTAGACGTAAACATATATATGTTTACTTAACAATACAATGAGTATTCTGTTGAATAAGTAAGGAGTGTAACAGTGGGGGAACAAAGAACAAGGGTAATAGAAACAAGAAAAGACAAATATTGTCCATTATGTCTTATATATGAAATCTAGGTTTCAATATGTGTATAGCCTAATATTGGTGGTACATAACTATAACTCCAACATTTCAGAGGTGGAAGCAGGGGAATCAGAAGTTCAAGGTCATCCTCAGCTATATGTCAAGTTCTAGACAAGCTTGGGCTACATGATATTATATATATATATATATATATATATATATATATATATATGATAAACAAACTGGAGTGTTGGGGGGAGGAAAGGAACCAGAGAGAGGTAGAGGACAAGGAGGGATGAATATGAGCAAAGTAGAAACACTTTGAGTGTGTCTTACAATTACAATTATATATAAATAAATGAAATTGACATATATACAAGGTAAAATTACATATAAGAAAGTATCATAAATTTTAAAATTATGTGTTAAGTAACAAGTAATTAAACAATGATTATAGATATAGAAATTTGTTTCAGATTCCATTCTGAAACAAATAAAAATATGTGGCACATACCAATACAAGATATAGGACAAATAATAATTTTCTTTAAATTGCTTAATGGTTTTAAAGGTTGATCTAAGTTTATTTCTATTGAGCTATTTTTTCTCTTTGAGTAGGAAAATTTGCAATAACTATGAGTTAGTTCATTAAGAGTTTCTGGTCTATGTAGCATTTTCTGTGAGTTTAATCATATTATATGTCTTCATTAATATGGTAGAAATTTTCACAGAATATCAATGTATATATTGAGGAAATACTTGATAGAAGGAAACCAATATATAGCATACTATGTATTTGAAAGCAATATATACTATACTAAGAGCAACAAAATAGTCCTTTATAAGTACTTAATAATATATGCCGAAAATAAATATGAAGTCTTATAAATGGTTGTTTGTAAGTGATTTGGAGCTTTGAATAAATGCTAGATAAAAACATCAATACTCTTTGTACACTAGGTATTATTCCAAAGAAAGCAAAATATGAATCAATGAATGCAAAAATTACAAAGGAAATGAGCTTAAAAGTTTGAACAACCCAGATAAATGAGAAAACAAAATTAAAATTGGTAAGTTTGTATTGGCTATTTTGCTAAAGGAAAGTTTTTTTGAGACGTGGTCACACAGTATACCAGGCTTACCTTGAACTCATGGAATTACTTCTGTATCAGACTCCAAGTGCTGGAATTAGAAGCATGGGCCACCATACCCAGCTAAAAGAAAAATATAAAGCCAAAAACAGTAGTGTAGTCACTAGAGAAATCATTACACACTTCCTTAATACCAGTTCAGAAATTTCATTTCTGCATTAATGTTTCCAGATATGAACCCCAAAGTAAAGGAATAGTCATAACATTGTTAGACCTATTTGTAGCTTGTCTTCTTGCCTATGTAAATACAATTGACAATGAGCTGGAAGTCTCGGGTATATTGGTTACATAGATAACCTTGTTTTAGATTAGTGAGCACGGCTGATGTCTGAAAAGGTTTCCCATATCCTTTCTCTACTTTTTCTAGAAATAAACAGTATTTAAGAATAGTTCAACAAAGCTGGGCATTGGCCGTGCATGCTTTTAATTCCAGCACTCAGGAGGCAAGGGCAGGTGGAACTTTGTGAGTTCAAGGCTAGCCTTGTCTACAGAGCAAGTTCTAGGACAGGCTCCAAAGCAATACAAAGAAATCCTGTCTTGAAAAACCGAAAGGGAAAAAATTTCAATGAAAAAGAGGCCTTAAAACTCATTTAATTTAATCTCAAAAGTAAAAAATATGAAAGTAAACAAATAGGTGAGTATGGTTGTACATGCCTTTAATTCTGAGAGTGGGTAGGCGAGGCTTGAGGACTTCAATGAGTTTAAGGCCATTCTGGTCTATGTAGCAAGTTCAAGGGTAGCTAAGCTATGTGGTGAGAACCTTCTCAAAAATAAAATTAAAATGTAAAACCATCTGTGAACCAGATGTATTAACTTATATTTATAATTCCACTGCTCAGGAGGCTGAGCCTGGAGCATTCCTATGACTTCACAGCCAACCTGGGCTACAGTGACAGATCCTGTCCAAAAGAAAAACATTGTGCAATCTGGAATCTGCTGCTTCCTTTGAGAATTTTCATTGAGAATTTACTACATCCTATTTACTTTTCTAAACATCTTAATCACTCTGTGTACACAGTTCTTATAATTATTTTGTTAGATACCAATGATCTTCACTTTACAATTAAGAAATACTCTAATTCCTAGAAGAGAAAGAAAAAAAAAGAACTGAAAACTGCTGGGACAGGTGAGGTATGTGCTAGAAAAGTTAGAAATAAAATTGTATCTTCTATAATTAATATTTTAATGTTTATCAAACAAGTTAAGTTGATTTTTTTCTTTTTTCTAATTCACAGGGTCTCCCTCTGTTGCCTACGGGGAGGGATATCTCTCCCAAGGCTCAAGGGAACCTCCTGTCTTGGCCTCCTGAAATAATGGGACTTGAGGTATGCATCACTCTGTGCACAGCTGGTTTGCTTCTTTTGTTTACCAGTTACTATAAGTAAAAGAGGTGGCAGATATTTTCAGGAATGCTTGTGCTTACATGCACACACACAACTTTCCCATATCTGGAACATGTGTTTGTAATGTTTCCCTTGCATGATACTTTAATTGTCAAAAAGCAATTTTAGTCTTTATTTAGTTTCCTTAAAATATGAGATTCCTGACATTGTCTAAAATGTAATGATGCTTCTCTGGAGTAGAGCACATTCATAAGGAGGAGAATCTGGTGGGGTATCTAGAAATACTTTCCTAGAAAAAATGGAAGAAAAAGAGTCCTATCAACAACCCTCCCAAACACACACACGCACACCATTTGAGTGCAATTTCTTTAATTTGCAATAATAGCTTTAACTGTGCTTTCAGGAGTTATACCTTTATTACCCCTACTGAAATTGTATCTATATTTATGAGAATTAATGACTGTCTTTACCATTGTAAACAAGAATGTCAAATGCCAAATAGTCTGTAATTTCTGAGGGAAAAACTGTGTATTATATTTTTCCCAGAAGCTTATTATATATGATTATGCCATCTGTGTTTATTTTTAGAGACTGCCTAGCATCTAAACAGACAAAACCAAACAGACAAACTCTTGCACCATCGCTACCCCAACATTTTACTCTAGAGGAATGTCGCAGTACATGGATTCCAAGCAGGTTAAAAAGAAAACCAGCTGATTAGATCTGAGAACCCAGTGAACGGGATGACGGCCACAGCTGCACTGGAGACACCAAAAATGGAGAAGAGTGCTTCCAAGGAAAAGAAGCAGCAGTCGAAGCAGGAGGGCAGCACAGGCCGAGGCAATACTGATTCTGAAGAATGGGTGAGCTCCGAGAGTGACCCTGAGCAGAGAAGCTTTAGGACTAGTCACAACAGCTACCAACCTGTAGATACTCAGCTGAAGAAGAAAGAGATGCCCTCCAAGCCACATCGCCAACTCTGTAGGTCACCCTGCCTGGACCGGCCAAGCTTCTCCCAGAGCAGCATTTTACAGGATGGGAAGCTAGACTTAGAGAAGGAATACCAAGCCAAGATGGACTTTGCTCTAAAGCTGGGCTATGCAGAAGAACAAATTCAATCAGTGCTTAATAAACTAGGCCCAGAATCACTTATTAATGATGTGCTGGCAGAACTTGTGAGACTTGGAAACAAAGGTGACTCAGAAGGGCAAATCAACTTGAGTCTGTTATTGCCACGAGGGGCTAGCTCCAGAGAGATTGCAAGCCCTGAATTGTCTCTTGAAGATGAAATAGATAATAGTGATAATTTAAGACCAGTTGTTATTGATGGAAGTAATGTGGCAATGAGGTAAGCCTGGTTATTTTTTTCTCTGCTTTTAAAATGGAAATTGTCTGCCATTGCAAAGCACTATAGTAAGTTCTCAGTTGTTGTATGTGTCTTGCATTCCTATATGTGGAGAACTATCCTTCCCTTGCCTCTTCATTCTCCTTTGAAATTGCTGCCATTTTTTTCCTTCAAGTATCTTTGACAAAACATTACAGATTAGTGGCGCTGCGTCAGAGAAAAAATATGTAGTGCCAATGTCCTGTCCTTTCTAGATTAATCATCCTCAAAACTGCTGCTTATATATTGCCAGTTGAAGGCCTACTTAGGGACTTTCTGTAATTCCCAATCACTAGTACACCACACTGGGCTCTTTCTGTCTTCCTTCAAGGCAAATTGCGATCTGGAAATTATGTTGGTTTCTATACCTATAACCTGTATTCATGCCATTTCCCAAACCAGAAATGATGTTCTTCTTATCTTCATACCCTTAAAGATGCACCACCCCACAATGACAGCTGTGGTTTTTCTAAACTCGGTGATTATAGTAGAATAAATACTTCTGTGCTAAAGATATCCACATGATAATCCCTGAAGCCTGTATATCTGTGAAATAGTAAAATAGACATTATGTAATGTATTTAACTTCAGTTTTAGCTGGGAAACATTACCTTGTATGATTAAGGCTGGCCAAGACTTGTTGCTAGAGGAAGGTAAGAGGATCAGAAAAAGTATTAAGATGCGCTATGGAAACAATAAATGGAGTGTAAAAAGGGGGCCATGACGACAGGAATGAGAGTAGAATCTAAAAGCTGAAAGTCAAAAGAAACATTTGAAGCCTGAAGAAAGAAAGCAGCTTTACCAAAACTTCAATTTTAGATTCCTCATCTCTTCAACTATAATATAATACTTACTATACATGTAGCAATTTGTTATAACAATGTGAAACTAATACACTGACTCCTGATGAGACTGAACTAGTGTCATCATTTATGTGAGTCAGTGTGCTTGTTCCTGAAAAAACTAAAAATAAAAGAAGATATGGTCCAAGTGTACCAGTCCTAGGGAATATATATATATATATATATATATATATATATATATATATATGTATGTATGTATGTATGTATGTATGTATGTATGATCCAAGAAGACAACCAAGATACTTTCATATCCCCATTTATTGATACATTATTCAGAAAAGCCAAGATACAGAACCAGTCTGAATGCCCATAGATCAATTAGTGAACAAGGTAACCAGTGTATACAGAAAAGAATTTTGTTTTGGTTTTGTTATTATTGATGTTTGTTTGTTTGTTTGTTTTTTGAAACAGGGTTTGTCAGTGTAACATCCCTGATTGTCCTGAAACTCACTCTGTAGACTAGGCTGGTCTTGAACTCACAGAGATCCACCTGCCTCTGCCACCAGAGTGCTGGAATTAAAGGTGTGCGCCACCATCGCTCAGCTCAGAAAAGACTCTTATTTGAAGGAAAATTGAGTGAGCCAGAGATTATCATTTTAAGAAAAATCACTCAAATTCAGAAAAAAGAAAAGCTGTTTTTTTTCTTCTCTGTCTAATATAGATATAAATGCATAATTATTATTTATGAACATAGTAGAAAAGATGGATGAAGGAGGAGGGAGAGTTCTAAATTGAGGAAAAGGGGGAAAAAGAGTGTACTAAAATAAAAGAAAGACAGGCTATCATATATTTCTTTTATATTCATAACCTAGGCTTAAATATATACATTTATATGTACATACGGTATGGGTGTGTGTAGTCACACCACAGCAAATGAGAAAATTGGGAGAAAGAAAACCATTGAAAGGCAGGAAGAGGAGGGTGGAATATGTTAGTTATTTTTCTCACTCATATGACAACATATCTGACAAAAGGAGCTTAAGTAAAGAAAGGCTTACTTTGGCACACAGTTTGATGGTACAGTCCATTAGTTAGGAAGGTGTGATGGTAGAAACATAAGGCATTGCATTCACAGTCAGGAAGCAGAGAAAGATGAAGATTGCTGTATGGCTACAATGCTCCTTTTGTTCAGTCAAGGACTGCTGTTAATTCAGGGTCTATCTTTCTTCATCAGCTACATGTAAAACCTAGCAAGGAAACAGCAAATCCAGTCTTGGTGTCTTGTTGCTTGGATTTATGATGGCATCATCTGGGCTCCAATGAGCTTGAGAATCCTTACCCCTCCAGGGCCTGTTACCTGTAACATACAACTTCTCTTTGATGATGACTCCATTGGTACCCTCAACTTTTCTCAGTAGGTGTCTTTATAGTACCAGTACCTCCAACATCCTGAAGTTCCGGTTGGAACTTACACTACACCTTCCCTATTTCATGCAATGGAGTTTTAGGACCACCTTGTGACATTGGTACAAGACTTGATGAACCCAAAGTCTTTCATTTTAATGTCTGTGAAAGCATTACCATGAATATGATGCTTCCCAGTTCAGCTGGGATATCTAGATATAGTCTAACTCCTTTCTATTATGGCAGTATTAGCCTCTAGAGGCCATTTTTTGCTGGACCTGAAAAAAAACATGATCCTAGACAATTATTATTTCAGTAGAGAAATCCTTCAGATGAATTTTCAATTTAAGTTCTCTCCTTAAAATGCCATTACATTATCACAACATGGAACCTTACACCAGGGAAGTTTAGCCCAGAAAGAACACTTCTCATCAAGGGAGATTTTTCTTTAACATCCCTAATGTCCTTAATGTATACATACTTTGTCTCCACCTTCCTTCTCCACAGCTCTAAACATACTCTCATTTCCTCAACAAACTTTACATTTTTCATGCCTTTATGTTGTACATTTTCCTTTTAAAATATTTCTTTTTTATTTTTATTTTACATATCGATCCCAGTTCCCTCTCCCTCCCTCTTTCCTTCTCTCCCACCCTCCCATACCTCATTCACACCCTCCCCTCCCCCCCAGTCCACATGTAGGGTGATGCCTTCCAGGAGGGGTCATCTAAATCTGTCAAGTCATTTAGAGTAGGGACTAGGACTTCCATCCTGCCTCTAGGTTAAGGGAGTATCCCTCCATGGGGAATGTGCTCCCAAAGTCCTTTTGTGTACTAGGGATACATCCTGGTTCCACTGTCCGAGGTCCCTTAGTCTACCCAGGCTATCTAACAGAGACCCATGTTCAGGGGATCTGAGTCAGTCCCATGCTGGATTCCCAGCTATCAGTCTGAGGGGCCCATTAGCTCCTCCTTGTTCAGGTCAGCTGTCTCTGTCTGTTTCTGTAGCCTGGTCTTGTCCTCCCTCTCTTCATCTGGATTCCAGTTCGGCTCAGTGTTTAGTTGTAGGTGTCTGTTTCTGTTTCCATCAACTACTAGATGAGGGCTCTATGATGGTGGATAAGTTAGTCATCAATCTCATTATCAGGGAAGGGCATTTAAGGTACCATTTCCACTGTTGCTCAGATTGTTAGTCATCTTTGTAGGTCTCTGGGACATTTCTGTAGAGTGAGTTTTCTCTTCATGAAGTGAAGAACAATACACTTTTTAAAAAATTTCCTCCACCAACAATTTTAGTCATTACAGTTTAACTCAGTTCATTACTCAGTAAATTGTAGCAGAAATGATTCAAGAGATGGCTCAGCCATTAAGGTCCCTGGGTGTTTTCTGGATGACCCAAGTTCACATCTTCTTTATTTTATTTTCTTTTATTTAACATTGTTCTTTCCTTTTACATGCCCACATTCCTTATTTCATTTTTAAAATTACTTTTCTCCTAGTAGATGTAAAACTTCATAGCTTATTCTGCATTGTCATTGCCACTTTATTTTCTAGTGTTGTTGGCATAGAGAGGGCTTGTCTAGCTTTAAATTGTACCTTGCCTTATGGTTTAGTTTGGTGGTGTTGCTGGCACAGAAGTTTGATTTTTTCCCTTCTTTCAGTGTTGTGTTTGAGACCTCAAAATAAGGCTGAGGGGTAAAATATCACCCCCCCCAAAAAAAACCAAGAGGCACTCCCTTCAACAAATGTACAAACCACAACTTAAAACAACAGAAATATGAAACACACAAGAAAACACAACTCTGCTGAAAAATCACATTGCCTAATGGTTAAATCTTAACATATTGAAATTGTTGACTCCTACACAATGAAGTCAAAAGTTCAGTTTGGAAAATGGCCAGTGACCCAAGGATAGTTCATATGGATACATGAAGAATGGAAGCCAATTTAATGAGTCAATTCAAAGATTGCTTCAGAAAATCAGAAACATGGATGAAACAATTGAAATACCTAAAGTATAAACATTTGAAATGAAAAATTAAATAAAGCAAATTTAAATACAGCAAGAAGCATTACTGATAGACTATGTAAAGCAGAAGACAATTCGATATTGAAGACAAGGCAGAAACTATGATGTTCACGCAGCAATAAAGAAAAAATAAGCAAATATAAAACTATAGTTTTCAAGGATTTCAGGATAGAAGAGAGCAAACTTAAGAATACATGAGGTAGACAAAGAAGCTGAAATACACATTGCATGCTCCAAGTACATCCTTAATGAAATATAGAAGGAGATGGAGAAAAGTTTTGGAAGTTAGGGGTACTGACTGCTCTTCCAGTTGACCTGAGTTCAGTACCCACATCAATGAAGTAGCAACAAGAGGACATACCTTCAGCCACAGGGGATCTGACATCCACTTCTGACCTTCGCAGACACACTCACCCACACAGTGTACACACACGCATACACACACACACACACACAGAGAGAGAGAGAGAGAGAGAGAGAGAGAGAGAGAGAGAGAGAGAGAAAGAGAGAGAGAGAGAGGTGAAAAATTAAACCTCTTTTAAAAATAAGAAATTAGGGGCAGGAGAGATGTCTCAACTGTTAAGAATAGTTGTTGCTCTTGTGAAAAACCTGGGTTCAGTTCTCAGCACCTACATGTTGGTTTACAATGATCCATAACTTCAGTTCCAGAGGGTTAAATGCCAGTTTCTGACTTCTGCAAGTACTCGGGAAAAATTATCATAAATATAAATATAAAATAACATATATTTAAAATTTTAAAAACAAATTTATTGTATAAAACTCCCAAATCTAGGGAAGAATGTAGACATCCAGTGCAGAGATCTGTTTGGTATAAGAAGATAACTGGCTTCTGCAAGTTGGACACCCTATACATACACAGAAACACTCTCTGTCTCTCTCTCTCTCTCTCTCTCTCTCTCTCTCTTAAATAGTTTTAATTCTCCAATTTAAAGAGAATAGTAAATGATTGGTTTAAAAAGCAAGATCCACTTATCAGATATCTGTAAGAAATACTTTATATACACACATGGAATTTGAACATTGGGCTCTTGAATTTTTAGTGGGACATTGAAAAAAATCAAGGATAACTTTAAATTCTAGGGTAAATTATAATAAAAAGATGACTTTTCAGAAATTTTGGGATAGAGTACTCTTATATTTTCGAAGTTTATAGGTATGGTTGCCTATATCCAACAAAGTTTTCAGAAAGAACTCAAATAAATAATCTTCGATATCAAGGTCTCAGGAAATCAAGAAAAAGCCAACTCCAAAACAGTAGATGGAAAGAATAATAATATTATGGCTGAGCCTTAGTTGACTCCCAAAGTTGAAGGTAAGTTCCTATTGCTAAGGACAATACACACTTCAGATACAAGACTCTTAGAGGAACCAAAGACCCCACCATTGGATACTCACCTTCATAATACCAGAAGGTACTGTGCAATGTGCCAAGGGAGAAAAGCATTCAGTAGTCTTACCTAGCTATGACATTGATAAATTACAACAGTGGTTGACAGGGCAAAATAATCCCACAGATATAACAGTGAGACTTATATCTTGGTAGTAACAGCTGCCTAATTGGACTTACGGTCCACTCAATAGGATGGAAATCATGACTGATATTGTAAATATAGCCAACTGGTAGATCTCAGAGGAGAACCAACTGCTGCCATTTTCCTAATGTACTATAAGCCCCAACTACATTTGAAATATACAGATAACTGTAGCTCTTTCATCTTCCCAAAGAAGCTTCATTTCACAACAGTTGAAGAGCATTAAGGAAAACCACAACTATTCAAAATGCTGAGAACAACTAACTGTGGGATCCCATGTCCCACTGGATAAATCTATAATATAGCCCCAAGACTTAAGGAACTGGAAACATGGACGAAGCAGCACATAGATTGTAAAAGCCAGACACCCATGAAATCTGCAGCAACATTGTTGTCTCCTAAATATGGTAAGGAACTACACCCATGAAATATTAACAGTATGCTTGTTTAAACAAGTACTGAACATCGATAACATGGATGGGAGAAATTGTATAGGTCTCCATTCCTATATGAGGATCTACAGGCAATTAAAAATTACTGAGAGAAAGAGTATTAGTTTTCCCAAGGGAGGAGCTCCCAAAATGGTTATCGAACCTCAAGTGGTAACCTTAAAAAGTATACATATCTGTACATCATTAAACACACTCAGCAGGTTGCATTCATATATTTATTAACAGATATATATGTGCATCAATAAGTAAAGAATAAGAAGCTATGAGTTTGAAAGTGAATAATGGGTATGTGAGTAAATAGAGACAAGTCCCAGAGATATGGTATAAGTGTATAATTATATTTTAATCAAGTAGAAAGTCTCTAAATTGATTTCAGTATTATATAGATGTACACAGTTTACAAAGAATAAAAATAAGAATAAAAGAAAAAATAGTTATTTGAACAGGTAAACAATATTGTTAAACTCTTAGTCAAATCAATCAAAAGAAATAGAAAACAAATTAGCAAAATTGAATATGAAAGGAAAAGAGGGAGATTAAAACAGACACTTGTGAATATTAGGGGAAATGTTACAGAATACCCTGAAAATTTATATTTAAAAAAAGTTAGACTTTTTGGTTAAAAATACATGACCTATCAAAAATTGTAAAAGGAGGAAAAATGCAATGCACGTCACCCATGCAGCAGTTGCTACAATCTCCAGAAAATAAACAAGGGATAGTCAGAGGCCAGCTATTCTGTGAAGCAGGTGGCTGTAGTAGGGTCTTGCCTGTGAGCCTATAACAGTGGTCACGCCTCTTTGGGCGTGGCTTTAGGTGTCCAGAAATGGAAAGAAGAAAGCATGAGGTGTGGTTTCTCCTCTTTCTCTTGGGTCAGCAGACCTGATTGGAAGAGCAGAGAATTGCTGCAACAGTTCTTTATTGTTATGTGTAAGTGTTTCCTAATAAACACCCATTGATCATTTATCTTGGGTCTAGTGAAATCTTTACACCTACACTTTCAATCTGAACTGGATCTTCCTGATCAAGCATGTATTCCTCCCCTCTCCTCTTCCTCCTAGCTATCTCCCTCTTACATCCGTACTCCCAATTTGCTCAGGAGATCTTGTAGAAACTGGTAAGTTTCTTAATATATATGACCTAACAAAGTTAAATCAAGATCAGATAAGCAATTTAAACAAACCCTTAACCCCTAGTGAAATAGAAGCAATAATCAAATGTTTCCCAACTAAAAAGAGAGAGAGAGAAGAAAGAAAGAAATGAAGGAAGGAAGGAAGGAAGGAAAGAATACTAAAGAAAGAAGCCTGGGGCCAGATATATAGATATATACAACACAGAACACTGCTACCATTAATACTCAATAACAATTAACACTCATACTCCTAAAATTATTCCACAAAATAGAAAAAGAAGGGACACTATCTAATTATTTTTACAAGGCCAAAATTATCCTGATACCAAAACCATAGAAATACTCAATAAAACCAGAAAGTTATAGACCAATATTCCTTAAGAACATAAATACAAAAATTCTTAATAAAATATTTGCAAACTGAATCTAAGAACAGATCAAAGATTATTCATTGTGATCACTTAAGATTTATCCTAGAAATGCAGGAAAAGTATAAAATACATAAAGCAATAAATATAATTGACCACATAGACAGAAAGACAGCAATCATAAGATAATTTCATTAGATTCAGAGAAGTACTTTGTCATAATCCAACATTCCTTGATGATAAAAGTCCTGGAAAGACTAGGGATAAAAGGGACATACCTCAACCTACTAAAGTCAATTTAGAGCAAATCCATAGCCAACATCAACCTAAATGAAGAGAAACAAAAGCATTTTTATTAAAATCAGGAACAGGAAAAGGATATCAACTCTCTGAAAACCTATTCCATATAATATGTAAACTCTTAACTAGAACAGTAAGAGAACTTGGAAGAATCAATACACTACAAATAGCAAAGGAAGAAAAAGTAACTTTATTTGAAGGTGATATGACTATACTCTTAAAAGACTCTAAAATCTTCACAGATAAACTTCTACAAATGATGAACACTTCAGCAAAGTATCTGGATACAAAACAAATTCATAAAAATCAGAAACCACCCTAAATACAAATGACAAATTGACTGAGAATGAAATTAAGGAAACAGAACCTTTTGGTTTGAATAAGAATGTTCCCCCCATAAGTTCATATATTTGAATGCTTAGTCACCAAAGAGTGGCACTGTTTGAGAAGGGTTAGAAGGTACAATGTTGAAATAGCTGTGGCCTTGTTAAAGGAAGTGTGTCATTGTTCGTGGGCTTTGAGGTTTCAAAAGCCCATGTAAGACCCAAGTCTCTCTGTGTCTTTGTCTCTCTGCCTCTGATTCTCTGTCTAGCTATGGATCAGGATGTAGCTCTTAGCTACTTCTCTAGCAACACACATGGCTGCCTCCTTAATCCTTGCCATGGACTAAGCCCCCCAAACCATAAGAAAGCCCCAAGTAATTGATTTCCTTTTTAAGAGTTGCCTTGGTCGTAGTGTTTCTTTGCATCAATAGAACAGTGACTAAGATACCAAGCAACTGAAAGACTTGCATAATAAAAAAGTTAAGACATTGAAGAAGATATCAGAAGATGGAAAGACCTCCCATGCTTTACAGTCCTTAAAAGAACAATACTCAACTTCATATGAAACAAACAAACAAACAAAACACTCTTTTGGAGGTATCACCAGTCCTGATTTCAAGCTCTATTACAGAACTATAGTAATGAAAACCTCATAGTATTAGCGTGAAAACAGACAGATGAATAAATGGATTTGAAATGAAGATCCAGAAATAATTCTACACACCTATGAACATCTGAATTTTTAAAAAGAAGCCAGAGTTATACAAAGGAAAAAAGAAAGCATCTTCAACAAATGGTGCTGGTCTAACTGGATCTATGCATGTAGAAGAATGCAAAATAGATCCATATCTATCACCCTGCACAAAACTTAAGTTCTAGTGAATCAAATAACTCAGCATAAATCCAGATTCACTAAACCTTATAGAAGAGAAAGTGAGAAGTAACCTTGAACGCATTGGCACAGGAGACAACTTCCTGAATAGGACACCAATAGTGCAGGTACTAAGAACACCAATTAATAAATGGAATAGAATAAAATACGCAGACATAAGGCTGTACAACTATGCCCACCATATTTTTGACAAAAATGTCAAAAATATTAATTGGAAAAAAGACATCTATAGTTAGACATCTACAACAAATGGTACTAGAAGACTAGATACCATCATGTAGAGGAAAGTTCATATCTTTTGCCCTTTGCAAAACTCCAAATGATCATATGGTGCTCTAAAACTCCTAAAAGAAAAAATACAGAGTGCAGAAAGGACTACATATCCTGCTACAAGAATTATTTTCACATATATGTTCATTGCTGTTTTAATCATAGTATTTAGAGAATGTAATCAACTGAGACATTAGTTACCATTCCGTTGTGATAAATACATTTATAAAAGAGTCTATTTGGGCTTATAGTTCTAGAATGAGTTGGAGGGGGAAAATGAGAGTGGATATTTTCAAAATACACTATATACCTGTTTGAAACTCTTAAGAATAAATAAATACTAATTTTAAAAGGTGAATAAAATATAAATCCTTATAGCTTCAAAAACAAGATATCTATAAATAAACCTAACCAGGAAGGTGAAATGCTTTTACAATTATAATTTTTAAATGGTGAAGAAAGAAATTGAAGAAGACACTACAAGAATCAAAGCCCTCTCATGCTCATGGATAGCAGATTTAATATCATGAAAATTGCTGTTATCAAAGGAATAAATGCGATCTCATTCAGTATTTCAAAGGAAATCCCTGAAGAAATAGAAAAACAAAACATAAAATCCATAAGTAAGCACAAAAGACCTGGATATTCAAAATAATTGTGGCCAAAATAACCAGGTACTTTATTTAAACTCTACAGAGCCATATTAGCAAAAACAATAAGGTGCTGGTAGAAAAACTGACACATAGACCAGTATAAAGCATTATGCATCCAGAGGTAAGCCATATAGATACACCAAAAAAATACATATTGGAGAAAAGCCACACTCTTAAATTACGTTGGGAAAGCTAGAATCTAATATATAGAATAAAATCATATCTCTGTCTCACCCTTTATAAAAAATAAAGATGGGTCAGTGGCATTAATTTAAGGCCTGAAACTTTGAGTCTTTAAGAGAAAAACAGAGAAACAGTTCAAGACCTGGTTATAAACAGGTTGTGGTGTCTAGTTTTCAAATTGACATAAACTAGAGTCATTTTGGAACCAGTAACCTCAACTGAGAAAATATTTCCACTAGATTGATTTTGGGCAAAGCCATGGAATAGTTTTGATTGATGACTGACATAGATCAGCTCACTTTGGCCAGTGACATCCCTGGGCTGATGCTTCTGGGTATTTAGTAAGCAAGCCATTGGGGAGAAAGGTAGAAAGCAGAATTCCTTCATGGCCTCAGCTTCAGTTCCTGCCTCCAAGTTCCTCCCTTGTGTTCCTTCCCTGATAAAAGAGAAAGTGGGAAATGCACTTAAAATTATTGAGACAGAAAAGGACTTTCTGTATAAGACTCTAATAACATAAACATTAAAAAAACTAATGAAGGAACCTCGTTAAATGAAAAGACTTTTGTAATGCAACAGACACCAACCATATTTGAATAAAGAGGTAGCTTACAGAATCGGAATACCTTTACTTGTTATACATCTGAAAGAGGGTAAGTATCTCGAATATACAGTGAAAAAAAAAACCTAAAAGAAAATCAACATCCCAACTAAAAAGTGGGTCATGGGGCTAGAGAGATGGTTCAGTGTTGAGGAAGACAGTAGAAGATGGAAAGACATCCCAAGCTCATGGATTGGTGGAATTGATCATATGAAAATTAACAAAAAGCAATTTAAAGATTCAGTGCAATCCAATAAAAATTCCTAATTATTTACAGAAATAGAAAGCACAAAACAAAATGTGTATGTTATATCTTTATAAATTATCCCCTTTATTAATAGGTGGTGCCCTTCTATATATCTTCTGATAAGCTTAGGATTGAAATCTACTTATCAGATTACAGAATGATTATGTCAGCTTTATTTTAGTTTCCATTCATTTGCTAGATAGCTTTTTCCTGATTTCACTGTTATTAGTCTTTGTGCTGTCATTATTATTAAGGTAAGTGGGGTGAAGACAACAGCCACTCGTGTTTAAAATAGTAAGCAGCTTGCATCTCTTTATTGGTTAGTTGAAGCTATTTAACTTTCAAGTTCTTATTGAGCTATAGTTATTAATTCTAGTAATTTGATGACTATCTTACTTCCATTTTGGTAAGAAAAAGCAAAGTAATTAAGGTTATACACATACAGACAGATGGCAGCATGCTGAGAGCTCTGAGAATTCAGGTCCACAAGGCAAAGTGAGAGTTTCTTCTTATAGGTCTCAAAGGGAGAAGGTTTCACAGTAGGAGCAAGCTTGCAACCAGACTTTATATCTTCATGGAAGGGTGACGTGAATTACAGGTGTAGGAACAGGTGACTCTGAGGATGGGGGGGATGCAAAGGAAGGGCATATCTTAGTTGAGGTGTACCCACTATGCAGCTAGGGGATGTCTTCCAACTTTAGGTGTATGGAAATCTTTTCTTATTATATTTCTATTTACTTTTGAGAATTTCATGCAGTTTGACCAAATCCACCCCTTCACTCCCTCACCTTAAATTTCCACCAGAACTATTCTACCATGACTCCCTTCCAACTCCATGTACTCAGGGCTTTTTTTTGTTTTGTTCTGTTTTCTTCGCACTAAGTCCAGTTTTTGCTGCCAGTATGATCATGAGTGTAAGGTCAACCACTGGAATATGAGCAGCCTATTTGGGACCATATCTTAATATATAGGCTTAATGGCTGATAGTATGACACAGAAGAGACCCCTATAACATGACATTGTAGAGTGGTGTGTGTGTCTGTGTGTGTGCACGCACATGTGTGCATGTGCTTGTGTGTTTAAATTTCACGTCAACTGTGTTCCACATAAGCTTTATCTAAACCTGTGATAATTACCTTTCTTTTTCAGTATGTCATGAAGAGAATACATGAATCTTTGAGCAAAGGTGGCAGTAGAAACAGAAAGAGGAAAATGAAATTTAATCATAGTTATCGTGTCTCCTGTTAAGTGGAGGGTTGTTATTAACTACCTTTGACATTGAATTAAGTTTATAATAGTACAACAGTCAATTAAAAAGAACACAGTTTTCTCTTTTTAAAAGTGTTCTTTGGAATTGAGGTGTGACTTAATAGTAGCAAGCTTATAGAGTTCCTGAGTTTGATCCTCTGCACTTGAAAAAAAATATAAGTTTGACATCATCAAGAAAGAAAATGTTATCCAGGAATGATATTGGTACTCTGTAATCTCAGCACTTGGAAGGGTGAGGCAGGAAGATCATCACAATCGGGAGGCCAGCCTCTGGATAGCAAGTTTCACCCCAAACTATGCTATGTAGTAATCTGTGTCAAGAAAATTGTATAAGAAAAATAAGAAAAAAATGTCTTTCATTAATCTCAGTATTGAGAAAAGGGCTGGTAGAGTGTTTCTTTTTTTATGTCTATTTTTAATCTTTTTTTCTCTTGTTCTCTATTGTTTTTGAAGCCATGGGAATAAAGAAGAATTCTCCTGCAGAGGAATTCAACTTGCTGTGGATTGGTTTCTAGACAAAGGCCATAAAGATATCACTGTATTTGTACCAGCATGGAGAAAGGAGCAATCCCGCCCTGATGCACCAATTACAGGTACTGTTTCAAATTTAAAAAAAAAAAATCTTTTCCTCGAGGGTCAAAGATAGAAAGATAGTTTGGAGAATGGCACATGGTCTCAATTTTGATGATTACTTTTCTAAGTTAAATATCCTAATATGTCTTTTAGTAAGTGCATTTTTTTTTAAAATAAAGTGACCCATTATGAAACCATCCTTGTTTTGTGGTGATAGTTAAATAAAAACTTCAATTTATAAAACCATAAGGCACATAACTTTTTATGGAAATGGTGATGTGCACCTGAAATCCCAATGCTCAGTAGGCTTCAGCAGAAGGATGATGAGCTTGAGATTGACCTGTGCCATATAGTGAGTCCCAGGGAAGCCTGTTTGATAGATAATACATTTTAGACAATATGGAATAAATAGGGTTATCAATATGACTAAATTTTGCAAGAAACTAAAGGTTACATGATATATAGGCAATCTTATTTTGTAGCAAAGAAACATGTGGTGTTTACAAATTAGGTGTAACAGAGAGGAGAAAACACCACAGACAGTAAGAACCACTCTGTGTCCAAGGCAAAGAAGGATTGGAGCCTAGAGATAATCACACTTTTTAAATCTCCACAAAAAAAGAAAATGTTTTCATTTTTTTCTTTCACATAACAAGAAAATAGAGAATAGCAATGAATATACAATAAGACACTTAATTGAATTATGTTTGTCTTTATATTAGTGAAATTCTACAATGAACTTTTAATATTATTTCTTAATGGAAGAAAGAACTCATGAACATAAAGGTGTCTAAATTCCACAAGAATCGTGATGTGTATCCCGTGCAAGTAAAAGTAAAAAATGAAAGTCTTTGCTATTTCTAAACCTAAACAGTCATGAGCGGGGCTAGAGATAAGAATATGGAACAATGGTGGAGCACTTGCTTACTGTGCTCTTAATTCAACCCATGGGAAAGAAAAATTTGATGCTTCAGAAAATGGGCAAGACAAATATCAAGACTGCTGGGGTCAGTTGAAACTGTTAGCACTCATCTGTTATCACTGCTCTTATGCCATTGATATAGAAGATTATGAGGTCCCAGGTCTCAAACAAAAAGAATGGTATATCAACTGTTAGTTCTTACTCTTTGTGATAGTTTTTTAAAATTAAAATTAAATGTGTCTGAATATAGGTGTGGTTTTTTTTCATTTTACTAAAAAAAAAAAAAAGACAACAAAAAACCACTAAAGTCTGAAAGAGAAGATGACTTATCTAAAGTCACAATCTATTTGATGTTGCAGCCAAAAAAGTAGCACACTTGTTCTCCAAGTACAAATAAAAGATTTATCTAGTGCTAACTTTTGTTTTGGTAATATGGGGAAAATGTGGTAAATTTCCAAAGATGATTTCTACTGTGTGGCATAAACATATTTTGATAGATCAAGATATTCTACGTAAACTGGAGAAGGAAAAGATTCTCGTCTTCACACCATCCCGAAGGGTCCAAGGCAGAAGGGTGGTCTGCTATGATGACCGGTTCATAGTCAAATTGGCTTTTGATTCTGATGGCATCATTGTGTCCAATGATAACTACCGAGACCTTCAAGTTGAAAAGCCAGAATGGAAGAAGTTTATAGAGGAGCGGTTGCTGATGTATTCTTTTGTGAATGATAAGTGAGTTTCTTTCTAGTAAGCTCTAAACAGTTAAATACAAATTACTACTAGTAATGTATTACATTTCAATAAACATATACTGAACACTTATTGTATACCATGGATTATGCTGGTTGCTACAAAAATAAAAGTCTGAATAGGAAGCAGGAATCACCATCAAGGGGCTTTAAGTTATTTGAGAAGAAAGGTAGAAATAGGGGATAGAGACAATAATGACAGGGTGTTAAAAGTTGCTTTATCTTTTGAAATGAACTTCACAGAATAAAGAGGGCTGCTGAATATGACATGTGAAAAGAACACTGAATAAATCTCTGAAGGGATGGAAGTGGCTGGTGTACTGGGCAAAACCAACATTCATGGCAGTATGACTGGTACATGAAAGAATAATTCACAAGAAAATAATCCTTTCTGTGTGATCAAGTAGAAACAAAAGGAAGAAATACTGTCTTGGGAGGTAGAAAGCACAATTAGAAGGCTACGACTATAGTGCAGGCAAGGAGACGGAAGGCCTGAACTCTTATAAACTGTGGTAGTGACAGAAGGAAACACGTTCACTTCTTGTCTTGCTTTCAGATTTATGCCTCCAGATGATCCTTTAGGACGCCATGGTCCAAGCCTTGAGAATTTCTTAAGAAAGAGACCTGTTGTTCCTGAACATAAAAAGCAACCATGTCCTTATGGTGAGTACTTCTGGACAGAATTAAGTTCTGCTTGAAGGGAAACATACAGATTCTTTGAATACTTCTCATTTGGAGAATTCTCTTTCAAGTGAAAAATCTTGGTTTGCACACTGTCTGTGTATGGAAATCTGTGTCTTTATGTACTCCCAGTAAGGTACATAAGAAACATCTTAGAAACTGCATGAGTCAAAGGTAACTAGAATTGAAGGGGAGATTATTTGTCACTTGTGAAAATGTTCTTTAGATGCCTTAAGTCCTGAATGATGTTGCTCGAAGTAAGGCCAAGCAGAAACTGCATAGCCTATGGAAGCAGAAGGGACAGTTCCAAAGGGTTAACCCTAAACGAGATCATGTTTCTCAGGCAGATGACTATATCTTCTGTCAATGAATTATAACATTTTTTTTCTTCCCGCTTGCACTGCAGTTGCCTCCATTGTATCTAAAATACAATTCTTGTGCCCTAACCAAAATCCCCCTGATATAAAACTTATGAGCCTAACAGTGCAACATGAACTGTTTAGTCTGAGGCTATTTAGGATGTTTATGTTTGTTGATTAATTACTTGCTGAGGGGTGTGTTATTTTTGTTGTTGTTGTTTTTGATTTTGTCTGCGATTCATGTTCAAATCAGAGTATCTTCATGTGTGTTGTCTCATTTCATCTTGACAAGGACCCTGTAATATAGACATGATCATGAATCTTGTTTACCAAAGAGGAAAATGAGCCTTAGAAAATAGTCTCTCGTCCAGGTCCCACAGCCAGTGAAGTGCATAGCTGCATTTGAAATATAGTTCTCACTCGGCTCTTCCCACCACATCATTCTGCTTTCTGTTCCTCTAGGCTGCCTCAACATAAAGATTATGCCTAAGAAAAGTTGTTCATCACCAGAAAACTAAGGCTAGTCAACTCCTCAGCTCTTAGCTCTTAACACTGCAATTTCCTGCGAAGCTTTCCACTCTCCCTCTCCCCTCACTGTATGTGGTGACTCCTTGGTGTTGTCTGTTGCTCATCTTTGTGGAGTTAATTTTCTGCCTTAACCCTGAACAGTATAACCCTAACCTGTGTGACCAGAATGTTAGGACAATTTCTGGAACAGAGGGTTACATCACTATGAGAGAGAGTCTTACCCCAAGGCATTATTTTTTCAGGCAAAAAATGCACCTACGGCCACAAGTGCAAATACTATCATCCGGAGCGGGCCAACCAACCCCAGCGTTCGGTGGCTGATGAGCTCCGCATCAGTGCCAAACTGTCCACAGTGAAAATAATGAGCGAAGACACCCTGGCCAAGTGTGGCACAGGGATGTCTACCGCCAAAGGTGAAATAACCTCAGAGGTCAAACGTGTGGCCTCCAAGCGCCAATCAGATCCCAGCATCCGGTCTGTGGCTGCAGAACCTGAAGAGTGGCTGTCCATTGCCCGTAAACCCGAGGCCAGTTCTGTTCCTTCACTTGTGACTGCTTTAAGTGTCCCTACCATCCCTCCCCCTAAAAGCCATGCAGTGGGTGCACTCAACACCCGTTCAGCCAGCAGCCCAGTGCCAGGGTCCTCCCATTTCCCACATCAAAAGGCCTCTTTGGAGCACATGGTCAGCATGCAATACCCCCCTATCCTGGTTACCAACAGTCATGGTACCCCTATTAATTATACTGAGCAATATCCAAAGTTTGACACCATGGGGGACCATGACTACTATTCAGTGTTAAGCGACTTCTCCAAAGTGAGCATCAACAGCATGCATAATCATGAGTACTATACAGCTGAAGCAAACCAGGGGGTATATGTTCGGAGTCCCAGCCTATGTACTGACAGTCACATGAGCCATACCAGGAATGACAACTATTCCTCTTACAACAACTTGTACGTGGCTGTAGCTGATGCCCATCCTGAAGGCACTTTGAAGCTGCACCGCTCAGCATCTCACAACCATCTTCAGCCGTTTTCCCATGGTTACCATGAAGCCTTAGCGAGAGTGCAAAGTTATGGTTCAGAAGATTCCAAGCAAACACCCCACAAGCAGTCAGTCCCTCACTTAGCTGTACATGCCCACAACTCAGCAACTGGAGCACACTCTAGCTGTTCTGGAGACTACACTATGCCTCCCAATATCCATCCTGTGGGACCCTCCCAGCCAGGCCGTGCTCTGGTGATGACTCGAATGGACAGCATTTCTGACTCCCGCCTCTATGACAGCAACCCCATGAGGCAAAGGCGGCCTCCTCTGTGCAGGGAACAGCATGCTAGCTGGGACCCATTGCCCCGGGCAGCTGACTCCTATGGATACCACTCCTATCCCTTAGGTAACGGTCTCATGCAACCATGTTATGAACCAGTCATGGTAAGGAGCATGCCTGAAAAAATGGAGCAGCTTTGGAGGAATCCTTGGGTTGGAATGCGCAATGATGCCAGGGAGCATGTGATACCCGAGCACCAATATCAGACATACAAGAACCTCTGCAACATCTTCCCTTCTAACATTGTCCTTGCAGTGATGGAGAAAAATCCCCACATGGCAGATGCTCAGCAACTGGCAGCCTTGATTGTTGCCAAGCTTAGGTCTGCTCGTTGACATAAGACTTATTTCTTTACATAAATATGAATAGTAATAATACACGATACTATAATTCTAATAAGTAATACTTTGTGTTGTACTTTTAAAATTACAGAATGTTTCTATCATTTTAGTACATAACAACTCTGTGAGGTAGATCTTGGAAACATCTAATTTTAAATAGAAGGAAGCTGAAATTTGCTGAGATTAGCTGACCTGCCAAGGCCACTGCTAATAAATGACCAAGTCAAGACACAAACTTAAGTTCTCTGGCCCAGTGTCCCATGCCATTTCCACTGAAGTGTGGAGATAATGGAGGACAAAACCCAGGCTTTGTCTAAATGCAAGAAACCCCAAGGGATTTCATTACCATTCTTTTTTTTTTTTTTTTTTTTTTTTTTTTTGAGACAGGGTCCTTCCTTGTAGTAGCACAGGCTTTCCTGGAACTTGCTATGTCGACCAGGCTGGCTTTAAACACACAGAGTGCTAGGATTGAAGGCATGTGCCACCATACCCAGCCACCAGTGTTTTCCTAGTCACACATTCCATATTATAAAGTATGGATCATCTGTCCAATTTAGAGAGCCAATACATGAGGATCAGCTTGTATTGTGAATTAACCTTTTAAGGGTTTTATAATAGAGGTATTTAAAACTAAAAGTAAGCACAGATTTTATTGCATGGGTATCTGATCATTCAATATATTTAGCCAAGTATAGGGTCACATTGAAGCTTCTAGAGATATAGTTTAACCCTCCTCTTATCAATTCTACTGCATGTATGAATTTATATATTTGGTTTGAGATGTGTTTGTATCTCTGGTATCAACTTTTCTATTGTGATAATAAGACGGCAAGCTCTATACAGTCTATAGTTTACACCTGTATAGATCACAAATACAACTTGATTTTGTCACATTTTATAGTTTCAATTTGATTCAAAAGTGAAGTCACATGGCAACATTTAAATTTTGCTTTCTTAAGCACCAGAGTAAAGCAGCTGTATTTCCTTTACATATTTTACTTGACCATGTTTATTAACCATTCTTAGCTTTCAAGTCTCTTCACTTTAGCAAATTAGGGGTCAGCCTGAAGCTTCTTATAGCAGAGGTACTCTTGAAGTGCATATTCAACCCTTAGTATGTATATAATACACAAGTACTAAAGAGCTGGACCAGGTCCAAGGAACTTACTACCAGAATCTACTTCCCTAATCCCAGGAGGGTTGACATTAAGCGATATTTATCAAGTTGGAATTTCTGACCAATTCAATATTACAGGACAAAGCTTAGCAAAAGAGAGTGCATAGCCATGTATGACCACTCTCTCCTGTTGTCCGTTTGAGCAATAAGATCAGTCATTGGTGGAGCAGAATTCTTTTAGGAAACAAAACCAGGGTATTTATTTTCTAGGTGGCAGAAGAGCAGCTTCCCAAGGGGAAGTGCTCTGCTATGCAGCACTTCAAATCCATGCTGAGGGCACAGTGGGGTAGATAATTCCGAGGTGCATTATTAAGGAGGGTCTGACTTTTACATCAGGCAGCACCATTTGCACAATTTGAATCTTCCTCTGCATAGAATTATTTGTAGCTTAATGCCTCTACAAGAGGTCTTTATTGTTTTGTTTTAAGATGCGCCAAATGAGCCCTCCTTTCTGAATCCATTGTATATTTCAACATTTTGAACGATGACCAGCTTGCAATTTCCGATGCTGGAACTTACTAACTTCTACAGTCCTTTTTCATGAGAGTTGAGAAGGCCTGGCCTTGGCCTTTTGTTTCTTCATGAGAAGGTATAATACTGCCTATAAATGTTTCTTACTGTGAAACACTCTGAATGTGAGATGTAGTCAGGGTTGTTTCTGGTAGTTTGAATAATGGCTTTCACGCTGCTTCCCAGCTTTCTCTCTGTGAAAGTTGAAGAATAGTAAGTACATCTTAAACAATAGTCATTTAGCTACAACTTTACATCTATCTCTTCCTACCTGCTAATTCTTCCATTCCCCAGGATACTGATAAAGTGTAACATTATGTTCTATCAGTTGGTCCACACAAACTGACAATTGTCACTGCCATGCTTCCTATCTCAGGCAAGCATGGCTTCATACCCTGAATTTCTTGGCCCTTCTAAATCTGCCCCTTGACTAAATCAGGGTCTTTGACAATCTCAGATTGTTCTGATGCCTTTGTACCAATCAGTTCATCTTCCTACCAATGACACTGCAGTGTCCATTAGCCTCCCATATTATAGGGAAACACAGGGTTGACTTGTCAGCTGCAATTCATCTTGGAATATGTTCCTGTTTAAAATGTGAAAGAATAGTAAGCTCCTCCCAGTAGGGGGAATTTTTTAAGATAGCATATGTAATTTTTACTTTCTAAGAAAGGATTGCCATTCTTCTCTCCTCGTAATATGTATATGAACCAAAGCAGCTAAGAGCAATGCCTCAAATAACCAGAAATGACCTTTTGTTGATACAAATTGTATCTCTTTTCTCCTGATTGTATAGAAACAAATATACAAAACTCATCTTAAACTATGTTTAGTACTTAATTTTCACCATATTTGTGGCACTGTGTGTCACAGGAAAGTAGCCCGGGGGTAACGAGGGAGCTTTTATTTCCAAAGGGCGGTAGTAGTTTATAGACAAATACAGTTTTCAAGGCCTCTTTATTGTTAGATGCACAACTATTGTGTGTACAATCTGCAACATTGTGATTCTCTTTAGCCTATTAAATTTAATATGTCCTTATAAAGGGGATTTTTATAAAGTGTTGATAGTAATAAACCATATGTAAGAATCTTTAATGGAGCTGTATAATTATGAATGCATAAATCCAGTGTGGTTCTTACATTAGAGA
Organism: Phodopus roborovskii; assembly: GCF_943737965.1. Classification (NCBI taxonomy): domain Eukaryota; kingdom Metazoa; phylum Chordata; class Mammalia; order Rodentia; family Cricetidae; genus Phodopus; species Phodopus roborovskii. Next base: position 63,736 of record NW_026125868.1, read on the forward strand.
ATTTTTTTATAAGACCTCCACACTTCTTGACTTTTCCATTTTGTCTATAATTATAAAATAGTAATTAAAGAAGAGCACTGAGAGCTTGTTAGCACCCTTCAAGGGGCTAAGTGTGTGTCCTTCCAGTTACTTACCTCCAAGTACACAGCAGGGGTTAAGGCACAGTGTTCCACAGTTTTCGAGAAGCAGCAGATTCTGTAAGAGGTGCTTTGTCATTTGAATTCCTTCACTGATTTTCTGACCTCATAGCAAACCTGTGCCTGTTCAGGCCTTAGACTTTGTAGATTTTCTGATTTTCGTTTTCTTGTTGTGACCTTATTATTGTTGTTATTTTCATTGCCACCTAAAAGGAGAAATGTGACTCTGGAGAGGTATGGTCAATCCAGTGCACCCTTTCTATAAGACAGCTCAAAGAAAAAGGAGCCTTTTTCAAAGGTAACATGGAAGTAGTGAACTCACATAGGGTACCACATAAGGAAGGGTAAATGGTGAATTACTTATTGAAATGGTCTGTATAACTTTTTGTCTTAAGTAATGAAGCATATAGCATGGTTTTTTTCTCTCCCCTCTTATTATCTCAAGCCCTTCTAGTTTCCAAGAGACTACTTCCCTACAATCCATTTTTTTTTTCATTTTGGAATAAACGACCTTTATAAAATAATTCAGTCACTCCTATCTATTCCTCTCTGTTCCAGTTAACTTCTAACATGGAACAGTTCGTTCTGAAGAGGCTTTCAGTTAATATTCTGTCTGTGCTCTCAGTGTGCAGTTTTGTACAAATGGCCTTTTGGAGGGCCGACAGTTTCAACAGTTTGTTTTGCTCTGTAAACCAGGTTTGGATTTGCACAGGGAAAGTAATGCCAAGTTGTCCAAAGAGCCCCCTGCTCAGGTCTTCTCCTAAGCCTTTTCTTCCTCCTCCTAGTTTGCTTCTCTTTGGGTATGAAACTGAGGAGTGCATAAACTTTGACTGACTAAAATGGCACAAGTGTTAGTTTTTATTGGAAACAAAACCAGTGTTTCTCTAAACCTTGCTTGTCTAAAGTAGTCAATGCCTCCATGAAGACTCTGCATATTTGATATCTACTGTATTATAGCTAGCTATACACATAGGCAGATTGACTATTTTTAGTCCTGGTTTGTGTATCATTGAGCTATAGTAATTTGTTTTATCCATTTGTGGGATTAAACAGTATTGTTTAATGGTTGTAAACTTTTTATAAAACCACTTTGGGTTTCTTATTTGACCCAAACATAATGTAAGTCTCAATGACAAAATACAAAGCCAAGCTGAGGTGAGTGAAAATACAGCCCTTCTCCAGTTTTGTCTGCCCCAGGATGCATGTGCAATGCTTTATACAATATTCTCACTAGCATGAATGTATTTACAACTTCTTCGTGAGGTTTTTGTTTCACCTCTAATTGTGATGAAAATGCTGTTATTGTTGACAATGAACTGTAAACCCATTTCTTGCATAAACTATTTGTCTACTAATCACTAATGGCTCTTTCTTTATGAACATCAGCAACAAAAGTCAATTTGTTCCTATAATATTAAACATATGTCCTTTCAGCTTGCATTATTAAATAAATAGGACCCAGATCCCAATCCTTTCCACCCAGAATGTACCTGAAATGTAAGCAAAATCATCTAATTTTTGTGTTTGTTTCTTATGTTTCTATTGGTCAAACCCAGTATCACATATGCTAGGTAAGTATTCTACCAGTCAACTACATTCTCGGTCCTTAGTGTAATAAGAAAGAACTTTGTTACATACTTCAGACTGGCCTTGAACTTTACACCACACACAACTTATCTACGTCCATGACCTCTCAGTTCTTCTGATTTTGCCTTTCAAATATTGGGACTACAGGTGTGCTTGGGAAAATCATTTTCTCCTTCTTTTTTGAGAAAGGTTTGTGTCTAGCCACTAGTCACATATGTAAAACATGGTATGCTTCAGAAAAACAATTCATTCATTAAACATTTATTGAGGGCTTGTCATGTATCAGGCAGGCACTGTTTTATATTTGTAGGAGCTGGCACCCTATATGGAATTTTCATTTTAAGTGGGTTACTAATGTTTTTTTTTTCCTTTTTCAGAAAATGTTTGTGTGTGCATCCATATACGTGTTATGCATAGATGTGTATGGCGCATACCATGTGTGGAAGTATACACCTGTGTGCAAACATATAGAGGCCAGGAAACCTAGTGTTTTCCTTTATTGCTCTCCACCTTACTGCCTTGAGGCAGGATATTTCAGTGCACTGGAATCTCACTAATTTGGCTAAGCTGGCTACCTAGACAGCTCTTGGAACACAGCTGTCATTTCCTTTACATCAGGGTTACAGGCATGCCTTGTGTTTTATGTAGCTACAGGGATTTGAACTCAGGGCCTCAACCATTCTTATCTACTAAGCCATCTCCCCAGATCTTGAAAAGCATTTTCTAATCTATCCTGTTACATACGATCTTTATAAGTTTCTGGGGTAAATATCCTGCAGATTAAGAAAATGGCATGACTTGCCCAAGATTGCTCCAATTAAGTAGTGGGGCATGGGCATGCCTGGAACCTGTGTCATTAGGAAGCTTTTTCCTGTCTCCCAGTGTATCTCAAACTCCACTTTGCATCAAAATAATCCTATCTACACCAAAATTATAGACCATGGCTTATTCTTCAACCTTTAATTCATAACAGGAGTGGGGTCTAATAATATGCATCCATAATGATCTCAGATGCTGACAAGGAAATCACTTAATCTACACCAACCTAACAGCTGCTCTCTGGCCATTAAGTAAATCACTTCTCTTCTGTCTGCCTCTGTATCTCAATACACTTCAGGGGCGGGGACTAGGTTAGAGGCCTAAGAAAAAAAGAAATCTCAGGATGTCTGAAAAGAAAAATTGGTGGAAAAAAAAAAGAGACCGTATGCACATAACATTGTGGGGAATAGACCAAACAACTATTTCTTCCAAACATTTTTCTAGCAGAAATTCTAATTTTTAAAAAGCAGTATCATGTAAGGTCCCAAAACATATACAGTAAAGCGAGAGCTACTCTGATGTAGACTAGGATGGACTATGGATATGTATCCACACATTTTCAAGTCCCTTCTCCATGTTTAAACTAGAAGTTTCTTGATCTTTCAAGCTTTGACTTTCTAGTACACTAGAAAACCTTTAGCCCTTGAGGAAAGAGAGCAGCATTAAAAAAACAACAACACATAAAAAAAAAAAAACCTTTGTATTAACTAAGGCGCACAAGCCTGCTTTATCAACACCTGATTGGTTACATGGAAAAGTCTGCTGTGCTACTGGACTCATTGAATGCGTATAACAAAAGTAGACTAGCTCCCTTGAAAAGCAATATATCAGATCAAGATGTATGCATGTATGTATGTATATACTTATATACAAACACACATACATAAATGTATATATACATTCACATAAAAATACACATGTACTATATATGAAGTTTGGTGATGAAAATGCCTGAGGCTCTGGGTACCATCCTCAGCTTGGAGTGTCTTGGGGGCAAGGCAGGGCACAGAACACCTTGACTGTGTTGGGTAATGGTATTTCAACATTTCTTAGAACAGCTACTTACAAAAACCTCTTAAGGTCCTTAGAAGAGGCATAAGTAACTCTGTCCTTCCTCACCAGGCTAAGGTTCTACTTTGATCTCTTTTCAGCTAAGGGCTAACCCAGGGTGAAAGTTCTGCCTACGTCTCTTGGTAACTAGAGTCTGATATAGAATAGGCACTATGAGATGAGATGACTGAAAATTGGGTGACCCTAGGACAGGGGCTGACCTCACTAAGATATTTCTTAAAGCTCTAAGCCCACTGCAGAAGTGTGCTATATCTTTTCTAGGCCAAATTGCAGAAAAAAATGACTAAGTATAACATGTTTTTAGCTTTCAATTCCTGTTTGCTGATCACTAAAGGAAAAGCTGAATCCTCCTCCCACTCAATACTTCCATCCCCAAAAAGCCCCATGCCCCAGTTGTTTACTGGGCTCTACAGCCAGCTATACTTCTTTTCCGGAGCTTGATGGTTTCATGTAGGCTTGCCTGTATGACAGGGGAGGAATGCAAAAATAAGTTTTAGTGGCAAGGCAGAAGGTATGCCTACAGTCTAGCTAGGAAAACTGGTATACTTAATAGGTTCCAGGCTCCAACTTCTACTCAGAAGTCTTGTTACCATCTCCCCATTTGTAGAATAGCCACAAAGTTAAGGGAGAATTACACTGGTCTATCTCAGAAGACACATCCCCCAACTCACAAACACCATGACAAAAATCAGTTTATTATTTTTAAAAACACAACAGAAAATCTGGGAGGAAAACTTCAAATTTCCACTGTGGTGGAAAGCTGAATTGATGGAAGTGATCTGAACTATCTCCCAGGTTGTCCAGTCTGTACCACAGATGGACTCTGGACTGAGCTGTGATTATAGTGGTGCTGCAAGGACACTTGCATCAGGACAGCCATCAGAAGAGCTGCAGGCCAGCTTTGAGCCCATGGAGTTGTCCCTGGTTCCAGAGAAGGCCTTCCAAGTTGGCGCTGCTGCTGCTAGAGTTGTTACTGCCTCCACAACAACTTAGGTTCAGAGCACTGCAGAGAAAATAGGCAGTCAGTCAAGGAAAAGTGGCAGCTCTAGACTCTGAAAGAGCTATGGGAACTTGCTTTGTGTGTGCCTGTGGGAAGGGTCAACCTCCTGCCTGTCTTTATAAAGAAGAGATAGGAGCTACCCTGACAAATGATTTCAGGTGAGAACCAGGGGTGGCTCGGCCCCTGGCCCCAAAGGAAGGAATAGAAGAGAACTTCTCAAATGAAGCATTAAGCAGAACTGCACTACAGAACCTAGGTTAAATCCCATGGAGATCTGTACTGCTTAAGATTAAGGGATAGAGGTCCCGCCTCAGTCCCAAGAAGATAACAGAATGGCTGCCTCAGTAGGGCCTCTTTCCAAGGTCCTAGAACTTAGATACAAAGGAATTGGGCTGGATCCCTCACACATCTAATAAGGAGCTCAATATGTTGCTTGCAAAACAGAATTAACATGACCCAACTCTACCCCATATTTTAAGACTGCTTGAGGTACACAACTATCCTTTGCTCCCTAACCTAGCTCGAAAACACTCTTGAGTTCCCATTTCCTGTAGATCAAAGGTCCTTCCAGCTAGATGAGGTGCCATCTAGCTGAGAGCTAAGCTATCAGCCTTCACTCAGGCAGATCTATAGTTATACTACTGTAGCTGGAAAAAAAAATTCATAGATTGTCTAGTCCCACACCTTCTAACTTTACAGACAAGGAAACAGGTCCAGAGTTGAGTAAAGAGAAGATCTGCCTAAAGTCAAACAGCCAAGTCAAGGGTGAAGCTGAGCAAATAAGTAAGGGTGGGCATTTCATGTACCAAGAGCTAATGGAAGGGGCCTATAAAGCTGAGCCAAGTCAACAGCTCTACCAGCCCACACATCCCTCTTTATACTCTGGCACTCGCTGGGGCAAGCTTTCCTAGGGTCAAGTTGGAGGAGAAGAGGGCCTCTTACAATGAAATCCCACTTCCAATTGGCTTCCCCAGCTACCTCCTCTATTCATCTGCTTCTGCGGCACTTGGGTTCTAAGCTCTCTTCCAGAATGCCCAAGTGAAGGGGACTTCAAGTCATCTCCTGGGAAATAAGCAAGCAGAACAAGAATGGACTCTCAATTCCAATCACCCACAGACAAAATGCATACACAGAGACACTTGGATACAAACTGTACTCAACTTGGAAGAGGTGTCACATCATCTGTGTGGCAACTTCATTGGTTCCCCAGAGTAGGGTAAAGGAATACTAACAAGGGCACAGCCACTAACTTATCTGCCCACTTTGTTCCTTCTTCATCCATCAGGTAGCAGTCAAAGGGCTGAGAAATCTCACTTCAACAAGTACTCACCAATTCCGGGACTTTGGGGGTTCTAGCCGCTGCTCTAGTACAGGTTGGTCCAAAAGATACATGGTGTCATAATTATCCAACACAAACTCTGTTGGGTCGTCAGTCTGACCTGGTATTCGGCCTATAGGAAATGTACCCCATCGCACATCTTCTGTAGAACAAAGAGAGATGGCAAGAGTGAGCTTGGGAAAAGTCAAAACTATACTCAGGTTCTGTGTTACACAATCAGAATGGCAATCATTATATAAAAAAAAGTAACAGTAAATATTGGCAAGAATATGGTAAGAATACACTGTGGATGGGAACATAATACAGTCCAGCTACTATGGAAGTCAGGATAAGGGTTCCTCAAAACCAAAACAAACAATAACAAAAACCTAGAGTGCGGTATTTACCCAAAGGACTTGAAAATGAATGTATCATAGAGATATTTGCAAACCTGTACTTATTACAGCATTATTCATAGTAGCTAACCCCGGAACCAACCTAGGTGTTCAAGAACAGAGGAGTGAACAAAGAAAATGTGATGTATAAAATCAAGGTGTTTTTCTGCTCTAAAGTACTAAGTCACCTTTGAAAGAAAATGAGTGCCATTGTAGAAGACCATATCAAGTAAGCCAATCTCAGAAAGACATGCTTTTTCTCATTTGTGGTTTCTAAATCTTATACAGATGCATAAAATCATGTCCTATATGTCCAGCATTAAATTACACATTTTATCTGTCTAGAGAAACAAATCGAACTAATGAAAGAAGAGTACAAAATAAGGATAGGGAGATATGATGGGAATATATATAACATACAATGTATACTTTCATGAAAACTTAAAAGATTAATTTAAAAATATGAAATAAAAATATTTACAGAAAAAAAGTGGCCTGATGGATTTCCTAATGGTATAAAGGCCCAACTCCTGTCCATCTAGCCAGCCCTCTTAGCCAGTTCAGCATGGGCTTTCTACACATCCCTAAGCTCACTGTCTTTACTGTTCTCAAGAATACCTTTCTGTACACCCTAGCACTTTCTAACTCTTAAGCCCATGTGCTTCCATTCTACACACATACACATAGCTATGGACATTTTTGTTCCTTCTCACATTTTTCTCAGGTAAATCACCACATAAACAAAGACATCTTCAAATGGGGCATTGATTAGCAGAAATCTCAGCATTCTGACAGCATTCTATCTCTGAACCCACCAATCTGGAGGATTATCTGAGTGATCGAAATTATTTACACAGCTCTACCCCACTCCCCATGATGTGTTTGAATGCCATATCCTTTCTCAGTGGCCTCGCCCAAAGATACATATGCACCCCCTTAATGATAGGTGCTATCTCTCAGAAGTTACATGTTTCTCATGCTCTGTACAGTGTTATCACTCCCCCGGATGCACAGAAAGACCAAAAATTTTACCTCTCATGGGTAAGCACATACATCCCACTCAATGAATGTCTCCTACTCAACTCCATGCTTCCAACAACTCTCATTCTAACTCTCATTCATAGGTACAAACCCCCATAAATCTTAATGTTCCTATTTTTACATGCGCGCGCGCGCGCGCACACACACACACACACACACACACACACACAGGGAGGGAGGGAGGGAGAGAAGGGAGAAATGGGGAGAAGGGAAAGAAGAATGAGAGCAAAGTGGGGAGATGAAGGACTTAACATCATAACCTTTTCTAATTCATAATTGACATCTTCCCCCAAAACATACTAACTACATGAAGATGTTTTACTTTGGGATGAAACCTAATTCACTCAGTGGTATGAAACTAAACTCCACCTACTCAGGAGGCTAAAATAGGAGAATCACTTGAACCTAAAAAACAAGAGCAGTGTAGGCAACATAGCGAGGCCTCCACCTCAAAAAGAGTTAAAGCTGAAGGTAGTGGGGCATGCCCTCACAAGGCTAAGGCCACAGGATCTCAAGTCTGAGGTTACACTGTGACACTCAATCTTCAGAGATGGGAGGGAGAGGGCTAAAAGGAGAGGAGGGACCAATCAAGAATGGAGAGACTCAAAGACAGGAGAAAGTGAGTGGGCTTAAGGGCTGCTTACCAGGGCTTATTTGCCATGCTGAACCCTGCAAAGCTTCTCTTTTCCTGGAAACAACCCTAGTATTCTCGAAAACATAGGCTCCCCTCATGAGAGAGAAAGGCCTCCACTCCATTCTGTCTTCATCGTCATCTTCATCTTCATCGTCGTCGTCATCATCTTCATCATCGTCATCTTCATCCTCATCGATTTCCTCTTCTTCCCCTTCCAAGTCACTTTCCTCTACATCTTCTTCCATCTGATCTTGAAATACCTTTTGCTCCTCTTCCTCTTCCTCATCCTCATCCTGTGCCTCCTCGTTCTCCTCCTGCTCCTCCCCCTCGTCCTCCTTTTCCTCTCCTTGGTTGGCATCCTTAAGGCTGCCTTGGTCCTTCTGTTGAACATTTTCTTCAGACTCACAGTTGGTACCAGATGGTTTTAGGTCCTGATGTAAGGTATCCAATGTGTATGGACTTTTCCCAGTGGAAGAGGGAGCTGCGCTTGTCTTTGCGGCATCATTCTCTCCATTCTGAGTATAAATGGAACAGACACGCAGCAGCTTCTCCTGCTCCCCATCTGGCAAGACCTGCCCCATGGCTTTGAAGACTCTAAGCAAATGGAGGGATGGAGTGGGAAAAGGTCAAGGTTTCAAGTTACTTCATAGCCCAACACTCTGGGGTTTGAACTTATTCTCTGTGAACTCCCACACCTGCCTCTAAAAGGCAGCGCAACAGAACAGAGAGAATGCCAAACAGGACCATGTATGCTAGTTCAGCTATCTGGCACATCTCTATGATTTACTGCTAGTCTCATTAAAATAAAGACAACAACAGAATCTAATTTTGAGGGTTCTTGGGAGGAGGAAATAAGAAAGCTCACCTAGAATGCCTGGCAGAGTGTCTGGCACACAGTGACAGGCAATAAGTGACAGCTCCTAGTCTGCACTGAAACACTACATAAATAAATATATAAAGTAGCCTAAGTAGGCATACGGGGCTGTAGTCAGAATGAGAGAACACTCTCTCCTTTGGGGCTAACTGAGTAATCTGTCCTAAGGGCCAAGGATATGGTGAGGAGTGTGCTAGGCTTCTTCTGCATGGAACACAATGTGTGATTCCTTATGGGAACAGCTACAGCCCAGCCTGGAATGGAGGGAAAGAAAGAAAACAGCAGCAGTTGACGAGACAAAGCAAATGTGGAAGGGAGGCCTGATGAGCACTATGAATCAGCTGTGCGGGCTATAGGAACTAAAGGGGAAGCAGAAAGTACAAGGAGGGAGCAGAGATTGGGAAGGGCTTCATGTCAGTGGCCCAGGTGGCCCAGGGACAAGAGGAAGCACACTGCCTGTGGCCAGAGTAGCCTGGCTGGAGGGCAAGGCCTGTGCTGGGGAGCTGTGGGAAGAAAAGAAAGCTGGGAAGGTAAGTGTGTGCATCATGGGGCAGGCCACCTGCCAACTCTGAGGACAGGTCAAAGTCACCATTTCTGAAGATCACCATGTTAACCACATGGGGGATGGCCAGGGCAGGGCAGCCTAGAGGCAGGAAGACCAGGGAGGCACCTGTTTTCACAATTCAAAACAGCGGATTAGGGAGGACCTAGGGTACTGTTGGTAGACATGGCAGGGAGGAAGCTGTAAAGGACAGACACACAAAGAGCACAGCTTGGTGACCAACGGGAAGGGTCCAACAGAGGAGAATTCAACAAGATGATACTGTGCACACAACAGATGGTGCTAACAACAAACCCACTAACAGATACAGAGCTGCTGGGGAGAATGAGGGTGAGCACACCTCACAGAGCCTGGCCCCTGAGAGGTAGCAGCAGGCACTGTGGGCCACACAGCAGGAAGGAGGGATGGGGCATGTCCTTCTAGAAGTGTAGAGTGTGACTATGCATATTTTTGCAGAGGTAGCACAAGCAGCGCATGCAGACTGGTCACATATGGCTGGCCACTGGTCTCTGGGGTCAGGGCTGGGATCTACTGACTAGACTGGGAGTCCCTGTTGGCAGGACTTATTTCATATTTCAAGAGGACACTGGTTCAAACGGAATTGATTGCTTGGCTGGGGGAAGCTCCTGAATAGCTTACAACTTTATGTGAAGAAAGGCCAGGAAGAAACCCTACCCACTCACTGTTGTCCATTAGTGGGATTAATAATAAATATCCCCAGGCACTTGATGTTGGCAAGCTGCCTTGTCACTGCTGCTTATTACCCATCAGCCATCTCCCTAGCTTCTAGCCTGCCCGTTAGGTACTGTGCTGATAGGAATCATAAAATGCACCTCTTTCTCCCTGTCACAACCTGGGACTGAGGTCACAGGTTTAAGTAGAAAGAAGCCTGAGTTTAGACCTTCAGAACTCAGGCCCTGATTCTCATCCCATTATTCACAAACCACTGTGAGTTTAAGGTACTTCAATCCTCAGTTCCTAGATACTTCATCTGTCAAAATGCATTATACTTCCACCTCCCAAGATTATTGTGTCAAATCAAAGGAAATAGCCTCTTTAAAAAAGAAACATGATGTTAGATACTTAATTATCAGGGGTATCTTTTATATTTTCTCTGCAAAAAAGAAAAATAGAGTTTTGTATTCACATAGTAACAGGCTTTCTGCCATAGTTCAATCTATGCAGAACACTATGGAAACCTCAGATCTAAAGGGAGGCTATAGGGATTTTAGGCTCTAACTGCAACATACCTAGGCAAAACCCCTCTATTTCCCACTCTGTATAATGGGTGAGTTGATATAAAATCATTGATTATCTGAGAAAGGTAGATCTGTGTACAAGGAATCGTACCCAAGTGAGCCGCTGTTACTGCTGGCATGTGTCGCATCCCTCTGATATGCTTGGGTTGGGAGATCTCTGTGGTCCAGACTTCTCCAAGACCAGCAGCATCCACTCTGCAGGCACTTAGGATTGGAAAGTACCTTGAAGGCCATCTAATCAAACCTCTCCATTCTGCTCTTCTCAGTCCCTCCCCCAAATACATACACATCCTACATTCCTTCTATACTTCTGAAGCTTCCTTGATTTTCTCTTCTTAAAATGCACAAATGCTTCTCCTTTGATGCTCTAGCCTGACTCTTTCAGAAGCTGCTTCCCCATTTCTTATTCATGTCACATATAGTCCAGACCTCACATATCTGGGAACATGGCTGTACATCTTGGTCCAATCTCTTAAAGTTCTTGTTTTGGCTGAATTTGTCTGTAAGGCCACATTTTTTATTGTATAAATATGACTATAGCCCAGATGCCATTAAGGGTTCAAGAAAGACTTTTTGGATCAAATAAATGGATGAGGAAATTAACCCAGTCTTGGCATCCAGTCTCCCACTTCACTCATTCCTCAACACAGGTACTATTGTAAGGAGACAGCAGAGGATATTTCATTCAGTTCAAGGGCATTTACTAAGGCCTGCTTGGTGCCTGGATTTGTGTGTATAGATAGCTAATGCAGAGTTCTTGCCCTTGCAAAGCTTAGTCGAGGAGAGGGAAGGAGACACAGGGGGTGGGGGGAATAGACACGGCAACATAAATCTCAAATTTGGAAAATATTTAGGAGTCAACAGAGGATAGACTGTGCCACCAAGTGAGATGTGTAACAGTAAAGAAGATCGCTCTGGCATTGCACTGCCCATCCAAAGGCAGATATTGAGCATGCAGTTGAGTAGAGGAAGTTGAATTGTAGAGGAAAATGACTGGACTAAGGAGATGTGGGCTGAGAAGTGTGTATGGACCAGGAATAAGCACTGGCATTTCTAGGAGTATGTGGCATCCAGCAGTAATGTAACAGATACAGGAATTAACGAGACCTGGTTTGAATAATTAGGTCAAGGCGGCTTTGGGACTGAGTACCAATAAAAGTGCAGCAGGCAAGGAGGAAGAGGAGTGAGATAATCAAGATGGTAAGTGAGAACCACCTTTTGGAAACAGGAAAAGAACATGCCAAGCTGGTAATAAGCAAACAAAAATATGCATGGTCACAGCAGATGTTGCTTGTGTTATTATTCTTTTAAGATTAAAAAAAAAAAACCTCAGACACACCCATAAAGGATAAGAAGCAGCTAAGCAAGGGAGAAACTGGGCTGGGACCCTGACAGTGCTGGCAGAAGTGGCTCCAGAGCACAGACAGAAGAATAGGTTTTGATGCAGGGCAAGGCCACCTCAAACTGAAACTGGTGATGTTGATTGTAGAGACAGATCAGCTCAAGAAGATTCAACCTCAGATTGAAAGAGACCTGGAACATGCCTTCATGTACTGGAGAAAGCTAGGGTGAAATGGAGAGACTTGAGGACCAGAGACAAAGTGGTCAGTAAACAAATGCCCAGACATAGAACTGAAGCCTGGCATGAGACTAAGAATTGTAACTCTACATAGGGGCAGCAATGAGCAGTACTTTTCTACTTTTCTGTTATGTGTTTTTCTTAGGGAGAATTCAGCTGGCTACCAAGGCTGAGGAATGAAAGAAACAGAGCAGGGAAGCCAGTCCCACTTTGGGAGTTTATAAGTCAGACACTGCCAAAGGATCACTAGAACAGAAGGTGCCAAGAAGTGATTAACTACAGATGAGGCTGAGGAAGCAAGAGGAAGGAAAGAATCAGGGATGGAGGTTGGGACATAGGTATAAAGCCAGACAAGACATGGTGGTCACCAAGTAGGACACTGGGATGTCAGCTTTCAGAGGAAAGCTCTGGATAATGGAAATATGCTGCTGTATACAATGGAAAATGAAAATCTCTGAAGGTGAAGAAATGCAGGGGGCAAATGGGTCACTCATATGAAACAAACCCTGCTTCAGGAAGCAGGAAGAAAATGAGGTACTAAAGGTTCCAGGCAAATAAGGGAAGAAGGAGCTTAGGGCCAGGAACTGACAGAGAAGAGGGAAAAGAAAACAACCATGGATATTTACAGGAATCGAAATAATACTCCAACTGACCACACAACCTAGAGAGAACTGAGTAAAGGGATATGGTTACCATGACAGGTAGGTTCAGAAACACAAACATAATTGAGTGTCAGTTAAACCTTCAGTCTGCTAAGAAGGCATCGGGGCTTGTTGAGTAACTAGCGAAGGTGTACTTTGGGAAGCAAATAGAGGAGAGTACTGACTGGGCTTGGAGCCAGAAGACCTGGGTTCAGTAATAAACACCAGCTACCATTTATTGTGCACTCACCCTACCCAGCCCACTATGCTAAGCACTCTCACACCAGACTCAGCTCAGCCAAGTCTTAAACTGAATGATCATAGGGAGAAACACCCTACCCCTCCCCTTTCCACACTCAGTTCTTCCATCTGTTACTGGAAGGAAGGGGATACCAGAGTAAATATCACTAAAAGAGCCTGCCAATTCAGCCAGTCTAATGCTGTGAGGCCCTGAGGCTTCCAGGGCCGTCCCCTATGACCAGATGGAATTAAGACTTACAGCTGAAGGAGTTGGGGGCTGGCCCAGCAAGGTGAGCCCAAGCAGGACTCGACCACCTGGGGCCAATCAAGGGAGGCCGAACAGTTGAACAGCCTCCAGTTTTTTCTTGCTTCCCACTGGCTTGCAGAAAACCTCCGAGCATTCCGTCCTGAAAGAAAACAGAGGCTTAATATAAAAAGCCATGTGAGGCCGCCACCCAGACTCTGACTTCAAAAATTAGGTTCAATCTCTCATTCCCCCAAAATCTCCACCTGCATTTTCCAACTACTCAAAGCATCCAGAGTGCCCAGTTTACTTGGCTCTGAGAAGAAAAAGAAAGAGGGAGATTTGTCCACTACTCCCTACAGGACTGTCTTGGGCAACTTTAACCCTTTAACAAAGGAGACGCCCACATGGAGATACTTCAGAGCAGAGCTGAGGACAATAGCATATGCTTTCTGCTTGTGATACCTGGGCCCTGGGACTAGGGTTAGTTTTCCTCACCAGTCTTGGTGTTGGCCACAATCAGTTCAACAGTCCATCTAAGGATGTAGGTAGGCCGAATCCCACTGTTCCCCAGGGTAGACAACTCAGAGAACATCCTCTCCAGCAGGGCCTGTGTGAAGGTCTGGGAGTGCAGGCCCCTGAGCAGGGGCTGCCAGAACTGAGAGAATGGCTTTGGCACCAAGACGTCATTCAAGTCGATGTTTTCTGGTTTGTGAGGGATACCCGTTGATGGACGGGAAGGGCAATGGGATCAAGAGCAAGAGAATGAGAGAGCACCAAAGCAAGCCAGCAAGAGGGGGTGAGGAAAGGAGAAGAAAAAATGCACACCAAAGAGAAAGAACAGACACACCCAAGTCCCAACAACAAGAATTGCCATTGCAGAACAAGAGGAAGGAAAGCAGAACAGCAGGGAAAGAGAAACCAGTTAGTATCTGGCAAACAACAACTGGTACAAAATCATGTATAAAAGAAAAAGAACTCTGTTTCTGACTTCAGCTTTGTCAATAACTCACTGTGTGAATTTGGTTCAGTAACTTCCCCTTTCTTGACCTCAGTCTGACCATCTGTAACATGAGGATGTTGGACTAGATGACCTCTCAAGGCCCTTCCAATGCTGCTGTTCTAGCTCTCTAGCTAGTGACTAAATCATATTTAACAAGGCACAATAACAGTGTTAAGAAACCCCCACCCGACCCATTCCAACCCACCTTAACCAATTCAAGACCACTTAAAGAAAGTCCCACTACTACACATCAGCAGGACTGCCTATTCAGTTCAGCCAAAAGGGCTGAAGTTTCAGCCCCACCACACCCCACACTCCAGACCACTTCTGGAGTTCCCACACAAGACACAAGGAACCCTAGGATTGCAGTGAACATCCAGGGCCCTACCTTCATACTCTATCTGCAAAGCTGCCAACTGCTCGAAAGTTGGAATGAGAAAGCCATCATCCAGAAAAGCATCCAGCACAGCATTCCTAAATCAAATGGACAGTACTTTAGAGAGGCATGGTTGCACATGCCTGCAATCCCAGCTATTCAGACACAAAGGAGACCAAGGTAAAAGCAAAGCCACCCTGGGTAACATAGCAAAACTGAGTCTCAGAGGGGGAAAAAGGTGACTTTTGCAAATATGCTGGTTATTTAAAGTTGAAATGACTTAAGGAGGTTGTACCATTACCTATGACTCAATGGTACAAGACTTACCATAGTGTGCATAAGGGCCAGAGCCTGACTCCCAGCAGCAAGCCAAAAATATTGAAAAAAAAAAAACCCAAAACCATACACTAGAATGCAAATTGACAGAAGACTCACCTATTTCTGCGCCATTTTCAAAATAGCTAATGTCTCTGGTTCAAATGGCCAGAGTAAAAGTAGGAGAGACTAGGCAGATGACAATAGCTATCAGGCTTCAGGCCCATGGGGGAGGGACTGAGCCAGAGTCTGGAATCAGTGGGCTTTGATCACTCATGTACCGAGCACATGGTGATGTGAGGCTTATAGAGTGATTGACTAACTCAAATCACAAAATAAAAGTCTTAGGCTGACAGAACAAATTAAATGACTGGATTAGAAATCAGTTCCTACAATAATTTTGTTTCTTGCCTGTTTCTGTCCTCTACACATTCCATTCTTACTGGCTACCTTCTTTTAAAGCCTAGAAGTGGAAATGTTAGGTACTCAACTGCTAGTCCAAATGACTCAGACTTTTGTACTGAAAACCCAGCTCAAAGTTAGAGGGGTTGAAAACACCAGCATTATGAGAGATTTCTCAGCTTCGTCTAGCTCAAATCTAAACCAGCAACTGAATTCGCTACAGCTATTGGCTTGCTAAGAGCCTCTCTGACTAGGCCTAGAGGGAGCCAATAAGCTTTCACAATGTCCTAATTATCTAGAGTGCTGACAACACAGCTTGTTCTATCCAATAGACCAAATCTGAGGGAAAAAAAAAACCTGTCCCTCCAACCATCCCTCAGGTAAGTGGCCTAGAACTTAAAGCAACCTACCAGCTGTCTTCTCAGCACAAAAAGGCAGGTACTATCATGTGGGGCACAGCTGCTGGGGAAGCTGCCCTTTAGACTTTTGCTGAAGGGTAGAGCCAAGAAGTCTAGCAAGTGCAAAGGAAGCATGGTGGGATGCACACATTTAATTGGAGTACTCAGAAAGCACAGGCAAGTAAATCTCTGCATTCCATGACAACCTGGTCTACATAGTGAGTTTGAGGCCTGCCAGAGCTATAGAGGGAAGCCCTGTCTCAAAACAAAATAAAACAAAACAAAAAGCAGACAAACACCTCTAACAGCATCATTTTATTCCTAGTCTTCTAGGAACAAAGACAAGAAGACAACAAGAGTAATCCCAGCTTACATGACAAGCCTGCATCCAAATTCACCTCCATCTGATCTAGTACAAATTCTTTTCAATTCTGTATCTTAGATATCTTTTAACTTTCCTTCACTGTAGGACGAGAATTAGCACCATAGTTTTTTGTTTCGCCTTTTCTTTTTTCCTAAAGCTTAGTGCATACTAGGCAACTGCTCTAGCACCGAGCCACACTTTAAGCTATATCCCCAGCCACTTTTTATCCTCTTAACTATTATTTTGAGACAAGGTCTCACTAAGTTGCCCAGACTGACTTTGAACTCATTCTGTATGTAGCTCAGGCTGTGAATTTGCAATCTGCCTACCTCAACCTCTCATGTAGCTGGGATTACAGGTCTACATCACCAGGTATGGCATGGAAACCAATTTCATTCAACAAGAGTTTTAAACCTCTACCCTAGAGAGCAGGTGACAGAGTTACCAAGTTACAAACCTGTTCTCCCATGTAATGCTCTTCAGTTCTTCCAGGATACACTGGACACATGGGGAAAGGTTATTCCACACCTTAACAGCTTGAGGTAAATGTCTATATTTCTCCAGCACCTGATAGGAAAACAAGTCAAACTCCTTCAGGATCCCTTCTTATAGTACCTTGGCACTGCCCTTAAAAGGACAGGACAAAGCATGCAAGATGGACCCATAACTCCTTTATTGGTCCAGCAACAAAAAATGACTAGCTTTTCTCCTTTTCCTACTCTCACCCCTCCAAATCCTCTATGGCTACCAATACTCAGCTACTCTAATAATATAGGAGAATGTGGTTTGAGATGAGCAGAGATTTTTGGGCCAAAGTATAAGGAACAAATGGCAGAAAAGAGTTAGGGAAGCAAGAGAATTGTTGAGGTCCAGGTTCTTATCGTAGTTCCATTATTAACTGTATATATAACCCTGACTCTATCCCTTCCCTCATCTAAACATCTAAAGTTTCAATTTGTCTGTGAAAAAGAGAATGAACTACATGGTTTCTGAGCCTTTCTATAAAAAGTGCACCCTAAGTCATCTAATCTAGGGAGGCTCATAAGCACCATCTGCTGGTCATCTTGAGAATCACAGGGATCTACAACTGCAGCCTATTCCAGTTCTCAGGACCAAAGTAGAGTCCACTAACTTCATTCATTATCTGCTCCTCCCTGGCTTCAGTTCACAGGATCGTCTGATCAGACTCTCCTTGTCTCCTTCCTAGTTCCCACCCCCTCCAAGGAGTACCTTCATGCTTTGTCACTTTTCTTCCAAATTCTCTGAGTAGTTCCCTCATGCTTTGCCACTTTAATATTCTTTCTCAAGATTTCTCTCTCAGGTAGCTGGCAAGAGGGAAGAAATGACTGGGGCAGATGACAGCACACTACATCAAGGACACTTACCTTAAACTGCTCCTCTTCATATGATACCAGCAATTCCCGTGCTTTTTCTGAGAACAGAATGGAAAAAAATTAGGGAAGGAAGCCCAGCCTCCCAGGCCCTCTAGGAATCTGAGCCTCTTGTACCTCATTTCTTGAGCTGTAATTGAGAACTAAAATTCCTTCCCCACTTACTTCATGTAACTCTAGAAAAATGATGGGGCAAATGCAATAACCATTATACCATGCAAACTACCCCAGTAAGAGTTTGTAACAGTAATTTCTTTATTCCAGAATGTACCACAGCCCACAGAAAATGTTCTGAAAAAAAAAAAATAAGTAGTACTGACCTCAATCTTGAGTGTTCTAGGCACAAGGGCCCCTCTTTACCCACATGAGTACCTACCATACAACTCCTTATGTCTTGGAGTCGGTTCTGGATGAGAAGCCGCCTCTTTAGTGTCTTTATTGTTTGCATCATCCTCAATAGCCAACTCATCATCTTTGTCATCATCCTGAGGCTCTGGAAGCTCTTCCATTACATCATCAACAATAATTTCACCTCCCTCTTCTTGTTGTTCTTCTGTTTCTATCGGGTCCTCTTCTAACTCCCAGGTCTCTTTCAGGCTGTCCTCCAGTTGACGACTCCAGTATGTCTTCTGGAGCCAGCTCAGGACAAAGTAGCAACCTAGAAGAGGTGTGCAGGGGAGATATGCCATAGGACCAATTATGCAAGTAACTATCAGGTGCCAAGCTCTCTGGACCTCTAATCTCATTCTGTATGTATAAATGGGAAAGTCTAAGAAAGAGACATGGCTCCAGGGCTCAAATAGCCACATACAGCCTCTCCTGCTTTAGCCTGTTCTTTGTATTCTCCTGCTCACTAGTACCTTTCCCAAGGGGAAAATAATAGTAGTGTCCTTAGACATGGCTGCCAAGTAAAGTAAGGGGTGGTTAATGAGGGAACTGAAACCTAGCTACACCAGATACTTATATGGCCTTAACCAAGTTGCTTTCCTTTTCTAGATCTCAGTAGTCTGAATACAACAGGAGATAAAACAGGGATTTATAATCAAGATGGAATGAATATAAAAAGAATGCCTGAGTTCAAGACACTATGGTTTACACCTCTCAACCCACCCTTTCAGACTACTATACTACCTACACAGCAAAATTTAAGAGGAAAAAATACCGTATAATTAAAATATCAAAAAGACCAGAACACTGGGGCTACAGACATGGTTCATCAGCTAAGAGCAATTGTTGCATTTATAGAGAATCCAGGTTCAGATCCCTGTGCCCAGAATTGGCTCATAACTGCCTGCTACCCTCGTTTCAGGGGCCCCAGAAACCTCTCCTTGCCTCCACAAGTACCCACAAATAGCAAACACAGTCATATAATAAACAAAAGTAACTCTGAAATTTAAAAAAGGACCTGAATAATGAAGAGTACAACGGCTAGCCATATTGAAATACTAATTCTGGTTTCATTTTTCATACTTCCCACATGGATTTTGCCATATGAACATACTATTGTACTCACTAAGCTTGTGAAAGCCCCTTATACTATAGCCAAAATGAGTCTACAATATATTTCACCCAAGTTCTGGTCCTGACACCAGATACAATCCTGATTTCTGTCCCCTTTCCCCAAATGCCACCCAGTCAAGGCCCATGAGCTTAACTATGATAGGTATCACATCTACTGACACCCACCTCTGCGGCAATCATTTATATGCGGCATTTTCTTGTGTGTCAATTTGTGGCGAAGTTCAACAATCCAGTCTGGAATGTTTACCTGATTAGGGGTGGAGCATGAGTTTAGTTAGAAATGAGAAAATAAGCCAGGTGTTGGGGGTGCACACCTTTAATCCCAGCACTCGGGAGGCAGAGGCAGGCAGATCTCTATGAGTTCAAGACCATCCTGGTCTACAGAGCAAGTTCCAGGAAAGCCTTTATAAAACAATGCAGAGAAACTCTGTCTCAAAAATCAAACAAACAAACAAACAAACAAAAAGAAAAAGAAGAAACAAAGAAATGAGAAAATAATAAAACTTGCAAAAACTCAGGGATGAATCACCCTGACTATCCTTCCCCAGTGAAGACTTCAGTCTTACTGATAATCAAGATTAAAATGCAGGTTTTCTGATTTTACTTTACTGCTCATTGGAAGTAGTGCTAAAATAAGAAAGGGTAACTATATGCACCCATTCGCCTTCAAAATATTTCTGTGAATGAGCGCTAGCAATTACCTTCTCAGCTTCCTTTTACCCTTTCCTTCTTCTTAGGTACCTTTATCCTTTCTCACCTTCCACAAGAGCTCCAGGAAGTTTTTTCCTGCTGAGAACACACCTACCTTCAAAGTCCCTACATAACTAACATACTCACTCAAGACAGAGATATCTGGCATTTTCTTGCTACTTGGCTGAGCTGTTTCTTTCCTCAGATTGTCAGCTCCGGGAGGGCAGGCATTTTGACTACTACCCTCTTTTTTTGTGTCCCTACCCAGTGGTATGGTCAGGCTCCTTACTTTCACAGGGCTACTCCAAACAAGCAGGGCTCACCAAACCCACCCACAGAAATGCAAGTTATTAGAAACATGACAGCAATCTGCTCCTTTGAAAGTGGACATTCAATCAAGTCAAAAGCTTCCTGGTAAGGATTCCAACAGCTCTAATACTAAGATTCAACAAATAGGACTGCATGACACTTAAAAGTTTCCACACATAGGTAGGGCAGTGGTGGCACAGTTCTTTAATCCCAGAACTTGGGAGGCAGAGAGAGATGGATCTCTGAGTTTGAGGCCAGCCTGGTCTACAAGATCTAGTTCTAGGACAGCTTTCAAAGCCACAAAGAAATCCTGTCTCAAAAAACCAAAAAAAAAAAAAAAAAAAAAAAAAGAGATAGTACAGCTTAGAAAAGGGGAGAAAATCTTTGCCAAGTACATCATATAGGCATTAATAATTATAAAGAATCACAAAAATTAAATACATTATCAAATCAATAAATGTACAGTTCTCAAAAAATCAAAAATGCACATGTTCAATATTTGAAAAAATGTTTTTAACAGCCTTAGCATTTTAAGGAAATATAAATCAAATCAGGATTTGATCTCAACCCAGTCAGAATTGCTATCATTAAGAAAACAAGCACCAGTACATGCTGGTGAGGATGAAGGGAAAAGAATACCCTTATTCACTGCTGGCAGGAATTTAACCTGGTATGGCCACTATAGAATCAATATGGAGGTTCCCTAGTAGCTAACATTAGAATTATCATATGATCCACCTATACCATTCCTGGGCATATATCCAGGGATTCTAAATCAACATACCATATAAATACTTACAAATCCATGTTTACTGATACCCTGATTCACAACAGCTGCAATATATAATGAGCCCATAGGTGTATCAACACATACATGAAAACATAGAGCATATACAGAATGAAATTTTATTCAGCTATAAAGAAGAGTGAAAGTATGAAATTTTCAGGAAAACAGACAGAATTGGAGATTAGTATGTGAAGCAAACAAAATAAGCCAGATTCAGATCAGAAAGTCAACTTCTTCATAAATTTTCTCATATGCAGAATCTAGACTTAAATTTATATACGTATGTGTATTGTTTAGGGCATGAATATAAAAAGTAGGCTGTGGGGGAGGGAGAAAGGATCTAATGAGAAGGACAAGGAGAACAAGTGAGACTAATGGAATGTGACATGCAAACAAACAGAAGGATCATATGAGAAGAGGGCAATAGGAGACGAAAGCAGAGAGAGGGACATGTAATGAAGTATAACTATATATGTATGAATGCTGCAGTGGAACACATTATTTCACATGTTAACAATGATACAAAACTTGAAAGCAAAGTGTCTGAAGCTCCTACTGGGTTTACCTGGTGGTAATGAGATTAATCTGTTTGCATGTTACCCCGTGACCTATTTAGGAAGCCCTCCTACTAACAGGAAATGTGTAATGCCATCTTATCACACATACCTCCTGGGCCAGGTACTTGAGGGGGAGATTAGAACATTTGGTCTTCCTCTCTGAGATAAGATTCACAAACCTGGGTTGGGAAAGAAATAAGTTGTATAGTATTAAAAAACTGTTTTACTCCAAATTCCTTGTGAAGTTACTGGCACCTTATATTTCTACAATCTTTTTTGCTAACTGGCCTATTCTTATGATTGGTGTCAGCCAGAGCAGGAACATTTTAATCCACCCCAAAATTTATTAAGGTCTATGGTTTATACTAAAACAACACAGATAAATAAAACGCTGTTCTTGTCTTGGCAAATTTGGTCTGGAATAATCATGACATATTATGCTAGAACACAATATTCTATAACTGTCAGGACAAATGACTACATCAAACATGGGGAGGACAGATAAATGACAGAAACAGAGAACAAAGGGAAAGACATCAAGACAGAGAATGGAACTATATAAGGCTTTGAAATATGACAAAACTCAATGATAATCCTCCCCCAACAATGTATGAAATTGTCAGAACCACTGTGATTCAGTTAAATTGGAAACTCCCAGCCTGTGTCTTTTCTTCCACAATTCAGCAACTGTTCAGCTTTCAGAATGAAGAGAAAAAGAAAAAATATACTTCAAGGAACCCACTCCACCCCCATCTGTATGTGTGTTGGTGGTGGGGGTATGGTGAGATGGTTGAACAATCCACAATTACAGCAATGAACCACTCAGAAACATTTCTGAGCAGGGAACAATGGC
The DNA here is from genome assembly GCF_943737965.1 of Phodopus roborovskii. Taxonomy (NCBI): domain Eukaryota; kingdom Metazoa; phylum Chordata; class Mammalia; order Rodentia; family Cricetidae; genus Phodopus; species Phodopus roborovskii. Next base: position 86,103 of record NW_026125868.1, read on the forward strand.
AGAATTCTGGAATTCTAACACTAGGGAGACAGAGGCAAGAGGATCGCCCTGGAGTAGAAAGTTGCAGACCAATAAAGGGCTACATAATGAAACCCCATCAAAACAATTCTTGGTGAGAAGTTAAGAGAAGTTAATAGGGAAGGGGGAAAAATCAGATTGTCAAAGCTGGGTTGGATCTAAATACCTCACATGTTCTTAATTTCACACCCCCTCACAGCCTTACACTTGGATCTGAATATGCCACACTGTCTGAATTTCATATCCCCTCACAGACCTACACATATCCCAGAAGGGAAGGAAAAACAGAAGAGAGAAGGCTTTCTGGAAAGGAGGGAAATTTTATGTGGACAAGGCACAGCTGTGAACAAGGCATAGTCATGGCCAAGATAAACAATCACAGGTTGATTCACACACAAGGACCCACCCAGGGTTTTTAAAGTTTCAGGTAGCACCTGAATGAAGCCAAGCTTTTTTTCATCCATGTTTACCCACCTCCAGTCCCCAAAGCCACCCCCTCTCCCAGTCTTACCCCATGAAGGTCTTACCTGACCAATGCCATGCCATAGAGCAGTCTAAGTTCATCAGTGCCCAAGCCACCAGCTACATCCATGAGCTTACATCGTATCAGGTCAGCAGTAGAAGCCACTGCCAGGGGCAGTTCGTTGCCTAACCTAAAGGGCCACAGTCCAGCACCATCATAAAAGTCCTTACATTGTTCCACCCTCTACCACAGAATCTTGATTGTTGCACTATACTCCCATTACATGCTGAAAAGTGCATGGAGATACAAAACAGTGTGGCAAAGACAGGGTCTAGCCCCTGAGAGCCAACAGTAATAAAGGAAATGAGAAGCTGGCTGGGTTACAAAGGATATCTTAACGGCTACATTCACCAACAGTTGTGTGGACACAGCTCATTCTCCCCCGCCCCCCACTATTTAAGTAGATAAATCTCAAATCTCGATACCCACCCACCCCCAAATCCCCAAATCCACTTCAATCCTGTGTCTAACCTAAAGGACTACTGCCCAATCCCTACTTGGAATCAGAAAGCCACCCTAGGATGTCAACGTACTCCTTCAGTCCCGGCTCAGGTCCCCTCGACTTGGCAAGTAAAGCTTAAACCTCACAGACACACACAAAAAAAAAATATTGGACGTACACCCCATTTTTCACCCACGGGATGAGTACAAGAGCTTGGCTGCAACTTTCCCCGCAGGCATTTGGGAGAGAGAGGTACACTAAGGCAAATTCAGGGGAAGGCTTTAGAAAATATAGCTGTTGGGGAACTCAACCAAGGAAGGAGTGAGACATGGCCAGCAGCCAGTCAAGAGGGCTGACCCCGCCGCCACCTTACCTGCTCCTCCACACTGTAATACGGTTCAGCGCGTACTGCTGCAGTTTCTGGTCATCACAGAAGAGATAAACCGTCACTTGATCCCACTCAGCCCTGCTTAGCCAGGAAACCACGATACCCTCGGGACACGGCGGCTGCGGCTGATCATCTTTGAAGGACTGCCCGTCCCACGCACGCCACACTCGCTCCATCCCCTGGGGACCAAGACCAAGTCTAGCCCTGGAATCCCACCAGAACTGAAGAATACCTTGTGCCGCGCGATTCCAACACTTTATCGTTAACGTGTAACCCTCGCTTTAAGCGGTGGCCACCTCATCAGCCAATTGGAGAGCGCAACCCAGACGCAAGCCCGCCTCTCAGCGTCAGGGTGGCCAATTGGAACCTGGGACATGGGCCCCACGTGCAAGATTACGGGCGCATTCGCCACCGGAAGTGTTCTTTTCACAAAGCAGCCTTACCAGAACTACAAGTGTTCAGCTTCTAGGTTCTGCTCATTTCCGGGGGATTGTGCGCCTTCTGTCCCTGACAACAGCCAGCGTGTCTGGACTGCAAGAAGAAAAAAAAGTACTTTGCGCCCCTTGGCGGTCTATGGAGGAATTGTACTCGATTACTGAACTTTCCTGGTTATATGCTTTGTAAGCAAAAAGAGCCAGCCAAAGAAATACACCCTTAGCTGAGCCAAAGAAACACACTTAGGCACTGCAACCAGAACCAATGAAATGCACCCTGACCGTGAAACCAGTGCCAAAGAAACACACTTTGGCCCTGGAATGAGAGACAGTGAAAAAATACACCCTGGCCCTAAAATTAGAACCAAAAGGCTAAAATGGACCCTAAACCTGTGCAGAAAACTAAGCAATCGCTGAGCATGAGATCTAGTCAACCTGAGCTCAAGGATTGAAATCAGAGCAATCCCCACTCTGGAAAAACTCCACCCCTAAGAAGCCTATATAAACTCTCTACTTGTACAGTTTATGCCTGTCTGGCTGTAGGGCTGTTATCTGCCACGATGGTGGAGGGCAGCCACTCTCCTGGATTCTTCCCTCCCTATGGAGCTATTGAATGAAGTTTAGGTGAGACCTTCCTTTTCCAGAATGGAGCAGAGGAGAGAAGTAACATCGCTGGAGCCAAAACAGAGCTGACCAAGCAAAGCGATTGCAGGGGAAACCTTCCCCTAAGGAAGCAGAGTTGTTATACTCCACTCTGGGGACCAGAGCCAAACCATAACACCTTCACTGGGGAAAGCCTCTCCTTGGAACAGGGCTGTAACACTTTCACGGGAGAATCGGTCTCCTAGAGAAGCAGAGTTGTTACACTACACTTCAGGCACCAGAGCCAAACTGTAACAACTTCACTAGCGAAGCCCTCTCCTGCCAGACCAGAGCTGTTACACTGGGGAAGCCTTTCCCTGGAGCAGGGATGTAAGCTGCTATGCTTTCTGTGACCTGTGACATTCTTTGGCTCCTGAGTGCCCTTTCCATCTGAACTGAAACATTCAGTGTTCTTTGGCTCCCAAGTGCCAGAATCCCTGTCCATCTGATCCAATCTGCTTCAATGCTACATGCTTAAAGTTATGAATTTATCTCCATATACAGTTCCTAATCCAATAGACAACCTTGGACAACGAAAAACAACTACAAAGAAAGTAACATATATTTAGGTAAGAGTGAATAGAAGAAAATTTGCTTTCTTGACAAGTACTGGTACAGAGTAAATTGATACCAGCCTGTTTGAAGCAAAGAGAACAGTGTGAGAAAGTTTGGGACTGGCCAAAGATGGTAATGTGGCATGTAAGAAGTGAATATGAGCAAAGCACAAGACTGCATGTATGAAAATGTCATAATGAAGCCCATTATTTTATATGCTAAATAAAAACATCAGTAAGAAATAAGTAAGTTGGTATGTGCCTGTTGCATGGTGATTTGAGGCCAGAATAGTGGAATTAGAATTACCTTGAGAGTATAGCTGCCACTACCAGTGTGGCTTTGGAAAAGTCTCTGGCCCTTTCCTGAGTGGGTTTTGTTTATCTTTATCTTGAGGATTTTAGTCTAGACTCCACTTATCTACCATTGCTTACACTTACAGGATTTTTAACTCTTTGAGTCTTCTGTGTGGATGTTTTCAGTATATAAAGAGGCAAATTTACTGTTTCTGCAGAATTACTTACGATCCCTTTATGGCTTACTTCTATAGCCCCAGCACTTGGGAAACTGAGGCGAGATTGCAGGAGGTCTAAACCAGCATATGAGTACCAGGACAGACAGCCTGGACAACGTTGTGAGACTCTGTCCCCCGAAAACTAAAATATCAACAACAAAAGAATTCCTTAGGACTTGGAGCTGCGAGGAAGAAAACAACATAATGAAGTGTTTCCAAGAATTTGTGGACTGGCTAACATATATTTAGGGCCTTCGTTCTTCTCACAGAAGTTATTTGACAATTTAGTACTTTAGAGAGAACAGGAGGTGCCTGTCATATCATTGCTGTGATTGGCTCTTTTGTTCTCTGCAGCAAGTCTTTGCATGTACTTTTCTCTGGGCAACTTCTCCTGAAATGTACTTTACCCAGAGAAATTCAGAGGCAGAGTGGCAGAGGCAGAGGTGGAAGGGACAGAGGCAGAGAGGCACTCTGGGAGGGGTAGATGTGGAAGCACATGCAGAGAGAGGTAGAGGCAGAGGGACAGAGGGAGAAATGCAGAGGTAAGAGGTGAGGAGGCAGAAAAGCATTGACAGAAGCAGACATTAAGAGAGGCAGAGTGGCAGAGGCATGCTGGTGCTTGATGCTGTCCCTGCCTCTCTCTGTCTCTCTGCCTCTCTGCCAGTACTTCCCTGCCTCTACCCATCTGTTTCCTCTGCCCCTCGGCCTCTCCACCTCTTCCACTTCACCACTCTGCCCCTATGCCCATCTGTCTCTCAGCATCTACATTTCTGCCTCTACCCCTCTGTGTCTGTGCTCCTTTGCTCCTCTGCCTCTGTATTTCTGCCTCTCCCTCTATCTCTCTGTGTCTCCCACTCTGCCTGTCTACATATGCCTCTTTGTGTATCTGTCTCTGCCCCTCTATCTCTTTGCCTTTCCCACCTGCCTCCTACCCTCCTGTCTGCCACTCTGCCTCTACTCCCTACCCCCCCCCATATCTATGCTCTTCTGCTATTCTGGCCTGCTGTGTCTGATTCTGCTCCTGTGCTCTTTTATGCCTCTGTCTCTCTGCCTCAGCCACCAGCCCTCTGCCTCAGCCACTAACCCTCTGCCTCTCTGTCCCACTGCTTAGTGGCCTTTCCTTCTTTTGCAATTCTGCCTTTGCCTCTCTGTCCATCTGCCTCTGTGCCACTGTTTCTGTCCCTCTGCTTCTACTGGCAGATTAGCAGGTCTTCTTCAGAGACAGGTTTCTTGGTGGAAGGATCAGGAGATGAAGATGACAGAAAAGTTTGGAATCAGGAGGTCTGGCAAAAGCTATGTTTAAATGCCAAGCAAGTTTATTAAGCGACACAGCTTCTCATGTGCTGTTTGCTGAGGGGGAGTCATAGTCACAGTCAGCAGAAAGCTAAATCAGACAACAATGACAAAGAAAATGCAAGATACCTCACTCATAGCTCCTTAGGACTTAAAACCACAGGCCAGAGGGAAGAGTCGGATCCCCAGAAACTGCAACCTTGACTTCTTTGAGCCCCTGGCCCCAGGGCAAGAAAGGACTCTGCCAAGTCTGCCTCCTTGTTCTTTCATCAGCACCTCTGACTACAACCTGGATGGGCCTGAATCCCAACAAGTTTCACCCCATTTTTAAAAAATAATTAAGGCCAGATGAGTCATTAGTGTCTCAATGTCTAAGAGACCCTGATATTCCTTAAACCAACAATGCCTCTGAATGTTGTCAAAAGAATCACTAACACACATAATTGGGGAATAATACTGAATGAATGTTGAAGGATATTAAAGGGGTTAAATCCTTGTAGCTTGTTTAATAAATATTTGGCCATCTACAGAGGGGAACTGAATAAAAGATGAACATGGCCCTTGTAGGGTCAGTAACTTATGTTTGAATGCTAATAAATCTAGACTAACATTCTCATGATGTCACATTCTATGCAAATGATTGTAGTTCTATCCCATTTTCATTAAGATTCGTTATAGCTTAGAGGAGTAACACAAACATATATAAAGCCAGAATGGTGCTATAAAGTGATGCTGGTACTGTAACTTGTAGGTGTAATACCACAACTTTTAAGACATTTAACTTAGCTTTAAGTGCTTTATATGTACATTCTTCTACAGAGGTATTACACGCAAGATGATTTTTTTTCATTTTTTTTTATTTTATTTTATTTTATATAACAAAGTCCAATTAAATGAAAACAAACATTTATACACAATATTTGGGAATTTGGGCGTCATTCTTTCCAAACTACTTCCTGCTGGTAAGGGGCGCTGTCATGGGGGATTCGAAGAAGATTCAGATATCCTGGCTGTAGTCTGTAGGGCTGTTTTGTCCAGCTGTTTTGAATGTAGGATCAGCTTGTACTCTGTTTCAGGCGGTCTGGCATGATCAAACCACATTAGTCTGGAAGGAATCCACATCTTTTCATTTTCTGTGGAAACAAAAATAGAAATCCTTTTCCCCAGTAACTTGTCCTTCAACTTAAATTTTGGAGTCAAAGCATTTTTTTTTATTTAACTTATTATTGTACATGTCGATCCCAGTTCCCTCTCCCTCCCTCCCTCCCTCTCTCCCTCCCCCCAGCCCTCCCTCCCTCCTTCCCTCCCTTTTACCCTCTCTGCTCTCTCACATGCACTCTAAACACCCTCCCCTCCCATCCCCCCACCCCAATTCCATATGTAGGGAAATGCCATCCAGTTGGGGTCATGTAGATCTGACAGGTCCTGTGAAGTAGGGACTAGGGCTTCTCTCCTGTCTCTAGATTAAGGCAGTTATCCCTCAATGGGGGATATGTTCGCAAAGTCCTTTTGTGCACCAGGGATACATCCTGGCTCCACTGTCTGAGGTCTCTTAGACTGCTCAGTCCTTCTGGCTGAGACCCATATTCAGGGGGGCCTGAGTCAGCCCCATGCTGGCTTCCCAGCTATCAGTCTAGTGGCCGTTAGCTCCTCCTTGTTCAGGTAAGCTGTCTCTATGTGTTTCTGCTGCATGGTCTTGTCCTCTCCATCTGCTTCTGGGTTCTAGTTCTAGTTCTAGAAACTAGTCAACAAAACACCAAATAACCCTATTAAAAATGGGGTACAGAACTGAAGAAAGAATTCTCAATGGAGGAAATCAAAAAGGCTGAAAGACACTTAAGAAAATGCTCCACATCCTTAGCTATCAGGGAAATGCAAATCAAAACAACTTTGAGATACCACCTTACCCCTGCCAGAATGGCTAAAATTAGAAACACCAGTGATGACTCATGTTGGAGAGGATGTGGAGAAAGTGGAACACTCCTCCACTACTGGTGGGAGTGCAAACTCATACAGCCATTTTGGAGATCAGTATGGCGGTTCCTCAGGAAAATGGGAATTAGTTTACCACAGGACCCGGCAATCCCCCTCTTAGGCATATACTACCCAAAGGATTCACATCCATGCAACAAAGACATCTGTTCAACTATGTTCATAGCAGCACTATTTGTAATAGCAAGAACCTGGAAGCAACCTAGATGCCCCTCAATTGAAGAATGGTTAATGAAGATGTGGCACATCTACACAATGGAATACTACTCTGCAGAAAAAAATAATGGTATCTTGAAATTCGCAGGCAATTGGATGGCACTTGAAGAAACCATCCTGAATGAGGTAACCCAGTCACAAAAAGAGGAACACAGTATGTACTCACTCATATATGGATTTTAGACCTAGATCAAATGATCACCAGCCTATAATTCACATAACCAGACGAACTGGGATACAAGGTGTATTCTAAGAGATTCATATAAAGTCCCTCACAGAACTGGGAAGCCACAAGTCCCCCAGAGCTCAGGTGAAGTGGGGGGGGGACAGCGAATGGAGAGAGAAGTAAGAGAAAATGAGGGGGAGGAAAGGAAAACATGTGCGACCAAGAAGATTGAGCCTGGTTAGGAATAGAAGATAGGAAAGAGAGAGAGAGAGAGAGAGAGAGAGAGAGAGAGAGAGAGAGAGAGAGAGAGAGAACATAAAAGAGGGAGCCAATATTGGTTTGAAGATAAAATTGAACACAAAGAAAGGTTGAGAGAACTACAAGACTGCTCCCAACTAACAATCTCAGCTTCCGTGGAAAGGCTATCATAAATGCCCTTCCCGGAGAGTGAGATCAACAACTAACTTCTCCATGGAGCCCTCAACTAATGCCTGTTGAAAATAGGAGCAAATACCCATACATAAACACTGAGTCAAGCAAGATGATTTTTTAAAACGAGCAGTTTGTAATTGTTTGCTAAAGGCCACTGTGGAAACAGCTATAAGTTGTATATCACTGACCACTGCAAAAATTCTAGATGAAAACTGACCTAAAGATCTCCAATTTCTTATAAAAGCTTGATTTATTTCAAGGAGAACATGTCCAAAAGCACCATACCATGTATATTTTAGGTTCACAGGGATAGGCTGCCAAAATAAAAGAAGACTCCTGTAAGCAGAAGAGGAAGTTATACAATAAGAGAGGAGACAATTGATACAGGTAATTTTGAACTGTCCCCCACTTTCTTGAATAGAGGGATTCCCAGTTGATATCATATATGGAGGGTTGGCACAGGCAATGAGTCCAAACATAAAATGATGTCCATGCCATAGTTGTTCATTTTCACCAAAAGTCTCATAAACAACCACATTGTACAGGGCTGTGGCTAACAACCAAAGATCTGACTGAACTTTTCCCTCTGAGACATTGTACCAGGACATGGCCAATGAGGGAGTCCTAGGAAGTCATCTTCATTAAGACCAGGTGGGCACCCCAAAGACAAATCCACCAGCACCTCAGATCATCCATTTAGAGGCACATAGTTGTTTAGAACTGTGGAGCATGCCACCCAAAGGGGAATTCCATTCTGAAACCAGGGCATGGGATTCTCATTACATACTAGGAAGAATCCATCCAGGGAGATAACCTGTGGGTGACTAGAGACTGGAAAACTCAAGTGATGACTGAATCAATGATGCTTGAAAAACTATACACCAAAACTCTCCTGCACCCCAAAGCCACAAGCTTTACAGGTCACTTGGATGTGAGGGACATATCCATAGTAACCCACCAATGACAAATACAAATGGTGGATGATATCCCAGTGTAGTTAAAGAGAGTAGTGAAAGACAACACGCCTGAAACATCAGGACTGTTTAAATACTCCATATCATTAGTAAACACTCTAATTGGTGGACCCCCAAGTAACTGGGTGGGTTAGAGTGGGGTCAGGGACATAAGCTCAGTAGACCCTGGCACTGTCTGCCAGCAGGATAGAGAATAATGCCAGAATATAAAAAAAAGAAAAAGAAAAAGAAAGAACAAGAGTAACAGGTTGCCCTTTGTCCTTGACTGCTTAAATACTTTCAGCAGTGTTTAATTTGTCTCCAAGTTGGGAGCCTATCTCTCTGGGTAGACTAGAAAGGATGCTCTGCTCTCTCCCCTGCCTCTAAACTCATCATCATCTATGTCTTCAACTTCTGGCAACAGTGCTAAAGCCATCTCTTTGTAACTACGCAGTGTTTGATGAGACTCTTGGGAAGCCAAGATGGACCATCAGCTTCCTGTAGGAAAACATAACCATAACCTTTCCCTCACATTAGCATAAGATCAAGTCCGTACTATATTCCTGTAGCAAGATCTTTCCACATAACCTTTCCTTCCATCGCCTGTTAGCACCCTAAATGTTTTGTAGCTTGTCAGGTCAGCCAATGTGTTAGAATGTGCATGAAAGTGGGGGTGAGGATTGAGAAAAGAAAGAAAAGAAATAGAGTTGGGAGGGCACTTGCTAAATCCTGCAGGTGCCCCAAGTTTATTATTCACAACCCTTATATACATCAATCAAAAGGGGAGGTCAAAAGACTTCCTTATAAAAATATAGGGAAGAAACAAATGTAATTATACCCCTGCAGTCAAAGTTTCTGGTAAACACACCCGAAGTCAAACATTCTGTAATTTAGTCTTGAGGATCAAGACATCCAGTAGCCACAACTTAGGCCAAACATTCTGTCATTAAACAAGAACAGGTTTGAACTCTCTAACCTTAAGTCAAGATGGAATAAAATAAATAATAATGGCTCGCAGCAATTCCTCCTTCATAATTTTTTAAATTAATGCCTGAGCTTCTGCCACAGGACAGATGACTGTGCCTTTCTTAAGTTGTCCTTTTCAACTTTCCGGACTTACCCATCATTGGCACACACATTCCATCATGTGTGTCCTGTCTTAGGTTGACTGGAGGCAAGAAGATCTTACTCTTCTTGACTACCAGCCTCTGTTTATAAAAGGTTAAGGAGAGTATGTAGCTTGACACCATGTACCTCTGGGCCAACTTTCCATTGAGAGTGCACAAGAAAACTTGATAATCATAGGCAAGCAGATAATTCTTAGCCATACACACTATCCTATAGCTGCAATAGCTCCTAATAAAGCAGTAAAGGATGACCAAGATGGAATGGCTTTTAAAAATTGGCCCACGATGTCTCCAGAAGTTTTAGCTGCATCAAAATCTGTGGGTGCCCATAAAGATGGCTGCACTCCATCTTGGCACAAGGACAGAGTTCAAAGCTGTCAGCAAGTCACAAGACCTAAAGGTGTGGCTACAGAAGGATGTTTAGGCTGTCTTAGTCTAAATAACAACAGACCTGAACTGAGGTGTGGCTACTCCTGACTCTCAAGGCTAGGGAAGGAGAAGTTGATTCTGAGGTGTGGCTACTACTGACCTCAAGGCTAGGGAACTAGAAGTTTAGAGCTAAGGGGTGGTTACTGAACTCTTAGAATAAGGGAGGAACAAAAGTATGTTTGTTCTATATACATGATACTGTATTCCCCTTTTTGGTTATGGTATATAAGAATGGTGAAAAATAAACTTGTGGCATTTCAGTATTGACTGATCTGCACTCCTGACCTTTATTCTGTCTCTCTTTATTATCCATAGCTAGCCATTCCCCCACTCAGGTACAGACTTGGGACCACTCGACTGGTTCCAATTGCAGCCCCGCAAAGACTGCTCCCGACAAAAATACAAACTTGCTTCTTTAATCATATCAAATCTAAGGACTCATTAGCATCCTGCCACATTCTTCTCAGAATGAGCTCTAACTTTTTTACATCTAGTAACAATTTCATTGTGAACAGAAGTGGTTATAAACATTAACAGGTTAACACCATAATTCTAGTATAATTATTAACAATGGGCATACAATTGGTTAATTACATTTATCATAACTTCAATCCAGAGACAAGAAAATGTTTTTGTGGTGGGTGAATTATAAGTAACTCCAGAATTCTAAACCTTTGCTCCTCCCCCTCAAATACAATGCATTGTGGCTGCCAACTACCAAAATAATGTTTGAGCTGCTCTAGTCCAAAGTACCAAATAATAACAGCAAAGCTTTAATCCCATCCCTCCCCATCAGTTTGGGGAATCTCTTCAGTACTTTCAGTTTTGTTTCTCGACCAGTCTCTAGCACTTGATCCTGAGTTCCAATAATATACTGAAGAGGGGCTTTAGCTACACATTGCCTGCATAATAGTGTTCAATTACTCCAATGGGTCTCTTTACCACAGGAGGAAGATCTCTGAGATACCGGTTCTACAGAATTTCTATTTTAACAGCAGATGAACACTTATAATGGCAGAGATGACTTCTGTGTCCTAAGATATAGTGTGAATAACCGGCTGTGTGGATAAATGGCTAAATATTCAGTCACAAATTCAGAAGAAATTGGTGCAGCAGGTCTATCAAGAAGCTGGGAATCATTAACCATCACTATAATCTCCTTCCTTTCCCAGACTACAGAATGATGATATCACAGGATCAGGAACATAGGTTCAGTAAATCTCACTCCAACTCTTCTGGGGGAGTACCCGCAGCCACAATATCATCAAAGCTGGTACTCCTTTGTTCTGCACACTGCACCAAGTGCTCAGGCAGCCATCAAACTTCATTTGAAAAAACACAAATATGCCTTCCACCCCATACCTAAAGAGGGTATGTTTCCAGTGAAAGGTTCTGCCCATTATGTTTGAAAAAAGTTGCTGAAGTGCCCTCCTGACAAAATCGATCCACAGAAGATAGCTCACAGGCATCCACATTCAAGACATTTTAAAATGAAGAGAGTATGATTTAATGCAATGTATGGTGACTAGGGATAAAATCCCCCTTTTTTATTTTTTTAAGTTGTGTTTTCAAAGTGCCTTGAGCATGTTCCACAATTCCTTGTCCTTGAGGATTATAAGAAATGCCTGTTTTACACTCAGTTTTCCATTGGTATCAAAAATGCTTAAATATTTTACTAGTATATCTGGATCCATTATACCTTTTTATAATTTTAGGAATTCCCATGTACAGAAAATATTTTATGCAATGAGCTATCACATGCTTGGTGGCTTCCCTAATTTGTGCAATGGCCATCAAGAACCCTCAATAGGCATAGACTGCAACATGCATGTATCTCAATTTGCCAAATTCTGTAACAATAGTAACATCCATTTTCCATAGATGATTAGGAAGGGGCTTCAAGGATTTATTCCTAAAGGAGGCACAGGAAAATACCATGGGAATACAACACATTGCTTAACAATTTGATGAGCAGTTTTTCTGGTAAGGCCAAATTGTCATAAATTTCTGCTATTCTGATGATGATGATCACTTGACTGTTGAGCTAATTCTACCTGGGACAAAGTGACCATCTTTGTTAATTTGTCAGTTGATATTATTACCATCAGCCAGTGGGCCAGGAAGATTGGAATGAGTTCTAATATGACCCACAAAGCATGGTAATTTTCTCCGATGAATGGCATCTTGAATTTGCTGAAACAGTATGCTAACCTGACCATTACTAGTTCCAATACAGAAAGCTGTCTCCATAACTTGAAGAGTGCTAAAAGTATAATAACGGTCAGTATACAAATGAAACTATTTACAAAAAGCTGTAAAACCATAGCTACATACAGCTCATAATTCTACTAGCTGAGCTGAAGCAGGAGCTGTTTGCACTGCATAAACTTTATCATTAACATCATAAGCAGCTCTTCCATTGCAAGAACCATCAGTAAAAAACAGCATAGCATCTTTTATGGAACCTTTAATCACAACTTTAGGAAATATAACAGAATGCATTTGTGCAAATTGCAAAAATCTATCAGCTGGAAAATGATGATCAGTTTGGCCCAAGAACTGAACATTGCCCAATAATCATTGTTGGGAAACAACCAATCAACTTGCTATTTAGTATAAGGAACCTTGATCACACTTGGTTCTCTACCAAAATACCAGCAAGATTCTATACAGCTTTTCTGTACTAAACAAGCCACTGCTTCATAATAAGGGTTTAACACTTCAGCTGAGGAAACAGATATATGCAACCACAACAATGGCCCATTTTCCCATAACACAGCTGTTGGAATATTTTGTATAGGAGCACATAGGTTTCCCATGGTTTTGTATTGTCAACTTATCATACCTACTGATGTTAAATTTCATACTCCACCTGAGCCATCACTTGTCTAGCAGCATCATCTGTAAGATGCCTAGGGGAACTTTGATCACTATTTCCCTTAAGACTCACTGAGGAGCTCAAGATCACCTGTAAACAACTTCAAATAGGGCCATAGACTTTGAATATTTCCCAATAATTTCTGAAAGTAATTCAAAGTTTGCAAGCTATCTTTTCTAATTTCCAATATCAGAGGCTAGCTGTTTAGCAATCAAAAGTCCAACCTCAGTAGTCTTTGTTGCATGGATGTGAAAGATGTGGCACATCTACACAATGGAATACTAATCTGCAGACAAAAATAATGGAATCTTGAAATTCACAGGCAAATGGATGGAACTTGAAGAAACCATCTAGAATGAGGTAACCCAGTCACAAAAAGAGGAATATGGTATGTACTTGCTCATATATGGATTTTAGACCTAGAGCAAAGGATCACCAGCCTATAATTCACACCACCAGAGGAAGTAGGATACAAGATGTATTCTAAGAGATTCATATAAAGTCCATCACAGAAGGGGAAATGCACAAGTCCCTCAGAGCACAGGGGAAGTGAATGGAGAGAGAAGTAGAAGAGAAGGTAGGAGAGGAAAACACGTGTGACTAGGAAGATTGAGTCTGGGTAGGAATAGAAGACAGAAGAGAGAAAGAAAGAGAGAGAGAGAGAGAGAGAGAGAGAGAGAGAGAGAGAGAGAGAGAGAGAGAGCGAACATAAAAGAGGGAGCCATTATTGGTTTGAAGAGAAAACTGAACCTAAAGAAAGGTCTAGAGACCTACAAGACTGCCGCCAACTAACAATTTGAGCAACAGTAGAAAGGCTACCATAAATGCCCTTCCCAGATAGTGACACCAACAACTAACCCTCATCTAATACCTGTTGGAAACAGAAGCAAACACCCATAACTAAACACTGAGTCGAACTGGAATACACATGCAGAGGGAGAGGACAAGACCAGGTTGCAGAAACACATAGAGGCAGCTGACCTGAACAAGCAGGAGTTAATGCCCCCCCCCCCAGACTGATAGCTGGGAATCCAGCATGGGACTGACTCAAACCCCCTGAATATGGGTCTCAGCTAAAAGGACTGAGCAGTCTGGGGGGACCTCAGACAGTGGAACCAGGATGTATTCCTGGTGCACAAAAGGACTTTGCGAACACATCCCCCATGGAGGGATAACTGCCTTAACCTAGAGACAGGAGAGAAGTCCTAGTCCCTACTTCAAATGACTCGACAGATTTATATGACCCCACCTGGATGGCATTGCCCTACATGTGGAATTGGGGTGAGGGTATGGGAGGGGAGAGTGGCCAGGGTGCTTGTGAGGGTAAGAGAGGGTAAGAGAGAGGGAGGGAGGGAGGGAGAGGGAACTGGGATCGACATGTAAAAAAAAAATAAAAAATAATACAAATAAAAAAGAATGAATGAAAGACTTTCACCTTTAAATAGGTGGATGTGTCTTACCTACACAGGGGGAATTAATGGACTGTTTGAGAGGAGTGGCAGTGTGAATTCTAAGTTGTTTTGTAATTGCAGACATACCTATAAAGCTTTAATTATGGGCGGAGCATATGCAGTATGATGAAAGTAATAGTATTACTGCACTGATTAGGACATTTTATATTAAGAAAACAGTAATAACGTATGACTTTGTACTTTAGCCTACTGATATATATATAAAGCCCAGCCTCTGTATCCCCAATTAACCTGCCTGATATCTGCATCAGCCTAGAAATAAAGTCCTGAAATAATTCATCAGGTCCCTGCCTAATTTTTGACAAGGCCTCAGTCTGCCCCCCAGAAGTTAGAAGTTTGTTCCAGGCCCTCTTGGCAGCTGCATTAACCTGGGCATACACTGCCACATCAAAATTTAACTGCTGATCTGTTTCCTAAAAAATAAACGCCTTCTCCAGCAAGCATACCAAGTGTAATTGGAATGTGTTGGGCCTTATTTCTCTCAGCTGTGGCCTTACATTGTTCTGCAAATTCAGTTACCACAACAGGTAACTAAATTTGCATAACAGTCAAGTTTTGGCCATCTGTTTCCAATCCCCCCAGGGGGCAAGGGAGGAGCAAAGCTTCTAAAGCAGTGGGCCCATATTGACAGCATGCTGTTTTTAATTCCCTGAGTTGTTTAAAGGGAATTGGCTCCTGCATGCTGACTAAATTTCCCTGATAATCCCTTGCTTTGTAACTAGAAACACCTGAAACCCTTGAACATCCTCTCCTCTGCTAGTTGCCTCTCTTACACTAGTTTGCACGGGAGAAGCATGACTAACTGTGAGTGTTTGCCATGCACTGGGAGGTCTCTGCACCATAGATGGTCCCCTAACCCTAAGTGGATTTAAATCAGCCACTGGAGTGGGAAGAGGAGACTTACAAAGTTTCCTTTTTTTGTGTGTGTGTGCAAGAGATACTACTAAATCTCTCAAACACTTTAGCTCCTGTTCAATCTCACCACAAGGTTTCTGCATCTCAGCATTCATGGTCAGAAGTGAGGGAGGTAAAAACTTATTATGAGACTTAGCGGCTTCTTCCTCTAGCTCACTAGGAAGGAACTGATTATAAATAAGTCCTGTAAAGGTTTCTGTCGGGAGTGGTCTTTTCGGGGCTGCAATTGGAACCAGCCTAATGGCCCCAAGTTCGTACCCGAGTGGGGGAGTGTGGATGAGGGAATGGCTAGCTATGGATAATAAAGAGAGACAGAATAAAGGTCAGGAGGGCAGATCAGCCAATACTGAAATGCCACAAGTTTATTTTTCACCATTCTTATATACCAGAACCAAAAAGGTATATAGAACATGTATATAGAACAAACATACTTTTGTTCCTCCCTTATTCTAAGAGTTCAGTAACCACCCCTTAGCTCTAAACTTCTAGTTCCCTAGCCTTGAGGTCAGTAGTAGCCACACCTCAGAATCAACTTCTCCTTCCCTAGCCTTGAGAGTCAGGAGTAGCCACACCTCAGTTCAGGTCTGTTGTTATTTAGACTAAGACAGCCTAAACATCCTTCTGTAGCCACACCTTTAGGTCTTGTGCTTGCTGACAGCTTTGAACTCTGTCCTTGTGCCAAGATGGAGTGCAGCCATCTTTATGGGCACCCTCAGGTTTCCTCATCTAGCAGTGAAAGACCCCCAAGAGACCCCAAGAGTTTGGAGCCTGTCGGGCGGAAGGCCCTTGCCCCCAAGAGACGAGACCAGACCACTGGATGCAAGTGCAAGAGGTTATTTATTGTTTACACAGGTACCTGTGGATGCTTCAGTCTTTCGGGGGACTGAGCAAGTGTGCGTGGTTAAAGTATATGCAGTTTATATAGGGTTGGTGTGGCAAGAAGCAGGCTTACAGAAGCAGAAGCATGGTTACAGGGGTTTCGTTTTTTCATTTAAATGTAGCACTTGTAGTTAATTAACCAAGGACAGTTGGTTATTCCGGTTGGGCACAAAGAATACAAAGAATTCAGTTATGACTATCTCAGCATCTTGGATACCGTCCTGCTGACCTTGCTTTAGTCCAAGCTGCAGACCACAGATATCTGGTTGGCGTTGGATGAGAGCAGCACCTGGTTCCCTCCTGTACTTTTCTCATAACTTGACCTTGGCAAATTAGCAAGAGCAATTCAAACAGGCAATAAGCATAGTGGGGGGGTCTTTCAGCAGTTCCTCATCTAGTAGCTCCTCCTTAGGTGGCACAGATGGTTTTGCTTGACTTTAACCAGTTTAGGGGGGGGGGGAAACACCTCCCGCTGTTCAGGAAAAAAAACTCCAAACTTCCCCATGTAAGTGTTCACACACCAAGGGCATCCACTGGGATGCTTCCAGGCCTATACTCATCAAAATGCTGCTGGATTTTCACTCCAACTCTCACCCATGAGTCCACATCCAAGGTTCTATGCTCAGGAAGCCAAGGGCACTGCTCTGTAAACTCTAAAAATTTCTGTATTTGCTGCTCCCCTACTCTAGCTCCTTTGGCCTTTAAAATATCTCTAAGCAAATGCACAAGCAGCTGACTACTATTACCCTGCCCCATATTTACAATTTTACTCCCAAATTATTCACCACACTTCAACTTTACTATTATCGGAGTGCTCATGTAAGGATGGAAAAATTTAGCCTAACTCTCCCTAGACTCTGCCCACTAGCAGTGAGTAGGCAAAAGGTCATTCTTGAGTGTTTATTACAGGGCGATGTTACGACAGCACCTGTGAGTGAATGAACACAGAATATGAGCCTTGTCACACTACTCAGAAGCCCTAGCAAAAGCAGACTTCCTGGGCTAAGCACTGGCTTGGATAGTTCAAATTGATTGATCTTCACTGGATGCTATGAGATGATTGCTTTGTGATGTGCGGGCTTTGTTATAACCCTATTAAAGCTGTCTGAACCCTGTACCCAGGGTTCCCAGTCCTCTACCCCACATGGAGTATGGCTGCGGACCCCAGTGCACTGGAATATAAAAGACCTCATGCTTTTGCATCAAGACTGCTTTGAGTGATTTGGGGGGGGCGCCTTTCCTGAGTAGGGGCGTGAGGGTCCACGCCTTCTGTGGGTCTTTCACTCACTCTCACTTGTGATCTTCATTTCTGTCATATATTCAGACTTCACATCCAGGGCACCATTTGTTGGGTCCAACCAATGGGTTTGAATGTTCCTGAAAGGGAAAGTGAGGATTGATAAAAGAAGGAGACAAGAGACAGAAGATAGAGTCAGAAGAGCACTCAGTGAATACTGCAGATGCCCCAGGATTATTACTCATAGCCCTCATACACCTCAATCAAAAGGGGAGGGCAAGATATAGGGATAAAACAAACATAATTACATCCCCAATACTCAAAATATCTGGTAAGCACGCCCTAAATCAAACATCCTGTAATTTGGCCTCGAGGGTCAAGACATCCAGTAGCCACACCTTATGCCAAATATTCTGTCATTTAATACTGAGGAACAAGAATGCTTTTGAACTCTCTGACCTTACATCAAGATGGAACAGAATCAATAACAATGGGCCTGACAGCAGCTGTCAGTATCTGTTGATCTTCTCTCAAAAAGTTTTAAGAAAGTAAACTATAATTATGAAGATCAATAGGCCGCTAGAATCAGGAACAAGACAAAGTTGTCCACTCTGTATCTATTCAATATGGCACTTGAAGTTCTAGCTAGAGGAACAAAACAACAAAAGGAAATCAAGGGATACAAATGAGAAAAGAATTCAAACTATTGCTATTCACAGTTGATGTGGATTATACAAAATGAGTCCAAAATGTCTACCTGGGAACTCCTATAGCTGATAAACACCTTTGCACCGTGGCAGGATATAAGACTAAATAAAAAAAAAAAAACAAAAACCCCTAAACAACAAACAAAAACAAACAAACAAACAAAAACAAAAAAAAAAGTAGCCCTATTATATACAGATGGTAAATGTGCTGAGAAAGAAATCAAAGAAACATCATCCTTTATAATGGCTATAAATACAAAATATCTTGGGTGGGGTAACACTTATCAAGCACGTGAAAGACCTGTATGACAAAAACTTTAAGTCCTAAAGAAAGAAATTAAAAAAGAAACCAGAAAATGAAAAGATCTCCCATTCTCTTGAATAGGTAGGATCAACATAATAAAAATGACAATCTTACCAGATCAACATAATAAAAATGACAATCTTACCAGATTCAGTGTGATCACCATCAAAATCCTAACACAGTTCTTCACAAATCATAAAAGAATAACGCTCTACTTCATATGGAAAACTGAAAGAACAAAAACAGAATAGCTAAAACAATTTTGTACAATAAAGGAACTTCTGGAGGCATCACCATCACTGACTTCAAGCTCTATTATAGAGCTATAGTAATAAAAACAGCTTGGTTTTGTGTAGCTCCTGCGTTACAATCTGTTCCACGAATCGGGCCAAGGCCTAGAGATTGAAATAAAGACAAGACAGCGGGTCATTCATTCAATGGCAAAGTCGGAACACCAAATGCCGAATGCCGTTTATTGAGGGGCAAGAATGGGCTTAAATACCGACTTATAGCACAGTGGAAAATTACAGGAATTTTTTGGCTTAGTTCCTTCCTGTGTTGTCACGAGGTATGTTATTACAAGGTGTGTGTCACGAGGTGTGTTGTCACGAGATGTGTTGTCACGGGAAGAGTACCAACAAAAGCTTTGGGGCAAAGAGTTCTGGCCAACAGCTTCAGACTAGCTCAAGGCACTTCAGGGGTCCATGCAGGGCCCTACAGTTTTGGAATTAAAACAGATAAGGGGGCTTGTGGAATTGAATCTAATACCCTGATATCAATGCACATACCTATGAATATCTGATTTTTAACAAGCCAAAATTTCATAATGGAAAAAGTAAAACATCTTCAACAAATGTGCTAACATAACTGGATGTGAACATGTAGAAGACAGCAAATAGATCTATATATCGCCATGCACAAAACAAGCCCAAGTGGATCAAAGACCTCAAAATTAATCTAGTAACATTGAATCTGATAGAAGAGAGAGTGTGAAGTACTCTTGAAAGTATTGGCACAGGAGAACACTTCCTGAATAGAAAGAACACCAGTAGCACAGACACTGAAAGCAACAATTAATAAATGGGACCTCCTGAAACTGATAAGGCTTCTTTAAGGCAAAAGACACCATATGACAGCATATAGCATGCGAAAAGAACTTCATCAACCACACATCTGACACAGGACTAATCTCTAAAATATATAAATAACTCAAGAAACTAGACATCAAAATACAAAATAGCCCAATTGAAAAACGGGGTACAGAGCTAAACAGAGAATTCTCACCAAAAGAATCTCAAATGGCAAAAAGATATTAAAGAAATTGCTCAACACACTTAATCATCAGGAAAATGAAAATCAAAATGACTCTGAGATACCCAATCTTACACCTGCCAGAATGGCTAAGATCAAAAATACTGAGGACAGCTTATGTTGGAGAGGATGTGGAGTAAGGTGAACACTGCTCCTCTACTGGTGAGAGTGCAAGACCCAGTGATACCACTCTTGGGCATATACCCAAAAGATGCTCAATCATACCACAAGGACACTTTCTCAACAATGTTCATAGTAGCATTATTTGTAATGACACATCCTAGATGCACCTCAGCCAAAGAATGGATAAAGAAAATGTAGTACATTCATGCAATGGAGTATTAGTCATCTGTAAAAACAATGACATCATGGAATTTGCAGGCATATGTATGGAACTAGAAAAAAATGTGAGTGAAGCAACTCAGACCCAGAAAGACAAATATGGTATGTATTCAATCATAAGTGGATATTAATGTAAGCAAAGGATAATGAAAACTACAATCCACAGCTCCAGAGAAGCTAGGTAACAAGGAGGACCCAAAGAGGGACACATGTATTGCCCTGGGAAGGAGAATTAGATGAGATCCCCCAGGTTAACTGGAGATGAGGAGGATTAATGGGGAGGAGATATGGGATGAGAACTTGAGGGAATGGGATGGTCATGTTGGGGATGGGACAGAGTGGGAAATAAATGAAAAGGATATATGATAGAAAAGCCATTATTTGGTTAGGTAGAAACCTGGTGCTAGGAATTCACAAAGACGACCCCAGCTAAGACTCCTAGCAGTAGTGGAGAGGGTGCCTGAACTGGCCTTCCCCTGTAATCAGATTGGTGAATACCCCAACTATCATTATAGAGCCTTCACCTAGTAATTTATGGAACCAATCACAGAGATCCACAACCAAGCTCCAGTCTGAGTTCTGGGAATTAAAAGAGAAGGAAGAGGCAATATATGAACAAGGGAGTTAAAGATCAGGAAGGGGAAATCTACAGAGACAACTGAACCAAACTCATGAGTACTCATGAACTCTAGACTGAAGCTATGAAGCCTTCATTGGACAAAGCTAGGCATTCTGCACGTGGGAGACAGGAGTGTAGTTTGATCTGTCTGAGTGCCCTCTGGCAGTATGACCAAGAACAATCTCTGATGCATGAACTAGTTTGTGAGAGCCCCTTTCCTATGGTGGGTTGCTGTGCTCAGCATTAATTTACAAGAGAGGGGCTTGGTCCTGACTCAACTAAATGGGCTGGGCCTTGTTGACTCCCTGTGTGAGCCCTTACCCTTTGAGAGGAATGGATGGTGGTAGGCTGGGGGGGGGGGTGTGGAGATGAAGGGGGAAGGTATGGGAGGAAGAACGGTGATTGAAATGTAAAAATGAAATTTAAATAAATAAATAAATAAAAGATTAGTAGGAGTAATAGGAGGGCATATATGTATGTATGTATGTATGTACACACACACACACACATACACACACACACACACACACACACACACACACACGTCCCTTTTTTTAAGCAAAACTTTCATAGGTCCATGTGCATTGTCTTGAAGATTGTAAGGGACACCTGTTTTATGTGCATTTCCCAAACTGATGTAAATTTTTTAAAGACATCAGAAGCATATGCAGGGGCATTATTTGTTTTCAATATTTTGGAAGGTCGCTGCAGAAAAATATAACAGGCAATAGGTAATGCAATGCTCAATATATTCCATCCATCTGACTGTAATGCATTAGCCAGTAAATCTCAAGGATTAATACCATATCAAGGAGCAGGCAAGTTACTCAGGCAGAACAGTCTATAACAAATTTGTTGTGCCTGTTCTCTACGTAACGGAAATTGACACCAAAGTACAGTAGATGGTTAATGATGGAGTGCCTGAGAGTCTATAGCTTGGTTAAATCAAACAAAATAGTAACCATATAAACAAGATGTTGAGAGGCTAGATATACAATTTGATTTACCTCTGCCAAAGGACTGGGGAGACCAGAATGTGCTTAAGTGTGTTGGAGAAAATAAGGTGCCTCCCGATTTTTGAACATTGCTGCACCAGGAACTATTTGGGCTACCTGTACAACATACAAACTGTCAATGTAAATATTCAGAGGATGAGGGCATGATCTCAAGGTATGGAGTAAAGCAAACCGTTTCTGTGTCTCTATCAACAATAATATGACTCACTGCCTGTAAGAAGTGAGAAATAAAGTTTTGATAGGATTCTTGTGGACTCTGAAGGGTTTTTTGAAAGTTCCTTGGACTGCTGGCCTGTGGTAGACAGTTTCTAACAAAATTGTTGAGCATTGGCATTAATTTGATCATAGGAAGCCCCTGAAATTGACCAGATTGACTAGGCTCACTCCCTGCCAGAGTAAACAACAATGGCTGCTGAGAGTCATTGGCAGATAGAGCCAAGCTGAAAAGAAGACCGAGACCGGACCAGACGCCTGGAATAAGCAGAAACCAGTGGAACGGCGTGAAAGAGATTTGGAACAACCGAGGCACCTGGAAAGCACACTGTTGACCTTCCTGCAGACTTTGCAGTGTGCTCCCGGTTCCCAGCATTGTAAGATGTCATCCATGCTAGTGTGGGCCTTGGTGATGGAGCTGTTTTCATTTCTGCTGCTTAAGGAACCTCTCACCCATACTCTTGTGAGTAACCCTGATAAAACTCTTTGGTTCACCAAATTGCCTCAGACTATGCCCATGGGTTTCTGGTCCTCTATGTACCTCTGTCCCTTAGTCTCTATGCCCCTCTGTCCCTCAGTCTTGCTATGCCCTGGCCTCTCAACTTCACTGTCCCTCAGCCTCTCTGCCTCTACTGTTATGTCCAACTTGCAAAGATCCCCAAAGACCACCAGGGAGACAGACCCACCGAATTACAAAAGTAAGGTTTATTGTTCCATTCAACCAGGACAGGGACATGTCTAGCTAGCTGATGCAGCAGCCACCAGAAGTGAATTCCCTGTCTACTGCTGGGAATTTTAAAGGAAAATACTACAGGGTTACATCAGCAGACAGGGAGAGGTATGGGTTAGTTTCTGATTGGTTGATATTTGGGAACAATTACGGAAATTTTTCAAAGCCATATTTTGGCATGAAATAGCTGTGTGCCAATTATTCTCATTGCTCAGTGCTGAGAGGGAAAATTCTGTGGTTTCTGTGGCTTTGTCTTGCTACTTGCAGGTGACCTGTTGTACATAGATACCAAAAGTTTTTAGAACTGAATATCCTAGAGACTAAAAGGGAGATTTTGTTCTCTCCTGGAGTTTCCCAGGAACCAAGTATCTAGGAGACTAAGGTGCTCTGGTGTTTCTTTGTGTTCAGTGTTGGCCCTAGGTCTGTTGCATACAACATAGTCTCCAAGAACTAGGTCTCCTGGAGACTAAGGGGGAGGGTGGACTACAATTGTTCTAAAGGCTTGAAGCCAGTTTGAGTTGAGTTTAACCCTTTCATCTACCTCTTCCTAGGATTAAAGCCATGCATCACCACACCAGACTTAAATCATTATGTAAAAAATTTTCAAGTTTGTTTCATAACTCTCTTCTCCAAATGTTCTTTTCTGCAGTGAAATGAAGAATCTGGTTGAAGGAAATAGAGGCCCCTAACAGTGTAGGAGATCCTCTCCTGATTTGTGGCTCTTCTGGCCTTTGTGTCATACTGCACCAGTGCTGTCACTCTGGAAATTTCAGGCTGATTAGGGGCAGTCTGTGGGAGGAGATTTCTTTTAATAAGTTCTGTTCTTAGAAGTTCCTAAAAGGGGGATGAATTGATGGAGAGAAATACACAACACATTTGAGAATGAAACCCTTCAGTGCCTAACTTTTCACCTCCGTTGTCTATTTCAACAGTGCCTCCGAGTCAGATACTAGGATGTGACAGCCAGCTAATACATCTCAACTTAATTGCTTATTTATGTTGTAAGATCCTCTATGGACTCATCATATCATCCCAATAAGGAGGACCCCCAGAGGTCTTTTGTTTAGCCCACTTCCTAAGTAGATAGATTATCAGATGAATCAGGTACCTGTGCCTTCTCAGGCTGAGCTTTAGAAGCTAACAATGCTCATTTTAATAGGTTGTTGTTATTTTTTCTTTTATTCTTCAGTAGCAACATAATCTTTCTTACCTCTGTGCTTAAACAGAAGTATGGTTTGTAATTCCAGTCCAACCCCTTAATCTTCCTGAACAGGATTTATGTTTCAGTCTTTAGATTATGTATTGTTTCCTAAAGTAAAAGCTAGGAAAGAGATGGGGCCAGTGGTACCTCTTAAAGGATTGGAGAGCCAAGGATGTGGCCTTTAATTTTTTTTTTTTTTTGATACACACTTGTAGGGACCTGCATGGATCCCTGAGGACCCTTGAGCAAGCCTGAAGCTGTTGGCTAGAATTCCTTGCCCCAAAGCTGTTATTGGTACTCTTCCTATTTCAATAACACACACCTTGTGATAACACACACCTCATGCGGGAGGATCTATGCCTAAAAATCCTGTTATTTTCCACTGTGGTGCAAATCAGTATTTAAGCCCATTCCATTCCTTCAATAAATGGCATTCAGCATTTGGACATTGCCATTGAACAAATGACCTGCTGTCTTGTCTTTTTATTTCAATTTCTAGGCCTTCGCCCAATTCGTGGAACATATTGTAGTTCAGGTGCTACAACTGGAGGTCCCACCAAGATTGGGAAGAAAGGATCACCTAAGAGATCGCCCTCAAAGGCATGTCGGTAAAGTAAGTGAATGAGGGTGTATTGAAGGATGGGTGCCAGTAACTCTAAGGAAATTCTCAGTGGGCAATTAGTGGCCCTATTGAAAAGACAGGACACAGGGATTAAAACAAGACAGCTAAAGAATTCATTGCCATAAAGTTAAAAAAATGGCAGAAATGACTAGGAATTTTGAGGAAGTACAAGATTTAGAATCTGTGAAATCTATCAGAACAAGAGGGATCTGAACTAGGAGGTGATAGTTCTACCATAACTGATGAAGAAGATACTTTGAAAGCAGAATTTGAACAATAAAACAAAGAATTTCTGAAG
Source organism: Phodopus roborovskii (assembly GCF_943737965.1). Lineage (NCBI taxonomy): Eukaryota > Metazoa > Chordata > Mammalia > Rodentia > Cricetidae > Phodopus > Phodopus roborovskii. The sequence continues at coordinate 110,968 of NW_026125868.1, forward strand.
CTTGTGAGCACAAATGCCATCTTGTATATATGTATGTATGTTCTGTCTATATGGTGTGGCCACACAAATGTGTGTATGAAATGTGATTATGAATGTGTGAATCCTAAAAAAAGGTACTATTTGAATTGCTTGGGATATAATAAAAAAAGACATCAGGTAAGACATCAGGTCAGTGTCTTAATTGAAAGGGTTGGCAATCTAAGCCTCCCACAGCTGGCCTCCAGAGCAGGTCAGTGGGAAATGGCCAAAGCCAGCATGGCCTAAGAGCCAAAGGAATCTGTATGGATGCTTTGATAGCCTTTAGTAGAGGCGTATGTAGTGCTGTGACTCCAGAATGTAGTACTCAGCTTCTTAAATGGTCAGACGATGAAGGACATACAGGTCTTTTTCAACCTTTTGTGTTAAGTCAAATTCTGGTTAATCTTTGGGGAAGAGATGTGCTTCAGGCTATGGGAGCGGTCCTTACTACTGAGCCTGTTAAAAATATGCTGACTGACAAATGTTATGAACAAGGAAGAAGACTGGGTAAATTCCTCCAAGGTGACCCTTAGTCAATTGCATCCAAAAATTTAATTATCGAAAGAGCCAGAGATTGCTCTGGGTTGGGAAATTTTCCTTAGGGGCTGTTGCTGCACAGCCTGTTCCCATTCCTATTATCTGGAAAACTGATAACCCAGTGTGGGTGGAGCAATGGGCCCTTATCTATTGAGAAATTGCAGGCTGCACATCAACTTGTACAGGAACAATTAGAAGCAGGACATATTGTTCCTTCCACTTCCCCATGGAATATGCCAATTTTTGTTATAGAGAAAAAAAAATCTGGAAAACAGAGACTCCTACAACATCTCCGAGCTGCTAATGATTGTATGCAAATTATGGGAGCCACACAACTTGGCTTACCTTCCCCCGTAGTATTCCTCAAGGCTATCATTTATTAGTTATAGACCTAAAAGATTGCTGTTTTAGCATTCCTTTGCATCCTCGGGATAGTGAGTGATTTGCATTTAGCATTCCTTCTGTTAACTTTAAAGAGCCCTATAGGAGATATAAATGGGTGGTGTTGCCTCAAGGAATGGCCAATAGTCCCACTATTTGTCAAATTTATGCATCTTTGGCAATTACCCCAATTAGTGAGAAAATTTAATCCCTGTATATTATACATTATATGGATGGTATACTTTTAGCCGGCCCAGATCCTCTACGGAAGTGAATGGGCTTTTGGGGAATTGCAACATAATCTTTAACTAGCTGTCTTAAGAATAGCCCCAGATAAGGTACAACAAGAATTTCCCTATCAATACCTAAGACATCAATTGTTATATTCTGGTATCCATCCTCAAAAGATAATTTTAAGGCTGGATAGACTAACCACCCTTAATGATTTTCAAAAAATATATGGAGATATAAATTGGGTTCAATCTAGTTTGGCCCTAACCACTGGGCAGCTTAGACCCTTATTTGATATTTTACAAGGAGATTCTGAGTGAAGGAAATGCCATTGCTGATTTTAATACTAAAAAAGATAGTGCCATTATGATGATGAGAGAGTCTGGTTATGCAGCAGCCTGCAAAGCTCATACAACCTTCCACCTTAATGCAGGGTCACTTAAATTCCATTTTAAAATTACTGGAGACCAAGCTATTAATATAGTTAAGAATAGTCCCCTATGTGCAGAGTTCTTACCTGTTCCACACCTTGGAGTTAACCCCCGGGTGTCATGCCTAATGATATCTGGCAGATGGATGTTACCCATGTTCCTTCCTTTGGTCGACTACAATTTGTTCATGTACCTGTGGATACCCATTTTCATCTCATATTTGTCTCTGCCCATACTGGAGAAAGGCTTACGGATGTTAGGAGCCATTGTTTACAAGCCTTTGCTTATATGGGAATGCCCAGACAATTAAAAACTGATAATGGCCCTGCTTATACTAGTCAGGGTTTTAATTCTTTTTGCAAAAATTTTTTTTATCTTACATAAGATGGGTATCCCTTATAATCCTCAGAGTCAGGCCATAGTGGAACATGCACATCGCACAATTAAAACTGATAGTGGCCCTGCTCATACTGAAAGACCCGTGGAGGGCGAGGACCCTCACACCCCGACTCAGGAAAGGTAACCCTCCGCAAAATCACTCACGAGAAGCGGTCTTGATGCAAAAACATGAGGTCTTTTATATTCCAGTGCACTGGGGTCCACAGCCATATTCCACATGGAAGTAGGGGACTGGGAACCCTGGGTACAGGGTTTAGACAGCTTTTATAGGGTTACAACAAAGCCCACACATCATAAACCAATCATCTCATGGCATTCAGTGCAGACCAATCAATTTGAACTATTCAAGCCCGCACTTATCCCAGGAAGTCTGCTTTCACTAGGGATTCTGGGTGGTGTGACAAGGCTCATTTCTTGTGTTCAATCACTCACAGGTGCTGTCGTAAACCGCCCTGTAGTAAACAGTCAAGAATGTGACCTTTTGCCTACTCACTACTAGGGGGCATAGTCTAGGGAGACTTAGGCTAAATTTTTCCACCCTTACAATACTAGTCAGGGTTTCAGCTCTTTCTGCAATTTTTTTTATCTTACATAAGATGGGCATCCCTTACAATCCTCAAGATCAGGCCATGGTGGAGCATGCACATCACACAATTAAAGCCTATCTTCATAAAACAAAAAAGGGGGAAATTACAGGGTCTCCTCATAATCACCTTTCTCTTGTTCTTTATATTTTAAAATTTTAAACTATTGATGGTGATGCTCGATCTGCAGCACCCTCAGCAATCTGACTATGGCTCAGTTATGGGGAAGAATGTCACTACTGAACAATATTGTGGCCCTGACCCAGTTCTAGTATGGGCCTGAGGGTCAGTTTGTATCTTTCCACAAGATGCAGATAACCCTGTGTGGGTGTCTGTGTGTCTGGTTCACCATATAGGGGGATTGTGATTGTAGCAGACAATGGGCCTTCATCAAAGATCCACCTATTCTGATGCCTGTAAGTCTGAGTAGTTCAACGTGGCCCTTTTTCTTGACCACTAATTTGGGTAAAGTGGCTATAAATTTACACTTTGATCCAAAGGATAAGAATTTCACCTTCATTTCAGGCACTTGTGTTCAGGTTCCCTTCTTTTTTGTTTTAATTAATACTACTAATTTTGGAGGAAGTTTCAATTGTTCTCAGCAGGTCTGGTGACTGGTTAGCTGCTGGATATATGAAGTAACAGCTATTGTAGGCCATGTTCCCCTGGTGGTACCCATGCCAGAGACCTCTACAGATGACCAACTTGGGCAGCAGAGACGAAAGGAGGTTTCAGGATCATGGCTGCCAGTGCAGTCTCCACCACTGAAGCAACAGTTTCTATGATAGCCCTCTCCAAATATGTAAATACTCCAAGCACAGTGGATCAACTATCAGGTGAATTGGCTGAAACCTTAGCCACCCAAAACACACTCGATTATCTAGTATAAATTGGCATTTTTAAAACTACATCTTCAAACTAGCCTTCTATAGGTACAATTGGATTTATTGTGAGAGGCTCTTTTGGCTTCTTGTTCTCTCTCTTTCACACATATCTGTGTTACTGCATCATTTTTTAAATTATACACATGCTTTACCATGCAGATCATTAACATTAATAAACCTGAGTACCACCTGCCAGTGCAGAAGAACTTTTACAAGGACTTCAACTGGCAGGCAGATTATTTAGAGAATGGGCAAGATCTACCTCACTGGGGTTCATAGCCCTTGCACTTGGTGCTACTTCACCACAGCATTAAACAGGCCCAGGCCAATTTTCAAATCTGTCTACTGTCTTTGGCTCAAGAGAAAACGCCTCTGCCCACGTATGGCTGACAGACAAACTATTCACTAGAAATGGGTAAGGCAGAAGGGGGGCAAATATCCACGCTAAGACAGGAGGGTTATGGGCCTGGGTGACCTCTCCAATGACAGGTAAGGAATTATGCTGACATCCTCTGCCACCTAAGACAGGTGTTAGTTTATAATTAAAAGAAAGGGGGACCAGTAGGGCCTCTGAGGGGACCTATGAGGCACCTTGAGCAAGCCTGAAGCTGTTGGCCAGAATTCCTTGCCCCAAAGCTGTTAATGGTACTCTTCCTGCTTTGATAACATACACCTCGTGACAGATTAAAAAAACACCTGGTAGGGAGGAGCTAAGCCTAAAAATCCTGTTATTTTCCACTGTGCTGTAAGTCAGTATTTAAGCACATTCCATTCCCTCAAAAATGGCATTCAGCATTTGGCATTCGGCATTCTGACAGTGCCATTGAACTTGTCTTGTCTCTTTATTTCAATCTCTAGGCCTTCGCCTGATTCGTGGAACAGATTGTAGGCAGGCGCTACACATGCTATAGAAAATACAATATACTTCATGATTCATTTCATGAATCCATATGTGTAGTTGAAACAAAAGGTGCAGAAAACCCAACTTGTATTTACTAACTTCCATTCATCTTTTAAGCTGCCAGGGTACTTAGCATGTATGAGGACCTACATTCAATCTTTATCATGAAAACAAGCTCAACTGAACTCCAATTTCTTTTAGTTTTTTTAAAAAATGTCATTCATTTTTGCAACCACACACAATATCACAGACATACACAATTAGCACCTGAAAAGCAAAACCTGCTTGCCCTATGTTAATTTTGAGCACCCACTGACTACAGTACTGAAACAGTCTACATTAACGACATGGCTCTTCTGTTTTTATCATTAACAGGACTCTATTTTTGATAAATCCCATCGATGAGCAGAGGACAGCACTTCTGTCCATTCCAGGAATACCTCATCAACTCTTCAGTTAAAGCAACAACAGAGATTTAAAGTTTCCTTAAGATCTTTTAAGTTCCTAGCTTCCAAATCTTTGCCCTGTTGTTCTCCCAATTCTGGACTTTTTTTTTAAATCATAATCCTGATCTAACTTAATCAAATCCGTGATTTAAATTTCTCTTAAAACAAAATCTCACATTCTCGCATTCTGACCTTTCCAAGAGGTATAATCACTGTTACTTGTTGCTGTTACTTGGGGGGACCACTTTGATCATAGCAAAAAATACAAGTATAGCATAGGGGAGAGGGTGATTTACAAGCAAGCAGAAAAGCAGAAGTACATGCCATCTCCTGAACTCTCCTTGTTCTGCTGCATAGGCTGGTTGTAGATGTTCTATATGACCTGTATACAAAGTTCCAGTGAAGAGTGTGTCTAATGACCTGTATACAAAGTTCCAGCAAAGAGTGTGTCTGATTAGCAATCCAATCTAACACTGTGGGAATTCCATTTAAAAAAAGTGTTTTAACTCCACTGTTGTACACGAGGCTAGGTGCTACATAGTTTCTCTAAATAAAAAGAAATTTATCAACAATCTCACAATGCTCTGGTTTGAGCATGCCCAAGATCAAGGTCTGCATACCAAGGAGCCTAGGAAAAGCCTTGCCTGCAATTGGCCAAAGACCTTGTCTTCCACTGATAGCTCTACCTGTTTTCTGCTAAACTACTGGAAAGGGGAAGAAAAATGAGCTTCCAGTGCCATCCATAGTTGTCTCTTAACAGTTTCTCCAAAAGTGAATCATATGCAACTATTGTGATTCCACTTGTACTTTCAGAAGACCTGTTTTCACTTTGGGAATGGCAAACATTTATTATCATGGTGGTGTTGCTGCTGTTTGTGGTCATGTTTTTACAAGTGGAAGTGAACCAAATTTTATGCTTTTTATTTACTTCAATTTGCCATTCTAGAGACTGAACATCAGGGTATGTCCAGTGTTTTACTGCTGAGCTATGTGTTTTATATGCTAAATGTATGTAATTTCTTGTACAAAATTATAATTCAAAAGTTATGAAAAATAAATTATATAATGGGGAAAGCAAATGTATAGATGTTACAAGAGTGGTCACATGTTGATAATTGTTAAGATACATTTGTTTTATCTTTTCTATTTCTTTATAAAACTGTGATATCAAGTATTGAACCCAGGCACTATTTATATATATACTCTGTTTCTGTGCTACATTGTCAGACCTGAAATTTTCTTTAGTAGTTTTTAAATCAAGTTTACCACACAGCTATTCAACCAAACATTGTCAACCAGGATGGAACCTCAGCATTTGGGGAGGTAGAAACTGGGGGATCAGAAGTTCAAGGCCATATAGTTATATAGCCAGTTTGAGGCCAGCCTTGGCTACATGAAATACTTTCTCAAAGATTCACAAAATAAATTTCTAAAAAGCAAAGGAAGGAATGACAGGAAAGAAAAGTAAAAGTCATTAAGTAAGCAAGATTACATTTTTTTTAGTAGAAAAGAAGCAAGCTTTATGATTAGAACTTCACTGAATTCTCAAATCTATTATCTTACAGTTTCACATAAAGTATATGACATAGGTATTATTGTTCTGTTTTCAAGATAAGGAAACAAAAACTTAATAAAATTAGGTGTTTTTTCTCAATGTTGTACTGTATGTGATAAATCCACATTTTCAGATTTCTAATCCAAGTTGTCTTCTAAATCTGTCCTGGGAGCATGAGTCTATCTATGGTCTTGTAAATGTGTCTGTGAGCATTCTAAACAGGTGCCTGGGGATTCCTGGAAAACAGCTTTCCAGAATTCTTCAGCATGATTTTCTGTGGTAAGAAATTTATATAGAGAACTGAAGAGAAGCTATGAGGGCTTGGTGGCCTTTAATCCCAAGACTCAGAGGGTTAAGGCAGGAGTGTGTGGGGGGGTTACCATACACAGTGAGTTCAAGGTCAGCCTGGGATATGAAATAAAATGTTTTTTTCAAAAGACAAGAAAGGGAGGAGGAACAGAGAAGAAGCAGGAAGGAGGAAAGGGAGATAGAAAGAAAAAAGTAGAAAGACAAAAAAAATAAATAAAAGGAAAAATCATTTTAAAAACAAAAGGGAAAAAAGTTATAAATCAGTGTATGAGTTGATTAAATGAAGATTTTTCTGTTATTTAAAAGGCCTTTCAGTGATACTAGTTACACTGACAAGAACATGAACTTAGAATTCAGGAACATATGAATATAAACTCACTCCCCCCACCACCACTTTTAAATGCTCAAGGCTGAAAGTACCTCTTGTAAGTTTCAGTTCCTTGTTATCCTCCAGGTGTCTGGACCAGCTTGGATTCATTATTTTCTCAGCCAGCTAAATAATTAAAAGGCAAGAAAACTTCTCAAGCACAGCCGGTAGCAGCAGGAAAAATCCCAGACACAACAGCAAGCAAAACAGATGGAAATTATTTTATTGATGGTGAAGAAGTACACATGCACAGCAAGTGACATGGAGGCAAAAACCCTCTGCTTCCTCTGCAAAGCAGAAGGGTACCCAGGCAGCCAGAGTTCCATCTAGCCTTTCATACTGGGATGCTTAAAGTATTTGTTGGTCTGGAATTGGGGTCTTTTCCTAATTTCAGAGTTGGTCAGCTTGAACAAAGACAGGAAAGTTTATAGGCCTATAACTTTAGGTGAATGTGTCCTGGTTGGGCCTTAAACTTCTCAGACAGTTCTGTTGGCAGGAGGCCCTACTGACATGAGAAAAAGGCTGCCAAGACTTTGTCTCAGGTCAGGAGGGCTAGAAAGAAACCAGGAGTAATTTTGCCATCTTTTAAAAAAATCTATCTGTGATTACTTTCTCATCTGTCTGCCTATCATGGCCCTTACCTACACAAAATGGTGACTCTTACAAAAATGGGCGAAGCTAAGCATTTTTATTAATTAGCATACTGCCCTCTCTCAGTTCCTTTCTTTTCCTTTTAAGCAATTTTATTGGAGACATTTGAGGTTGACAGCAAAACAGAAAGATATATGGCATCTATCTCGTTCCCCACTGATACATAACTTTCTCTATTGTCACTTCTCCTCAGAGAGCCATATTTGCTACTATTGTTGAACCTGCATTTTAAAATCATTACCACTCAGTCTGTAGTTTACCTTTGGCTTAACCCTTCTTATTTATCGTATATTGTATGGTTATAGTTTGGTGTTTATTATTAAACATATTTCATGATGTGATAGTACCATACAGAGTAGTTTACCTGACCCAAATATCTCATGTCCTTCCCATTCATTTCTCTTTCCCCTATAACCTGGTAAACAGTGATTTGTTTTCTTTTTCATTTATTTATTTTATTTATTTTATATAACCAAGTCCATTTAAATGAAAACAAACATTTATAGACAATATTTGGGAATTTGGGCGTCATTCTTTCCAAACTAGTTCCTGCTGGTAAGGGGCGCTGTCATGGGGGATTCAAAGAAGATGCAGAAATCCTGGCTGTAGTCTGTAAGGCTGCTTTGTCCAGCTGTTTTGAATGTAGGATCACCTGGTACTCTGTTTCAGGCAGTCTGGCTTGATCAAACCACATTAGTCTGGAAGGAATCCACATCTTTTCATTTTCTGTGGAAACAAAAGTAGAAATCCTTTTCCCCAATAACTTGTCCTTGAACTTAAATTTTGGAGTCAAAGCATTTTTTAAAATTTATTATTTTACATGTCGATCCCTCCATCCCTCCCTCCCTCCTTCCCTCCCTTTTACCCTCTCTGCCCTCTCACATGCACTCTAGCCACCCTCCCCTCTCATCCCCCCACCCCAATTTCATATGTAGGGGAATGCCATCCTGTTGAGGTCATGTAGATCTGACAGGTCATGTGAAGCAGGGACTAGGGCTTCTCTCCTGTCTCTAGGTTAAGTCAGTTATCCCTCCATGGGGGGATGTGTTCACAAGGTCATTTTGTGCACCAGGGATACATACTGGCTCCACTGCCTGAGGTTCCTTAGACTGCTCAGTCCTTCTGGCTAAGACCCATATTCAGGGGGGCCTGAGTCAGTCCCATGCTGGCTTCCCAGCTATCAGTCTGGTGGCCCGTTACCTCCTCCTTGTTCAGGTAAGCTGTCTCTATGTGTTTCTGCTGCCTGGTCTTGTCCTCTCCATCTGCATCTGGGTTCTACTTCAGCTCAGTGTTTATGTATGGGTGTTTGCTCCTTTTTTCCTTTTTCCAACAGACATTAGTTGAGGGCTCCATGGATAAGTTAGTTGTTGATCTCACTCTCCGGGAAGGGCATTTGTGGATTTGTTTTCTAATCAGGTTTTTAAATTTTGTACTGATATGTATTTGTTGTATAAAGTGATGAATTTTATGACATTTTTGTTCAAGCATATTATATATATATATATTTTTTACTGTATCCACTTCCCATTACCCTGATGTCCTTGAAAGAGAATAAAGTAGAAAAGAGCAATTATTGTATATTGATCCATTTATTTGAATTCAGTACTTAAAGCACTGCTTGTACTGCCTATTTGCTAAGCACTACTTCACTTCTTACTACCTCGAACAGATTGACCTTGATAAATAGCTGAAACTATTGTCCATTGCCCTTGACAACGTGCACATCTGTAAAATCTGGCTTGCTTGCCTGCCTCAAATTGGTTTTAGAGTATAAAATAGGAATACAAACTGGACCCCACATCAAAGTCTTTCAGGAGCTGTCCTGCTGTCCTGACAGCAGGAAGACAGTGACATCGTCTGTCTTCCTTTTTCATTGGTGTCGGAGTGCTTATTTCAGAAAGAATCCTCCTCTCTCTGTAGAACACACACACACACACACACACACACACACACACACACACACACAGACAGACATTTCCTATATGGGAGAAAATATGCAGTATGTACTTTTGTTGATCTGAATTATTTACTTAGTTTTCTGTGTCTTTCTTTTTGGTATATTCTAGCTTCTTGTATTGGAATCATGAGAGCTATGATAGCATCACCCTAGACAACTAAATTTAATACAAACAATCTGTGGCTTTGGTTGAAGGGCACAGTAATTCAAGCTGGAACTGAACTGAAAGCTCCCTTCTAGCTAGCTTTGATAATACCAGAAGGTGATATACAAGCTTCTAGTAGATAAAAAATCAACAACATCCTTACTCAGTATTGGCGGTACATGTTACACTGCCACCCTTCCAGGAGAATAGTGTAGTAGTTTTTCCCTAGAGTCCATGACCTATGTAGTCTTGGGTTCTTGCTCAGTTTAGGTATGGCTTCTGTTTCATGGGGTGGGCCTTAAGTTTAATTTTTAGAAGCAGTTGGTTACTCCCTTAATATTTCTGCCCATGCACTGAGCTATCTTGAAGCCAGCTTGTTATTGTAGGTTACAGAGTGTGTATCTCGATGGTAATGATGATTATTTTTCTCCCCTGTGAGTGTGCAAAGTATCTTCCAGACCATAACCACTATTAGGTGAGGGTGAAGCTTCTAGTTGGGCAATAACTCAATTTCTCAAGGTTCCATGTCTTAAGCAAGTCATGTTTTTAGCAATACTTCTTTATTTGTTTTTTGTTTTGCTTTGTTTTGGTTTTGGTTTTTCAAGATAGGGTTAATCTGTATTGCTTTGGAGCTTGTCCTGGAACTAGCTCTGTAGACCAGGCTGGACTTGAACTCACAGAGATCCACCTGCCTCTGCCTCCCGAGTGCAAGGAGCAATACTACTTTTCCATCAGGTTTTGGAGGGTAATCAACAGCCTTGGGGTTCTACAGAAACCCATTAACCAATGACTCAAAGAGATGTAACCCATTTCTTGTGCTGAGTGTTTTACTTGGTGTCAAATGATGTCTAGTTGGGGGCATTGACTCCTTTTAAGTTCTTTTCACATATGTATAAATTTTAGGAAGCTTTGAGAGTAGTAAATTTCCCTTTGGCTTTTCATATTAGTAGTTCCTCCTCCTCAGACTCTCCTTTACACTTCTCTACCATCAATCTTCCTACTTAATCCTCATAATGCCTGTACTATCAATTTCTTGCACAGTAAATCCTTTCCTTTGTCAATGAGTTGAAGCTTATTCACCACTTTCTCTTTTATCAGATTCAGGATTTCTAGCCTTATGTTGAAAGTCTTTGTTTTTTTGAGATAGAGTTTTTCTGTATAGCCCTGGCTGTCCTGAAACTTGCTCTATAGACCAGGCTGGCCTCAAACTCACAGAGATCTGCCTGCCTCTGCATCCTGAGTGCTGAGGTTAAAGGTGTGTACCACCACCACCCAACTTATGTTGGGACTCTTGATACAATTTGCGTTCAGTGTAGGGTGATAAACAAGAGTTCACTTTTATTCTTCTGAGTGTAGCTATCTTGTTTGACCAGCACCATTTTTTGAAGATGTTATCTTTTTCCCTAGTGTGTATTTTTTGCTTCTTTGACAAAAATCAGGTGTTTGTAGGTCCATGGAACTGTGGCTGGATCTTCAGTTTTATCCCATTGTTCAACATGTCTGAATTTGTACCAATATCATGCCATTTTTTTTATTACTATAACTCTGTATTACAAAATGAGGTTGAGGGTGGTGATACCTCCAGTAGTTTTTTATGATTCAGAATTGTTTCAGCTATTCATGAGTTTGTTGTGTTTCCATATTAAGCTAAAAATTTCCTTTCTATTTTTGTGAAGAATCATGTTATGATTTTTAAATGGCGATTACATTAAATCTGAAGATTGCTTTTGGTAGAATGGACCATTTTCACTATATTAATCCGACCAATCCCATGAACATGGGAGATCTTTCCATCTTCTGACATCTTCAATTTCTTTCTTCAATATTTTAAAGAGTTCTTATTATACCAGTCTTTTACTTCCTTATGATTTTCTAAGGAATGGGAGAAAACATGTGACAGCAGTTCATCCAGCAAATAACTAATAACAAGTAATAAATATCCCAAATAGATAAAACACACAAAACATTAAATTCCCTAACAAGGGCAAGTAAACTGCCTAGGCATTGTAGCACAATTTAACCCCAACACATGGAAAACAAGGCAGGAATATTTCAGTGGGTTCTAGATTTACACGTTCTATATAGTAAACAGGCCATGAAAACAAACAAACAGATAAAAATACAAATACACCAATAAATAAAAATTCAAGTGAACTGAAAAGACACAAATAAGAATTACAGATATCCAATAAGTACTTGAAAAATCAGCTTCTTCAGCTATCCACCTTACAGAGAATAACTTTATGTATCAGAAAAAATGATTGCTCACTGCTACCATCAAGAAAAAAAATGATAGTAAATATTTGTTGGGATATGGGGAAGGATGAACTTTATCCATTAATGGTCAGAATATAAACTGGAAATCAATGTTGGAGTTTCTTAGAAAATTGAAATGAGAATTTTCATATGACCTAGATATTCCACTCCTGGGCATGCACCCAAGGGCCTCTTTATACTCTGCAACAGAGGTACTTGCACATCCATGTTTATTTCTGCTCTATTTATAATAAAAAGAAAATGGAGGCAGCCTACATGCCCATCAATTGATGAAAGGATAATTAACATGTGATACATATACCAGATGTAATTTTATTAACTGTGAAAAAATTATGAAATTATCAGTAAAATGAAAGAACTAGAAAATATTACCTTAAATGATGGTCAGAAAGAGAAACTACACATATTATTTCTCAGGTGGGTATCCTGGCTGCTAATCTTCATATATGTGCATTTAGGTGAGGGTGAGTGTGTTTAGGGCCATTAATTTAGAAATGGAGCCACGAAAGTAGAGAAGTGGGAACTTTAAGGTGAAGGAAGTAGTAGAACATGTGTTATAAAGGGGAAGGGAGAAAAGCAGAGAGGTCTAAGTGGGTAGAAAAGTATAAGAAGATGGGGAGAGGAAGGAATGGGGGGAAGAACTAGCAAAATTAATGACATACAAAAAAGCCAGAAGGAAAATTGATAATAGGTAATTGGACAATACAATAAGGGGCTAGAGAGATGCCTTAGTGTTTACAAGTATTTACTGTTCTTCTAGAGAACCTAACTTTGGGTCCCACCACTCACATGGCAGTTCACAACCAACCAAAACCCCATTTCCAGGGGATTTGACACCCTCTCTTAGCTTCTGAGAGTACCAGGCATACATATACTGGTTAGTTTTTGTTGTTGTTCTTTTATTTGGTGGTGTCAACTTGACCCAAGCTAGAGTCACCTGGAAGTTGTCTGTAAACAATTTCTTAGGGCAATTCATTCTACTAATGATTGATGTGAGAAGGCCCAGACAACTGGGGAGTTCCATCTCTGGAATGGTAGTCCTGGGTGGTATAAGGACACAAGCAGAGCAAGCCAAAGGAGAGAAGCCTATAGTGATCATTCCTCCAGGGCCTCTGTTTCAGTTCCTCCCTTTAGGACCTTGCCACCAGTTCCAGCCTTTCTTAATGATGATCATGTAGTGTACACTAAATAAATCCTTTCCTCCCCAAGTTGCATTTGTTTATGGTGTTTATCACAGCAATAGGAAGCAAACTAAAGGAAACATAGAGGATATTTAGATTAGTGAAACTATTCTAGATGATACTGTAATGGTCAATATTCATTAGTCAAAGCCTATAGAACAATACAGCACAAAAATGAACCTTAATGTACATGGTGAGATTTAGTTAATATATCAATGTAGTTTCATCTATTATAATGTAACTCAAGATGCTAAGAATATGGAAAAACATATACTGATTTAAATGTGAGAAGAGTATGAGAGTGCTCTGGATATTCTGTTCTATTTTTCTACAAACTTAAAACTGCCCCACAAAATAAAATCTATTAAGAAAACTCTGTGGTGGTATAAAACTTTTGTAAACCTAACACTACTATGCTGCAGGAGAGTCACAAGTTCACATCCAGACCACAGTCAATAAAGTGAGATCATGAAAAGAGATGGAAGGGAAGCAGAGATAAAGATGAAGTGGGTAAAATACACTTTTATTAAGATTTTTCTTTGACAATTTAATGCATCTGGTTATTCTCTCCCTATATCCCTCTTAGGTCTCTCATACTCCTATCACACAACTCATGCACTTACTAATCCTTTCTTCAAATTCATGGGTTTAAGGTTACTTTTGTGAACCATTTAGTTTTACCAGGGTCATCTTGTGTGACTGTTGGATTCAACCAGGAGCTCCCCAAGCTTCTGCGAGCAGGGCTGGGCATACCTAATAGTCTAAATGACCCTTACATTAACTGTATAACCAGGGGCTCCCCCAAGCTCCCACATCAAGGGCTGGAGGTGACTAACAGCCAAATGACCTCTATACTATCTGTGTGAAAAGACAAAGCCTTCCCTAGGCCTTTAAGTTAGTACAAGTAGCCTATTTACAGAACACATCTTCTTGGAAGAAATGACATGTCCCTTGAGCTGAGTAATTATGTTTTCTTGTGCTCTGGGGATTGTATTACACCAGGAAACCCTCCCCCAAATTATACAGGCAATAAACCTCATGGCATCAGGCTCCGTGAATTTTGATCCAGGTTGACAAAGTCAATCTGAAGTGAGTTTTCATTTTTACCTCTTCGAAGTTTGCTTCCCTGCCTGCCAACCACATGCAGGGTCCCACTCACATGCCTGTATTCCCAACACTCAGAATGTAGAGGTAGGAGGATCATTACAAATTTGTGGTGAAGCCAGCCTGAATAGTTTAAAGGAGAAAAGGAAAAAATTTGTAAAACAAGGAGCAAAAAGCTAAAATGTCACATGTATTTATAAAGCAGGATGGAAGTCAGTAATAGGGAACTTGCATAACTTGTGAAAGCTCTTAGTTTTCCTGCTTAGGTTTACTTTTAGTGCTACAAAAGAAAATGTGGCTTATTAAAAAAAAATTAGTGTCTGCAAACCAATACTCTGCTTACATGTGAAAGAAGGACTGAATTACATAGGAAAGCAAAAGAGAAGTGAGAATGTGTGTAAAGAAGTATGATGATTTGTCTCTCCTGTATATCATTGTGTAAATAGTAGATGGATAGTGTTGTTTATGCAGAAGGGAGGTGTGAGTGTGATAGTGTCCATTTATGCCTGCCCCAAAGTGATGAGATGGAATATAGTGGATGGGGCTAAATGAGTATATTCAAATATACATGTGTAATGTGTAAGTGTCTGTATGTCCAGAGATATATAATCATGGAAGTATTATAATTATTCATACACATATACATATGCACAAACACACATCTGAGGATGCAGATTTCCAATAAAGAAATTAATTAAATTTAAATATGTAATGCTAAGTCTATTACTATAAGTATATTAGGTGTTTTGGGGGCAGAGAAAAATGTTTGCCTTGTTCCTCTGGACTTTGGAACAGAGGTTGGGTAGTATAGAAATTGGCTGATATTGCTAAGATGAAGCTTAGACTCATGAGGTTCCTGAGTACACAGCATTCAACTCTCCACAGGGGTAGACACTATCTATATTTAGGAACTTGAGCCAAGCAGTGTTGCCATACTACTTTGATCCCAGCACTCAGGAAGCAGAGGCAGGTGGACCTCTGTGAGTTTAAGACCAGCCTGGTTTACAGAGTGAATTCCAGGACAGAACAGTCAAAGATACACAGAGAAACTTTGTAAAAAAATCAAACCAACCAAATAAACAAACAAACAAGAAAGACAAAACCAACCAACCAAACAACAACAAACTTGCAGGAGCATCTCGAGAACCTTCTGGAATGATCAGGTTTGTTGTAAGTTCATTTCTATGTGATTTCTTCAACTTCATGGTTAAGAATAAGTATGTACTGACAGTGAACTTCAAGATTTCAATTAAATTCTCCCATGTTCCCTTGTCTCTGCCTCTTCTTCCTCATGGTACTTTCCATGCCTGTAAACCGCAAGATCCATGCTGGAAGTCAGATGTGGTGGTTCAGGCCTGTGATTAGAGCACCCAGGAGGCTGAGGCAAGAAGATTGCTATAAAGTTAATGCTAGTGTAGGACATATATGAGTTCCAGGCCTGCATGTACTACACAGTGAGATTTTCTCTATTTTCAAGGTTTATGGTAAGAAAACAAACTAGATCTGCTTTTCTGTGACTTGGTGAAGAATAGACAAAGAAAATAAAAACAATAAATAAACTTTATTCCAAAAGGAGAGAATGAGCTTCAGAATTCACAAAGTCAGTTATGAGATACCACAAAAGTATCAGGGAAGGTTGGCAGCACATGAAAAAGAAGTCAGCTCCATGGCTCCACAGTTGGGGTGGTGAATCAGATGGCTCCCCCAGAACGTAAGCTGGGCATCCCTGATGAAATGTGAATAGAAGACCTACTCTGAGAACAAACTCACAGCTTTTTTCAAAGCTCAAAACAAGTCACAAGATTTGGTGAGACAGTGACTACTTTGGCATATGATTCATCAGTGGGAAGGGATCTCATTTTGTCACTGTATTACTTGGAGGGCACCATTTTGCTAAAACCTATTGTTTCATACTGTACTACAATGGAGCCTTGAGAGGAAGTAACAGCTACAAGAAAGGAAGCCTAAACTTTTTTTATTTTTTATTTTTATTTTACATTATTGATCCCATTTTCCTCTCCCTCCCTCCGGATTCCTTCTCTCCCTCCCTCCCTCCCCCTCCGTCTCTCCCACCATCCCATGCTTGGGTGCCTGAATTTAATGGTGCTAATTTTTTACTAATTACAGTGGCTTTCTGGGCACCAATCTTGTCTGCAACATTAAAATGGCTCATGCTTGTTTCCTGGTCAAATTTCATGTTTCCCCCCATATATTCTTGCTTTACCTATTCTTTTTGACTGTTGACCTGGATAAGAGTGATGGACAAGAATCATGACACAGTTTGACTACTATTTCTTGAAATTTCCTCTGTCAACTAAATTAGTATACACCTGATCTCAGATTCTCAAGACATGGACAGAATACAGCCAGGTTCCTTGCTAGAATGTCATCCAAATAGTCAACAGCCAAGTTTCAGATGGAGAATTTGGTTCTCTGTGAAACTTTATGAGCTAGGCCTATAACATTTACATTTCCATCATTATTTTAGTCTTCTAGATTCTCTCCATAATGGCCCATTAAGCTCTGTTTACAGCATTTTAGGTATTTTCTAGTCCCAAGTTTTGATTCTTACACATTTCTCCTGTAAACCAGTTTCCAAAGCCTGCATGCTTCATATGTTTGCCATAGCAATGGCTCCATTCCTCTGGACCAATTTTCTGTTTTAGTTAATTTTCATATTGTGAAAAACACATGACAAGAGCAACTTAATAAGGGGATTGAAGTGGCTTGTAGTTTGTGGGTAGAGTCTTTCCTAGCAGGGGATGCAGGAGTATAGTTAGAGAGTGAGGAAGCCAGTTCCACTGTATCAAGAGCCGATAGTGGTGAATGCTGCTGCTGCTTGTTTTCTCCTCCTTCCTCTTTCTTCTCTTCCCTTTCCCCTTCTGTTCCTTGGGATGGAATCTTACACAGGATAGGCTGCCCTTAAATTTAATATGTACTCAGGGATGGCTTTAAGTTTCCGATCCCCCAGTCTATTCCTCCTGAAGAGGAGGGATTACTGCAGTGTGCAACCATGCCTGGTTGTATGTGACTGCACATACTAGGCAAGCACTCTACCAATTGAATTTCATCCCTACCCATAGTTTCTCACTTTTCATTCAGTTCAGGACCCCAGGCCATGGAGTTAGTGTCTCCCACATTCTGAGTAAGTCTTCCCTACCCAGTTAAACCTTTTCAGAAATATCTTCATAGCCACTAAGACTTGTGTTCTGCTTTGATTCTAAATCCACTGTATTTGGCAATGAACATTAATCATTGTAGACATTATGGAAACAGTATGAAAGTTTCTCACAAAACTCAGACAATAGAACTATAATATGGTACAAGTATACCATATAAACTCAAAGGACTCTTAGTCAATATACCATAGAGATACTTGCACATCCATGTTTATTGCTGTATTATTTACAATACCTGGAAAATTAAACAAGCCTAGATATTAAGTGACAGATGAATGGATAAAGGAAATTTGACACATATGCACAACATAATTTTATTACATGGTAAAGAAAATGAAACTGTGACATTTGCAGAAAATGGACAGAACTGTAAATCATTATGTGGAGTGAAATGAGCTAGACTCGGAAAGTCAAATAGTGTTTTCTGTCACATGCAGAATCTTGATGTGTGTGTGTGTGTGTGTGTGTGTGTGTGTGTGTGTGTGTGTGCGCGCGCGCGCTTGCTTGCGTGTGTATGCTTAAACTAGAAAACTGATCATGAGAAAAGAATATCTTAAGGGAAGATGAAGCGAAAGGAGGTGAAACTGATGGAGTTCATGTTGGAGGAGCTACACAAAGAAGGATGAATGTACCAAGAAGAAGGAGGGATGATGGTTGGAGAGGTCAACATATAACAAACCATGCATAGAAAGTAAATTAATGCTTCTGAGACATAGATTCCTGGCTGCCCAGGTCACAGTTTCTCTCTTAGGGAAGTCAGGGCAGGATGTCAAGGTGGAAATCTGGAGGCAGGAACTGAAGCACAGAATGCGGAGGGATGCTATGAACTGGTTTACTCTCTATGGCTTTCTCAGCCTGCTTTCTTGTACAACCCAGGACCACCTGCCCAGAGGTGGGACTATCCACAGTGGGGTACTTGCCCCTTCCCCCCATCATCACCTATTAATCAAGAAATGCCTCATAGACTTGCTTAAAGGCCAGTCTGATGGAGGCATTCTCTCAACTATGGTTCCCTCTTTTCAGGTGACTCTAGATTGCATCAAATTGACAAAAACCTAACCGCCAGGTTCTAACCCATCATCAATACATACATCACAAGTATCTTCATCCTGTGCTGCCTTTTTAAAAAACCAGGTATCTTGCTTTGATGATGGGAAGCTACTCATTTTGATGCAGTCCAGTTGTCAATCTTTCTTTTATGATTTTTATTACCTATTTATGAAATGTTTACTCCTCCTAAGTCATAAGATAGTCTGTTTCAGAGTAGAAGCATTGTTCTTTCCTCTTTTGTATTAGATATGAGGCACATCTGAAATTAATTCCCCAAGTGATTGTCCAGTTGAAATAGTTTGTTGAAAGCAGGAGGCTTTCCACTGTACTTCAGTAACATTTCTGTCATAAATCAAGTAATTGTACGTGTGTGTCTGATACATTGACACAGTACCCCATTCTGTCCTACAGTGGAAGATATTTGTCCTTTTACCTCTCTCCTCCTTTATCATTCCTGCACTTTTTGCTTCATATCTCTAAATGGCAAACATCCCAAAGAGAAAGGGCGGGAGATGTTTTGGCTCTTCTGGGGACTTCCATTTGCTTTGTGACGTGACTTTTCATCTTTGTTGCCATGGCATTCTCAGATGCCTTTAAATAAGTAGTTTCATATGTTAACATTTCCAGCCAATGCTCCTAATGAGTTAGAAGCTTCAGCCATCTTTAAATTTTAACAGATATATGCTGCATTCTTTGACCAAGCAAAAGAGTAACAAGTAATGAAATATAGTCATGTTTAATAAAAAATAAGACAAAAGAAAGTAAATTAATGCGCACACACACACACACATCAAAATGCCTTAATAAAACCCGTTATTTGAACAGTAACTTTAGAAACTAATTTTTACCTTTGTGTTATCTATCCCAATATGGTGGCCTCAACTCCATCCCCTCTCAAAAGAGTAAGAAAAGGGAAGACCTTCTCCCTAACAGACTTTCTAGCTGAGGATGGGGGTGCTGGTAGAGGAAACACCTATGTTCTCAAACCAGCCACCTGGGCTGACGAAACAGAGAATCTGAAAGGAGATGTGTCATCAACTTGGTATAGTAACGATGACAATGTGTATAGGGCAACTCCAATTTTATCCTTCCCATTGTTCTACAGGGTGCTTGGGAACCCAACATCTGCAGGAGCAGTCTTCCCAAATTGCCATGCAACACTGCTTTTCAAAGGAACCTGCCCTAGGTTGTGACAGAAGACTCTGTTAAGTAATTCATGAGAGGGTTAAATATCAGCACTGTATGCTTACTATATGAACACAGTATTTTAGACAAGTTGAAAGTTGGCTATGCAGAATTTGAGGGACTCCATTCTCTGCTCTGAAATACAATGAAGAGTCTCTAGGTAACAGGAGACTTTGAGTGCACATTGTTGGTCAAGCACAGGACAAAGACAGGGATAATCATTCTTTTGATCAAGATAGAAACTGGGATTCTGCAACAAGGATGACCCCAATGAAGACTCCTAGCAATAGTGGAGAGTGTATCTGAACTGGCCTTCCCCTGTAATCAGATTGATGACTACCCTAATTGTCATCATAGAGTGTCCATCCAGTAACTGATGGAAACAGATGCAGTGACTCACAGCCAAGCACTGGGAGTTCTGTTGAAGAGAGAAAAGAGGGATTGTATAAGCCAGGGGGCGTCAAGGTCATGATGAGGAACCCACAGAGATAGCTGATTTGAGATCATGGGAGCTCATGGACTCTGGACCAACAGTTAGAGAGCAGGAATGGGACTGACCTAGGCCCTTTGCAGGTGGGTGACAGTTGTGTAGCTTGGTCTGACTGTGAGGGGCTTTGCAGTGAGATCAGGACATGTCCCTGATGGATTATGTCATTCAGCCTTGCTGCGAGGAGGAGCTTGGTCTTGCCTCTTAATGTGCCATGCTTTGCTCATGCCCATGGGAGGCCTGCCCCTTTCTGAATGGAGACATGGATGAGGAGGAGTGGATGGAGAGGGAGTATATGGGAGAGGTGGGGAACGAAATGAGAGGAGGCAGGGGAAACTGTGGTCTGTATGTAAAATAAACTCAACAAATGTAATTAATAAAAATTGGGATTCTGACAAAACAGATACAGACTATAGGGCCTGTCCTGCCACAGACAACTTTGATGACTACCTACACAGAAGAGGTGATAATAGTTTTGGAGACAATTATTGAGAACTTCAGACCAGTATCGGGCCAGGTATCAGGACGGATATTGGGATGGCCCATGCCAAAATATGGATCGCTATGAGGGCTGCCGCATATCTAATCTAAACAAGGCAGCAGAGACTATGACCGAGGCTGTCTCCAGGATAGGCAGTGGCAGAAGAGCATTTGCTAGAATGTACCGTAGGGATGATGACTGCTAGGGAGTTGGTGATCACTATGAAAACGGGTATGACCATTGCTCGTGGAGCTCCAGGGATAATTACTCTCTCTTGGGACAATGATAGGCATGATGACAGAGCCCCCGCCCGCACCCCCTCAAAAAAGATCCAAACTGAATCCAAAGCCTCGGAGTACGCCTAAGGAAGACATTTCCTCCGTTAGCAGCTCCCAGTCCAGTCGAGCGACTTCACTCTATCTTTGGAGGGGGCAAAGCCGGTTGACACAGCTGCTAGAGAAACAAAAGAAGAGCAACTACAGAAGGAGTAGGAGAAGTTGTAGAATCAACTGGATGAGCCAAAACTACACTGTCAGCCTCAAGAGAGAAGCACAAGTGAAGAAACTCAGGAAAGAAAACGGTTGAGGATAGGAAGTGAGTCATCCCCTACTGGGGCTGCAGTCACATCTGGCAGAAAACGAGCAAGAGCAAGAGCGAGAAGTCTCTAGAAAAATGAAACAGTCACTGAAGAAGACTGCCACCCTCTAACGTCTAAACCTGATCAGCCTCTAAAAGTAATGCTAGCACACACCCACCCACCCCCAAAGGAGAATGCATGGTTTGTGATTTGAAGCTCTAACTCTCCTGCTTAATCTCAGAGCTCAGGCACAGTGCAGCAGTCCCCTATAAGAGGTGGAGACGAAGTAGCCTCAGCTCAACCCTCTGAGGAAAAACCATGACGGAAAAAATAAAATGGATGGTACGAGTGTCCCAAAAGGCCAAAGTGGGAACTCTAGCTGTGGCCCTGGAAATGGAGGGAACAAAGACCACTGGGAGGAGTTGGATAGGAAAGATGGTTTAAAAAAAAAAAAATCAAGTCAAGACTCCAGATCTGCACACCTGAGCCAAAAGAAATCTGACAAGAATCAAGCCTCCAAGTTCATTTCTGCAAGCAAGAACACTGCTCTGTCTGTGGTGGTGAAGATGAGAATGAGAGAGGTAGCTCCACATCCTGTGCTTGCTTTTAGTCTCTCCACCCAGAAACATTTGGGAGCCAATCAAACCTCTATCTAGACAAGACAAAATAAAACTCACCATTTCCTGAAGACCTTCTTAACTTTATTGTTTCAATTAAATGATATTCTTTTGGCTGCTGCTGCAGCCTTTTAAAATATTGAAGTAACTGGAGAATCACCATCATAGCCAGAGACTTGTGGCTACTGCTTTTGAATGGGGGAAGTTGTGATGTGTTCTGATGATACCAAGCAGTTACCTATGTGACTAATGCCTGGGAATGCATTCACCACAAATGTAGTGACAGTGAGACCCACTTAGCCGAATCAGTTAGGCAGTAGAGAAAGGAACAAGGAAGAGTGAGATTTCTACCTTTTATTTCTTAGCCTATGGTGGCACCAATGAATTCCCAAACATTACCCAAATAAATTTCCCATCTTTGGAAAGATAGATTTCGTCTCCTGAGTTGTTTTAGTTTTCAGGAGGCTGCCAGACATTATACTTTAATTTTGACTTAACTGGGGCCAGCCTAGGGGAATTGTTTTATTTATCTAGCCCTGGTGGGTAATTGTGATGGAATCTACAGGCCATTAACAAGTAGTACTTCTTGGAGACCTAAATGAATGGGAAACTCAATTGTGACTCTGGTTTCAAAAGCTTTGGGGAGGTAATCAATACCAGGATACCAGGGAAATGGTGTGCCTTCCAATAAACACATGAATGGTCATTTCGTTAGGAGTCATGGGAAATTCCAGTCTTGTGCATCTTGGTTTTGCCCCTTCTAAACATTGTCCTTTCGAAAGGTTGGGATACATCCAAATTCTTTCAAATCTTTTTTACTCTGGTAATCTCATGTTCTTGATGACACTGTTAGTCAATGTCTGCAAG
The DNA here is from genome assembly GCF_943737965.1 of Phodopus roborovskii. Lineage (NCBI taxonomy): Eukaryota > Metazoa > Chordata > Mammalia > Rodentia > Cricetidae > Phodopus > Phodopus roborovskii. The sequence continues at coordinate 133,769 of NW_026125868.1, forward strand.
TCACACACCTGCTTTCACATATATTTTAACTTAACAACCAGAAACTGTGGCCTGAGTATCACTACTTTTCTCAAAGAAACTTGCTCTCTGGTATCCTTGATTCCTGCCCCTGTCTGTCTGCTTCTGCTGCTTTCACACCCCTCCTCCCTGGAGATCAGAGTATTTCAATTGATGGACTCGAGTGATGTATAAGGGTGCATAAAAGGGGAGAGTTGAGTTGGAGGTTGTCAGCCCGGATTGGGATGTTTTAAAGTTTTACAAGTTTCCTTCACTGCAACTGTATGCCAGTGCTTGGTTTTATAATGTGACCTATAGTGTGTGGTTCTCTGCTTAGGAGGACTAGCTTCTTAACTTCCCTCAAGAATAAAGAATAATGCAAAAAACTATTGAACAAGGGCCTGGCTTCTCTTGCAACATAGTAGCTTGACCTGTCTGCTTTGATGTGCATATTTGTAGATGGTAAGCTTCCCTGTTGTGGGAGCCAAAGATGATAAGCTTCCCTGTTGTGGGAAGTCAGGGTACCTGCAGACAAATGATACCTTGGTCTTAATGTGCAAGCCCTAGCTAGGCCTGCTGTGCTGGATGAGTGGTTTAGTATGCTGCAGCAGTGGGCATAACAAGTCACTTACCCAGTGGACTTGATTGGCTAATACCTAGGAAGTAGGCTTTTAGAGAGATACCCATGTGTTAAATGAATTAAAAATAACAACCATTGCTTCTAGACAATGGAAAGGTAGTTGGCCTTCTCCATATCTATTTACTTTTAAGATAGTTGCATCAAAAAGGAAGTTGTGTGTCTCACTGTCCTACTTTGCTCTTCTGTTAAAATAAAAACAGGGGTTGGCTTATGTCCCACTCCTGAATACATGTAAAATTTCTCCAATGAATTTTTACAAAAATATCTTCTATAAAAATGACTTGGGAGATGTCTTGAAAAGTAAAATCCCATCCTTTTGGTTGAGGGTTTTGTTTTTCTCCAAATAAATCCAGTTTTTAAAGTAAAAAAAAAAAAAACACTATTTGAAAAGAAAAGAAAACAATATCCTTTGATTTCCCTTTCTTTTGAAACACTTGGTGTTTTCCAAGAGAAGGAAAGTTCAGGGAACATGGGCATTCTAGCCTTTTCCTAGGTCAAGAGAGGGAAAGGAAGCCAGGCACAGTGGCTCATGTTTGCAATCACAGAATGAGGAGGCTGAAGCAGGAGGACTGCAATGAGTTTGAGATCAGCCTGTGTGACCTTAAAGAGGCCATGGCAAAGAAGTAGAGACAGAGAGGGAGACAGACAGACACAGAGAGAGGAAATCACCCATTCCTCTATTCCTACTCCTTTCTTGGGGCTCCCCAGAGACAGGAGGTACTTGCCAAAACCATTGACTGTGTGGTAAATGGGTAGGCTGGATGAGATATGCCCATGGTAAGTATGTATAGAGGACTAGTCATGAACTGATAATTCAGAACCCCCTATATTTCTATGGAAGGGACCTGAGGATGTAGTTCAGTGGACTGCTTGCCTAACATTTTCAAGGTATTGGTTTCCATCTCCAGCACCACAAAAGAGAAATGCTTGAGTAGCATATTTCCCTGGGGTGGATATATGTAGGGATAGAGAGAGGAAGGAGGGTGGTATGAAAGATGAAAGATGGATATATAAAGAGCAGAGAATCATTTGTGTACAGGTTAGACTCAATACTAGTATGGTTGTAGAGGGAACATCTGTGTGACTGTAGTCTCAAGATAGACATAAAAATGCCTCTATCCTCTCTGCTGAGCATCAGGTTAAGTGACAACACAGAAAACAAAGTCAGACTTAGATTTAGTGTCCGTGAAGTAAGGAATCAAGAAGAAAAACAGGAACTTAAGTTCAATGAATTGTGTATTCAGTCAGTTTCCTGTCAAGAAAGGTGGCTGGTTGTTTTCCACTGAAACAGTCAGGTACTCAGCTTGACCAAGTGGTCAGCTAAGTTTTCATGTTATAAAGGTAAAACCATGTCTCTGGTCACTAACTTTTCCACTAATACTAGTTGTGTATGTAGTTAATGTTAGTTATGTAATTGACAAAACTACTTGCAAGGCTAGCAACAATTCTCCCTGTTCATAAGACCAAAATAGTTGTTCAGGATAGAAGGTAGCTGAATTCCTTTTTCATTTCAGACTTCTGACAATGGACAAGGAGTTTATCTGCAGCATGGTAGCTACCAGCCTCAAAGTGGCACAACTGGAACAGTACCTCAATTTGTGATAAGACCTCAATACTATCATTTCTTACAAGCATATCAAAATCTAATTCCAAGATGGCTGCAACATTCTTTGGATCATTGAGGTTCAAGGTAGTTAGCTACATTTATGTTTTCCTTTCCACTGCAGCTCCGCTCTACCTCTCCCATCTCACCCCTGCCAAGTTTCTTTTCTAGAGTAAGACTTTGTGTGGAGTATTCCCTGGTATATTTCTTTCTTTTATCAAATGGTTTTCATTTCTTTCCCCTTGAGTCTTGATATTTTTTTTTGATAATATAAAGAGATTCCTAGCCTAGCGTTGGTGGCACATGCTTTTAATTCCAGAACTCAGGAGGCAAAGGCAAGTGTATCTGTGTGAGTTGGCGGCCAGCCTTGTTTACAGAGTGAGTGCGAGTTCCAGGACAGGACAGGACAGGAGAGAGAGAGAGAGAGAGAGAGAGAGAGAGAGAGAGAGAGAGAGAGAGAGAGAGAGATTCCTGGTACAAACCAACTAAAATCATTTATGAATTCCCTACCTGGAAATAGTAAGCACCCACAAAGAAAAATTCCAGCTGTATTGTAGGTGAAGCTTTTCTGTGTCTTGGCAGTAGTTCCCAAATATCCACAAAGAGGCTTAATATTAATTATAAATGCTAAGCCAATAACTCAGGTGTGTTAGAAGCTAACTTTTACATTTAAATTAACCATATTTCTTATCCATGTCTTGCTACATGTCTTGGTACCTTTTCTCAGCATGGCATGCCCATCTTGCATTTCTCTGTATCTGCTGGTGACTTCTCTGATTCTGTCCTTTTTCCTCCCAGAATTCTCAATTTGGCTCCTCTTGCCTAATCTTATCCCATTCAGCTTCTTTATTATACCAATCACAACAAAATATATTCACACAGTATAAAGGAATATTGTATTATAATCTCAGTCTAATTATCTTGGTTTCCTGGTTCAGAACCCATACTTAATAGGCTGCGGGCTTGGAACAAAGTCTGTCTTAGATTGTATACATTTCCAAATTGTTGCACACATTTAAATACTGTTACCCAGTCACTGAAAATGTGTTGGGGGGGGGTAGAAAAGACTTGAGCATCAAATGCTATTTTATTTTACTAGAATAATGTCAGATCCCTTCAGCACAGGTATTCTACTTAAGTAACTTCATCTCTTGGGCTGAGAATATAGGTCAGAGCTACAAGCTTATTTATCTCAAACATGTAGGGATGTGGGTTTGATCCCCAGCATTGGAAAATAAAAATTCATTGATCCCAGATGTTCAATATATATTAAGATTTTCGGCCTCAGAAAAACCATTTTAAGCAATATTTAGGGGATAGCAAAAAGGCTCAGTGTTAAAACAAATGCTGCTTAATTAATTCAATTTATATATTTTAAAAATGCTTTGACTCAAAAATTTAAGTCTAAGGACAAGTTACTGGGGAAAAGGATTTCTATTTTTGTTTCTACAGAAAATAAAAAGCTGTGGATTCCTTCCAGACTAATGTGGTTTGATCAAGCCAGACCCCCTGAAACAGAGTCGCTGGTGATCCAACATTCAAAACAGCTTGGACAAAGCAGCCTGACAGACTACAACCAGGATTTCTGCACTTTCTTAGGATTCCCCCATGACAGCGCCCTCTATCAGCAGGAAGTAGTTTGGAAAGAATGACGCCCAAATTCCCAAATATTGTTTATAAATGTTTGTTTTCATTTAAATGTGGTTGGTTATAAATGGTTAATGATCACAACCAACATGTTTTCAAAGGTAAAAAGGGGATTATGATATAGATATGAATACTTTGTTTTGGAATGGATTTTCATTTATTGATACTAAATTGTCAATTTTGTGATGTGTATATTTCTCCTTTTGTTTAGGTATTGTGTTTATATAGTTCATTCATAAATGTATTGTATAATGTAGTACAGATTATAGATAATTACTTATGATAGTCCAAGCTTAGAGTTAAATTAGCTAAGTTTTCAAGATACACAGTGATGTATTTGAGATAGATAGGCATTCTTCAAACCTTTCAAAGACATACAGAATATGGCATTTAAAATGGTTTAGGGTTTTCTTGACAGTGAGACATAAATGCTCCTGGCAACACCACCTGTGTCAGGAAGGAAGATGGATATTAAAGAAACACTTTATGGAGTTTGCCTCCGATATGGCAAGACTAGCCATTTAGACAAGATACTGCTCTTGTCTGGACTGTTTGACTTTATGCTGTATAAAATGGACATGCAGGACCCACAGAAAAGTGACTGCCTGATTCAAGATGGACATTGCTACAGAGTTCCTGCTTCATGGAAGAGTATGCCAGACAGAGAAAAATGAATGATAAACTGCCAATACAAGAAGACAGTTTAAAGTCTCCTGCTTTGCTGAAGAGTCTGCTAGACACACTATGGCCTATAGGCTGAAGATGGAAGATTACAGAAGAACTTCAGGTGACTGACAAAGCAAGATGTCTCTGTCATTTCTAGAGTTTATATATTATCCTTCTGTGGTCTTTGATGGAGTTGAAGACAGATAGTTATGGTTATAGTTTTTCTTAGTTAGGATTACAGATAAGTTACATAGACTTTAGACATACAAAGATAGGATAGATGATGGAATATTTTCTTAAATCTTGTTAAATGTTAATGGACTAAATATTGTTAACTGTGATTCTTATTTGATAACTGTTGTGTTATATATTTTGCTATGTTAAGGTTAAAACACTTCTTTTTATTTAGACAGAAAAGAGGAGATGATGGGAGATGCCATTATGTATATATGTTTCTCATACTGGTTAATGAATAAAGCACTGTTGGCCAATAGGAAAGCAAGATAGGTGGGACTAGGAGACAAGGAGGAAATAGGAAGTAGTAAGGAGGAGCCAAGATGGAGAGTCGGGAGAAAGCAGTATGCTGGCTGGCTCCCCGGTAAGAGAAATACATAGATCAGTAGAAATGGGTTAATACTTAAGACAGAGCTAGCCGATAAGAAACTAGTACCGGGCCAACAGCATAATATAAAATACAGAGTCTCTGTGTATTATTTGGGGCTGGCTCAGTGGCGGTATAAGACTAGGCAGCGCAAGGAAAAAACCATACTCATTACAGCTCAGTAGATAAGGGTGCTTGAAGTTAAAATAGGAATACATCACTTTTACCCTTTCCTTTTCTCCCTTCAACCCTTCCCAGATACTCTTCACTCCAATCATTCCCATACACACCCAACTCCCAGATTGATAGGTAGTCTCTTATTCTTTGATTAATATTGTTACATATATATGTATAAAATGCATAAATATAAAATATAACCTGTTGTACCCATTTTTATTGTTTTTGTGTATATGGTTTGGGGTTGACCACGTTATACTGCATAACCACCATCTTAGTTTGGGTTTCTATTGCTGTGAAGAGACACTATGACCATGGCAACTTTTATAAAGTAAAATATTTAATTGGGGCTGGCTTACAGATTCAGAGGTTTGGTATATTATCTTTATGACAGGGAGCATAGCAGTGTGCAGGCTGACATGGTGCTGAAGCAGTAACTTAGTGTCCTACATCTTGCAAGCAACAGAAAGTCAATTGAGACACTGGGCAGTATTCTGAGCATTCAAAACCTCAAAGCCTGCCCCCACAGTGACTCATTTCCTCCAACAAGGCCATACCCACTCCAACAAAGCTACACCTCCCAATAGTTTCATTCCCTATGAGATTATGGGGCCAATTACATTCATACTACCACAAACGCTAAAGAGGATCATCCCTGGGAAAGGCTGTTTCTAGTGCCTATACTTCTTTGTCTACATGTTGAACCCCATAAAAAATTCTCATTTCCACATTATCATGTCTTTTTTTAAGTCTTGTTTATGTAGCCATTTAGCCATTTCTTTCTTTTTGGTGTTTTTTTTTTTTTTTTTTTTTTTTTTTTTTTTTAATAAGGATTCTCTGTGTAGCTCTGGAGTCTGTGCTGCAACTTGCTGTATAGGACACACTGGCCTCAAACTCAAGAGAGACCCTCCTCTCTGTCTCCTGAGTGCTGGGATTAAAGGTGTGCACCACCACTGCCTGGCATTATGCAGCCATTTCTATGAGAGACTATTTCACAGACAACATCCTGGTATTCCTGGTATTTTGGCTTGTAACATTTTTTTTTTAACCAACACCCTTTTTGTGTTGTTGCCTGAGCCATAAATACAGAAGGTATGATAAATATGTAACCGCTGGAGCTGGATCTGGATCCATTGATCTCTTCACTGTGTCTAGTTGTGATTTTCAATGATAGTCTCCATTTTTTTTGTAAATATATGTATGTGTGTATATATATATATAAAGCTTATTTGATTCCTTTGATGAGGGTAAGAACTACACTTGTCTGTGAACATACGGAAGAGATTTAGAAGCAGTTAGAAATTATGCTTGTCTAGCAAACAGGAGGTATTGGATTGGCTCATATCCATCATATCGTTGAGTCCTGGAAGTTAGCTAGATTTCTAATACTAGGCATGATTCTCTGCCATCCAGATAAATGTTTTTATATATTTTGCTCTGTATCTATTTTTATGAATGTGCTTCATTTTCTCACTGTTACGACTATGTAGCCTTTATTAGCACACCTAAGTTTTTATGCTTACAGAATTGTGTATTTGTTTTATTTTGTAGAGTAGCCTACAAAATATTGCTTATTTGTCCTGTTTGTCAGATAAATTCTCTTTTTTCCTCTTAAATTTATTTTTAATTACATTACTTTTCCCTATCCTTTTCTTCCTACCAGCCTTTCCCAAATCCCCTCCCTCCAACTCTTTTCTTGTTCTACCAATCCTCAGAGTGATAGTCCTTCTCCCCCAATTATTACTGTATGTGTGTGTATATATATGTGCATGCAGAAATATATAAGTACAACCTGCTGAGTCCACTTTAGCTATTTGTGTGTATATGGTTTCAAGGTCCACTTTGTATTGGACAACAAATTAGGGGACTCAATTCCTGAGAAAGGCTAACTTTTTCATCAGTGGTTTGTTGTAAGGAGTAAGGTTTTTCCTCCCACCGCTGGTCTTGTCCCACCACCACACCAGCCCCAATTAACAAACTGAGACTCTGTATTTGATATAATGGTGTTGACCAGGTACTAGTTTCTTATCGGCTAGTTCTGTCTTAATTATTAACCCATTTCTATGTATTTCCACATGGTCTTATCTTACTGGGGAGAGGCAGCTGGCAGTTCTGCTCTCTCCAGACTCTCCATCTTGAATCCCCTTACCACTTCCTCTTTCCTCCTGTCTCCTAGGCCTACCTATCTTGCTTTCCTATTGGCCAACAGTTCTTTATTCATTAACCAGTATGAGAAACATATTTACAGAATGACATCTCCCATCAGTTTGTATTTCCTTATCCAGGGGTGGGATCCCATGAGCCAGTATCCTCCCTTCTATGCCAGAATATCTATTAATATGCCAATGTTCAGATCTTTTTCATGAAGCCATTTCTATGAAAGACTGTTTCACAGACTTCTTTGCCAATTTTCTTTAGGAACCTCTTGGGCTTCTGTACTGTGTACTATACCAAGTCTCCACCTATTTTAATGAAGAATCTAAACAATATACTTGGGTACTGCTTTATAATACCATAGCTAAGGCTATGTAGATACCTTGTTTGTTATTCCTACAGATGATCTCCTTGTCGCCTTCATCATCCTTCAGATGAAAAAGTATGCAAGGACAGGAAGCTCCACTTGAAAGGAAATTTCATTAGGTGAAGTTAAACCTGTCAGCCACTGTGTGGCACCATTGGCCCACTTTTGTGTTCACAGCTACTAGAAAGTGGCTGTGTACAAAGGAAAGGAAATTGAAAAATCTCTAAAACTTGCATTTGTATGTTTCTAGGGTTGATCACTTGATATACAGCATAACCTATCAAGGGGGCTCATACCTAGGGAAGACAATATCTCCCTCTCTCAGCAGTTGTTTATTGGTTCGTCTATGAGTAAAGACAACACTGAAGTGACTCAAGAGGTTGTGTTATATGTTTATTATATGATATATGTGTATATATATATATATATATAAATACACACATATATATATATGTGTGTGTGTGTGTGTGTGTGTGTGTGTAAGAGGAAGTCACAAATTTGGGAAGAAGGGAGAACATGGGAAGGGTAAGAAGGAAGAAAGGGATGAACAAATGATTCAATTACATTTTGATTAAATAAAGAAACCTTGAAAGCTTTCGTGAGGTCTAATTCTGACCAGGATATCATTATAATGTAGATGCCCACCTCCTCCTACAAGCCTTGATTCTTCATTTGGTTAAACAAAAGACAGATGAAGTACACTAATTTGTTTTCCAGCTTCATAATCCCGTGAATTGGTATATAATTGACAATTTTCATCCAATGACCCTATTTTGCTCTTTTGGACCATAAACAAGATAAATAGAGAAAGAAGAACAAGGGTCTGAACATAAATACAAGGCTGAGGATGTGGCGGGAAGGTTCAAAGAAACACAGGTGCTTTGCAACAAAGGAATCGGGATTTTTTTTCTGAGCCTTCCATAGTAACAAGGTAAAGGTCCATTCACTTGCTGAGTAAACGTGGCCATGAACTTGGTGCCAGGCCTTGTGTGACACAGGCAAGGCTGTAGTGGTTGATAGGGAACTGAAGTGAATAAACCTCAGTGGTGTTTACCAGACAATGAGGAAAAAGATGACTAAACAAATTCCAGCAAACAAAGTGCAATATGGTCTGTACTGATTAGAAATTCAAGCTGCTAGAGTCAGAGGGAAGGAGGAATATACTCTGACCAAATGGTAAGGAAAGACTCATGGAAAAGAAAGGCTTCCAATTGTGCTTGGGAGGATAAACAAATATTTATGAGGAAAGGTCTGGAGAGAGTAATGACAGGGAGGGGAAGGAAAGGTGAACATTTTGGGAAGAAAAATAAATGTCTTTAAGAAAGGATGGGAGATTAGTGCATTTATGCTTTTAGGGTCAAATGAGGAGTACATGAAATGGCAAGAGGAATATAATGAGGGGGGGTGACACAGAAAGAATTTGGAACCAGATTGTAGGTTTATCAAGGTCTTTGTACATGTCCATTTCTGTAGATAGTATAATGGGCAAACTCCTGGGATATAGACAGAGTTCTGATCCTTCAGCTTAAGGAAGGCAAATCTACTCCTCCACACGTACCCAAGACTACCAAAGCACAGTTAAGATGAATACAGCATGAAAATTTACAAATGGGATTACATGAAATTAAAGTAAATATTTTAAGTGTTCAGTAGCCTTAACTATCAAATGAAATTTAAAATTACTTTGAGAGTTCATCTCATTCCAGTAAAAATGACTATTATAATAAGTGCTAGGTAAAATGTGTGTGTGGGAGAATATTGTTGGTTGGAGTCTGTACTGATTAGAAATTCAAACTTCTAGAGGCAGAGGGAAGGAGTGAAGTGGGAAGGTAGATACTTATGAGGAAACTGATGCAACCACTGTGGAAATGAATGTAGAAACATTTTGAAAAACTAAACTCAGGAGCCTATGAAATAGGTAAAGGCACTGTCATATTGAGTTCAATTCTAACTTCTAACCTACTGAGCTGAAAAAGTAAGTTTCTGTTTTAAGCCAAGAGACATCCAACAATTTGTAAGAACAGAAGTTATAAAACCATTAAAATATGGGCATTGAGTACGTACATAACAAAAACTTTCTAGTATAAAAAGTGTTCTAAGAAAGAAACTGTGAGCTAGTTGTGAAAATTCAGAGACTCTTGTCTTTGGGGGTAATGGATCAAGGAAAGATTCCCAAAATAGTTGACAGTAGATGTGTTATATCAGAAAAAAAAATAGTTTGATACCTGGAGGAGATGGAAGAGCCTGAAGATAGGGAGACAGAGTATACAAATGTTCCAGCACAAAGTGTTGGAAACCAGCAGTCTGCTGACCCCGCCCCCTGACAATGAGTGGGGGGGACACGCATGGCCATGTCACCACTTCATTGTAGGCTGCATAGGGACTCAGTTTCCCTTTTAAAGCAAGTGCGCCCCTCTTTTTCTCTCCCCTCCTATTATTTGCTTTCCCTCTCACCCCCCTCTCTCTCCTGTTTTTGGTTGGCCACCAGGTACCCCCCTCTTCTTCTCTTTCCCTCTCTCCCCCTCTCTTCTGTGTCTATGTCTCTTCCCTCCTCCCTCCCTCCCCTTTCTAAATAAACTCCCCATTTAAGCTCTATCTGCCTGACGTGTTATTCCCTCCTGCCTCGGTCACCCACACCTGCTATGGAACTTGCTATGCTCTCTCATGTGGTCCCTTACCTTGGGACCCCACTCACTTGGGGCCCTCACTCGGGACCACTCACCCCCACCCTTTCTCCAGATTTTATTCTTATAACTGTAATAAAAGAACAACACAAAGGAGACTGTCAAGCTTAGGAAATAAAGAAACACATGAGCTGGAGTGCATAAGGAGTAAGTTTTCTGAGAAGAAGGGTTTTGGATCAGCAAGGAGAGAGGGGAAACTGCTGCTTTCGCTTCTACTTGGAAAGCCAAGTTAATCTATGTTTCTCTTGCTGGAACCCTTGATCATAGGCATGTCTTAAAAGAAAAAACATGCATGTACACAATGCATGTAATATGTTATATACTTAGGGAAAATAAATTTATTTACAAGTTTGGCCAGATCTGCCTTGTCCATAGAGGTATTACAATTTGTAAAAAATAATAATAATAATAATAATAAAAGCCAGGAAATAAGCATATGATAATAATAAAAGCCAGGAAATAAGCATATGAAGATTTAGTTGTGGGCCCAGGCTGGCAGAGTTGGGAGATAAGACTTTCTCCTGTCACCAGCAGCCAGAATTCTTGGGTTTGTCAGTTTTACTCTCAAAATAGTATTTCCTGGAAGTATCCATCTAATTAGTGACCCATAATATTGATGGGCTAATTTGGAGATTATAATAGGTGAATTCATCCAGCCTCAGAAAGACAAATACTGCATGCTGTCTCTCATTTGTAATTCTTAGATCTTATGTAGATACATCAAATTACACATGTATATATGTCAAGAAAGCAGAAGTGAAATTGTCTGGGAGACCTAAGAGTCTAAGAGGGCCGAGAAAGAGAGGTAGGAAGTGGGAGGTAGAGATAACAGTGTAAAGGTACATTATGTATTTGTATGAAAATGAAATTTCTAGAGAGGTACAGTGTCTGGGTCAAGGAGCAGAAGTGGGAGCTATCTTGAAATAAGAATAATCTAAGTATTCTGCTAGCAAAATCTCATCTGTAGCAAAACAGGAGAATGTTTTAACTCCAGAAATGGAAACCTGGAAGCAGGGGTGATCCAGGCTATCAGGAGAAGGGGACATAGTTTGTCTCAAAGGAATTGGAGTCTCTTCCAGTCCTGACACAAGTCACAGGGGAAAATGTCTCTCTCTTGTTACCCTTAGCCCTTGACAAAGAGCCTCTGGATCAAAAGGAAGAAAAATGAGTGTACAGAAAAATTCTAGATGCATCCAGGAACACATATGACCTCTTCAGAGCTATCTCTTTGTCCTTGTTTGACCCTCTCCTGAGGTCCAAGGTGGGGCTGGTTTGGGGGATAAAGTTGTTATATTATAAGGTACCTCTTAAATGAAGAGTGATGATCCAACTGTTACGAGCAGTTTTCCCACACACCTGGTCCCAGAGAATGCTGTTGGCCTGTTACTAGCATTTCTTATTGGCTAGCTCTGTCTTAAATATTCATCCATTTCTATCAATCTAAATATTCCCATGTGGTATTATCCTACCGGGAGAGGGCCTGAAGTTCTGCTCTCTTGATCCTACATTTTTAATCTCTCCCCTCCCTCTCCCCAAAACCTCCTTGTCTCCTAGTCCCCCCCCCCGACCATTTTGCTTTCCTATTGGCCAACAGGGCTTTATTCATTAACCAATAAGAGAAACATATTTACAGAATGACATCTCTCATCATCTCCTCTATTCTGTCTAAAAAAAAGGAAGGGTTTTGACCTTAACATAGCAAAATACATAACAAAACAGTTATCAAATAAGAACCACAGTTAACAATATTTAGTTCATTAACATTTAGCATGATTTAAAGAAAATATTACATCATCCTATCTTTGTGAGTCTAAAGTCTTATGTGTAACTGATCTTTAATCCTAATTAAGGAAAACTATAGCCATAACTACCTGTCTTCAACTTCATCAAAGACCACAGAAGGATAATATATAAACTCTAGAAATGACAGAGACATCTTGCTTCCTGATCAGCCACCTGAAGTTCTTCTGTAATGTTCTATCTTCAGCCTACAGGCCATATTGTTTTTGGCAGACATCTCAGCAAAGCAGGAAACTTTAAACTGTCCACCTGTATTGGCAGTTTGTCAGTCATTTTCTCTGTGTTCTGTAGAATGTCTGGCAGACTCTGTAGCAATGCTCATCTTGTATCAGCAGTTACTTTCCTGTAGGTCCTGCATTGCTAGTTTATACAGCATAAAATGAAATAGTCCAGACAAGAGCAGTATCTTGGCCAAATGGATAATCTTGCCATATTGAAAGCAAACACCGTAACACGTTTCTTTGATGTACATCTTCCTTTCTTGATGCAGGTGGCGTTGTCAGGAGCAGCTGTGCCTCATTGTCAAGTAAAACCCTAAACTATTTTAAATGCCATATTCTGTAGGTCTTTGAAAGGTTTGAAAAATGCCTATTTATCCCAAATTCATCTCTGTATATCTAGAAATCCTAACTAACTTAACTATAAGTTTTACTATTACAGGTAACTATCTAAAATATGTACTAAATTATGCATTTTTAAATGAGCTATATAAACACAATACCTAAAGAAGAGGAGAAATATACATATCACAAAATTGAACTTAAATTGTATCAATAAATGGAAATCTATTCCAAAAAAAGTATGTAAATCTATACCATAATGGCCTTTTTACCTTTAAAAAGATAGGTTGTGGTCATTAACCATTTATAACCAACCCCATTTAAATGAAAACAAACATTTATAAACAATATCTGGGAATTTGGGGCATCGTACTTTCCAAATTGCTTCCTGCTGATAAGGGGTGCTGTATTAGGGAATCCTAAGAAGATGCAGTCTATAAGGCTGCCATGTCCCAGCTGTTTGAATGGTGGATCACATGGGACATTCCTTCAGGGGATCTTGCTTGATCAAGCCATGTTAGTCTGGAAGGAATTCACAGCTTTTTATTTTCTATGGAAACAAAAATAGGAATTCTTTTCCCCAGTAACCTGTCCTTGGACTAAAATTTTGAAGTCAAAGCATTTTTAAACTATATAAATTGAATTAATCCAGCATCATTTCTTTTAACAGTTGTTATTTCCTCAGCAGTCAAATAATACAAAGACAATATAATACCATATAGTATTCAGATTTTCTCTGTGCTATTCATCTCATTATGTGGCTTTTTTTTATTACTTTACTTTTTCTGCTTCTATTTTTTTATTTTTTGAGACAAAGTTACACACTTTGGCTGGCCTGGAATTCACTCCATACAGCAGGTTTACTTTGAAATCAGAGATCTGCTTGCTTCTGCCTCCCGGGTGCTAGAATTAAAGGCATCTGCCACCAATGCCCCAGGTACTCTCTTTGTATTTTTGTAAAACTAGCTGCTCATATACACCATTGAATTGTTAGCAGAACTTCTTAAAAGCCGTGCAGTTTCTCCCTTAAAGGAGCCACACAAATCTCTGCTTGCCTCTAGCAAAACAGAGCCCAACTGAGAAAATGTCTTGTTTGTCCGTGTTCTTTTGTTTGTAAACGCCCTTTCTTAAGCTTTTGTTAAGTTTTAAGTGAAAGTTCTAGGGTCCACATTGTGGCGCCATTTTGTTACAAGCAGGTTTTCCTGCAGGCCTGGTCCCACAGCTGCGCCAGCCTCAAATAACACACAGAGATGCTGTATTACTTATATAGCTGTTGGCCAGTTACTAGTGTTTCTTATTGGCTAGCTCTGTCTTAAATATTAATATTTCTATCAATCTAAGTATTTCCACACCCAACTTCCTGTTTTCTTCTGCTGCCTCTTTCCCCTCCCAGTGCTCTGGGTTGGAACTGAGACAGGGAGAAAGGAAGAGCAGAAAAGTTGTCCAGAGTCATTCAATTTTGCTCAGGACTTCCTGCCCTAGGAGGCCTGTGAGAATGGCCACATGAGTAAGTGTATTACGTTAAACTCTATTGAAAACCAGATAGCAGTGTTTTTGGAAGTCATACTTCCGGATCTTTGACCAAATCTGGTTTCCCCTAAGGCCCAAAGTAACTTATTGACCATACATTTTACCGTATTTGACACTCTGACTCCAAAGAGCTCTGCAAAGTTGACTCAATAGCTACACATTTGTCATGCTCCTTAGGGCTTTAAAATGTAGATCTTCAGGGCAATTTGAGGGAATCACCACAAAAAAAGTAGGAAAGAAGGGTGGAAGTGTGCCTAAAGTTAAGGAGATGATTAGGAAATGTGATTTCTGATATGCTTCTCTTTTCCCAGTTCTTTTCCAAGACTTCTACACTGTTTGCAATGTGAGTCCTGGTCATCTTCTTCCAGGAGAGAGGGTTTCAACTGGATCACTTCCCTGCTAACTTCACTTCCAGCATGAAGCAGAGGTAAGGAGGTATCAGCAAGAGCTGCTGCCGGACAAGTCTTTCTTACTTACTTACTCTACCTGGGACAGAGCTCCAATCTTTGCCTTGAAACTGAGCTCTTTACTTGGGTCATTTCATACCCTGACAAGGTCTGTTTCCTTGTGGCCCTCTCAACCTGGTCAGTGCCTTCTGCTTGTCATAGTGTGTGACAAGATTTAATAAGAATCCTTTAGCCTTACTCTTGAAGACATTTGTTCTACATCTTTGCCAAGCTGGTTTATTTCTTGAAGTATCTTTAAAAGTTCAGGGCCCTGGGATTCCTGGTTTGTAGTCCCCATTCTTCCTTGAAAAAGGTATGCATTTTTATTTTTAGTTGGCTTGTTGGAATCTCATTCTTTGGATTACTTTTTATTTATGAACAGATCATGGTCATATCTGCTTTAGTTAAGGATGAGTTATACCTTAGGGCCACTTTGTCTATCTCTGTTGGACTGACATAACTTCTCTATGGAGAAATCTTTCTCTGCTTTAGAATAGTTTCTTTCAGCTGCCATAGATATTATGGGTATATGCACTGCTGTCCTGATAATTAAAGTGTTCCTAGTCTGCTTCTAGTGCTATGATGTAGTCCTGGCTCATTAGAAAATAAGGTCCCATGGGATCACTAGTCAAGACAGGTGGGGTCTATCCCTTCCTTCCTTCCTCCTGCCAGTTTCTGTTGACAAGTAAAAATGTTTTGAGCCAGTAAGATAGTTGTGGGTTCCCATAAAGATGGCTGTACTCCATCTTAGCACAAGGACCAAGAGGTCAAAGCTGTCAGCAAGTCATGAGACCTAAAGGTCAAAGGTGTGGCTACAGAAGGATGTTTTGGCTATGTTAGTCTAAATAACAACAGACCTGAACTGAGGTGTGGCTACTCCTGACTCTTAAGGCTAGGGAAGGAGAAGTTGAATCTGAGATGTGGCTACTCTTGACCTCAAGGCTAGGGAACAAGAAGTTGGAGCTAAGGTGTGGTTACTGAACCCTTAGAATAAGTGAGGAAGAAAAGTCTGTTTGTCCCATATACATGATACTGTGTTCCCCTTTTTGGATAAGGAATATGAGTGGTGAAAATTAACTTGTGGCATTTCAGTATTGACTGATCTGACATCCTGACCTTTATTCTGTCTGTCTTTTCTTTATCATCAATAGCTAGTCTTTCCATAGCTAGCCTTTCCCTCATCCACACTCCCCCCACTCAGGTATGGACTTGGGGCTTCTCAACTGGCTCTGATTGCAGTCCCACAAAGACCACTCCCAACAGATAGCTTAGTGGGTAAATGTACTTGTGAAGCCTAACCATTGAGTTTGATCCCCAAAACATTTGTATTTTAAGGAGAGAACCAACTCTGGAAAGCTGTCCTCCAGCCTCCACACAAGCCTGTGCATACATAACAAATAAATTAGTGGGGGGAAAGGATTTCTAGGTCTGAGGCATGTAGTTCAGTGGGTTGAATGCTTGACTAACATGCACAAAACCCTGGGTTTGATCGCCATAATCACAGAAACTGCACTTAATGGTGCAAACCTTTGTACAATTCGAGAACCCTAGGGGTAGACAAAGGAAGTTTCAAAGTTCAAGGTGATTTTTAGGTGCATAATGAGGACAAGGCCAAACTAGGCTATGTGAGAAACCTTCCTACAAAAAAATATTAGGACTTTTGATTTAGCAAACACTTCCTTCAGGAGTATCCGTCGGTTACTTTAACTCTTGCTAGTCAGGATCAGCTAACTATGGTATCCATCTAGGTTGGACTGCTCTTTACTATTATGGGAACACCCTGGAGGAGGGACATTAAAAAATAAAGTTTTCTGAGCCTCAGTGTCCCCCTATTCTACACAAGACTTTTCTCTTAATTTTAAAACGATCCAAAAGGATAAATGGCAGTTCTTCCTCGATAGATGTTATATCCCTATGCCCTTTCAATAGACGATTTCTTTCCATTTCCATGTCTGGATTCTCTCAAACCCAACTAGAACATAGTCTAAGTGGAGACTTTGTTAAAAGACTTCTTATTTTTATTTTGGTCTGTGTGTATGTGTCTGTGTGAATGTATACCACATACATATGGGTACCCTCATAGACCAGAAGATGGTGTCTCCTAGAATTAAAGTTGCAGGTGGTTACAGGTGGGAACTGAAGTCAAGTCCTCTGCAACATCTGAGTACTCTTATTTACTGAGGCCTTTTGGGTGATGATAGATAGCCACATGCTATCTGCATCACTCATCTATGAGTATGAATGTGATTGCCTGTGAGAATCGATAGTAATTGCCCATGAATATCTGATAGTAACTGGTTATAGATGTTTGCTATCTTCAATGTCAGATAGAGCCAACTTGCAGCATTGTACACCACACCACTCCTAAAACAAAATCTCCTTACTTGCATTCCTAAGGAAGACCTTAAAGTTTTCAGAAACTCTAAATATAGATGCCTTAACCATGCTTGAACCTGAAGCACTAAAAATTCATGACCTTCTGATCCTGTTATATCTTTGCCCAATAGCCCCAGCCATCTTCCTTGTCTCTGATTTTTCATATTATTTTTGGTATTGATTAGTCATCAGTAATCACAATATTAATAAAAATTAGCTATAATATTCCAGCCACAGGAACATTATGAATTCACCAAAATATAAGAAATGTTATTCGTGAATACTGCATGAACAGTAACAAGAAGTAGCTTTTTTGACCTGAATGCAGGCTGAGAAAAGTTTGTTTTGAAAAGTGCTTGCCTCCTAAGCATAAGGACCTGAGTTCAATCCTCAAAATCCACATAAAATGACATTTTTTCCCCAGTACTGAGGGTGTAAAGACAAGAAGGTCCATGGGCTCATTGACCAGAGAATGTAGTGTACTAGTAATTTCTAGACCAATGAAATTCACTGTCTCAAAGGAAGTAGATAACATTCCTGGAGACTGAAGTCTCTGGCCTCTAAATATGTGTGTATTGTGCATGTATGCCCCACCACACCACTCAAACCCCCCCTCCAGAAAAAGAATTGCATGTATATAAATAAAAAGGAACAGACAGGCAATCTCCCTTCAACTTTTTCTCTGTGTAGTTCAGTTCTATTCATTTATATTTTTTCCCCAAATATTTTTTAATACCTCTAGTCCTTGCAGTTAATGAATATTCCTATCTTGCATTTTTCTTCTACTTATTATATGTGTTCTCTTCCTTCACCATGCATCTCTGTTAGAACTGGTTTCTAGAAGAGAAAGAATACCTTTTTAGGTCTGACTTTAAATCAAACCACTGGATTGTTAGGGGAAGTACCCAAAGCAGCTGGTCTGAGCTGGGAGGCTGAATGGATCATTTATTGTTGATTCTATGAGGTAAAATCTTATAGTATATCCAAATAAAGTCTCTTTTGGTGCTAACAAGATGGCTTGGTGGGTGGAGCAACTTACCTCCAAACCTGAATATCTGAGCTTGTCCCCTAGAGCCCACATGATGAAAGGATAGAGTCAGTGCCCACAGGTTGTCCTCTGACCTCCACACACATGCCCACCCAAAAATAAATAAATAAATAAATAAAAGTAAAAGTAAAATATTCTGTGGAGTCTACATTCCTGGGTTTTCTGTGATTTTCTTAGGGGTGGTGCAATAAACTAATCCCATTCAGGAGGCAGAGGCACGTGGATCTCTGAGTTCAAGATTAGCCTGGTCTACAGAGTGACTCACTCAGTAAAGTGCTTGTGCAAGCACCAATATCTTAGTGTGTTTCCCAGAACCCACATTTAAAAGGCTCACTTCTTTAATCCCACTCAGGAGGCAGAGGCATGTGGATCTCTGAGTTCAAGATTAGCCTGGTCTACAGAGTGAGTTCCTAAGAACACAAAAAGAAGTGATAGTGCTAGAAGATATACCACATAAGAGGAATTCTTTTTCAATAATATCAGAGATGGCAAAGCAGAATTTATGACCAAATTATATGAAGTACACTGTTGCAGGGAACAGCAATGACATCAGTGATGAGAGGATGTGTGGGGCTAGAATGAAACAGGAAGTCTTGAAGGTTAAATGAATAAAGGAAAGGGAACACTTCATACACTCTCAGTGGGATTGTAAATCGGACCACCCATTATGTAACTCAGTACAGGAGTTCTAAAAAAGAAAATCTCACAATAGACCTATTACATGGCCCAGCAATCCCATTTCTAGGTATAACTGAGACTATAAAGCAACTCATCATTGTGATATATACACAGCCATGTTCACTATAACATTTTACACAATAACGCAGGTATGGACACAGCCTAGATGTCCACAAAGAGATAAACAAGTGAAGGAGATGTTATATAGACACACAATGAAGTATTTTTTCTGTCATATAGAAAATAAAATTAAGTCATTTACAAGGAGATAAATGGGACCTGAGATCATCATCTTAAAATGAAATACATCAAAGGCAATGGATACTTCTGGCATGTTTTGTTTCTTCTATGGGTTCATGATTTTTTGACAGATGCATATAACACACACACACACACCAAGTCCATTTAAATGAAAACAAACAATTATAAACAATATTTGGGAATTTGGGCGTAGTTCTTTCCAAACTACTTCCTGCTGGTAAAGGGCGCTGTCATGGGGGAATCCTAAGAAGACGCAGAAATCCTGGTTATAGTCTGCGAGGCTGCTTTGTCCAAGCTGTTTTGAAAGTTGGATCACCAGCGACTCTGTTTCAGGGGGTCTGGCTTGATCAAACCACATTAGTCTGGAAGGAATCCACAGCTTTTTATTTTCTGTGGAAACAAAAATAGAAATCCTTTTCCCCAGTAACTTGTCCTTAGACTTAAATTTTTGAGTCAAAGCATTTTTAAAATATATAAATTGAATTAATTAAGCAGCATTTGTTTTAACACTGAGCCTTTTTGCTATCCCCTAAATATTGCTTAAAATGGTTTTTCTGAGCCTTCTCTAAAATCGATCACATACTCGGCAACATAGCAAACTTCAACACCTACAATTTTTTTTTTTTGCAATAGCCCACTGTGTCTTATCAGACCACCATGCTTTAAAGTTAGATTTCAACAACAATACAAATTGCAGAAACCCTACAAACTTATGGAAATTGAACAATGTGCAATTGCATCATTCCTGGGTTAAGGAAGAAATAAAGAAAGAAATTAAAGACTTCCTCGAATTCAACAAGAATGAAGACACAACATACCCAAACTTATCGGACACTTTGAAAGCAGTACTAAGAGGAAAGTTCATTGCACTAAGTGCCCACATGAAGAAATTGGAGAATAGTTACATTAGAGAATTAGCAGCACAACTGAAAGCTCTAGAACAAAAGGAAACTCACCCAAGAGGAGTAGACACCAAATCAAATTGGGGGCTTAAATCAGTAAAGTATCTGCCACCTTCTGTCATCATACCCTCATCTCTATGGACGCTAATCCTCTGTAAAACTATGAAGCAAAATAAGCTTTCTTCTGTAAATTGCCTTGTTCATGGAGATTATCACAGTGACAGGAAACTGATATTTGTACTCCTAGACCTCAGAGTATTTCCTAAATATTGAGCATTCACTCTTCTGTCATGATTATGTTCAAATTCTCACACTAAAGTCACTGATTTCTTCTTTCTAAGCATTAGCTATCCATGTTTTATGGATGGCAGGCACATAATGATTATGATAGTTTGGATAATTGTTCCCCGAAGACTCATGCTTTGAAGGCTTAGTCATCAGCCTGTGGTGTTACTGGGAGGTGCCGGAGCCTCCAAGATCTATAGCCTATTGGGAGAAAGTTAAATCATTGTGATTTTGCCCTTTCTATCTCTCTTTGTTTCCTGGAAATCATGATATGGGTAGCTGCCACCTACCACATGCTTTTGCCTTGACACAAGGCCCAAAAGCAATAGGACCTGAACAGATACCTCTGAAGTGATGAACCCCCAAAAATTGGCTGTCCTGGAAACTGTAGCAATCTTTTGAGTTTGTCACACCATTACTAGGATTACAGGCATGCACCACCACACTTAACTCAATAAGTGTGATGAGAATGTTTTCATAGCTACAGAAAGATAATATAGTGAAGGTATTGAAACATCTTTAGTTAGAGTAAATTCTGCCATTTGTTAAGGAGTCTCCCTTGTCTCTCATATGAACACTTCTAAGCCATCAGCTACTTTGTTCACAGATCCAGTTTCATGGTACAATGACACTCCTCCTAAACCTGATTACTAAAACCTCCTGTCCATGCTTTCTGAGGTCAGGCTTCTTGTTTCTGGTGGGTGAGTGGGATGGAATAGTATTCTAACACAAATTTTCTGAATAGATCCCTCTTATTAGGGTCTGGAAGTCTGTGAGTTTATGTCAGCCTGTGTTTGGCCCTATATGGTGAAGCTTGCTTCTTGGCCATCCTGTTTGAAGTAGTTGTTTTAGCTCATTGTCAGGTTGGGCCTGCATGTTCAACTCAGACCCATAGAGGGCGATCAAGCCCAGTTTATGGGAAATGATTCTGGGTGTGGCCTCTCCCTGTCTTCACTTCCTTTCTATTGCTTGTAAAACTCGAGAACCGCTGTCTGTCAGAATCACAGTATATGTCAGATAATTTGTATTTAGGTTTCTTTATAATGAAAACAAAGAAACGTTGGGTGTAGCTCTGTAGTACAGCACTTGTAAAATAGCACAAGAATGGCTGAAGACAGTCTAAACTAGGATAATTACACATTCTGTGTCAATAAAATTAAAGTCTATATTTCCTGGGTCCTATTTAAGAACTCATATACAAAAGCCAATATATGCTTCTCTTGTGGTTGTGGAAACTGAGGCCCAAGAAACAGCTTGTCTAGGAAATACAATTGTGACAAAGCTAGGGTGGACTTAAATCCATTAAATAACACCCCAGGATTCAGAAAATGCAATGCTAGGATTCTAGAGCATTCTATTTGCTACAGGGGAAAAGGACTCAGAGACAGAATACCAATTACCAGCAGCTGTCTGGCTTTTAGAGCCAGGACTGAATGAAAATTTGGTCCCCAACTTTTAGTCTTAGAGGGACCCCCAATAGTTTTGTGACAGCTGAATCTCAGAATTATATTTAAAAAATGCTGGCCAGTCTTTACTTGTTTTGTTCCCCAGAGCCTGGCATCTGTGGTAAACTGTATGTGTAGGGGAAGTTGTCTACCCCTGTTTAGTTTTCCTCTCCAAAGGAACAACAACAACAACAACAACAACAAAAAAAAAAAACCTCTTAACAAAAACCTCACCTCATTTCTCCCCTGTCAAGGCCTCAGGCTTTGAGAGTGAGAGGATGACTCACTCTGTGCCAACAGTCGCCTCTGTGGAGAACATAATTGCTAGCTAGGATGTCACCATAGCACCCAGCCATCACATTTGCAGAGCTTGTTTTTGTCAAAGCTCTTTCCTATCTTTAGTTTTGCTGCTACTTCCCTAAAGCCCCAGGGAGCCAGATGAGGCAGAAGATGTCATTACCTCTTCCTTTATGGAAAAAGAAAACAACTTGTGAGGGATGGATAAGGGGCACCTGACCAAGTTTGGGACAAACTTCATTTTCCAAGTTTCTGGAGTGTTCTGCATCAATACCCTGATCCCCATAGGAAGTACCAGCATCTGGAAAATTCCAGGTAGCAGCTACCTATCTCATTTATTAATAACTAAGCTGGAGCCAGACACTGTGTTAGCCTTTCATTGCACACACACACACACACACACACACACACACACACACACACACACACACAATCATTCAAACCCTATTCTTCAGTGTTCACAATCTACATACTGGTTATGTTACCACCCTAGCCATTTTCTTGTGCTTTTATCAAAGTGATCCAAACAATGACTTTCAACTGATTGTGCTGAACTGCTTTTGTAATTTTTTCAGAGCACTTGATTAGGAGTGAGAAAGACCAACATTCTCCATCCAGTTTGTTCATGCTTCAGATTGCAGCAAAGGATGTACCTGTGGGATGAGTTAACACATCTGCAAATGGTAGAGTTTAAGGAGCAGTGGGAATATCCTTGCTAAAACCTTTGACTTGGGTTGACAAGATGGCTTCATAGGCATGAGGACCTGACTTCAATCCCCAGAAACTAGGTAAAGGTGGTAGGAATTAATTGACTTCACCAAGTTATATTACTAATAATAGTAACAACAACAACAACAACAACAATAAAGACTATTTTAATCAGGTCATCTAGGAGAAGAAGACTTTAATTGGTTGAATCCTCTCTTTAGAAGAAAAGTTGAAGCATAACAATCAGCAGGCCTTGCTATGGGACCATCTTATATTATTTTGTTTTTTCCTTTCTTTTCACTTTGCATGAGACAGAGTCCCAACATATAGCCTAGGATAGCCTGGAACTTACTAGTCTGGTCTCCACTCTTAATCCTCCTGCCTTGTCCTCTATAGTGCTATGTACTGTCACACCTGGCTTCTATAAGATGCTTTAGCCTGCTGTTTTGCTTCTTGGCTCTGTAAGCTGTAGTACTTAAACTTCCTAAAGGCCCTGAATGGACACTTCCGTTCACCGAGAACACTCAGGAATCACCAGAAATGGTTTAAATGCGAAACTATTTTGGTCAGGTTCTGGGTTTTAGGAGAACATGACAGACTGGTAGAATTGGGGTGGAGGTAGGGGGAGAGAGAGGAAAGAAATGAAGACATAGAAGGACATAATACTGGACAAAGAGCCATATAGGAGGGGCTGTATAAACCCTTCACCTCGGAGTTAATATCACCCAGAACAAAAGTAATCCTTCAAATAAATCAAGGCAAGAGAGGTATTGAGAGTTGATCATAGTCTCATAGCAAGATGGTAGCTGACTCAAATCCAGGACTACAATAATGGTAGTCCAGAACAAAATGGCTGGGTTGGGGAAATAATTCAGTAGCAAAATGCTTGCAAAGCGTATACAAGTCCCTGAGTTCAATCCCCAGGACAATAAAATAAAAATGGCCTGCAGTTTGTCAGTGTGCCTTTTCAGGAAGTACACCAATACTTTGTCACAGAGGAGGGATTTGCATCAGGGAATTCAGTCCTTGTCACATCAGGATTTCTTTGAAGTGTAAAACACCCAGACTAGATTAGACTAGTGAGCATGTCTAGAATAAGTTAATGTCTGCCTGTAATGTGATTTTCAAGGGAGATTAGTGGCAGCCTTCACAGACAAAGATACTTTTGGTGTGGACCTTAACAGCTGAAAACATTAAACAGAATTTCAATGGCAAAAATATAGTTATCCCTTTATAATTTTTTTAAAGGTTAGGGAAAGCATTCATTTGCTAGAGTGCTTGCCACCATGCTTTAAAGCCCTGGATTCAGTCTATAGCAACACATAAACTTGAATGTGCTGGTGCATAATAATCTTAGCACTTAGAAGATGCAGGCAAGAGGATCAGAAATTGAAGGCTATCCTCAACTAAGGATGATCTGGGATATATGAAATCCTGTCTCAAAAAAAAAAAAAAAAAACTATATCGGGTAGAATTTTGATAGGTGGAGAAGAGGGTTCTATTTTCTCAAGGGTATACGGTAGATATTCGTTGAGGATCTAGGCAAGGTTCAATCAGCCTGCTGAAAGACACGGATATGAAGAAAGGTCATAGGGTGCTGGATATGGTGGTGGCACACGCCTTTAATCTCTCCCAGCACTTGAGAGGCAGAAGTACATGGATCTCTATGAGTTTGAGGTCAGCTGATCTATAGAACTGGTCCCTGGGCAGCTGTCTCAAAAAGAAGAATGAAGAGGAGCAAAGGAAGGAAGGAAGGAAGGTAGGCAGGTCACTCCCATGAATGTCAGGTATCTGAATTGGTTTATGCCAACAGTATGGAAGAAAAAGAAGGATGGAGAGGGGTGGTGAAATGGTTTAGCATATGAAACTGCCTGCTGGCAGTACTGATGGCTTGAGTTGTAGCTCTGGACCTGTATGGTAAAGGAGAGAATTGACTCCTGAAACCTGTCTTCTGCCCTCCACAAGGGAGCCATAGTTTGCATGCATACACAAATATTAAACAAACAGATATCTAAATAAATACATGCAAAAAAATTTTAAAAGGAGGATTTGGATCAGGGATGAAACAAGAACAAGGCTGAGTTTTATTAAGATTCCCGCTGGCAAGCAGCTCCATGGGAGATGGATTAGAGGGAAGATATTGTCACTGAAGAGCTCTGATAACAGATCTATTCAGTAGTTCAGGGAACAGGCAGGTGAATGTCTGATGTGATGTGATGGGGTAGATATCGATATAGGAAATGAGAAGGAAAGCTTCTGAACAAAAAATGCTCTGTAGTGTCTGTTAAGAACATGGTTAGAGGAGGAAGGAGAGAAATCAGTAGGATACCCTAAAATAGAATTGACTGCTATCCCCTTTCTTAGACTTCTAGAAAGCTAGCTATATTTTTTCTAGCTTTCTATTGGATTGTGTCTGTTGATGCTGCTGCTGCTGGTGTGTGTGTGTGTGTGTGTGTGTGTGTGTGTGTGTGTGTGTGTGTGTGTGTGCCATTTTTCTGTGTCTTCCAATGTGCTCAGGCAACCTGCTGGTTAGGTTATTGGTCTGCATCTGAGTGTGGATATACATTTTCAGGCTCTGTGTGTGTTTCACCTAGTCCATGCTTTCATTGATTGGCTAAAGGAATTGGTTCAAATTGCCTTGTGCATATTTGGCTGAAGAAATCTTTTCCCCCAAAGGTGCCTCCAAATTCTGTTTGCTATTCTAGAGTGTGATGAATTTGATGGGTTATAAGAGATATTTCAAATCGTCTGTGCTCCATGGCACAGCTATCTACAGCTTGAAATTCAATCATTGCTGGCTGCAGGAATTACCATAATACATTTGGCTCGATTTTCCACACAATAATTTAAGACTCTGCAACCTCTTCTTTATGCAAATCTATCCAACTAAATGACACCAAACTGGGGACCATTTTTGCAAACCAATCTCTTCCAATGAGAACACTGTTGCCTTGTGAGATGAGTAGGCAGGAGAGGCTAGTGTCACAAAAGACCCCACTTCTGAATACAATTTGATTCTCACAGAGGACTGGTCTACACAGGCTTCAGGTCTTATGGAATTCAGACCATCATTTTCATTTTCTCTTCATTCCAACTTGCGAAATAGGAAATGTTGAAGTCCAGAGGAATGGTTCAGTGTTTAAAAGCACTTGTTCTTGCAGAGGACCCAGGTTCAATTCCCAGCACACACATGGCAGCTCAAAACTGTCCATCAATTTAGTTCCAGGATTCATTTGATACACAAACATACATGGAGTGGAGTGGTGGTGGAGAATGCTTTTAATATTAGCACTAGGGAGGCATAGGCAGGGAGATATCTGAGTTCAAGGCTACAGAGTGAATTTCAATGCTACACAGTGAAACCTGCCTCATCTCCTATAGCTGCCAGGTCCACCAAGTATATTGGGCTCTCAATAGTTACATTTTTGTCTTGAATTTAGTTACATCAAGACCCAACAAGATGAAATTATCTAAGTTCTACCAAAGGAATGAGAGTTCAAGCTGTAGTTTCTCAATTCTCTGTCAAGAATTCTTAGAATTATATGGTCCTACATTGGAAGAGTTCATATACCTGTTAGCACAATTTAAACTCTTTTGGACACATGTGGGACTGAGTCCTCTGTCCCTTCCCATTGCTGGGCCTCACTGCTCTCTCATCTGCACCATGGAAATACTAGGCAACAGCTTTGGTTCTAGAAATATGTGAATGATCAGGGTATAAACCTGTGGGTCCTGAACTAGGATGAAGAGAGGAAGAAGCAGTTAGGGCTTGTCTCAGAAACTATGTGTCACAACCTCTTTTGACTCCAAATCTCCATTAAAAGAAATAAAATAACTTTTCCGGTTTGGGAAATCTTGCTCTAACCCATAAGCCTTCAGTCCTCTGCATATCCGCTTTGCAACCTCTAATGCCTTATACGGCTAGAAAGGACTAAGTGACTGGCTAGGCAAGTGAGGGAATTGTTGGCCTGAAGAAATTTCCCAGTTCCGGAGGATCTAACTCTAGTGAGGAAGGGGGTGACTGCCACTCAGCCATGGGCAGATTGGCAGGCTGGGCTCAGCCTGCATGTTCTGGAAAGGCCAGTAATGATGTCATGGGACTCTTTGGGCTGCAACAACAGGAAACCACTGAATGTTTACATTGGCTCCCAGAACCCAGGCGGCCTGTTTTTTCTTTACTTCCTCAGTCTATCTGTTTCCTCTGATTCAAATACTATGAAGAGTGGCTCACTACCCAGGCTAGGAAAAGCGGAAGGGAGGCCCAAAAAGAAAGCCTCCTTCCCAGTCTAGAGAGCCAGATGATTGGGAGAGGAAGGCTGGATTTACCCTATCTGGTGCTCTGCCAAGGGCAGAGCTCAGGGCAGGGGAAGCAAAGCAAATGGGATGTGCTCAGAGCACTCCATGAAAAGCAACTTCAGAATTGTCATTAAAAAAACAAGTTCTAAACTTGAATCCATTTTATCTCTTCAAATCATGCCTCTAAATGTTGCTTATAACAATTACTTGAATCTATTTTAAGCAATTTGGGACTTGAGTGAAAAGTGCTGCATTGTACTATATATGTGTCTGTTTAGTGGTGTGATACAAAGGTGGAAAATAGAGCTAGTAATGTACCTGAGTTGTTAAAGTGCTTTCCTAGCGTTCGGAAAGCTCTGGAGTCAATCCCCAGTACCACAGAAAATGAAGTGTGGAGGTGCATGCTTGTGATCACAGAAATCAACAGGCGAAGGCAGGAGAATCAAGAGTTCACCTTCACTCTTGACTACATAGTGATTTCAGCTTGAGCCACGTGAAAATGTGTCTCCCTGTAAGTAGATGGGATACATAATTCTTGCTCTCAATACCTTTATGGGATGGAAGTGAGCTTGCTGTCTCCTGACTGTTCTGTTCTTTTCATTCCCAATGTTGTCCCAGTTCAAGATCCCCCATTTTTATACAAAGAAAGTATTTAATTGAGCTTCAGCCCCAGAGCTCACATCTCAAGTTACAAGCAAGAGCCTGTCTGCAGGGACACATCACCTCCAACAAAAACCACATCTTCTTGCAGGCTAGTTTTGTGTGAACTTGATACAAGCTTGAGTCATCTCAGTGGAAGAAACCTCATTGGAGGGAAAAGTGCCCTCACAGGAACGTACTTCTTTCAACAATGCTACGCTCCTTAATCCTTCCTAGACAGTTCTACTGAGAACCAAATATTCTAATATATTAACATAAGAAGGCATCCTTATTCAGAACACCACAGATTTCTGTAGATTCTATAGGTTGACAAATGAAAAATATCTGCTTCCCTGCAAAGAACTTTTGGATGTAATTCCAAATGTCAGTTATTGTTTGCTCTGCTTTGTGAAGTCTTATCTAGAAAATCTACCTGTGTCAATATCCTCAAGTGTTTTCCTCATGTCTTAGTTTGGCTCCAATAGAATTTTGATTAGGTCTCCTTGGTTACTTGACATCTTTTGTGCTCTCAAATGAATTTTGAGATTTTTCTCCAGCTATGCAAAGTTAATCTTGGTGTTAAAAGCCCCCACTGCTACAGTGAGACCTAAATCTCCATTTTATACATAGTAGTGTTTTGTGTTTATATAATTATGTGCTGTTCACCAGTCTCTTACTGGTTCTTCCAGTTTCTAGTTTCCCCCTCCCATGCCTCTTCTATATTATATTAGAGTTATTGTAATTCACTCTTCTAGCTTCATGCTATACAATCAAGTCTTACAAACAGTAGAAGGAAGGTGGGAGTATAGCTTCGGGTTTGAATGAACATGTTACCATTCACCATTGGCCATGTAATAGTTGGCTGCAACCTCATCTTTATAAACCCTTATATCTCTAATCTCATCTTCTTCATTTGCAAAATGAAACTCAGAGGGCTTTTGAGAAAATAAAAAACAATAATGTGTATATACAGGTATGATAATACACACCTACTACTTCAGTACTCAGAAAACAGAAGAATTATGACTTCAGTGTTATCCTGAACTCTATAACTAGGCTCTATCTCAAAAAACACATAAAAAAGATCACATTACCCAAGCCAGTGTCAGCATTTTGATGAATGAGAATTTGAATTTATAGCCCCCATATCTACTTGGTTATTTCCTGTAACTGTTTTATGCCATTTGAAACAGCTCTTTTACTTTAAATGCTACTGTAACTGTTAAGAACTTGTGTCTATAGGTGAATCTATCATCCTACCGAGGTCACTGAAGGAAAACAGTATGCTTATTCTTAAGATTACACAGAAAATAATGAATGCCAGAGCCATAACAATGATTTACACGTATAAACTCTCTTCACTCATACAACAAATATGTAAGATAGATACTATTTTTGGACTCATTTAATAGATGGACAGACTCAGGTAGGTTATATATTTTTTCAAGTTCATGCAGCTAGAAACAACAGATCTAGCGTATGAATCTAAATAAACTGAGCCCAAGATCATTGCTGCCATTTCTCTGTATTACCCAATTCCCACCTTACTCCAACCCCATATGCTGATTGGCCTTGAAATAGTATTTCTCACATCCAAAACTAGAAAATTTCCTATATGTCACTGTCACAGCAGGCTACAATCCTCTTAAAGCCCAGGTTCAGTGACTGGTAAGATCAACAATTTCATGACTAGATTGTAGCTTCATGAGGAAAGATGTTGTCAATCTCAGAACTATCTCATAAGTCTAACCCAGTTTCTGGAATATTGTTCTATTTTATTTCTCCATTCATTCATATACAGAAAAAAATTAAACACTATTTTTTCAGCCAATGTATGAGGATCATGAGGTTGCCAAAAAGATGTAGGCTTACCAGGAACCAAATGCTTGCAATCCCAGCACTCAAAAGGCTGAGTCAGAAGGATCACTAAGAATTAAAGACCATCCTAGACTACATAATGAATTCAAAGCCGACCTGAGTTATATAGCTACCCTCTCTGAAAAACAGCAAATAATTAAAAATATTATAAGTGCCAGAACTCATTTCTCTCTCTCTCTCTCTCTCTCTCTCTCTCATGGCTGCCTTCATAATATAACCAGCTGCTTCACACTCCCACACTACAGTTCCACATCATAATGGACTGTATCCCTTAAAATCACAAGCTAAATTAATCCTGCCCCACCTTTAAAATTCCCTTCTCTTCAAGATGTACCTTCTAATGAGACACATACTGAGTATGAACCTAAGTTGTATTGAGCAGTTAACTCATTTGTTCAGCAAGCACCTATTGAATATTTTCAAAGGATAAGATGCATACCTCATTTTCTCTTAGAAACAACTCTGTGTAAGACACACCATCATTGGCTTCACTTTTCTAAGACTGACATTAGAATCTAAGAAATCAGTAACTAACCTTTTGTCAGGAAACTAGCAAGGAGTTAAATTCATGTAGTTTGACCAGAACCCTGCCAATTTACTTATCATAATATATCATACTGCTTTTGCTAGGCCCTAAAATATTGCACAGAAATTTCTGCATGGTTACTAACTTAGAAGGAAATGCTGGAAAAATACAACCACACAGGTAGCTCCCAGACTAGATCAAAGCTGATACAGCCTGTTTGCACTCTCAATCCCTTATGATGATAAACTAGACCACTTTTCTGATTTCTACTTCATAGATGAGAAAAACATGGACATGGATTAACCTAAAGGCACACTGTCAGTGAAGAATTATCCTGATAGCTTAATATACAAAGGACCATAAAGTAGTGTAGTAAGGGTTAACCCTATGAAGGGCGAATGCAGTAATGGCCACAGAAGAAATAATCACGTGTTACTATTAAACTTGTATTCCTTGCGAAGAGACCACATTTATCCCTTTCTCCAGCCACAAGGTGATCTGTCTTTCCATTACTTTAAATTTTTCCTTACTGTGGGCAGAATATCTGGAAAACAGGAGGCAGGGGGTATGTTTTATAGCTAAACTATTCCTACTATAAAATTAAGTTTAAAAATCTGAAAATAAAAATCAGACATAAAGTTGGGTGGTGGTGGTGCATGTCTTTAATCCCAGTAGTTGGGAGGCAGAGGCAGGCAGATCTCTGTGAGTTTGTGGCCAGCCTGATCTACAAAGCTACACAGAAAAACCCTGACTTGAACCCCCCCCACCAAAATCAGACGTAATAACTATCTTAGTTACTCTATTCTTGTCCTAAGACATCACGACCAAGGCATCTTTTAAAGAAAACATTTGATTGGGGGCTTATAATTTCAGAAGGTTAGAGTCTATGACCATCATGGTAGGAATAATGGCAGCAGGCAGGCAGGTAGCATACTGGGAGCTCATGTCTTGAGCCACAAGCATGAAGAAGAAAGAGAGAACACTAGGAATGAAGTGGGCTTCTGAAACCTCAAGGTTCATCCTCAGCCACACACCTCCTTCAGCAAGGTCATTGCTCCTAATCCTCCCCCAAAAGTTTCACCAACTAGAGACCAAGTATTCAAATATATGAGCCGAAGGGTCATTCTCATCCAAGCCATAACAGTAACATATACCTATAATCCTAGCATCCAGGAGGCTAAACAAAAGGATCACAAATTTGAGGTCAGCTTGGGCATACATAGGAAGATCATGTGTAAAATGGAAATAGTTTAAAAAATAAAAAATCAAGACACCTAACCATGTCATGGAAGCAGGATACAAAGGCAAGTGTAAAGAAATGTAGCCCTTGCAGACTGAGCTTACTTGAAGTACATGGCAGAGCTTATCCTGCATAAGCAAGCACCTCTGCTCAGTGGTTTCAGATACCACAATATGGAGGAGACAGATAAGAGAATAGGAGGATTATCAATATTTGGTTATAGCCTAACTGAGGCCTGTCAGTGGGAACAAGATTCTGTAGTATCTGTTTATGAGTGGAATAAAGACAGGTTGGCATGGAAACAGGACAGGCTTAGGGATAGCAGAGACAAGGAGACTAACAGATTGATAGAAGAATTTCTATTCCCATTGTGTTATAAGATTATAGCTGTGATTGTTTATTTCTAAGACATTGATTTTTTTCTTGAATGGATGGGAAAAATAAATGAATTTTCATATGCATGACCAGGAAAATATGCATTAGTGTGTGTGTGTGTGTGTGTGTGTAGTGATAAAGTGTATCTAGATACACATGCCAGTTTCTTTTTGTTTGGGTGGGTTTTGTTTTTCAGTGTTTTTCCTTTTTTTCTGATGAGACAGACTCCCACATGACTCAGACTAGCTTCAAACTCTATATATAGCTGATGCTGGTCTTGAACTCTTGATCCAAGTGGTTCTACTTCTGCAGCTCTGGAATTACACACATATGTTACCCTGTCCTGATTGCTATTTTCTTTTTCTGAGATGGTCTCTAAGTATGCCTTTGTTGGGCCAGATTTTCCTGTCTCAAACTCTCAAGTGTTGATATTACTGGTTTATGTAACCAAGTCCAGATTTACAAGCCAGTTTCTTTGAGGTGTGCAAAGAACATATAGTAAAGGTAACATTTTTAAGGAGATATTAAATATGAGATAGACAATAAGAATGTAGAAGTGAAGTCCAGGCTATGAAGAGGAACTATGGGATGACTTAGGGGTTCCTGGGATCCTCTGTGACTTTAACCATGTCTAAATTTCAACTTCTCTGATGAAAAATGGCTATAAACTTTACCCATATCAACATCTAGTAAGTTGATCCTAGAAAATGATGTTTTTCTTTTTATGTTTTTCCCCCTTTGGGGAATATGTGAGGCAAAATCAGGTATCCCATGTTTGCTTTGAATTTCTGTTTCTTCTACATTTACCCCCTGAGCACCAGGACTCTCTCTCCCCCCCTCCTTCTCTCTCTCTCCCCCCTCTCTCTATCCACATAACAATATATAGAACAGTGTTGAGTTTTTCAATTAATCAGTGTTGAATTTCATTCATTATTCATTCTCTATTGACTTTATGGTCTTTATCTAAATTGTGGCCTTCACTATTTACAACCTTCTGTTCATCAAAGTGTAAAATTAAGCTATTCATTTGGTACCTCTTATCATTTTCCTTTTCTATTTAAAAGTTGGTGATCTCACTTTGTGGTCAAGAAATTCACTATGTAGATTAGGCTGGTCCTGCCTCAGCCTCAGCTTTCCAAATGCTAGAAATGTCTCACCTTACACAGCTTTCTTTACACACACACACACACATACACACACACACACACACACACACACACACACACACACACACACTTCTCTTTTATTGCTATCTTCATTTCATCTCCTAAACTTTGGTATGAATTTCATTTATAACTACTGAAAAAATATTAGTTCTTTGAAAATTTTGTGGAAGGAGTTTTGATCATAGTCAGTTCCCTCCCCCAAGTCTTCAAAGATCCACACTTTCTCTATTCACCCAACTCAGTGTGTGTGCGTGTGTTTGTGTGTGTGTATGTGTGGTGTTGTTTCAGTAAACCTATCAAGATCAATTTGTGCTGACTAAATATTATTTGATGTGTAGTCTTCCACTGGAGTGACAGACTAGAGGCTACATTCTTAGGGAAAACTGTCTCTTCCTTTCCCAGAAGCTAAAAATTGTTAGTAGCTTAGCACCTGAGGGTAGGACTTAATGCCCAGCTCTTCTCTCTATGTTGATAATTGGTCTGGCTTGAGCTTCTACAGGTCTTGTGCATGCTGTCACAATTCATGTGAGTTAGTATGTGTAGCTGCCTTGCTGTGTCCAGAAGATACTGATTTCTTGTAATTATCACAACCTCTGGCTTTTGTACTCTTCCCATTCCCTGAATCTAGGGAGGACAGGGTACAATATGTATGTTCCATTTAGGGCTGAGCATTCTGTGATCTATTTTCTAAACCTTAGCCAGTTGTAGGTATTAAACATCACCTTCAAAAGAGGCTTTTCTGAGAGATATATTAATCTGTGGGAATAACATTAAGTCATTGGGAGTCAGTTTAATAATATGATCATTTAGTGGGTTCTCCCCTAGGGCCTAGGGCCTATGACCTGCCTAGCCATAATACTGGATGCCTCAAATTCTGCCAAATGTTGTTTTCATCATTTGAAATGGGACTTAAATCCAATCAGAGAGTGATTGGTTACTCTCTGTCATTATTGCACCAGTCAGCATGACTTGCAAGGCTGGTCATGAATGTAGCTTTCAGGGTTCACAGCAGGTAATATTGATGATCATTTTTCTCTTCCAGTAGCATGCATAATACCTTCCAGCACTATGAAAGCTATACAGGAGGGATGAAGCTTCTAGGTAAATACTTGTTTTATTTCTCTCTTTTCTGGGACTGAAATGTGGGGTGTTCATCACTATGGTATTAACTCTCAAGTTCTGGAGGGTAACCATTATATGGGAGCTCATGGACCATGATTAGCTTACAAACATCAAAAGAAATAATCTATTCCTAGCACTGGGCTCTTTGTTTGTTAGACTGGTGTATAGTAGGAGTATTTTTGCCCCATTGTAGGGTAAATCCTTTTATATACTTTATATATGTTTGTGTAGATATAGTTTAGGAATCTTCTACAATAGTAAGTTTCCATATGGCATTGGCAAAAGGTCTTTGGCATTATCTTTCCCCATATTCACTGCATTACCCTGCCCTCCTCTCCCACACCCAACTTAAATCTTCTTCCATTGTTGTCTTTTAACCCTTTATAAAAGACATTCTATCTACCCCTCATTGAGAACCCCACCACATGGATCCTTAAGAATTTTTTTTTGATTTCTATGGGTAAAGCAAACGAAACACACATATATGAAGATTCAAAGCTAACATCAAAAGATGAGAGAAAACATGTGAGTTTGCCTTTCTGGGTCTGGATGATCTCACTCAGAATGATTGTTTTCAGCTCTATGCATTTACTTGTGAATTTCACAATTTAATTGTTAATATGTTAATAATATTGTCTGTTCATAAGTTGATAGACATGCAGGCTGCTTTTATTTCCTGATTATTGTGAATAGAGCAAAAATGAACATATCATTGCTATTCCTTGTTTTTCCTTTGTTGGGGAATGAGTCAGACACAAGTTCTCTATATATATAACCCCGGCTATCTTAGAACTTCCTAAGTAGACCAGGATGGCTTTGGCTTTAAAACTTCAATGAGTCCCCCTCATGCATGTGCGTGTGCGTGTGCATGCATGCACACACACGCGCACATGCACACACACACACACATGCACTTATGCACACACACACACACACACACATTTGGTTTCCAAATATTTGCAAGTTCTTAGTTATTCTTTCATTATTGGTTCTTAGTATAATTTGCTGTGGCTACCTGCCTGCTAAGAATAACATCAGATCCTTTTGATCTTTTCAGCTCCTTTGACTTTTCAAGCTTCAGAATAAAATTATTTGACTTAAAAAAATAAAGTGATTTGAGTCTTCTGTTAATATTGTAGAACTGTGTGATTCTTTTCTCAAATTTCTCAGTTTTATACTGGTAGGATTCTATTTTTCAGTTCATTTAGATATGATTATAAATTCTATGTATTCTTTGGTTATGGTTTGAGCCAGTTTGAACCGGTTTAATCAGGCAAAAACAGTTTTGAACCGGTCTAAACATATTTGAACTGGATTCAACCGGTTTGAGCCATTTGGAAATGGTTTAATCAGAAAAAAAACCGGTTGGAGCCTGTTCAAACCGATTTAATCAGGCAAAAAACCGGTTTGAACTGGTCTAAACCAGTTTGAGCCAGCTTGAACCAGTATAAACCAGTTTGAACCGGATTCAAACGGTTTGAGCCTGTTGGAACCGGTTTAATCGGGCAACATCTGGTTTGAACCGGTCTAAACTGGTTTGAGCCAGTTTAAACGTGTCTAAACCAGTTTGGACCGGATTCAACCGGTTTGAGCCAGTTTGAACCGGTCTAAACCGGTTTGAACCAGTCTAAACTGGTGCGAACCGGTTTGAGCCGGATTGAACCAGTCTAAACCAGTTTGAACCGGTTTGAACCGTTCTAAACCGGTTTGAACCGGTCTAAACTGGATTGAACCGGTTTGAGCCAGATTGAACCAGTTTGAACTGGTTTGAGCCAGATTGAACCAATCTAAACCGGTTTGAACCGGTTTGAGCCAGATTGAACCAGTTTGAACCGGTTTGAGCCAGATAGAACCAGTCTAAACCGGTTCGAAACAGTTTGAGCCAGTTTGAACCGGTCTAAACTGGTTGGAACAGGTTTGAACCAGATTGAACCAGTCTAAAGTGATTCGAACCGGTTTGAGCCAGTTTGAACCGGTCTAAACTGGTTTGAACCGTTCTAAACTGGTTCGAACTGGTTTGAGCCAGATTGAACCAGTCTGAACTGGTTCGAACCGGTTTGAGCCAGTTTGAACCGGTCTAAACCGGTTTGAACCAGTCTAAACTGGTGCGAACCGGTTTGAGCCAGATTGAACCAGTCTAAACCAGTTTGAACCGGTTTGAGCCAGTTTGAACCGTGAGCCAGATTGAACCAGTCTAAACCAGTTTGAACCGGTTTGAGCCAGTTTGAACCGTTCTAAACTGGTTTGAACTGGTCTAAACTGGATTGAACCGGTTTGAGCCAGATTGAACCAGTTTGAACCGGTTTGAGCCAGATTGAACCAGTCTAAACCGGTTCGAAACGGTTTGAGCCAGTTTGAACCGGTCTAAACTGGTTGGAAGCGGTTTGAACCAGATTGAACCAGTCTAAAGTGGTTCGAAACGGTTTGAGCCAGTTTGAACCGGTCTAAACCGGTATGAACCAGCCGGTTTGAACCGAATTCAACGGGTTTGAGCCAGTTGGAACCGGTTTAATCGGGCAAAAACTGGTCTAAACCGGTTTGAACCGGTTTGAGCCAGTTTGACCCCGTCTAAACCGGTTTGAACTGGTCTAAACCGGTTTGAACCGGATTCAACCGCTTTGAGCCAGTTTGAACCGTTTTAATCAGGCACAAATGAACCATTCTAAACCGGTTTGAGCCAGTTTAAACCTGTCTCAACTGGTTTGAACCGGTCTAAACTGGTTTGATCCAGTTTGAACTGGTCTAAACTGGTTTGAACCGGTCTAAACTGGTTCGAACCGGTTTGAGCTAGTTTTAACTTGAGCTAGTTTTAACCAGTCTAAACCGGTTAGAACCGGTCTAAACCGGTTTGAACCGGATTCAACCTGTTTGAGCCAGTTGGAGCCGGTTTAATCGGGCAAAAACGGGTTTGAGCCAGTTCGAACCGTTTTAATCAGGCACAAACCGGTTTGAACCGGTCTAAACCGGTTTGAGCCAGTTTAAACCGGTCTTAACTGGTTTGAACCAGATTCAACCCGTTTGAGCCAATTTGAACCTGTCTATACCGTTTTGACCCAGTCTAAGCTGGTTGTATCCGGTTTTAATGGTTTGAACCAGTCTAAACCGGTTTGAACCAGTCTAAACCTGTTAGATCCTGTTCAAACCGGTTTGAGCCAGTTTGAACTGTTCAAAAGATGTTTGAAATGGTTTGAACTGGTTTGAGCCAGTTTGAACTGGCTTAATCGGGCAAAAACAGGTTTGAAACAGTCTAAACCGGTTTGAACCAGTCAAATCCAGTTCTCTTCACTCCTGTTCAAACCAGTTTTGACTATTTCAAGCCATTTTTTACTGGCTCTAACTTGTTCTGCTCGGTTCAGACGGGGTCCATTCGGTTCAAGGAAGTGAAGCTGATGTTGGAACAGTTAACTGTTCAAGATTTTTGTGATCATTTCAGACAGGTTCAATCTGGTTCAAACATGTTCAATGTTGTTTTTTAACTGTTTAAACTAGTTCAGACTGGCACAATCTACTTCAAACTGGTTCTGATGGGTTGTGACCTGTGCATGAATGTCTCAAGGGTCTTCCACCTTGGTTCTCAAAAACAGTCTCTTATTTAACAGAGAACTAACCTAGCCTTTCAGCTCCAGGGATCTTACTGTCTCTTCTCTCCCAGGCACTGTGATTATACAGACAGATATTAATTCATAAGGTATTTTGTTTTTATGGGTGCTGGGAATCTATTCCAGAGTTTTACCTTTGGACTCCAAGTACAATCACATTCTCTTCTTCTACACACACACACACACACACACACACACACACACAGAGAGAGAGAGAGAGAGAGAGAGAGAGAGAGAGAGAGGAAAGAAAGAGAGAATATGGGTGACCTGTAATCCAAGTTATCTGAAGAGGAGGGAGGCAGGACATTCAAGTTCATTCTCAGCTACATGATAAGACTGTGACCAGTCTGCCTGGGCTACAAGAGACCAAGTCTCAAAACAAAGGAATATAAAAAAAGGTAAGCTGGCTGTTCTCTTTGCAGAGAACTTAAGGATGAGACTTAGAGCTAAATTTGAATGTTTCAGGCTTGGGTGTGGCTCCTCAGAAGACAATTAAGGAAAATACAGGGAAAACTGGTCTGCTCAGTCATGGGATGGAAGTCTGGGCGGGAACTTGGCAGCCTGTGAGTTCCAACATTCAGAATGTGTCCTGGCTCAGAACACTCTGGCTGAGGCCTTGAGGCTATTTTTGGAAGCTTTTAAAATATCCAAGAAGGTGGGCCTGCCCCACCCCCATTCAGTTTAGGATGCCAGAGGATTCATAGAGCAGAGTAACTGAGGTCTGTCCCTGTACTTTATGCTAAGTTCCCAGTGGCCACTAGAAAAAAAAAAAAAAAGAAATGTTAACACTACCCCAGATTTGGGCAGAAAGGAAGAGGGAGGAGGAGCATATGTTGAAGCAGAGTATTGAAAGGGGTGAAAAAAGTGCTCTTATTCTAAGAGCCCGAAGTACTGTGTAAGGAGTTGTGGAGGTGAGATAGTCTCACTTCCTCAATATTTATTTATTTTTTTATTTTATTTGTTTTAGATATTCACTCTTGAACAGAGGACAACTTGTGGGAGTCAGTTTTCTTCTTCCAACATGTGAGTACCAGGAACTGAACTCAGAAAATCAGGCTTAAGCAGCAGTTACTCCTTTCCATTGAGTCTTGTCAAAAGCCCCATTTATTTAGTCACACACACACACACACACACACACACACACACACACACACACACAGATAAACACTGGATGTGGTGGTGTATGTCTTTAATCCAAGCACTTTGGAGGCAGAAGCAAGTGGATCTTTGTGAGTTAGACATCATCCTGGTCTTAGAAACCAAGTTCCAGTACAACCAGGGCTGTTATACAGAGAAACCCTGTTTTGAAAAACCAAACCAAAAAAACATTCTAACAAACACACTCACATTTTGGGTTTTAAGGAAGGTTCTCATGTAGTCCTGACTGGCTTTGACTAGCTTTGCACATGCTATGCATCCAAAGATAACCTTTATTCCCTGGTCCTTCTGCCTCAGGCACCCAGGTTCTACAATTACAGGTGTGCATTACTATACTCAGAAGCCTGGAGGTAGAACAATTTGTATCATTCTTTCGAGAAGGATAATAAGCCTAGTGTGGTAATTTATGCCTGCAATACCAGTGTGTTCAGGAGCTGAATCAGGAAGATCATGAATTCCAGGCTATCCTGGACAATGTAAGTAGGAATTAAGCTCAATGGTGGTGCACTCATGCTAGTAGCAGAGAATTTGATTGGTGAGGGAAAAGATTACAAAGATTCTTTCAACCATTTCAACTCTGTCATAGTTTGCTAACTCTGGTATGGAGAGCTAGATAATTCTAAGAACTTGTTATTTCTGGATTCTGTATTGATTGGAAAGGCCTAACAATGAGAATATGGCGGTGGGCGGGTGAGAGTTAAGTGTTACTCTTAAATCTGTTCCTAGCTCCCTTTTAGCTAATACACAATCATCCTAAATCAAGGCAGACACACAAATCTTGTGATTCAGTCTCCACATACCCTTTATAACTGTGCTTACTTGCTTTTCTCCTTGAAACTTTACACATTCCTGATCTACCTTGACATTCCCTAGCTGCTTCTCCCTCCTGCTACTTTCTCTTTCTCTCTTTCCAACCCTTACCTCTCTTAGAGAGGAGGTAGGAATGGGATTGCCCTTTGCCACAGGCTGGTGGTAGCCTGGTTTCCACTGCAACTTCCATCCCACCAGAGCTACATAGCAAGACTCTGTCTACAAAATACATAGCTCAGTTCATAGAATTCTTGACTAAGATGAACTCAACTCTGATATCATCCTCCAGCATTAGAGAAACTGGGTGTGTCAGTGAATGTCTTCAATCCCAGCATTCTGAAGGTGGATGTGGAAAGCAGAATAAGAATTGAAGGACATCCTTGGCTATACAGCAACTTCAAGGCCATTATGGGATACTAATTTTAATTGTGTATATATTTGCATAAGTATATGAGTGCCAGTGTTTGCAGAGGCCAGAGGCCATTGATCCTCTTGTATCTGGAATTACAGGCTGTTATAAGCTGCCTGACATGGGAGCTGGGAATTGTACTCAGGTTTCAGCAATCACAATATGCACTCCTAGCCACTAACTCATCTCACTAACCACTACCATGGTTTTTCAATAAACTGTTCATGAACATAATACAGTAATGTACTCTCTACAGTTACTTGCCAATTGGAGAGAAGCCAGACTTGGAGTTCTGGGTTACATAGGGAGTTGGAGGTCAGTCAGGGATACATAAAATCCTGTCTCACACATAAAAATCCAACAAAATGTCAAAATATTGCTTGATTGAAATTGATTAGATAATAATTCAATAGATCATAACCAATTCTGTTATGGTGTTCAGACTGCTTCCAAATTCTAGTCTTTAACAAAAAATTTCACACCCCCTTCTCTCTCTCTCTCTCTCTCTCTCTCTCTCTCTCTCTCTCTCCTAATACTCTTGTTTATACTCATAGACTAGTATTGCCCTCATCCTTGGTCAGAGAAGCTTCTTTTTGCCATGGGTGGTAGTTATCACATAGACTAATAACTGGTTTATGTCCAAAAAACATGAGATTTATGAATTTCCAGCCTTCCCAAGAGGCATGTAATCAAAGTATATATATATATGAAATTGTGAAAAAATGACAGGTTTTTTTAAGAACTAAAAAGATTGGACCTATGGAGAGGGACTCACATAGTTGATGGTTTTCAGAAGAGGGATTAATATTTTCTTTAGTGATGTATAACACCCCCCCCACTCCTGTAAACAATGCCTATGAATTTCATTGGTTACCAAAATAAACAAAAAGATGCAGAAAGTAAGAAATTAAGATGGATATTAGACAAAAAATAATATCAGTAGGGGAGGGAGCAGAACAAGAGTGAGTAATTTAGAGTCATTAATATCAAAATGTGTTGCAGGACATATGAAAATATCATAATGAATCCCATTATGTATAATTATTAAATGTT
Organism: Phodopus roborovskii; assembly: GCF_943737965.1. Classification (NCBI taxonomy): domain Eukaryota; kingdom Metazoa; phylum Chordata; class Mammalia; order Rodentia; family Cricetidae; genus Phodopus; species Phodopus roborovskii. Next base: position 174,912 of record NW_026125868.1, read on the forward strand.
AACAAACACTTTTAAAAAATGGTGTTTTATCTGGGGCACAGTAAGTGGAATTCAAAGCTAAATAAAAGCAAGGGAAGGGGACATTATCAATGACTTCATACAAGCAGGCTGATTTCTTTTCTTTTGTTTTTTGAGACAGGTTCTCACATGTAACACACTCCCTCCTCAGACTTGCCATGGAGTAGAAGCTGGTCTTAGGCTCCTGTTCCTACCGCTTCCACTTCCCAAGTTCTGGGACTACACACATATGTCAGCATGCCAAAACTTAAAATGTTTTAACTTGAAAATATGGTCATTCTGACTATTAATTAAATAATAAAATTAAGATAAAGGGGATTTTATTTCAGTCGTGTATGTTGATAGGCATTAGAATGATCTAGTGTTGGTAGGCATGTGAAGATAAAAAACACAACTGTGTCAGCATACATCTATAATCCCAGTACTTAGAAGGCTGAGATAAGAGAATTACTCCAAACTCAATACCAAACTGGCAAATTCCAGGCCAGCTAGGGATACATAACTAAGCCCTATCACAAATAAATGATACCTAACAAATAGTGTTGAATGGTAACAGCACTTAACTGACCACTACTTAGTATATATAGCCATCACTCAAGATACTGAAGCAGATCACTGAACATTTTAGACTAGTCTAAGCTAAATAATAAGATCCTATCATAAACATTTCCCTCTTAAAAAAATGATTATGACATACTCACATGTGTACTTATGTATGTGCATGAGTGTATGTGTCATCTTTTTTTTTTAGATATAATGCTGTTAGCCTATTACTAGCATTTCTTATTGGCTAACTCTTAGCTCTGTCTTAAATATTAACCCATTTCTCTTAATCTAAGTATTTCCACATGGTCTTATCTTACCAGAGAGAAGGCTAGGCATTCTATGTTCTATTCTCTCCATTCTCCATCTTGAATCTCCTCACTACTTCTTCCTCTCTCCTAGTCCTGGCTATCTTGCTTTCCTTTTGGCCAGCAGTTCTTTATTCATTAACCAAAAAGAGAAACATATTTACAGAATGACATCTCCCATCATCTCCTTTTTTTCTGTCTAAAATAAAAAGAACGGTTTTAACCTTAACATAGCAAAATATATAACAAAACAGTTATCAAATAAGAACCACAGTTAACAATATTTAGTCCATTAACATTTAGTAAGATTTAAAGAAAATATTACATCATTTATCCTATCTTTGTGAGTCTGAAGTTCTATATGTAACTTATCTGTAATCCTAACAAAGGAAAACTATAACCATAACTATCAGTCTTCATCTCCTTCAAAGATCACAGAAGGATAATATATAAACTCTATAAATAACAGAGATAACTTGCCTTATCAGTTACACAAAGTTCTTCTGTAAGTTTCCATCTTCAGCCTATAGGCCATAGTATTTCTGGCAGACTCTTCAGCAAAGCAAGAAATTTCAAAATGTGTCACCTGTGTTGGCAGTTTGTCAGTCACTTTTCTCTGTGTCCTGTAGAATGTCTGGCAGACTCTTCCATGAAGCAGGAACCCTGTAGCAATGTCCATCTTTTATCAGTAGTAACTTTCCTGTGGGTCCTGTATGTCCGGTTTATACAGCATAAAGGCAAACAGTCCAGACAAGAGCAGTATCTTGCCCAAATGGCTAGTCTTGCCATATTGGAAGTAAATTCCATAATAAGTTTCTTTGATGTCCATCTTCTTTCTGATGTAGGTGGTATTGCCAGGATCAGTTATTTCTCACTGTCAAGAAAAACCCTAAACCATTTTAAATGCCATATTCTGTAGGTCTTTGAAAGGTTTGAAAAATGCGTATTTCTCTCAGATATATCTTGAAAACCTAACTTAATTCTAAGTTTTGACTATCATATGTAACTATTTATAATCTGTGCTAAATTATACATTACATTTTTAATGAGCTATATAAGCACAATACCTAAACAAGAGGAGAAATATACATATCATAAAATTGACCATAAATTGTATCAAAGAAAATCCATTTTAAAACAAAATATTTATTTCTATACCATAATCCCCTTTTTACCTTTAAGAGAGATTGGTTTTGATTATTAACCATTTATAACCAAGTCCATTTAAATGAAAGCAAACATTTATAGACAATATTTGGGAATTTGGGCATTGTTCTTTCCAAACTGCTTCCTGCTGGTAGGAGGCACTGTCTTGATAATCTTAAGAAGACACAGAAACCCTGACTGTAGTGGTCTGCAAAGCTGCCTTGTCCCATGGACATTGCTTCAGGGGGTCTGGCTTGATCGAACCATATTAGTATTAAAGGAATCCAAAGCTTTTCGTTTTCTGTGGAAACAAAAATAGAATTCCTTTTCCCCAGTAACCTGTACTTGAACTTAAATTTTGGAGTCAAAGCATTTTTAAAATATATATATTGGGCTCTCTGCTCCTCCCTGTTCTAGAGACAGCCGCATCTTTTCGTGCATTGCCTGCCAGCCTCGTTTCTGAGACACAATGGTGAAGGTCAGAGTGAACGGATTTGGCCGTATTGGACGCCTGGTTACCAGGGCTGCCATCAATTCTGGCAAAGTGGACATTGTTGCCATCAATGACCCCTTCATTGACCTCAACTACATGGTCTATATGTTCCAGTATGACTCCACCCACGGCAAGTTCAAGGGCACAGTCAAGGCTGAGAATGGGAAGCTTGTCATCAACGGGAAGGCTATCACCATCTTCCAGGAGCGAGATCCCGCCAACATCAAATGGGGTGATGCTGGTGCCGAGTATGTTGTGGAATCTACTGGTGTCTTCACCACCATGGAGAAGGCTGGGGCCCACTTGAAGGGTGGGGCCAAGAGGGTCATCATCTCCGCCCCTTCTGCTGATGCCCCCATGTTTGTGATGGGTGTGAACCATGAGAAATATGACAACTCCCTCAAGATTGTCAGCAACGCTTCCTGCACTACCAATTGTTTAGCCCCCTTGGCCAAGGTCATCCATGACAACTTTGGCATTGTGGAAGGACTCATGACCACAGTCCATGCCATCACTGCCACCCAGAAGACTGTGGATGGCCCCTCCGGGAAGCTGTGACGTGATGGACATGGGGCTGCCCAGAACATCATCCCTGCATCGAATGGTGCTGCCAAAGCTGTGGGCAAGGTCATCCCAGAGCTGAACGGGAAGCTCACTGGCATGGCCTTCCGCGTTCCTACCCCCAATGTGTCCGTCGTGGATCTGACATGCCGCCTGGAGAAAGCTGCCAAGTATGATGAAATCAAGAAGGTGGTGAAGCAGGCATCTGAGGGCCCACTGAAGGGCATCCTGGGCTACACCGAGGACCAGGTTGTCTCTTGCGACTTCAACAGTGACTCCCACTCTTCCACCTTTGACGCTGGGGCTGGCATCGCTCTCAATAACAACTTCGTAAAGCTCATTTCCTGGTATGACAATGAATTCGGCTACAGCAACAGGGTGGTGGACCTCATGGCCTACATGGCCTCCAAGGAGTAAGAGCCCATCCTGGACCATCCATCCCAGCAAGGACATGAGCAAGAGAGAGGCCCTGGCTGCTGAGCAGTCCCTGTCCAACAACCCCTGACACTAATCTCCCTCACAGTTTCCATCCCAGACCCCCAGAATGAAGGGGCTTAGGGAGCCCTTCTCTCTTGAGTACCATCAATAAAGTTCACTGCACCTGTAAAAAAAAAAAAAATATATATATATATATATATATATATATATATATATATATTGAATTAATCCAGCATAATTTCTTTTAACAGTTGTTATTTCCTCAGCAGTCAAATGATGCAAAAACAATATAATACCATACAGTATCCAGATTCTCTCTGTGCTTTCCATATTTTTTATTAATCTATCTCTTCTACTTCTAATTTTCAATTTTTTGACACAGAGTTTCTCTGTGTAAATTTTATCTGTTCTGAAATTAACTCTGTATACCAGGTTTACTTTAAAATCAGAGAGATCTGCTTGCCTCTGTCTCCCGAGTGCTGGAATTAAATGTGTGTGCCACCACACCCAGCTACTTTCTTTTTATTCTTTCTTAAACCATTTATCCTGTTTCTTTTTCTCTCCCAAGCCTACGTATATTTTAAAACACTCTGTAAACCTTTACAGGTTTTTCTTAATCTGAATCTGTCTTTACTGTAAATCTTTATCTTTTTGTGGCCACGAGTCTTTTATCTTGTAAACAACATTGGTCAAATGAAAGCCATGGCTGTATTAGCTGAGGTCTATCCAAGATGGCAGGGAACTGGGTTGGGGGGGAGGAACTGATAGCTGGCTCACTACCTTGGTCTAAGCTGCTATCCAGCAACATGCTGCTGGCTTGGAAATGTGGTCCCTGCCATTGTCAGCTCTCGTACACACCATTCAGTTGTTAGCAGAGCTCTTTAATAGCCTTCTGGTTTTTTGCCACTAATGCTGAATCAGGAAACATCCCTTAAAGGAGCCACACAAGTCTCTGCGTGTCTCAAGCAAAACAGAGCCCAACTGAGAAAAATGCTGCTACCAAGAAGCCTTGCTTGTCTTTGTTCTTTTGTTTCTAAAACCCTTTCTTTAGCTTTTGTTAAGTTTTAAGTGAAAGTTCTTCAGTATATGTTGGACACAATTTTGATATGAATATGTTTTTCCCTGCCAGTCTGGACCTACAGCTGCGCCAGCACCACATAACAGACAGAGACACTGTATTAGATATAAAGCTGTTGGTCACTTAATAAGTTCTTTTTTTTTCAGTTTGCCAAGCTGTGACTGTTTATTAACTGACCAGATTACAAGAATACCACAGGCAGCACCTTAGTTCATCTGTCTAATAAGCCTGTTTATCTGGTCTTCCCCTTGTGATAATGCTTTGCCTTTTCATAGAATAGCTTCCTCCATGCCTTCCGGAGTGTCTTCAGTGCAAACTTTTTCCAAAAGTGCTTCACCTTCAGCTCTGTGAAATTCCTTCGCTTTTTCTTAAGGGTTTCTGGCACAACAGGAATCTTCTTTTTCTTCTCCGGTGTGGCCTTCATGGTTCCTTTGAGTGTGTGTGTGGGGGGCACACTTAATAATTTCTTATTGGCTAGCTCTGTATTAAATATTAACCAATTTCTACTAATCTAAGTATTTCCAAGTGGTCTTATCTTACCGGAGAGAAGGGCCGGCATTCTGCTCTCTCCATCTGCCATCTTGAATATCCTCCCTACTACTTCCGGAATCCTCCTTGTCTCCATATGTGTTATCTTGCAGTATTTAAAATAAACATCATTAGTGGAAGCGACATAGCAGTGCATTTCTACATTAGGCAGATTTCTTTAGGATGCAGCTTATTAAAAGACATGCAGGTAATGACAAATTGGAATCTATCCAGAGGAAAGTAAGTGGACTGGGTCAGAATGGAAATCAGGCCAGGAAGCCAAAGGAGCTAGAAGCACGGAGGATAAAAATCTTTAGAAATTTATTTTAATTTAAATAAAATTGCTCAGCCAGCATGGTGGCCCACATCTTTAATACCATCAGCACTCTGGAAGGGGAGGCAGACCACTTCCCAGCCTATAGAGTGAGTTCCAGGGCAGCCAGGGCTACATAGAGAAAACCCCCCCAAAAAACCCAAAAAACACTATGTTTTTGTATTAAAGGACTCTGAGCAGACAATCAAGCCACCTGGAATTATGTAAGATGTCTGGCTGGAGGTAAACAGTGAACATCTCCTCATCAGAGGCACATAAAAAGAATTAAGGATTTAATTGATGACTTATTTATCCCTTCCCACTTAAATTTTGTGGCAGAGCTTTGACAATGTTGTGGACTTGTACTGCCTGCCTAAAGAAGGCAAGGACAGAGGGGCTAAGGAATGAAGCTCTGTGGTCCTAAGTGAGTTACAGCAAATGCCACTGTAAGTCTGTAAATCTGGCTTACTACCCCTAACCCTTCAAAACCGGCCTTCCCCACTTCCTGGATCCAATGGCCATTCCCTTCTCCCACAGTCTCTGGCCTGTAGAAATGCCTGGCATCTAGCAGGAACTTGGGACTCTTGTACTCTTCTTTCCTTTGGGGTCATTTTAAAATTGGTTTCATTATTAGGCTGAAGATAGGTAAGTGATGACCTAGAGTGTGTGATTCCAGGGGAGCTGTATATCTTTGAAGGGAAGTCTAGAATTTCATTGCTGCTTTGTCCTTTGAATCTTGAATGCTTTCCAAAATTATTTTGCAAAATTGCCAATAATTACGGGAAAGGGATCACCTTAAGATGCCAGGAAAATGGAGGAGGAGGAGCTCTGCATTCTGCAAAGGGCCTTTCCTAAGTGTCTAGAGGAAGTTTTGTGTGCTGGAAGGCTGGGCAAGTCAAGAAGCAGAGATCTTCAGAGAGCGGGGAGGAGTGGGGGGGAATTAATGCAAAAAATCTATTAAAAGTATTGTTTTTATGTAAACATATCCTCCTTAGACTTTATTAGATTTCAATATTTATATACATATATACATGTACATGTATATATACTTACACACACATATACAGACACGCATACATACATACATACATACATATACCCCATACTACCTCCACATTCTCAACTCTAGCTACAAAAGGCAGGTCATACAGAGCTGCTGCCAGAGAAGTGTATTTTTCATTGTTCATCAGAGAAGCTTCTTTTTGCAGCAAAGACCATTATAGAAACCATAACTCATCAAAATGCAAAGAGTAGCTGATTATGAGGTGCGCCAACTGATACATATACAACATAACCCCTACACCTAAACTAGATAACACCCCAGCAGACTGGGCATGAAGATTCTAAGATTCAGAGTACAAGGAAGTATGCTGGGAAATATTGTCTCCTAGAAATGTCAGGGAAACCTTGCCCTTACCTCTCAGTAATATGGCTGCCTAAGCAAGAGCTGAACAATAACATCAGTTGGCATGCCAACATAGACAGGGAAAATCTCACAAGGATCCTAGATGAAGAACTACAGACAATCTGCTGAGAGATGGAGAATCAGTCTTCTCCAGGGACAAGTGGTCATCCCTAAACATATGAGCAACACTAAGTGAGCATTTGGTGTTTATACACTTATATGCATATACATAGTATATATATTGTTAACAATAAATAAAGAGTAAGAGGCCATAAATTTGAGGAATATGGGGTAGGGGACACAGAAGGAATTGGAAAGAAGAGCAAGCAGGAGGAAATGCTATAAATGCAGTAGTCATAGATGAAATTCCCAAAAAAATCAACTTGAATTGTACAATATATATGTACCACAAGTTCTTTTCTTTATTTTTAAAATTTTGTGTGTGTGTGTGTGTGTGTGTGTGTGTGTGTGTGTGTGTGTGTGTGCGTTCGCGCTCACACGCATGGGTGTGGGAGTACATGCATGTGCACCTGTGTTCATGTACCATGGTGCACATGAGGAACTTAGTAGACAACTTGTGGGAGTGAGTTCTGTCTGACCATGTACATTCCAGAGATTGAACTTGAGTTTTCAGGCTTGGTTGCAAGTGCCTTTACAAGCTAAGACATTTCATTGGTCCAAGTTTTTTTTCCATTTGGTTGTTGAACACCTAGGTTGGTTCCATAATTTCGCTGTTGTGAATAAAGTTGATATGCAAGTATCTCTGTGCCCTTTGTCTTAAAGTTCTTGGGTAAGTACCCAGGAGTGGAATAGTTGGATTATACAGTGGATATACTTTTAGTTTCTTTGAGGAAACTTCAGGGTAAATTACATAGAGGCTGCATAAGTTTGTGTTCTCATTGGTCATGTATAAATGTATCCTTTTTCATATGGGAGAGAAAGAGAAGGAGGGAGAGAAAATGGTGTGTGTGTGTGTGCGTGTGTGTGTGCGTGTGTGTGTTTGGGGGGACATTTCAGGCCAGGAGTCAACATTAGTTATCTTCTTCTATCACACTACATCTTAGTTTTTCTCACTTAGTCTGGAGCTTACAAGCCAGCAAGCCCCAAGGGTCCTCGTGTCTGCCACCTCAGTGCTGAGATTACAGGTGCACACATATTATATTGGGGATATGAACTCAGTTCCTTATGGTTTCACAGCAAACCATTACTTACTTAACTATCTCCCATGCCTAAGGGAGGAGTTTATTTATTCAGGGTCGCTGCTTAAAATTAGAAGAACTAATTAAAAAAATGGAACAGCTAGTAGTTCCTATTCCTACCTAAAAAAACCCTAAAGTATTTTTAAAAGAATATTGGTACCCAGATTTCATTCAAATTAGAAGGTTCTAATTTAATTAGTGTGTGCTTTGTTAATTTTATAGAACTTCCCACATTAGTGAAATGAACAATAGCAACGAATCACTAAAACAAGAGAAACAGTAAGATGTAATTCAGCCTGACAGAGAAAAAGTAGAGGCTGAGTTAGCTACCTGTTCTCATGTAGGGCAGGACCCATGGGTTAGAGATGGCAGGATTTTATTGTTACCTAACTACAGTTCCTTACTTTGAAAGTGACTGAGAACTGGAAGGGCAAGCTTCTTGGCTAGGGTGAACAAGGTTTCTAATTAACCTGTGAGTTTTCTAACATAAAAATTGTAAGTCTGGCTGGGCATATGTCAGAAATTATAGAGTGTTTTCCTAGCATGCACAAAGCCCTGGGCCTATACTCACTACAGCATAAATATAGTGTGGTGGTACAGGGCAGTTGTGTGTGGGTAGATGGCAAGAGGATCAGGTCACTATAGGTTACATAGTGTGTTGGAGGACAGCCTGGGATACATAAGACTATGGTAATATTTTGTTTATGCTCTAACAAATAAAGCTTGCATGAAGATCAGAGTGCAAAGCCAGCCAGACTAGTTAGCCACAGAGGCCAAACAGTGATGGTACACACCTTTAGTTCAGGAGATAGAGGCAAACATATCTCTGTTAATGCAAGGCTACCCTGAGTTATAGATCCAACCTAAAAGAGAAACAGAGCTAGCACAAAGGTGATCTCAGCACTTTGGATTCTACACCTTTAATCCCAGAATTAGAGAGGAATATAAGGTGGGAGGAGACAGGGGCTCAGTGCACTCTGAGGTTTGATGGAACCAGATACATTCTGAAGATGCAGTCTGAGGACAGGATAGCCCCTTTGGTCTAGAACTCTCTAGTGGCTGGATGTTTTGCTTCTCTGGTCTTCAGCTTTAACCCAATATCTGTCTCTGGTTTTTTGTTAATAAGACCATATTTCAAAACAAACAAACAGAAAACAGACTTTCAAATCCTATGCAACAGGCAAATTTGAATGATTGGTCAACTGACATAAAATGGATAAAAGCATTTGAATCTTAAAACACACCTGTAACCTCAGCAGTCAGGAATCTTGAGATGGGGGTATCATGAGCTCAAGACCTGCCTAGGATACATCATAAGACCATGTCTCCTAAAACAAAACAAAACTGTAAGTTGTCCAAGCACTTATTAGAATAACCACTTTCGTTTTGTCATTTTTCTATTCTGTGAGTTGAGGTGAACCATTAAATGCTGCTCTATCTGCTTCTTTCACTGTCTGCTAGAAAATGGATTATTTGTGAAGGGGCTTGATGACCTATAAAGCACTAAGTAGACTTCTGGATAGAATGTTTTAAATAATAGACCTTTTACTCTGCTGAAAATGTCACAAGATGTTTTTCAGTTACATCTGAAATATCTACTATGGGGAGGCAAGCTAGTTCTTAATTATTGTTCTGGTTAGTTTTTTTGTCATTTTGACCCAAGCCATAGTTATCTGCAAATAAACTCAACTGGGAAAATGCCTCCATCAGATTGTCTGCAGGCTGAGCTGTGGGGTAATAATGATTGATGTGGAGAGGCCCATCCCACTGTGGGTAATGCCAGCTCTGTGTAGAGGGTCTTGAGCTGTATGAGAAAGCTGGCTGAACAAGCCAGTAAGCAGTGTTCCTCCATGGTTCTGCTTTAGTCCTTGTCCTTTTGGAGTTCTTGCCTTGGCTTCACTCTATAATGGACTATGATTAGGATATGTAAGCCAAATAACCCTTTTGTCCACAAGTTGCTTTTGACCATGACCTTTTATCACAGCAATTAAAACCTAACTAAAACAGTTATGTATTTCTTCTCATCTATAAGTATTATTACTTCTTCCCCCAACATTAAAAAAATCCTATGATATCAGGGTTTTTGGAATGTAGCTTATCAATAGCATACTTTCCTAGCATGTGCAAGGTCCTAGGTCCCACTTTGCTAATATAATAAAAAATGAATAATTTTAGACTATCAGAACTGTAGTGCTAACTTCCACAGCACATATACTAATATTGGAACAATCCATAGCAGATTAGCATGGCCTTTATGTAAGGATGACAGCAAATTTGTGAAGCAATTCAAATTTTGTTACCATACAGTGTTGGAGAGGCTAGGTAACAAGGAGGGCTCAAGTTGGAAGGCATGAATGTCCCTAGGAATGGGAAATAGAAGAGATATCCTGGGTAAACTGGGGTCCAAAGGGGATAGATAACTTTATGGATTGGGTTGCAGGTGGGTGGGTGAAGGGGGACAGTACTGAAAGAGATGTCTAGAAACGGGGGCGGGGGCTTTGGATGATCAGGTAGAAACCCAATGCAAGGGAAACTTCCATGAGTCTTCAAGGATGACCCCAGCTAAGATTCCTAGCAACAGTAGATAATAGCTTGAACTGTGAAGAGTGATGACTACCTCAATTGTCATCAGAGAGCCTTCACCCAGTAACTGATGAAAACAGATCCAGAGACCTAAAGCTAAACATTAGGCTGAGCTCAGGGAATCCTGTTGAAGAAAGGGAGGAAGGGTTGTAGGAGCCAGGGATTCAAGAACATCACAGAAAAACACACAGAAACAACTAACGTGGCTCATAGGAACTCAAAGAGTCTGAACCAACAACCAGGGAGCATGCATGGGACCAACCTAAACCCTCTATGTGTATGTGACAGTTGCATAACTTTGTCTATTTGTGAGACTCCTAACAATAGGGCAGAGGCAAGGGGGAAAGTAATGGGAGGAGAGGCAGGAGGGGAAATGGAGGTCAGGATATAAAATAAATAAATAAATAAATAAATAAATAAATAAATAAATAAATAAATAAATAAATGATAAAATGAATGTCAGAACTCTAAGAAACAACATATACATTTCAGTCCTATTGCACATTGAATAGGTGGATTATGGCCTGAGATCATAGTTCAGCGTTAACATGTGCAAAGCTCTGAATTAGATTGTCAGCATGGCCAAAAAAAAAAACCCAGTAAAGCCAAATGGATGGGTAGATGGAGACCTTCAGAAATACAGTAAATGATGCAAGATCCCAAGGTTCCTCAAAGCCAGGAGCTGGATTGCAAGTGCAGCACTCTTGGTACTTTGCTCCTTTCCAGAGTTGTGTGTCATTCCACAGTCACATCTCTGAGCCCACAAATCCACACTTTCTTTTGGAGGATGCTGTGTTTGACTTCTACAAACACATGTGGTTTGGTGGTTTGTTTGTTTGTTTTGGAGACAGAGATTTTCTGTGTATGCCTGCCTGTCCTAGTACTTGCCCTATTGATCAAGCTGGCCTCAAACTCACAGAGATCCACCTGCCTCTTCCTCCTGAGTGCTGGACTTAAAGGCATGTGCCACCACCACCTGGAATATGAAAAAGAAAGAACTATGGGAGCTTAAAGCAGGGGAATGGAATGCCTGTGGAGGCATCTGTGGTTGTGAAGTACTTTGGTGAGATGAATCTAGAAGAAATGTAATTGTTTTTCTGATAAACATGGGAGGCTATTCTGACATGGCAACAACCCAGTTATCATCTAATGGATTAACAAAATCAGAAAACAGGATTTTGTACATGGACTTTCCGGATGTGAGTAACTGTATAAGAGATGAGATTGGCATTATTTAGCCTGCAGGTGTCAGAATACCACTGGAAGGTGTTAGGCTAAGGTTTTGTGTTTCGCATTTTCATAGCTATATCTCATCCTTTTGGCAATCTTCCTACACCAGCACTTTAGGTGGTTGCTGCTGAAACCGATTAGTGTGCTTTAACCACTGGTAACTCCAGGCCTTTACTCAAAATGAGTAAGGAAGTTCCAGACCTGATCTCAATCTCGAAGAAAATTTTGATTCTTCTGTCCCAAACCACTGAATACTGGAGTTGATGCCTTGTGTTGACTCATCCTGGGGGACATGAGGCTGGTAGGAAGGCCAGCCCCACCCTCCTGTCTGGGCTGAGCCATGTAGACTTTGGGCCCAAAATGTGCTTTCTAGGCAACTCTGGGTCAGGACATCAGGACTCCCCTGGCTCTGACATGTACTATTCTCTCTCAAGGTGTTTTTGTTTTGTTTTGCTTTGCTTTGCTTTAGTCTTTATTGCCATCTATATAAACAGAACTCTCACACTTGCCTTTTGAGCTTCCCATGGCATATGTCCCCATGGCATAGTTCTCTTTCTTTTCGTCACATTTAATTTTCCTAAATCATGTTTCTGGGTGTGTAAACATTATGGTATCAGAGAGCAGGGGATTTCTGTAAGCTACGGAGTTGAGGGTGGAGTACTCCTGGAGGAAATTACATTTGACTTGTTTTATTAAGGGTGGATATTTGCATTCATTTCTGACTGTGGAAATTATGTAGCTAGCTGGAATTATAACCTAAAATAAATCCTTTCTGTCCTTGTTTTTTTAAGGGAGGGTTGTCAGGCTATTTTATAACAGCAACAGAAATGAATCTAGGACAGGTTTTGACATATGGTAGGTTTTGAAAGTCCATAAGAGGGGCAGAAAGACCATTCAATGAATAAAGACATCCTAAGGACTAATGTGGCAGAAGAGAGAGCTAACTCATCATGCTGTCCTCTGACCTCTACATGTGTGCCTCCATACACACACCTCACCCAAAAGAGAAATAAAATTAGTTTAATTTCTATAAGCGGAAATAAGGATGTATATGGCTTAAGTGGCAGGATGCTTAACTAGTGAATACAAAATTCTGGGTGGAATCCTTGAACATGCTGTGAAGCAAAAAATAGCATTGAATTCCTGATACTCCTACATCCTGGTGCTGGAATTACAGGCCTGCACCACCATATCTGGCAGCACTCAGGAGGCAGAGGCAGAGGCAGAGGCAGAGGCAGAGGCAGGTAGATAGATCTCCATGAGTTCTAGGCCAGCATGGCCTACACAACAAATTGTAGAAACACTGGAGCTACACAGTGAGGCACTGAATGAGAGGAGCGGGGAGAGGGGGGCTCAGTTTGAGGTCGCCTTAACTCATATAGTGAGTTTTAAGAGAGTTGGCTCTACAGTATGAGGCCCTCCCTTTCCACCAAAGAAAAGCACTAGAATTAGTGTTTTGGCACATGCCTGCAATTCCAGCATGCCAAAAGCGAGGCAGGAGGATTGCTTCTAGTCAAGGCCAGCCTGCACTCTATAGTAAGTCCCAAGCCAAGCTGAGTTATTTATAGAAACACTCTTTCAAAAAGGGGAAGATTTTGAACAAAGTACACATGTTCATGAAATTGTGAAAAACACATAATTTCAAAATATAATGAAAAAAGATGGCATCAGCCACAGAATCTTGACTTGGGTTCTACAGCAGCAACTCCTCTATAGGGCAGTTTCCACCAAGTAGAAGGGCTCCATGCATGCTATTTAGACCCTACACTCTTTTTACTACTTTGCTGATGAAAGTGGGGATAATGACCCGTTTCTGTACTGAAGAGTATACTCATAAAAGAATTATCACTGGGTGGTGGTGACATACACCTTAATCCCAGCACTCAGGAGGCAGAGGCTGGTGGAACTCTGTTACAAGTAGGTTTTCCTGCCAGCCTTGTCCCTCAGGTTCACCAGCCTCAAATAACACAGAGACTCTATATTAGATATAAAGCTGTTGGCCTGTTAGTAGTTTCTTATCAGCTAACTCTGTCTTAAATACTAACCCATTTATATTAATCTAAGTATTTCCAAGTGGTATTATCTTACCAGAGAGAGGGCCGGAGTTCTGTTCTCCTCATCCTACATGTTGAATCTCCTCCCTACTTCTTCCTCTCTCCTGCTTGTTTCCTAGTCCCGCCTATCTTGCTTTCCTATTGGCCAACAGTTCTTTATTTATTAACCAATAAGAGAAACATATTTACTGAATGACATCTGCCATCAGATCTCTGTGAGTTCAAGGCCAGAGAGAATTCCAGGGCAGGCTCCAAAAACTATAGAGAAACCCTGGCTTGGAAAAAAAAATCTCAAGTAATTACAGAAAGACTTTCACTACTACCCACTTTGGGAATCACTGATGACTCCAACAAAAAGAAACTAGTGAAAGAATTTGAGAGGGAATGTGCAATAGCACAGTAGTTGAGTATCCAGAATGTGGAAAAGTATTTCTATAAAAAGGTGACCAGTACAACAAGGTGACCAGTACAATAACATATGACCAGTTCATGATAGAGTCTTGAACCAATTCAGGACAATTAGAAGTTCTATTACAAGTTTTAAGTACTTGTGGCTCTCCGAATCTTAAATAAGCGTTTTCTTGTAATGAATAGAATTTTTTCTGTCCCTTGTCACATGTTTCAAAATTTCATGTCTTATATAATACAATCATTTTACATCCACTTTTAATTTATACTAGTGTAACTCCATACAGTAAAGTGAAAAAGAGCCATCACTCCAAGTTCCAGTGTATTCTCTAAGTATGATACTGCCAAGTCTGATATTCACTAATGGTTTTGTTTCTACCTTAGAAGTGCTGGATCACAGGTATCTATCAACATGCCATTCTTTTTCTGTTTGTTTCAGTTTTTAAAGTTAGTAGTGGAAATTTTAATACAAGGATTCATGCATGCAAAGCAATCATTCCACTAACTGAGCCACATCTTTAGTCTTACAAAAATGTATTTGTTGCCAGGCAGTGGTGGTGCACACTTTTAATCCCAGCACTTGGGAGGCAGAGGCAGGGGGAATCTCTGTGAGTTTGATATCAGCCTGGTCTATAAGAGCTAGTTCCAGGACAGCCTCCAAAACCACAGAGAAACACTGTCTTGAAACTTACCCCAAATGTTATTTGATATATATATATATATATATGTGTGTGTGTGTGTGTGTGTGTGTGTGTGTGTGTGTGTGTGTGTGTGTGTGACTGCTTGAGTGTATGTGTACCACATGCATTCAGGAACCTCCAGAATCCAGAAGACAGTGTCAAGTCCCCTAGAACTAAAGTTGCAAGTTGTTGTTCTGCATACAGAATTTGGGCTTTGTGCAAGAGCAGTAAGCTCTCGTAACCAATTTCTCCAACTCTCATGCTCTACCATAATATAAGTACACCATTTTCCCTTTCTAATCCCAACTTTCTCACACACTAACTCTTCCTTTTGCACTCATTCAAATTTATTACCTTTTTTCCTCTAATTTTGCATATATATACATATATATATTGCATATAATATATATGTCTCTAATTATATATTTCTCTCTAAATGTTATTCAGGTATTGCATATATATGTATATCACACACACACACACACACACACACACACACACACACACACACACACACACATCCCTAAAGTCCATTGGCAAGTTGGCCTAGGCAAATCACTGAGGTTCAGGTTCTATATGAGTTCCTGTCTCAAAAAATATGGTGGACTGAGTGAGAAAGAATCCTGACACATTTGGTCTCCACATGTACACAAATACTGGTAAAAGCATCTGCACTCACATGTGTAAAGTATACTGAATGTGATGATTTGAATAAGAATGATCCCCATAGGCTCATATATTTGCATGCTTATTTATTAGGAATTGGTGCTACTTAGAGGGATTAGGAGGTGTGGGTTAGATCTGCTTTGTTAGAAGAAGTGTATCACTGGTAGGTGGTCCTTGGGGTTTAAATGCTCTCTCTCTCCCTCCCTCCCCCCCCTCTCTCTCTCTCTCACACACACACACACACAGACACACACAGACACACACATATCCTTAAGGAGGAGGCTTTCAGGTCTAATCCAACTCAGGTCCTCTGGGCCCTGTGTCTTTAGCACTGGGGACTTACCTTCCACCTCAGGGCAGGGCAGCAACAGAGGGCAATAGCAGTAATCTATAATATTTTAGGAGTTTCTTGCACAACTCTGACCAACTCAAAAGAAGACTTATGTTGGTGTTTTTGTTAGAGAGTCTTTGGCTCTTGAGGGGAGGATTGTCAAACCAGATGGGAAATTTTCATTTAAACTACATGTGTGTACACATAGACTTGCATGCACTATAGATGTTTTAAGTAGATAGTTAATAGTATAATTCCTTATGACATATTTAGACAGCCTAACAGTTATTTTACCCTCATTCTTCGGTAATAATTTCTTCCCCTTCCCTAATAAAAGCCCCCACTCAGTTTTATCACTTTCCCTCTCAGGTAACTTGTACCCTACTATTCTCCTCTATCTTGCTTCTCCTGAACCCAGTGTTTTCTTTTTACTCTCCTTGTGTATATAGTTACTCTAGGTTAGATACCCACATATAAAGATTTGGTACTAGGGACCTCAGATAATAAAGAACATGCAACATTTGCCTTTCTGGACCTAGATAACTTCACTAAATGTGATCTTTTTTAGCTGCATCCATTTACCCTCAAAGTTTATGCTTTAATTTTTTCTTTAAGGCTGAATAGGGTATTCTACAATGCATAATGTACTGCATTTCATTATTTGCTCATCAGTTGGAAGATATTTGAGTTGTTTGCATTTTCTAGATATTGTGAATAAGCAGCAAGAATAATGGTTGCATAGCCCTTTGAGAATATGCAGAGGAGTGGTATAGCTGGATCAAGTAGTAGATTTATTCTTAACTTTATGATGATTCTCCATCTGATTTTAAGAGTGGCTGTGCCAATTTGCAATTCCATAAACACTTAATGAGGGTTCACTTTTCCCAGTACCCTCTCCAGTGTTTGTTGTCAGTTGTTTTGTTAATCTTAGCCATTCTGGATGGGATAAGATGAAATCTCAAAGGTGTTATGATTTGCATTTCCTCAATTGCTAGGGAAGATGAAGAAGTTTTTTAGATGTTTATTAGTTATATTTATTTCTTCTTTCTAGAACACTTTGTACATATCCCCAGCCTATTCTTTTTGTTTTGTTTTGTTTATTTGAGACAGGGTTTCTCTGTATTGCTTTGGAGGTTGTCCTGGAACTTACTCTGTATACCAGGCTGGTCTTGAACTCACATAGATCTGCTTGCTTCTGCCTCTCAAGTTCTGAAATTAAAGGTGTATACTACCACCACCTGACTAGCCCATTTTAATGGGTCATTTGTGGATTTGACTCTGTTTTTTGAATTCTTCATATATTCTGGTTATGGAATCCTCTGTGAGATGGACAACTGGAAAAGATGCCCATTCTGTGGACTTTTTTACTCAATTTATTGTTTCTTTAGCTGTGCAGGTATTTCTTAGTTGTAGGAAATACCATTGGTCAATTATTCATTCTTGGAATAATGAAGTCCTATTCAGAAATTATTGTCCCTATACCTTTATCATATAGGGTACTACATGTTTCTTTTAGTAGTTTCTGTGTTTCAGGTTTCACACTTAATTCTATGATCCATTTGGACTTAGTTTTTGTGTAAGGGGATAGATACAGGTTTACTTGGACTTTGAAATTTCCCAACACCATTTGTTAAAGATGCTTTCTTTTTTAGCATCTTTGTAAAATATAAAATGGCTGAGTTATACGTGCTTGTGTTTGGGCCTTTGATTTTGTTCCATTTATCTACATATTTGATTTGTACAAGTACCATATTATTTTAATTGATGTGGCTCTGTAATATATCTTGAAATCTGGAATTGTAATCCTTCTAGCATTGCTCTTTTTGCTCAGGATCATTCTGGGTATCCAGGGCCTTCTGTAGTTCCACATGGATTTAAGATTTTTTTTCTATTTCTGTGAAAAATGAGATAGGGATTTTGATTGGTATTGCATTGAGTCTAAAAAGAGATTTTGGTAGAATGGTCATTTTCACAATATTAATTCTACTAATCCATGAGCATTATCTTTCCAGTTTTTGTGTCTTTCTCTGTCTCTTTCGTTAGAATTTTAAAGTTTTCAGTGTAGAGTTCTTTAAGTCCTTAGTTAGCTTTATTCTTGATATTTTATTTTCTTTGCAAATATAATGTGCTCATAATTTTCTTGGTATGTTTGTTTTGGGTATATAGAAAAGCTACTGCTATTTGTAAATTGATTTTGAATCTTGTGTTGCTGAAATTGTTGACCATTTCCAGAAGTTTTCAGGTAATTTTTTTCGGGGATCTCTTATTATAATGCCATGTTATCTTCAAGTAGAGATATTTTGACTTATTTTTTCATATTTGTATCTATTTAATTTTATTCTCTTCCATTATTGCTCTAGCTAACAATTTGAGCACAATGATAAAAAGGAGTGGGGCAGTGGGTAGCCCTGTATTGTTCTTGATTTTAGTGGGGTGGCCTCAAATTTTTTTTTTTTTTTTTCTTCATTTTATTATGTTGAGATATGTTCGCTGCAGTCTTGCTCTCTCAATGACTTCTTCTTCTTCTACTACTACCTCTCTCTCTCTCTCTCTTCCTCTCTCTCTCTCTCAGACAGGACTTCTCAGTGTAGCCCTGGCTGTCTTGGCACTCATTCTGTAGACTAGGCTGGTTTCAAACTCAGAGATCCATCTGCCTCTGCCTCTTGAGTACTGGGATTAAACTGCACTACCATCCTCTGGCCTCTCTCTATGAGTTTAATCATGAAGTCACGTTGGAATTTTATCAAAGGCTTTTTCTGGATCTATTGAGATGATCATGTGATTTTTCTGTCTTTAAATGCACTTATGTGGTTTATTTCCTTGACTGATTTGCTTATGTCAAATAATTCCCAAATCTCAACTTGGTGATGGTGGATAATCTTTTTGATGCATATCTGTATATGCTTTGAAAGAATTTTATTGAACATTTTTGAAACTATGTTAGTCCATGCTATTAGTCTGTAATTTTCTTTGTTGTTGCTCTTTACCTGGTTTTGATATTTGATTGATACTGGTTTCATAAAGATCCTGTGAATATATGGTGTGCATTTGGGTAATTCAGGCTAATATCAGCATGCGCAACTTGACTGCAAATTTAATTCCTTCATATAATGTAATATAACATATTCATTGTTTTTGAAATCTCAGTTGTAAATCTCTTTGAAAGAGCGTTATATTGCCTACTTCTGGGAGTTAGTTATTTAACAAGTAAACACATAACTATAATACATTAGGAAGGCTGTAAGAAGGACCATAAAGAGTTATGTTGGCTCATTTCTGTAATCCCAGCACTCAGAAAGCTGACACAGAAGGATTATCATGGATTCCAGGAAAGTCTAGTTTACATAGTGAGTTCCAGTATAGCCTGGACTACAACATCTTAAAACAGTAATGGAAATAATAATTACCAGGAAAGGAACAAATTTTTCACATTACATTTAACATTTGAGAGTTAATGATGGTGCAGCCAATATCTGTGATGGCAACATCTAGGAGGTAGAGGAAGAAGGATTGGGAGTTTCTTGGTAACTGGTCAATTTCAAAGCTAGCTGAGGCTAAATGAGGCTCTGTCTCCAAACATCAGTGAAACTAAGTTGTATTTAATCTATAGCAAGAAGAAAAGGAGGGAGCAAGAAAGGCATGTCATTGTAAGCAAATAGAAGCTGTCCATGTATAGTCTTGCCTAGGAAATGGGAAAACTCAGGTGACAAAATTTTTTTTTCAAGAGTAAATATAGTATCTAGATATGGTAGCTGATGCCCATAATTTCATCACTCAGAAATTTGAAGCAGGAAGACTGGCATGAGTTAGAAGCCAGTCTGGGCTACATAGTGAGCTTCAGGGCAGCTACAGTATAACACCCTATGTCAAACAACAATAAAACATACAAAAATAAAAAGAACAATTAAACAGTAAATGTGCTGATCAAGGAATAAATGTGGTGAGTACATCCCCAGTACAATCTAAAGAACCCCTAGGATAGCAAGGAACTCTCTTAGGACAATAAGATAGTCTGTGGCCTCTAAGGTGTTCTGTGTTGATTTAATCCCCTGAAAAACGGAGGGAACTAGAACATTGGAGCACCATAAAGCTAATTAATACAGTTGTGGCTTTGGCATGCAGCTAGGCAGTGGGTGGATCTAGACAGAGGCTTTGGCCAGGGAATTAAGATGATCTCATCTCTGTTGCAAGCATCATCAATCAGGAGGCCTGGCATTAGACAAGCTTCTAGAAGAAGAAAAGAAAAAGCAAGCTACAGTCTTTTCCTTTGGGAGTTTTCTTTTTTTTTTGGTATCTAGACAACATGCTACAGTAAGAATAATAACCTCTCCATTTCCTGAGCATATTCTGTATAAGAGAAGCCCATGGACTGCTGGGCTGCAGCAATGTTAGACACGTAGTCTGGGTGGTATCTTACTAGACAAATCTACTAGCCAGTCCCTGTAGCTTTTCTCCTAAACAAAATATTTTAGTTTCTGTACTAAGATATCTTCAATGCAGAAGATACAGAACTACAAGGGCATTCATCTTCTCTAGGAAATCAGTTGATCCTCGGTTCAGAAAATACTAACTTTAAAGTGTCGACTAGTTTTCTACCTTGCCAAAAGCCATTCACTACTGTTAGCCTTAGTTTCCTCATGTGTAAATTGGGCCATACACTAGAGGCAGATGAGTTACTGTGAGCTACAAGCTAGCCTTTGCTACATTGTGAATTCCCAGCCAACCTGGGCTATAATGTGAGAAATTGTGTCAAAAAGAAATACAATAAAACATCAAAATTAACAAAGAAATAAAATAAATTGAGGAACTAAAGCCTAGAGGATGGTAAAGGTGTGATCTTTGCATTATTCTTTTTGTTTGGAGACAGAGAATCATATAGCCCAGGGTGTCCTGTAATTCACTATGTGGCCCATGCTGCTTTGAAATTGCTGATCTCCCTGCCTCTTTCTCACCAATGCTGGCTTTATGGAGGTACACCTTCACAACCACTAGAGCTATGATCTTTTCAATCTGTAACTTCTAGTTTTTAGAGAGTTATTCGTTGCTTTCCATGAGCTAAACATGTGATGTGTTCTCTTCTTTTAAACATTCTGACACATAAAATTAATGGCTGGACAGCTATAGACCAGTTCAATAGGGGTGACTATTTATTGCTTTATTGCTTTGAGGTGAGTAGAGCCATACCTCTTAGAGAAGGGGAAGCTGAGTAGTTGGGAGCAGTATGTGTGTGAGAGGAAACTAGGGGACTGGTCCTTCTCTCCCCCTGTGTCATTACATTGCCAGGACTACTTGCTTTAGAGTCTCTAGGGAAGTGCAGATGCACATGATACAGTTGTGACCTGAATATGAATCAGTACAGTTGGTATATGAGGAGAAGGAAGTCTTTTTCCCCATAGATTAGGTCTCATAGTGTATAAAAAATGGCCTTGGTCTCATGATTCTCCTCTCTCAGTCGCCACAATATCTGGCACTTCAATTACACAGCACCTCACCTGGTGTGGTAGAAACTCTTCATATAAACTAAGCAATGTTTTTGATCTGCATTTCTTAGTTGAAAAACTATGATCCACAATGAGAACACAGCTAAGACTCTCAGCAATAGTGGAGAGGGTGCCTGAATGGGCCTTCCCCTTTAATCGGATTAGTGACTACCTTAATTGTCATCATAGAACCTACACCCAGTAACTGAAGGAAGCAGATGCAGTGACCCACAGCCAAGCACTGGACTGAGCTCCTAGAGTTCAGTTGAAGAGAGGGAGGGGGAATCATACGAGCGGGGGGGGGGGTCAAGAGCATGATGGAGAAAACCACAGAGACAGCTGACCCAAGCTAGTAGGAGCTCACTGACTATGGACTGACATCTGGGGAACATGCATGGGACTGAACTAGGCCCTCTGAATGTGGGTGACAGGGTGACAATTATGTGAATTGATCTGTGGGGGGGGGGCTGGCAGCAGCACCAGGACCTATCCAGGGAGCACAAACTAGATTTTTGGATCCCATTCCCTATGGTGGGATACCTTGCTCACCCTTGTTACAGGAGGAAGGGGCTTGGTCCTACCTCAAGTTAGTATGGCAGACTTTGTTGAGTCTCCAAGGAAGTCTTGTTGGTAAGCACCCTTACCCACTGAGCCATTTTCTTGTTTTTCTTCCATTTTGTATTCTTCTCCTACTTCCTCTATCTTTTCTTAATCCCTCTCTCTCTTCCTCCCTCCATCTCTCTCTTTCTTCCTCCCCTTCCTCCCATCCTCCCTCCCTCCCTTCCTATTCTTCTTCCTCTCCTCTCCTCACTTCCTTCCTTCCTTCCTTCCTTCTTTTCTTTCTATGTTTTATTTATTTCAATTTATTTTATAATTGAGATGGAGGCCACATATAGCTCAAGCCAGCATCCAATTCACTACATAGCTGAGGATAACTTCTGCTGAGATTACAGGTCTCTGCCTCCAAACCCAGTTTTAAATGATAGCTGGAATCAAACTCAGATTTTCCTGAATGGTAAGCACTCATCTTAACATGTGAACTATATCCCAGCTCCATTTTCACATACCTCTCTCTCTCTCCCTCTCTCCCTCTCTCTCTCTCTCTCTCTCTCTCTCTCTCTCTCTGTGTGTGTGTGTGTGTGTGTGTGTGTGTGTGTGTGTGTTTTCCATGTACATGTCTTGTGCTCTTTGAGACAAGAGATGTAGTTGGCTCTGGAATTGGAGTTACAGGATTCTAGGAACAAAAATGTGGGGACTGGGAACTGAACCAGGTCCTCTACAAGAACAACAAGTACTCTTAAACACTGAACAATCTCCCTAACCCCCTCCCTTTTCTTTTTTGACAAAGTCACATAATATAACTCAGGTTGTCCTGGAACATCTCTGTAGCCCATGATGGCCTCAAACTCACTGCAGTCTTCTGGACTTACCCTTATGAGTGCTAGGTGTATGAGCATGAGTCATTATGTCTGGATTATTTTATGTATTATTTTAAAGGAAATTTACATGGGCTTTGTGGTGTACACATGTGATTCTAGCACCTGGGAGATAGAGGCAGTAGGGTAATGGCAGATTCAAGGCTAGCCTGATCCACATATTAAGATCTGGGCTAGTACATGCTTCATAATTAATTAGAGTATTCCAGGGGCTGGAGAAGTGAATCTCAGGTTAAGGACACATACTGCTCTTCCTGAGGACCTGAGTTTTGTTCCCAGCATCTGCTTCAAGCAACACAAAACAATCAATGGAACCTTGCTGAAAATAGACAACCACAAAAGAATACCATGCTCAAATTCCACCCTCCCTTCCCCAAATTGTTTATGATAACTGAAAAAAATCAACAAATATCAAATGTATGCATTGAGAAGTAAAAGCTCCACTTTTCTTTTTTAAAAAGTATTTTATTTTTACCTTTTAAAATTACTCTGTGTATGTCTATTTGTGGTGTGCATATGTGTGTGTGTTTGTTATTGAGTGAAGTATCTGTAGAAGTCAGGACAAGGCTTCAGATCCCCTGGAGCTGAAGTTATAAGTGGCTGTGATCTGTCTAAGATGCATTCTGGAAAACAAATCAGGTTCCCTGGAAGAACAGAATGAGCTCTCAACCACTGAGCCATCTCTCCAGCCACTTATTCTTCTCAATACCTTTGCTGCTTCCAGAGATATCTATTGGTATGAGCTTGTCATTCATCTTTCTCCTCTGGAGACTTATAATTCATAAATGGTATCATACCATTAGTAACATTCAGTGATGTAATAATTGACTGAAAGATCATTTCATGGTAGCTTGTGTGTGTGTGTGTGTGTGTGTGTGTGTGTGTGTGTGTGTTTTGAAGGCTGCAAACCTCCTGTTGAATTGATATACTATTTTTGTGTCACCACTGAGCTACGTTTTTAGTGTTATAGTAATGTGTTTAGAAGCCCACTAATGATTGCCATTGTGATTCATTTATTTAATTATTATAGTATGGCAGTGAATGACCTTGTAAATGCCTCTGTGCACAACAATAGAATGTTTCTCTAAAGTACACTGACAGCTAAGCTGAGACAGTGTGTGCTTTTTGTTGTTAGGAACTGAGAAAGTAGTAAGAAGACAGGATAGGCCATTCTATTGGTCTTGTCTCCAAATGGGAGAAGCTGAGGAAGTACAACATTAGAAGGCAGATATACTAACTATTGGATCATAACTATCACACCAACTTTTGCCCTTAGAAGACCAAAACAGAATATATTTTGATAAATCTGCAGGGCTACAAATAAGAAGAGTTGTCTGCCTGGAATGGAGAGAATGAAAGAAAACAGCAGCAGTTGACGAGACAAAGCAAATGTGGAAGGGAGGCCTGATGAGCACTATGAATCAGCTGTGTGTGCTATAGGAACTAAAGGGGAAGCAGAAAGTACAAGGAGGGAGCAGAGATTGGGAGGGACTTCATATCAGTGGCCCAGGTGGCCCAGGTGGCCCAGGTGGCCCAGGTGGCCCAGGTGGCCCAGGTGGCCCAGGTGTTCCAGGTGGCCCAGGGACAAGAGGGAGCATACTGCCTGTGGCCAGAGTAGCCTGGCTGGAGGGCAAGGCCTGTGCTGGGGAGCTGTGGGAAGAAAAGAAAGCTGGGAAGGTAAGTGTGTGCATCATGGGGCAGGCCACCTGCCAACTCTGAGGACAGGTCAAAGTCACCATTTCTGAAGATCACCATGTTAACCACATGGGGGATGGCCAGGGCAGGGCAGCCTAGAGGCAGGAAGACCAGGGAGGCACCTGTTTTCACAATTCAAAACAGCGGGTTAGGGGAGGACCTAGGGTACTGTTGGTAGACATGGCAGGGAGGAAGCTGTAAAGGACAGACACACAAAGAGCACAGCTTGGTGACCAACGGGAAGGGTCCAACAGAGGAGAATTCAACAAGATGATACTGTGCACACAACAGACAGTGCTAACAACAAACCCACTAACAGATACAGAGCTGCTGGGGAGAATGAGGGTGAGCACACCTCACAGAGCCTGGCCCCTGAGAGGTAGCAGCAGGCACTGTGGGCCACACAGCAGGATGGAGGGATGGGGCATGTCCTTCTAGAAGTGTAGAGTGTGACTATGCATATTTTTGCAGAGGTAGCACAAGCAGCGCATGCAGACTGGTCACATATGGCTGGCCACTGGTCTCTGGGGTCAGGGCTAGGATCTACTGACTAGACTGGGAGTCCCTGTTGGCAGGACTTATTTCATATTTCAAGAGGACACTGGTTCAAACGGAATTGATTGCTTGGCTGGGGGAAGCTCCTGAATTGCTTACAACTTTATGTGAAGAAAGGCCAGGAAGAAACCCTACCCACTCACTGTCATCCATTAGTGGGATTAATAATAAATATCCCCAGGCACTTGATGTTGGCAAGCTGCCTTGTCACTGCTGCTTATTACCCATCAGCTATCTCCCTAGCTTCTAGCCTGCCCGTTAGGTACTGTGCTGATAGGAATCATAAAATGCACCTCTTTCTCCCTGTCACAACCTGGGACTGAGGTCACGGGTGTAGGCTGGTGGGAAGAAAGTAGACTTAAATTCACACGACCAGGCCCAGCTTCTTATCTTATTATTGAGAAATTATGTGATTTTCCAAAAGTAACTTCATTTCCATGACTCTCAATCTCCTCATTACTAGCTCTGAAAAGTCCTTTGTGACATGATGTGAGTTACTAAAGGGCTTCCCTGATACTATATGGTAGATAACATTTCTGTTTGTTTGTTTCCAAGAAAGAGTATCCTGTTACTTTGGTTTATATTCTCATCCATATTGTGTCACAGGGTGAACTTTTTCTGTTGAGGTGGCAGCAGTATATTCTTTCATAGTACTGTCTAGCTTCAGAATGTGCACACCTACACACACCACATCCACCCCTTAATACATGTACACTTATAAACCAAAAAAAAAAAAAAAAAAAAAAAAAAAAAGCTGGGTAGCCTATTAAGGAGCTGAGCAAACTACTTAAAAGGTAAAAGAGGCATAGGAATCCAAGTGGAATGGGAGAGGATGTTGTAGGGTGGGGGAAGGTAGATGAGTGAAGGAAGTAGTTATAAAGAGCCTGAGGGAGACAGGTGGGATTCCACCTAGGGGAGGATAGATTGCAATAGTGCAAGTGTGTATTTTGATGGTCAGAACCACAGAACTGTGGCAAGTCTTTTCTAGCCAGACTATATGGATGATTTATGTAAAGGTATGCCACAAGATCTCTTGCTGATCCTGAAGTTCACTACCTTGGATGACTTGCCAAAGAGCTTTTGGATCTACTTGTCTCTGCCCTGTCCTCCTTGCCAGGCTATTAAGCAGATGGCAGAATTCAAATTCAAGTCATCATGCTTATTGTGCAACCATTTTCCAATGGATCCAACTCTCCAGCTCCTACATCTTATTTTTAGTATTCTGTTCCTTGATTATGATGTCTCCAGATTCCTTGGATGCTAGGTCTAAAATACTCCTGCATTGCACCTCCTCATAGTGGCCCTCTCCTTGCTTTTACTGTTTGGTTACATATTTGCCTAACCTTCCTTGAATGGTAGGAATTTACCTCATCTAAAACCACAAATCTCATCATGCTCCCTATTTCTCCCTGGGAAGCCTATTTTCATGTAAATTTTCTCCACAAAGACTAGCATAAGCCAGATCACATCTAAACTAATTGTAGGGATTAATCTGGTCTGAGAAAGATTGGTGTAATTCTTGGGTCATATATGATCACAGTAAGCGCTTGCATGGGGGAAGAATAGAAATATTGACAATCTAAACATGGAGTGGTATACAAAGAGTTTGAAACTAAGATGAATTTCCCTGTCCATAGTAAAGAACAGCAAAGGACCACAGCTGCCTTAACTTTGCTTTGACAATAGGGAGACTATTTCGATTCTAACAACCCCGTAATTTTCAGTTGCTTGACCACAGTAAACATCACCACTTTAACCAACTTCTGTCTCATGAAGTGGGATTGGGGGACATTACTTCACCTATTCTTTTTTGCCCCTGATTTTAACCATCATTTTTCTACTTGTAGCAAGTCCTTGACATGCTACCCGGTTTTTCTTTGCGCATGTGTTTGTGGGGAGTAGATGTGGTACGGCTGTGGGTGTGCACATACACATGGGGGTTAGGGAATGGCATACTGAGAATTTCCACTTCTAGAAAGTTGAATTAGTCTGCAGGGAGCTTATTTCATTTTAGGTATTTGTTTTAGTGTCAATCCTTTAGGCTCTAGATGAACATGAATGAACGAATCACTAAGTGCCTTTAACTTTGTGGGGGAAAAGGTCCATTGGCCATGTCAGTATCAAGGAATATGAATGGCTACTATTTCTACTCCTGCTACCAAGGTCTTCTGAAAGGTGGTGCTTTTCTTTGGGGTAGACACTCAGGTTTTGTCAAAGAAGGCTCTTTACCCCTCTAGCACCTATCAATGAACTGTGGTATCAGTGACAGAAATGGAGGCATGTTGACTCATGAACTCTGTTGTGAGAGGAGGACATATGGAAATATGATTTTTAAGTTCCTGAGTAGAATTGCAAGACTTTAGGCAACCATGTTTATGTTTTGTTTTTTGTTTTGTTTTCTTTTCCTGAGCAGGCTACTTCATTCTCCTTCTTTTATAATGTTTGAGTGGGAAAGGACCTTGGAAACCCAGTAGTTTGGTCATTGTTACAGAAGGGGAAACTCAATGCCAGAAAGGGGAAGGGACTTACCCAAGATAGGACACAGGGTGTGTTAATGATAAAACTGTGATTTGAAGCTAGGTGGGTGCTCTAGTTGCCCCCTTTCAAATGCCCTTTCCATTAGTCTGTTGAGTCTCCAGACTAACCGAAGGTAACATAGCAGGATTGTGAATTCAAGACTAACCTAAACTACATAATGTGTTTAAGGCCAGCTCTGGTGACAAACAGACAAAACAACAGCGACAAACAACAACAAAAAACCCTGATGTGCCCAGGAATGGCTAAAGAAACGGCCAGGATAGTGATCTGAGTAGAGTTGAGACTGGGAATAGGAGGAAAGAAAGGGAATTTATAAGACAGATATTTGGGGAAAGATCCTGATTCTGAAGAACACGAGGCCCAGATAATGTAAAGGAAATGTGACAAGCGAAATGAGCCTGGATGAAGTGTTGAGGAGAAGCTGAGGCAACTTAGTCAAGAGAAGTTTCCTGAGGAGTAGCAGAACTCTGGGGAGCTGTTATGGACAGCAGATTGTCTGTGTTCCCAGGGAGCTTAGATGAAGCATGATTGGAAGTCACAGAGCAAGAGTTCAAACGTACCCTCGGGGAACTTTCTAACCACCAAGGATGCCTAGAGAGGGAATAGGGGTAGCTCTAATGGGCAAAGGGTTCCCCAATAGTGTTTAACTCACAGTTAAGGGCTGCTTATGCATCTGCTAGGGTGTGGCCCCCAAGCTCTAGCTCAGACTGGGGGCAGAGTCTGAGGGTTGAAACTTGAAGGGCTAGGGCCAGAGAGAAAGATGGGAGGGGGCAGAGTGGGTCTGGATAGGGAATGGGAGTCCTTTCTTGGTGCCTTTGGGTCCCGGCCTGGGCCCCCACGTGGCCAGAGTTGCTGCACTGGGCTGGGCCGGGCTGGGCGTGGCGATGGCTGAAGCTGCGGGCAGGCGGGCGGGAGGGCGGGGAGAGCGCGGAAGCCGGGCCACATAAAGGAGCGAGCGGAGCAACGGGGGCGGCTCTTTCCTGGGTGGGGTTTGTAAAGTCGTGGCCCGTTAGCAGGAAGCCGAGCAGTCGCCCGACTCTAGAGTGGGACCCAATCTGAGCACCCGGCTCTCCCGAGTCCTTCCCGAAGTGTACCGAGCGCTCAGAACAGCCCGACAGTTTCTAATCAAACTTCACCAACTCCTCTGCCTTTGCCGCCACCATGCCGAAGACGGTGAGTGCCAGGGACAGACGCTGTCGGTCCTGGGGGCTCCAGTTTAACCCTTGTAGACCTATGGTTGCGGGCTAGCCTGGCCACAGGCTTGCTGGGGATGCCGGACTGTCCCTCAAGGCCCTAAGAAGGAGAGCATAGTGGGGTCCTCCTTTGGAGCGTTCTAGAGGGTGAGAGGGTGTCCGAACTAGAAGTATGAATAAGGAGGGGCCTGCCTTTCTTAGGGTTCAGTCCCCCGCCTCTGGGATGAGGCAGTGAAAACTCAGAGTTGTTGAGCACTGGGAAGAGGACTCTACTTCTGAGAACATTGCTCCGGCCCAAGATTTGGCGCCTTCCTGGAGCAAGGCTACCACTGTCCCAGAAGAGTCCCATGGTAACTGAGAAGCAGGGAGGAGAGAGGAAGTTGCTCAGGGCGGATCCCGCAAGCCCATCCACCTTTCCCATAGCCGTCCTCCCTTCTCCCCTACTCCTGCTCAACCCGCATCGACCACTCCTCAGCTCAAACAGCTTTCCCTTGGGAGATGAGGGGGATGTAGAGGGGACACATCAGCTAGGCTACTTCCTTTTACCCAGGGGTGCAAACACTTCACTAGGCATAAGTCTGTGGAGGGGCCCACTCAACCTCCTGGAAGAGAGGGCAGGTTTCTCTTCCTCTACGAAATCCCTGGTAGACACAGTGCCTCTTTATCCCCTTAGAACTGTTCTGTGAGGTATGTTTTTTCTCCTGTGGGGGCCACACCTATTTAGTGTAGTGGTTGATTAGAGATCTGGACTCCACCCCACTGGCTGTTGCTAGAAGAGCAGAAGCCTCTAGGGAGTGAGGCCTAGGGGGGCCGGATGCCCAGTAGGGAAGGGTGGGGGAGGGGTGTATGCTTGACTAATGAGCTCTGCTTGCTTTTGTGCAAGTCACGCCAGGTCCTTGTTCGGGAAGGCCGGATGACCACTGTGACTTGAGTCCCTTAGGTGAAGGAGCTTGCTGGTGTCCTATGTTGTATGTTGCTAGCCCATTCATCTCCCCAGGATTGCCTGAGCCTCGTGGAGCTAGTGACAAGGATGCTTAGGAAGGGATTGAGGGCCCTTGGGAGGAGAGGGGACTGAATAGATAATGGGGAGGTCTTTGTGTCTATACTGAGGTTTAGTTCCCATCAGACTGTATTCCAGCTTCACTGCTGAGCCGTTCTTGCCTTCTCAGAACTCTGTCCTTAAGGAACAAAGTTATTTTTTTTATTTTAATTTTTTGAGACATAGTTTCATGGTCTCACATAAAATTATACTTTGTGAATATATATATATATTTGTGAATATACTTTGTGAATATATATATATTCACACATGCGTGTGTGAGTGTGTGTGTGTGTGTGTGTGTAATTGTACTTGGTTCTCCTCTGTTGCTCCCTGTGTCTCCTTCACCTTGGGACTTCTGGCAGGCTTCTTTCCTCCCCTCAGTCTTCCTTCTGTTTTCTTAAATGTATTCTGCTGCTGGGCTTTTTGGTTGTTTGTTTCTTCTAAAGCAGGATCTTTCCCTATAATTTAGGCTGGCCTGGGACTCCCCTTGTAATGCAGATTGGTCCTGAATTTTTGCCAGTCTTCCTGCCTGGGTCTTAGCAGTGCTGAGATTACAGGCTTGACAGCCACCACACCTGGCTTGCTTTATTTGATAGAGGGTCTGAATCTAGCGCAGGCTGGTCTAGAACTCTCTTTGTAGCCTGAGGTAGTCTTAAAAATTCTTGGAAGTTGTTCTGCTTCACCCTCCCAAGTGCAAGGATTGCAGGTTTGAGCCACCACCACACTCAGCTTCCAATCCTTCTCTAGGTGTACTTAACCATTTCTATACTATGAAAGATCCAGAATGGTAGTATAAAATCAAATGCCTTCGTTAGTATTAGCCATGGTCAGTTTTACTGTTATAGCCAATTTTATCTAGCCAGACCAGCCTGCTTTAAATCTGTTGAAATATGCCTTTCTTGGACGGTTTTCTGGTTGCTAGTTTCCTCAGTCTAGTCTTTGATGTTTCTTGAGACAAGGTCCTCCTACACTGTAGCACAGGCTGGCCTCCAACTCCTAGCAATCTTGACTCAGTCTTCTGAGTACTAGGATCATAGGCTTTCACAATATGACTAGTCCTTCAATCCTTCTGGAGAGAAGACAATTCTAAATTAAACTGTCTTTCCTAAGACTGGTAAGGTGGCTCAACACGTAAGAAAGAGCTCGTGCTGCTCCTTCAGGTTCAGGTCTCAGCACCCACATGGCAGCTTAGAACTGTGTGTATCTCTGGTTCCAGGGGTTCTGATTCCCTCTTCTTGCCTCCTTGGACATTAGGAAAAAATGTGGTGCAAATGCCGTCAAAAGACTCACGTACATAAAATAAACATACATAAACTGTGATTTGAGAAGTCCTTTCCTTTTTACTCCCATCTTTAACTAAAAAAAAAAAAAAATAAATAAAAAAATAAAAAAAAAATAAAAAACTTTGAAAACTCTCTTCGATTTCCTAAAAAGAGATTGTGAACTTTCCTTTTTCTTTCCTTTTCCTTCCTTCTCCCCTTCCTTCCTTCTTTCCTTCCTTTCTTCTTTCCTTCCTCCCTTCCCTCCCTCTCTAGCTCCCTCTCATCCGTCTCTTCCTTCCCTCCCTCCTTCCCTCCCTCCCTCCCTTCTTTCCTTCCTTTCTCTTTGTAGCTTTGGAGCCTGTCCTGGAACTCTCCCTGTAGAGCAGGCTAGCCTCGAACTCACAGAGATCCCCCTGCCTCTGCTTCCCAAGTGCTGGGATTAAAGGCGTTCACTACCACCACCATTACCACCTGGCTGAGATTGTGAATTTTAAAAGTCTTGAGTTTTTTATTTCAAGCTTCATGAGTTATTGGTTATTGTGTTATAATTTGTTCACTGAACTGGTTTTATGAAGCAGGGTCTCATGTATCCCAGGCTAGGCTTGAACTTCTAATCCTCTTGCTTCTACCACTCAAGTGCTTGGGTTTGAGGCATATGCTGCCATACTTGAACAACTACCAATTCCAGTTCTTTCCATGGTATAGATGAAGAAATTGAAACTCATGTAGGGAGGACTGACCATGAGTGATGCAGCATACCAAGAGGAAGGCTACAACTTGAATCCAGGTCTTCGGGGGTCAGACTTGGAAAACCTGTTTGGTTTACTGGGGTTTTTAGCTTTCGATCATCAGCAGGCTAGGGAAAAAGTGATCACTGGTCATTTGGTGGTGTCATCCATGATAGCAGACACAGAGCCCAGCTCCTTGAAGTATTTGAAAATGTCTGGGTCTGCATTCAGCTAAACTTTAACAGGGGCTAAGAACTGTTTATTTTCCTGCCATTCCTAGCATTGCTTGAGCCACTGAAGTGGCACTAAAGTGGTACTTGGCAAATAGGGGGCAGAATTTCAGGCTTCTAACCCTTGAACCAGCCCTGCCTGTAGACTTGAGGGTGGGGCAAGGGATTAGGAATGAAGGTTGTGTGAGAGGCTTCTGGCTTTATCCACTGCCCTGCCCCCAATATGTTTCTCTTTTTTGGAGACAAGTTCTTGCTATGTAGCCCTAGGCAGGCCTATAAACTAGGATGGAATTTTTTAAAACTCACAACCGTCTTCTTGACTCTGCCTCCCAACTGCTGGAATTACAGGTGTGAACTAACACCTGAGGCTGTTTTGAGAAAGAATCTTGATGTGCAACTTAAGTTGGACTTGATTTCAGGCCATTTTACTTCTGCCTCTTGAATGATGAACTTATATAGTCACTCCACATTAGAATATTATTAAACTTAGTATTATTGTTATTATTATTATTATTGGTGTGTGTGTGTGTCTTTGTGTGTGTGTGTGTGTGTGTACAAGTGGAGGTTACAGGGCGAATGTCAGGAGTTAGTTTTCTCGACTGTGGGACCTGGGAATCAAACTCAAGTGGTTAGATTTGGCCGGTAGGTTGTTCACCCTTTGAGCCATCATGGAAGCCACTTGCTTTGTTTTGTTTTTGATAGGGTCTCTTGTAGCCCAGTTTGGATTTGAACTGGATATATAGCTAAGAATGACCTTGAAGTCTGTATCCTCCCATTTCAGCTTCCCACATGCGAGGATAACAAATGAGTGTCTAGCTTTTCTCCACTTTTTGATTTTCCAATTTGCTGAACCCTTTGTGAAATTATAGATGGTAGAAAACACAACAGGAGCCATCTTAGGGTTTTCACTTATGCTTATCCATGAAAAATCTCTTGCACAGGGAGGGAAAAAGTCAAGGCACAAAATAGCCTTTACTCTCATGTTAAACTTGGGGGGAAAGGTTGCTCTGTGAGTCAGTGATGGTGTGGTATTGACTATAGCATTATTTTCTAAATGCCTCAAATAGCAGCCTGTAAGGATAGTGTTGCCAGGCATGGTAGCTCATGCTTGTAATTGTAGCACTTGTGAGGCCGAAAGATTGTAGTGAGTTTGAGACCAGCTTGAGATATAAAGGGTGGGTGTCTAAAAACTGCCCCCCCATGGTTGGTGTCTTTTGGTCTGTTATTCTCATTCAACTGCTTTACTAGATTGTGGAAATGGAAGGGAAATTTAGAGGTCTTTCCCCATGCTTCCAAATCTACTTCTCTATGGATGAGAAGTGATGACAGATACAATTATTCTGAACTCTGTTCTAATAGTGTTGCTTGGCAACAGTCTTTCTTAGGTCCCATTGTATATTCCTGAGAATCCACTCCTACCCCTCTGGAATTTCTAAACTCAGGGTCCCTGGAGGGGGAGATGTGGCTACTAACAATACTACCAGGGTTGGGCTTTTCATAGCTCTATTGGCTCTGATATTCTCAGATTGATCTGACTTTGAAAGATGGAACTGAGTTTATTATGTGCTTCTTTCTTAATTACCAATCTTTCCCCCCTGCTTCTCCACTTCATTACTCTACCCCCAAAGAAGGAAGACAAACAAACAAGCAGTACAAAGGTGGTCTTTTTTGGGGCTGTCCGTTGGTCAGGTCATGATGAGGATGGTTTTGCATAATTGACTGGCTTTGCTGTTCATCCCTCTTCCTTCATGCTTGATAGAGCTGAAAACCTTTTCAATTCCAGGTTCTATTTACGGTAGAAAAAGCCTTAGTTTGAGGGTTAGTTCAGCATTTCATAAACGCAGATGGCGGGTGTTGGGAAATAGAAAGTAAAACTGAACATAGAATATTTGTTCTCCTTCTATATAAGGATATGAGATGTTCTTTGATTTTTAAAGAATTGGTGTGTGTTATTTATATTTGAACAAATAAAAATTTTCCTTGAAGTCGGGTGGTGGTGCTACATGTCTTTAATCCCAGCACTCTAGAGACAGAGGCAGGCACATCTCTTTGAGTTACGAAGCCAGCCTGGTCTACAGAGCGAGTTCCAGGACAGCCAGAGCTACACAGTGAGACCCTGTCTTGAAAAACAAAACAAGAAAAGAAAACAAACAAACAGAAATTCTTGAAAGTGTTTCTAGGACCTTTAAAGAAATTCTGCCCAATAACTGAAGTTCTAAATTTGTTTCTGAAATCCAAAATTTCTGTTGGTCCAGATTGTCTTGAGATGTTTGAGAATTTCCTTACTCAGCCTTCTAAAAGTATCTTAAATTGTCATTTTGTTCAATCAATAAATATATACAGCTGAGTTAGTTTAACTTAATTGTGTTCATCAAAGTTGTTTGGCAGCAGTAAAACTTGAATGAAATAAGGAAATATAGTTGTAAATGATGAAGCAACTTTAGACATGGTGGTACATGCCTGCAATCCCAGCACTTGTGAAGTAGAGGCAGGATGGTCAGGAGTTTAGGATTATTCCCCATCAAATAATGGGGCAATACAAGACCTTGTCTCAAAACCAACCAACCAACCAACCAACCAACCAACCAACCAACCAAACAAACAAACAAACAAAAACCCAGAAAAGTTATTTCAAGTAGGCCATTAGCTAATTGCTTTCCTTTCTGTCAGCTCTCCTGTGCCAGTAATAAGTAACTGTAAGGACCTTTCTAATACTGATATTCTTGACAGCCTTGGTGGTACAGTGGTACAGCCTTGGCTCTCCTGTTTTTATATGCACTCCTTGAGCCATTTTTTCTTTTTTCTTTTCTTTTCTTTTCTTTTTTTTTTTTTTTTGCTGTGCAGGTGTTTCTAGAGATATAGAGTTGATAGTACTTGCCAAAAGCTATTATCTTGTCTTCCTATGCTTCTGCAGTATTGCTTATCGAGTACCAGTTTAGAATATAGTTTCTGGTTCACTTTATTAGATCCTGCCAATAATACTGGCATGACTACTCTTGGCTGTTTCTCTGTTGAGTCCTTTGGTTTGGACCGTTCTGTAATTATCCTTACTGAGGCAAGAAAGAAACCAAGTGAGACTACATTGTGAAGGTGGTAAGTTTACTGAAGAGTTCTAGACAAACAGGAAAAGCTATGTAAGAATTGGGTGTGGTTGCTTATGCCCATTAATTTCAGCACTCTGGAGACTGTTGCAGGAAGATGCTGTGAGATTGAGGTCAGTCTAGCGTACATAGTGAGTCAATGTCAGCTCGAATAACAGCAAAATTCCATCTTCATAAAGACATAAATAAAACATTTGTAGGCTTCTCTATCTCTCTTCTCACATTGTACAGTGCCTGCATCATAGATTTCCTATTCTTTCACTGAAGGTTAGGGAAATACTAGGTTCCTTTTTGAGGGGCAAGCAAGCTTTCTTGAGATAGGTTTCACATAGCCCAGGCTTGCCTTGAACTTGTGTAGAATGTGATCCTACTGCTTCCATTTCCACATATTGGGATTACAGGCACTTGCCACCACATATAGCTGGAAGTTATAAAGTTCTATCTCAAATTTATTTTTAAATATAAATGAGTAATTAGATATATTGCTAGATATTAAGATGGTGAAGAGAAACAAATCTTCTAAGGTATATATTAGCAATGAGCTGGGGACTAGGTACTATGGGGTGCAGCATTTCAAATAAATGCATCTGTACTTGGAGCATCCTAGAGCTTTCTCAGCCCTAAGATATACATTGGCAAGCAATGTTTCTCATAAGAGTATGTTGAGGTACAGAAAAATCTGAGCTGGCCTTCTATTTCAGCCTTCATATTTTTGATGAGGACACTGAAGCCCACAATAAGAAAGATTTGAGTGAGCTGATAATAGGGCCAGGGCGTCTTGCCCGATGCCATTATAAGGGAGGATGTTTAGTGTTTTCTGATTTAGCTGAGGGTGACTTGACTATCATGTTAACGACTGTACAGCAGTTCCTAGGGACTTTTAAAGATGAAGATGGTTCAAGTTCTGGATTTTCCTTGGGAACTCAGTAGCACTTCCTTGATAGGTGTTTTATTTTGGCTGTGAAGGGTGGTAGAAGATAGATGGTTGAAGGGACATGGGGGAGAGGATATTTGTCTATTTTCCTGCTTGAGACTAGGCCTTACTGTCCTAAGAGTCATATTTTTCTTTGAAAGAGGATTTCTAGGTCAGGTTGAATTCGATCTAGTTATGTAGCTGAGGTTGACCTTGCTGATTCTCCTGCTTCTAGCTCTCCACCTGTTGGACTACAGGTGATCACTACTATGACTGAGTCTTTTGAATTACTTAAAATTTTTTATTTGTGTGTGTGTGTGTGTGTGTGTGTGTGTGTGTGTGTGCAAGAATACCCACATGTTGCATTGTCTAAGGCATGTATGGAGGTCAGAGGACAACTTGCAA
Organism: Phodopus roborovskii; assembly: GCF_943737965.1. NCBI lineage: Eukaryota > Metazoa > Chordata > Mammalia > Rodentia > Cricetidae > Phodopus > Phodopus roborovskii. The sequence continues at coordinate 211,472 of NW_026125868.1, forward strand.
GAGTTAGTTCTCTACTTCCACCATGTTGAACTCAGGTCATCAGGCATGGTAACCCGCCCTTTTACTAGCTGAGCCAACTCACTGTACTTGTATTTTGTTCAAACAGATTTCATGAGCCCTGGTAGGCATTGAACTTGCTATACATTGAACCTGGCTTTGAACTTCTGACCTTAATGCTTCTATCTTCCAAGTGTTAGGAATACAGACTTGTAATCTAATTCCTATCAAGCTCTGACGTCTTTAAATGCAAGCTTGACCTGTCTCTTGCATTAGATGAATACTGTAGTTTTTTTTTTTTTCTAATTTGATGGCAATATTTGCTGCTGTAATAACCAGTTCAATATAGTCTGGAGTCAGCTAACCTCAGCTCAACACTCACCTTTAGGTGCTTTGCTAATGGGTTAAGTCTAGGGAAGGTAGTTACCAAAAAAAAAAAAAAAAAAAAAAAAAAAGGCATTTCAGGCTTTCTTAGAAAGGATACAGTATATAGTATCAACAAGTACAGACTCTAGAACTAAACTGCTTGGACACAGATTCCAGCTATGTGACCAATGAATTGTTTCTAACATGCACAAGGCTCTAACAAAAAGGAAAAGGAGCTAAGTAACTTACCACAGGTATATCTCATTAGTCACATAGCTGTAACTCAGTTTCAGACTGTCTCGTTCTAGAGTCCGTGAATTTCCCCTGTCCATCTCTATCCCTCTTCTCTGGTCCCTCACTTCTGTTTTTTTTGTTTGTTTGTTTTGTTTGCTTTGTCTTCTTTTTTTTTAAAACAAGGTTTCTTTTATAGACTAGGCTGGCCTTGAACTTATAACCATCCTTCTACCTTTACTTCCTTTGTGCTGGAACTATAGGCATGTGCTGCCATCTATGATGGGATTTTTCTTTTGAGTGCAGTCAGTATAGATGGCACAGGCTGGTCTCTGGACTCTGGTCTCAAGCAGTCCTTCTGTTTTGGCCTCCTCAATAGTTAGGGACATAGGTACAGAACAAACATGCCTCACTAGGTTATTTCTGAGCCTTATTTTCCTCAACTATAATTTAAAGATAATACCTGCTTCATAGGCTTGTTGTGGGAGATTAAGTGAGATGCTTTATATAAAGTGCTTATAACTGTGCCTAACATCTAACAGTACCATATAAATGTAATCACCAGTTATTACTGATATGTCCAACAATCTTCTAGGAGCTTCATTTTCATAATTTATTGAATTGTTACTATTACTGTAAGGTATATAAACACAATAAATAAAGAATGCAATTTATGCCTTTATAAATTTCCTATTTAATTAGAGATTTAGGGCTAAATCATTCTTAGAAACAGTTTGATTAAAAATGGCATTCATGCATTTTTATAAACACACACATATGGCATTTTCTATAGATTTTAATGTGGAGTTTAATGGGACATTAGTGGTACCTTAAAGAGGTACACACTTGGGGCCAATGGCTATTCTGGGTAGGAAAGTGATAAGACTTTTGTAGGAGGGTGTAAACCAGGTAGTTTTCAGCCAGTGGCCTTTTGAAATAGTCCTTTCTTCATTGGCAAACCTTTTGAAAGGTCTGTGAAGGATACTATACCTTGAGTTTTCTGAAACTGGGTGAATTGATTCTAATAAAATCTGTTATTTTTTTTGCTCAAGTAGGTTTTTAAATGGTTCTAGGAAATGGTTTAGGAAGTGAAGTGCTTGCTATGCAATCATGAGAACCTCATTTTGAATCCCCAAAACCCATGTTAAAGGTATAACTGCAATCCCCGAGATCGACTGCACAATGGAGGGCAGAGACAGGAGAATTTTGGAATTATATGGGACAGTTGACTTGGAGTAAAGTAGCAGAAACAAGAGAGATGCTCTAATAAGGTAGAAGCCTAGGACTGATAACTGAGGTATCCTCTGGTCCTCCATTTTGTGGCATGCGTGCAGACATAGAAACACATATGAATGCAATCAAGCCTACTTGTACACATGTTGAAAAACAGTTTCTTCCTCTATGCTTCTGCTTGAATTAAGTGAAGAAATAGAACTCACCAAAGAATTATTATTCTCCCATTGTTTTGTTGTGAGAGGAGGCGTAGGGGAAAATGGAAGGATGAGTTCTCAGTGTGTGATTGTGACAGATGAAGAAGTATGATGATGCTTTCTGACCACAGCCTACCTACAGTATGGCCACCTTAAATTCAGAGACTAAGAATTTGGAGTAATTTTCCAAGTACTGTTCTTTGCTTATGCCTGACAACAGGAATAACAGATGAAACAGTTTTCAAATTTATTTTTCTCTTGTGGAAATTCCATGTGACTGATGAAAATTTATATGGTACTGATTGAGGCAAATTATGGGAAGAGTTGAGGTTTGAGCATTTGGTGATACATGACAGAGACCTGAAAAATTACATCCTAACTATGTATTTGGGAGATAACAGGGACCAACACCTGTAAGAGGGAATAAAGTTTATCCATGGGGCACGGTCAGCATTATTTTCTCTTTAGTTATGGTCTCCCTTAGAAATATGGAGGAAGTCTCACTATTATTACTTTTGAGATAGGGTTTTACCATGTAGACCAGTGTGGCCTCAAACTCCAGAGCTCTGCCTTCTTTGTTTCATGAATTCTGAGATTAAAGGCATGTGCAACCAAGCCTAAAAAAAGCCATGTTATTCTTATGATAGCTGAAATAGTTCCTTCTCTTACCATTTTGTTCTAGTCTATCTCCATCCCTGTGCTCAGTTCTTTTTCAGAAAATTCAGGCTGAGTATTGGATTAAGTACACCTCAAGGCTCTTTCTTAATTGTTATAATATGTAATTATAATATGTGAGGTAGAGTTGGGGGTGTCAAAGGAACATCCAGTATGATTGCAATTAGTTAGCTTGCATAAGTCTTTGCTATCTTCAGGGGTTTAGAATAAGCTAAACACTTTCTAAAACCATCGTAATAAACACTTAAGAGAGACTGACAAACCTAAAAATGTTATTTTGCTAAAACCAAAAATTATATGGCCTTTTGGCCTTGGATTTGCTTTTTTCTCCAGCATGAAAATATCAGCAATTTCAGAAATATGTAGAACTTTCTTCTCCAATTTCTTTTTTTGCCCTTGGTTGATGGGATATGGTGAATCTAACTTACACTCGGCAAGAATATTGGCCTTTTTTTGCTTCAGGGTTGCTTTCCTTCTCTATGTTGGGTACTCAGAGGGTGTTCATGAAGCTTTTGAGATGGGTCTGGGAACAATTTAGCCTACTTGCCTTTCTGCAACAACCTAGGCATTTTCCTATGATTGGGAGTTTGCCTCCTGGCCAAAGGCCAGTTGCCAGAGGAAACCAGTGACTAAAGGCTTCCTCCCTGTGATGTCATCTTCTGGAACCATTCCTCATGGTTCCCTACCAGTCAAGTGACCTTATTTGGCTATTTTCGCCCCCCTCAAAACCCATCTCACCTCAACTAATCTCCTGTTCTTCCTAACAGGGACTGCCTTCTTCAAGATTTTACAAAGCTACCTGTAAACTTTTCTCCTTAGTCAGAGCCCTAAGAGGGGGAGGAAAGCTGGGTAGTGAGAAGGATGAGAGAGTGAGTTCTGGAATGATTGTGATTTCTCCACCCTGCTTTCTTATCTTTCCTTGCCCTCTTGTCTCTGCATAGTTACCCTCTTTAGTTTCTTACCAAGATTTCTGACAGCTTAAGTGTGGTCGTGCTTGGCCTGAAAAGACATAGGGGGTGGGGTAGGGCTAGGGCTCTAAGCATTTGAAAGTATTCTTTTGGAGTAGGTAAAGCCTTCCAATTAATAAGGCCAAGTCTTGGCATGTGTGTGTTGTATGCCTAGATTTTACTTGGCTTTCTTGAGCTGAGTCAAAGGTCCATCTGCCTCCTCCTTTTCCCAGGCCTCAGATTAGTTAGAAGCTTTTTATGCATAAAGCTTCAGACACTTGTCCCATTGTTTATTTTTTTCCTGCCTCAAAATTTTTTTAGCTGCTTAATTTTATTTTCTGTGTATGAGTGTTTTGCCTGCCTGTATAACTTGCACCACTTGCATTCCTGGTGCTTGAGGTAGTCAGAAAAGGGCATCACATCTACTGGAATTGGAGTTAAATATGGTTGTGAACCACCAAGTGGGTGCTGGAAACTGACTCCTGTTCCTCTATAAGAACAGGAAACTGACTCCTGTTCCTCTATAAGAACAGCAAGTGATGGCTACAACATCTCTCCAGTCTGTGCCCCCCTTTCCTGCTTTTTAATAGAAAATGTACAGTGGAAGCAGTAGTAGCCTGTATCAGGATATCTGATTTTAGCCTTTTCCCCAGGTGACCTTGGACAAATAATTTTTATGACTAATTTCTTTATATGTGAAACAGATATTCTGATAATGTGTTTACTCTTAAAGATGATAGAAACATGTTTGTGTAACAACAGAGAACAGTGAGTGTTTGAAGTTGTCCTATCCCCTATTAAAATGACATTGGGGATGTTTTCTCCCCAAGATATCAGTACATAAACAGACTCTTATTTCCAGGAGCTCTGTTGTGGGGACAGTGACCTGGGGAAACAACTATTGTCAGTGAACCTTGGACATGGCCTTTCTGTCTACCCTGAAGACTAGAGTTGCTGGCTATTTTTGGTTATTGTTGACTACAGAGAGAATAGAAGAATGGTCATACTTCTTTCAGGAAAGGGATGACCAAGAAACAAAATGAGATCTTATTTCCTCTCTCTTCATGCAACAGCCGTTTGTGGGCTATGGGACTACTTTTGTTTTGAGGCTTAAATTACTAAGATTTCCTCTTGTCTGAGTCACCGGCGTCTCTGCTGCCCTTGTAGAGGGAAAACTTTATGTGTGGCATTGGGTGGAACAAAGAAGAATAATTTCTAGCCAGGGAGTGAGTGAGTGATTTTGTGTGTGTGTGTGTGTGTGTGTGTGTGTGTGTGTCTGTGTGTGTCTGTGTGTGTGTGTGTACTCTCCATGCTTAGTGTTTGGCTTTCAACTGATCCTGTATTATGTGTTAGAATATTGTGTTAGACCTATAGATCAAAGCTGAGGAAACTAAAAAGTTGTCGTGAAGTTATATTACATTGATACACCATAAGAAAGGACATGCTTTTACTTTCTCCCTATCTTCTCTGCCTTTGGTCCAATACTTTCTTGTGAATCCCATGTTGTATCCTATCCTTTTAGAAAGTGACCCTTAACATGAGCTTCACTATCTCTGAAGTATTGGTAATTGTCTTCCTCCTTTTAGGGACAGTTTTCTTAGGCAGTTTACCTAGTGATGACTACTTGTGTAAAGCTGGATAGTGCTATTTGGAAGAAGTTTCTTTCCCAACATGGGACAGTTGGCAGCTTCTCATTCTTCCATGGTCTTCATATGGGATCTACCAGTTACAAGTGGTAAATCAAAATGGCTTTTGGTGAGAGAGCGCAGGCAAGCAGGTTACTGAAGGAAAGTAATGTACAGTTAAACAGAAGAATGGCCTTATTTTTGTATTTCCTCTTATTGTAAAATGCCCCATGACATATGAGAATTTTTAGCACACACAGAGAACAATCCTTCAAAATATAACTTTAACATAGTAGTTCTTATTTACATTTCTTGTCTTTTGTTACATTTATACCTTAGTTTTTCTATGGCACAATGGTTTGTACATAAGAACACCTACTTTTTAACCTATCACTAAAAAAAGATCGGATAAATGCACACTTATGATTGTTTTTTTCAGTATTTTCTTAATATTCTTGATACTTCAAATTGGCCTGAAATTTACTATGCTATCCACACTGGCCTTGAACTTGGGGAAATTATCCTGTCTCAGGCCCTGAAGTCCTGGCAATATAGTTGAACATCACCACTCCTGGTCCTTGTTTTTTTTTTTTTTGGGGGGGGGCGAGTGCATTTTGGCTTGGAGTTGTAGCTCAGTTTTTTGAGTGTTTGCTTTGCATGAAGAAAACCCTGGGTTTGATCATTAGTGTTTCATAAGATGGATGCAAGGTATATACAGTAATCCCTAATCATTTGGATGGTACAGGGCCTAGGAATGAGTGCAAAATGATCTTTTGTTTCAAAGTGAGTTTCAGACCAACTTAAAGTGCATGACACCTGAAGCTAAAAAAAAAAAAAAAAAAAAAAAAAAAAAGAACATTTTAATGGGTTTTGTAAAATTCCATCTAGTGACTATGTGTTTTTGTAGATGTCTTGAGCTTCCAGATTTTTTTTCCTTCAGTAAACTTGTAGATCTAAAAGCTTCTAGCTTCCCTTACCTCAAGAAGTGGCTATTTCCAGATGGAGAGTGTTAGAGACACACAATATTATGGATGGACATTACTTGGGCCATCAGCTTACAAACAAATTTACACAGAGACTTACAGTTAATTATGAAAGCTAAACCTAAAGTTTAGGCTTGTCATACTAGCTCTTACAACTTGAATTAGCCTATTTATATTAATCTCCATTTTGCCTTGTGGTGTGTTAGTTCTCTGCCATCTTGAACCTCCTGCCTTTTCTGTCTGTCTTCTAGCATCTCTCCTGCACCTAGATTCATCTCCTCTTCTTTTTCTGCCTGGAAGTCCTACCAAGCCTCGTTCTGCCTTGCTATTGGCCAGTCAGGTCTTTATTAAACCAATCAGTAAATCAGGAGGTGTCTTGACAAAGACACATTTTCACAATGTACAAAAAGATTATTCCACAGCACAAAATGTCTTTCTTTTTTTGTGCTGTGGAATAATCTTATTGTCAGTCCATTGTGGCCTTAAGCTCAATATGTAGCCAAGGATACAAGGATGACTTTGTACTTCTTATCCTCCTGTTTCAATCTACCAAGTACAGGATTACATGCCTGTGCCACCTTACCCATTATATATCTATGCCCAACTTGTCTTTGAGATATCATTTTGTAGTCCAAAATAGCCTAACATACATTTTCTTGCCTTAGCTTCTTGAGTAGTAGGATTTCAGGTGTGTGCTACTATATTCAGCATGGGCAAACCTTTAGAAAAATTGTTAGTCAGCAGTAGACCTGGAGAGGGAGAAGCAGCAGGAGTGTATGTAAGAGATCCTGCACTGACAAGGGAGGGCACTGGTGTGGGGTAGTGCTGTATTAGTTATAATGAAGTGTGTGTGTTGGGGAGGCATAGTGGTGTATTAGCAGCTATAATGAAGAAGGACCAGAGTCAGTACATAGAAAGCCAAGCTGTTCTGGTCTACAAGTACTTGACTATGCAACCCCATCATGTTTTTTTTTTTTTTTTTTTTTTTTTTTTTGAGACGGGAATTCATTCTATAACCCAGGATGGCTTGAAACTCATTTGGTGTAACAGGAGATTGGCCTCATACAAGTTATTGCCTTGACTCAGCCTCTCTCAAATACTGGGGTTGTCAATATGAATAATCATGTCCTGCTACTAAATAGCCTCTTAAAGTTCTGTCACTTGTATGAATCCTATCATATCCTTTTCTGAGTGTAGAGGTGTTACAGCTTTCCTGAGGTCCTCACAGGAACTGTATAGCCTAGTTCTTTTTACAAGGAAGTATGTGCAACATGGCTCTAATTGGCCCAACATGGCCCTGCTCAAGAATGATAACAAGTAGCTGGAGTGGGAGGTACTCCCTTTTCCTTAGCTATTTAGCAGCAGGTGAGTGGAGCTAGAGAAGAATGGTTCCTAACCCTCTTTTGGATAAAGAGAGAAGTATTTAAAGAAGATGTGGAGAAACTGGGACCCTTCCAGGCCTTCTAACCCCAGGTTTGCTATGTCGTGTTAAAACATTTTTATGTCTGTCAACTGATGATGCATTTTGAGGAAGCCTGCTTATTCCAATGGTTATGGGCAAACAGTTTATGAGGGTTAGGGTTCCAAGCTGAGTTCAAGGTCTTTTCTGGGTAAATACTCTTTTTCTTTTTTCTTTCTTTCTTTCTTTCTTTTTTTTTTTTGTTTTGTTTTCTTCAGCAGAGTGTCATGTATGTTAGCCTGACCCAGAACTCTGTGTGTAACCAAGGGTGACTTTGAATTTCTGACCCTTCTGCCTCTATCACCCAAGCTATGGAATTACAGGCATGTGCAACCCACCATGTCTGGTTTATGCAGTGCTGCGGATTTCACCTAAGGCTTTGTGCATGCTAGGCAAGTACTCTACCGATTGAGCTACGCCCCTTAACCCTGGGTAGATATTCCTGATATAGTGTGCTTTTTGTCTTTACCATATACTGCTGTTTTGGTTATTTGTAAACATGTACTTTACCCTAGGTTTTATGTCTTGCAAAGAAGCACATTTCTTTATCTGTGGATAATATATCGGTCAACTGTAAAACATAATGGGAAGGATTTATTCAGAGTCTTAGAGGAGGGCTGGGGACATAGCTCTGTAGAGTGCTGGGTTTGATCAGTAGAGCCCTTGATTTGATACTAAGCACTGTATAAATCATGCATGGTGGTATACACATATAGTGTTACCATGTAGGTGGTGGACAAAGGAGGATCAAAAGGTAAAGGTCATACTCATATATATATTGACTTTGAGATCAGTTTAGGATAAGTCAGAAAAGAAAAGTCATGTAGTTAAGTCAGTTGCTGAAACACTGTTTTTGAAATTGAGACCAGTCTTAGGATTATATTCTTTATATTGTATTAGCTGAAACCACTAGACTGGTGGTTCTCAGCCTTCCTAATACTGTGTACCCTTTAATACAGTTCCTCATATTGTGGTGATCTCCAACCATAACATTATTTTCATTGTCACTTAATCGATGTAATGTTCCAGTTATGAATTGTAATGTAAATATTTGATATGCAGGATATCTGATAGGGTAATCCTAAGGGGTTGATACCCACAGGTTAAGAACCATTACACTAGGGTGTAAGCTGAACAGATTCTTAGTGCCCATATGTATGTATGTATGTATGTATGTATGTATGTATGTATATTAATATAATGCTATAGCCTCTATAGCATAGTAAACACAGGCTAGGTACTCCAGAAATATTTATTGAATAGAGACAATTAGTATTCATTAAATAAATATGCCAACAATCCAAACAGCTCCACAGTCTACTGGATAGCACCTAGGGTAGATGTATTGGGCCCTGGCAGAATGGGGTGTAGTAGTACCAAGGAATGGAAAGACATTGTCCTTTTTTGTGTACCTTACAGTGCCCATTTATCTGTGAGTGTTCAGCCTGATCAAAGTCAATGTCCACTCTCCCTTTCCATGTTTTCACACAGTAGTTTTCATGCCAAGGGGGGATATTGAAATAAAAGTTTTTAGTGGATTCTAATAGGCAGCTGTGTGAGTATTTCAATCTGCCTTTGTGGAGCAGCCCAGAATTTGGCTGTAGAGTACATATTTGAGGCATTACCTAGTATAATTATTTTTGGTATGTGTAGTGCTCATTATGGCACAGCCATTAGGCAGGACATAATTATGTAATCAGATTTGAATTATATAGGGCAAAGCCAGGCATAGATGGGTTGGATAACATGGAAACCCGGGGGAACATCTTGGAGGAGGACCCAGTCATGATTGCTAATAGTTAACTCCACTACTGCTTGAGAGCTCAGAGTTTTAGCCCAAGAGGGGTTTTTCCCCATTCAGTTCTGAGATAGAGATGTGGGTAACATTGGAGGGCATAGGATTAAGCTTAGTAGGTATGGGTGCATGCCATAAAATAGAGCCTGTGAAGGTTAACTTGTTTTTGTTCTGTTTCTGAGAGGGGATCTCACTTTGCAGTGTTGGATGGCCCAGGACTTGGAATGCAGACTAGGCTGGCTTTGAACTCACAGAGATCTATCTGCCTCTGTTTCCCAAGGACTAGGATTAAAGGCATGTGTAACTACACCCAACAGTTACCTTATTATTAAGGGACCTTTCCCATTTGGGTTTAAAGGAATTTTCCCATCTGTTTTATAGTGCTGAGCTAGACATTGTGCCAAGAATATTAATAGACATAAGACTATAGGATAGGTTTAAATAGAGATTGTCTTTATTTTACAGTTTATGACTTTACTTTTTTCGCAGTACTAGGAATTCAACCTAGGGCATTGCATATGCCAGTCAAGTACTTCCTAGCACACTGTCTGGTTTTTATTTTGTGATATGCCATTCTTGAGATAGTTCACATAGCCTAGGCTGGCCTTAAACTTGCTATAGAGCCGAGGATGACTTTGAATTAATGATCCTCCTTTTCTACTCCCTGAGTTCTGGTATTACATGCCTGATACATATTTTATGTTTGTTTGTTTGTTTTGGAAGGACTCAATAAATTAAACTTAAAGTCTCTCAGTAGGTCAAGCAGAACTTGAACTTGAAATTCTGCTGTCTTAGCCCACCCAATGAATAGCTAGGGTTACAGGCAAAGACACAGCTATGGACTTTTCTTTCTTTTATTTTCCTTTGTTTATTTTTGAGACATGATATTTCTATGTAGCCCCTCCTGTCCTAAAGTTCTCAATGTAGACTAAATTAGTCTAGAATTTACAGATATCCATCTGCCTTTGCCTCCTAAGTGCTGGGATTAAAGATGTGTGCCACCATTATTTTCATTATGAAATGACTACGTTATTTGCTTTGATTAAAAAGAAAACACAAACAACAAATGACCTAGAGCCAGGTATGGTGATATACACCTACATGTAAATCTAGCGCTGCTGTGGCAGGAAGAGGCATTAGGCTCATAAATCGAGAACAAAATAGTCTACATAGTAGCCAGCTAAGGCTACTTAGTGAGACCCCCTGTCTTAGGGTTTCTATTTCTGTGAAGAAACACCATGACCACAGCAACTGTTATGAAGGAAAACATTTAATTGAGGGTAGCTTACAGTTCTGAGGTTTAGTTCATTATTGTCATGGAGGAGAAATGGTGACATGCAGGCAGACAAGGTACTGGGAAGGTAACCGAGAGTTCTATATCCGTATCCTCAGGCCTCAGGAAGAGAGAGTAACACTGGGCTTGGCTCAGGCATTTGAAACCTCAAAGCCCACACCCAGTGATACACTTCCTCTAACAAGACCACACCTCACCTCCTAATAGTGCCACTCCCTATGAGCCATGGGGGCCATTTTCATTCAAAGCATCGTATCCTCACAATCAAACAAATGAAAAGAAAGACAAAACTGAAAAATGAAGTCTGTCTTCTGTGCCTTATTACTCCTCTAGAAGACCACTTTTAACCAATGTGAATATAGATTAGACCTTTCCTTTATTTTCTCTTCCACCTTTTTTTCTATGGAGAAAAAGTCTCTCTACATGAAGCCCCAGACTGACCTTGAACTTCGCTTCTATTTAATGGATTACAAGTGTTTTCTGCAACATCCTGCTAACGTAGACTATGTAAAATACATTCACACACATAAACCTTTAAGCATGTATGTTACATTAATCTGTATTGTTCTTCAACTTGCTTTGTTTCCATATAACTAAGGGAAAAAGACTGTAGGTGTAGGCTAGTTATCTTGCCAAATTAGGTTTTCGGTTTTGAATGGGCATATTAGTAAGCAAACTAAGAAATAGGTGGAACTCTGTACACGTAAAAAAAAACACTATATGTTTTCTGGTCATTTCTTTTTGCTTAAAAAGTATGTGTCTCTGTGTGGGTATGTGCCTATGAGTACATATGACCTTGCAGTCTGGAAGAGAATGTTGGATACCATGTAGCTTGGGTCACAGGTGGTTGTAAGCTATCCAACATATCTGCTGGGAAATAAACTCAGATCCTCTGGAAGAGTAGTATGTGCTTTTTTCTGTTTAGCCATCTCTCCAGCCCCTACCTTCATTTTTAAAAGATTTAATATTCATTTTTATGCGCATTGGTATTTTGCCTGCATGTATGTATGTGTGAGGGTGCCAGATCCCTTCGAACTGGAGTCACAGACAGTTGTGATCAGTGATGTGGGTGCTGGTTTGAACCTGGGTTCTTTGGAAGAACAGCCAGTGTTCTTAAGTACAGAGCCATCTCTCCAGCACATCATTTTTTTTTCTTTTTGAGGCAAGGTCAAATGTAGTTTGGCCTGCTATGTGCTATGTAGGTGAAGATGACTTTGAATTTAGGAACCTTTTGTCTCTACCTTCTTAGTACTGGGATTACAAATTTGGGCTACTATGCTGTGCATGAGCCACACTCTAAAATGGGAAATAAAAAATGTATCATGAGCACTTGTTTGCCTAGGAGAAAAGGTTTATTGACAGTGGGATTTGTGGACCTTTCTACTGCCACAAAAGATATTGAGAGTTGCTACCCTTTCTGTGCTCATCCCGGAAGAGAAATTGTTGTGGTTTCATGTGTTTCTAAATGGTCTTAGTGGAGTACATGTTGTTAGGGCAAATCATGTTTCTATGTGTAAAATGGCCTCTTCCCTGTTCTGCGGTTTTCCAGTTTGGAGCAGTTTATTTCTAGGGAGCACCTAAATAAGACTGCTGAACAGTAAAACTGTGAGATGAAAGAAACAAACATGACTGTGTCCATATGTGCGATGGTGGGCATTTCCTGTGCAGTGTCCCCAAAGAAGATCAGTCAGAAGGCCTGTCAGTTAGTAGTGCAACAGAATTAAATCTCTTCCTCTTTTTAACTTGCATAATAAGGGATCTTTTCTATTTGGTAGAAAAGTCAGCTTTACAGTGTATTTACCTGAGCCCGAGTCAACCAGTTGAGGGAGATGGTAACATGTGGAACACAAATGTACAAATAAACAAATAAATAAATCAGCTTTTTTTTTTCAGGACAGGGTTTCTCTGTATTGCTTTGGAACCTCTCCTGGCACTCATTCTGTAGACCAGACTGGCCTTGAACTCAAAGAGATCCACCTGCTTCTGCTTCCTGAGTGCTGGGATTAAAGGCATGGGTCATCACCACTTGGCTAAATCTAGCCTTTTTGCTGCTTGTCCTCATCTTAGACACTTGTCATTTGAGATTATTGGCCATTTGGTGATGCCAAGCCAAGAGACAAAAAGCAGAATTACCAGAAATGCTGGCTTCCTTCGTCCTACTTGTGGCAGGCCCACTACACTCCTGTGTTTTCAGTTGCCAGGCTTCTACAGTGTGTAGAGTAGAGGTTGACATCAGAGGTTGATGCTGGCTGTGCTGGACCTCCAGGCCACTATAGGCATTATTGTCTTCCCCTTTAGACAAACAGGAAGTGGGTTACAGTCTGAGTACTGGAACTTTCTGACTTCTTGTGAAGCCCAGAAAGCAAAGGTCTGACATCACTTCCCAGAAAGAGAAAGGGAAGGGCATTTTTCTTTTTATCTTTCCCTAATCCTTTTTCCCTTTCCTTTCCTTTCCTTTCCTTTCCTTTCCTTTCCTTTCCTTTCCTTTCCTTTCCTTTCCTTTCCTTTCCTTTCCTTTCCTTCCCTTCCCTTCCCTTCCCTTCCCTTCCCTTCCCTTCCCTTCTTTTCCCTTCCCTTCCCTTCCCTTTGCTTTCCCTCCACTCCCCTCTCTTCCTTCCTCCCTCCCTTCCCAATTTTAGTAAGTAGAAGTGGTTGCCCTACTACTCACAAGGATGACCTTGAACTTCTGACTCTCCTGCTTCCAACTTCCAAATGCTAGGATTACAGGTTTGGGGTGCGCCATCATGCCAAGAAAGAACCATGGGTTGGGATTTTTTGTGTATTAGTATGATATGGTAGGGATTAAACCTATGGCTTTTCAGATTCCAGGTGAGAGAGCTAAACCCTAGGTGGGTATCTATGTGGTTTGTTGTTTGGTTGTATAAGAAGATTTGCATCCGAAGTAGCACCTGGCATTTATTTTGGGCCAGGCTTGTGGGAAGGTCAGTGCTTCTATACTGTTTTTGTGACCTTAGGGTAGTCACTTAACTTCATTCAGTTTTGTATTCTCCTATTGATAAAATGAGTATGATCATGCTAGCCTCAAGAGTTAATTAGCAAGTTGGATAATGTCAAATTGGAGAGCTCTAATCTGTTAGCTCTGCAGAAGATCAAGCAGATAGTATTCAAGTGCTCAGAAAGTTTAATTCATGTTTTAATGGCCTATGTTGACAAGGCAGTAGAGCATGTCAGATGAAAAGCATTCAGCTCTCCATTAGAAATGGTTATGATATTTAGAAGGGTAAGCTTCAGTTACCAGAGAAAGTTCATTTTGGATCAGCTTATTCATAGTCCATTTGGGATCAATGAGGCATTGCTGTATAATCAGCTTTGAACTCTCTACTGCCTGTCCTAAGCCATTTGACCACAGGGCATGTAAACTCTGTTTGCTCTTTCAAGGGACAGTCCAAGAAAGATGTAATTAGTCAAGTAAATATGCTCTCTCAGATTTTCCAGTGTAAAGTGGTTAGATTGCAATTGCTAGATAACTCCTTGTGTGTTTTTCCTTTTAAAACGGGGTGCTGTATAACCCCATTTTAGACTAGGCTGGTCTCAAACTTCTAGTGCTCCTCCCACCTCTGTCCCCCAAGTACGGGGATTATTAACTCATCTTAAATTGATGTGGATAACTGTTCTTAATCCTAAAGAAAATGGCAAACTTTACTACCTAGAACAAGGAATACAATAGGCGTTCCATTGTATGTCATTTGTACTCTCACTGACCTATCCTTCTAGGCTGTGAGTTGGCAAAATTAAAGGTAGAGATTAGGAGAAAGGAAACCTAGACTTTGTGTAGTGTGCCCTGTATGGGCTGTGTTTCAGGGAAGATTTGGGTAATTCTTCCCTATACTCTCCTGGGATTCAGCCTTTGATATGAAGAGATGAGCTCACAAGATCTTGAAAGCGTTTAAGACTCCTTTTAAGCAAGATCTTTTAGCTTCTAAGGTTAGGATGCTGAAATGGAATTCTTTTAGGAGGCAACTGTCTGCTTTATAATCAGTTCCCTATTTAAAGCAGTCAAACCAGATATGAATTAGACAACCCTTTTCAGGTTTTCTGATACTGCTCTATACATATTTTCATATGTCCCCAAACTTCTTGATTTCTTACCAGGTGTCTGATTTTGTTTTTAGATAGATAGGGTCTCATTTAGCCTAGTGCTGAGACCACCTGCATATACCACTACCTGGTTTAATGTGGAGTTGGGGATTGAAGGAGACCAGAGGCTTCATGGGTTGTATCCAAACATTCTACCAACTGAGATACATCCATCCCCAGCCCTCTCACTGGTGGTCTGGACAAGACAACTAACGCCAGCACAAATGGTGGTAATTCTTTGCATTTGCCTATGCTTTGTAGTTGTAAAGCCTCACCCCCTTACTGTGCTTAATAAATCATTTGATTCTTACTAACTTTTCTCTGATCATCAGTTTAGGAATTATCTTTTCATAAAGGGAATTCAAGACTCACAGTGGGTGAGGAACTATAAAGATTATCTGTCTAATCGGTCATGAGAACAGATTTCAAAGGTAAGGAATATAAGTTTTGGACTCTGCAGGATGCCATGTGAGAAAGGGAAGGGAGACAAACATTGCTTCATCAAAGCCTGGGCTTTCTCTCTAGTCATGGTTAGGCCAAAGTTCTGAGATTTGCAAAGAAAAATCACTTTTGACTATTTGGTCCTTTCCTCATTCCAGTGGCTGCTAATCTCCCCCAATCTCTCTTAAATTTTTGGATCAAATATGCAGTTAAAAGTGAGGCTTCTGTGGGTTTGGCCACCTGTTACATTGTTTGCTTTCTATCTACTTGGGATGACCTGATTCACTTTGCAGTTGTTTTCTGGTGTTACCCACCCTCTTGCTAGTGTCAGACCCACTGCTTTCCAGGCTAATTGCCCTTTCTATCTGGTTGAGCCAGTAACTTACTTGGCTTTGTTAGGCATAGAGTTACCTGCTAGAAGGTGAGAATTGCTTAGCCTTTACTTGAACCTAACCAGTGCAGCATCTCGTACCTTAATAGGAATATGAAATTTGATTTAGTTCCATTCTTTATTTACTTTTATTTTGAGACAGAATTTAATGTAATGCAGACTAGCTTTGAACTCACTATGTAGTAGCTGAGGGTGCCCTTGAACTTTTGGTTCTCTTGTCTCTGCCTTAGTTTTTCAAGTCCTGGCATGTGCTGACGTGTCCAATTTTATTCCCACTTTTTTGATTCACTAGTTTGTTCTCAGAATCTTTTGTAAAAAGACAGATGGTAGAGACAGATGTATATGATAGGGACAATGCATTTTAATATTTTTCTTTGTGGATTCAGTGTAAGATTTAAAAGGGGGAACTTGGTGTCAACAAAGTAGCTTGATCATGGGGTGCTTGCCTAACATGTGTGTAGCCTTTGGTTGGATCTGACCGCTGAAGAAATGAAAAGGAGTGAGAGTTCTGGGTTTGGTGGCACTTGTCAGTAGTGACAATTTTAAAAAAGTTGATACAGGATGATTGCTGTGACTTCAAAAGCTGCCCCGGGCTACATTAATGAGCAGCAGGCCACCCAGGACTATATAGAAGCAAAGCAAGACAAAACAAAACAAAACTAACCCAACAAACAAACACAAAATTGTGATGAGAATCTGAACTCATGACCTTAGTGGCTTCAGAACTGAATCTAGAGATTACTTGTTAGTGTGGAGGGAGCTAGGCTTACTGGCTTTGGACCTTGTGATTGAGAAACTCAAGATTGCCTTGCAGTAGGTCTTGGCATGTTTGTAGAAGTTCATGTAGACAATAGCTGATATGGGTTAAGACTGGCCATAAATATTTCTGTCTATTTCCCTATGGGATTCCCATGTTGGGTAAAATTAAGATAACTGTATCTCTGATAGGAGCTTTTCTTTGTTACTTGCAAGAAAAAAACAGTCCTATGTCAGTGGACATGTAACACAGTATTAATACAGTTGAGAGGATCTAAAATTCTATTCTGGGCTCTTCATACTTTAGTACCTAGAGGTAGAAGTGGCCCTCATAGCTCAATTGGGAATTCTCTAAACTTGGTCAGGGATGTAAGAGATGGGAGTTGCAGCCCTCAGCCCAAAAATGCTGGAGGAAGGTATGGGGTTCAAAGTAACTAAGTAGCCCCAAGGGAGATGAATGGCTCTCTTTGGAGAGTGAGTTCACTGTCTGGGCATGTTGCAGAATTGGGCCGAGGTGGGGGTGGGAATAGCACAGGATGGGATGTGAGTAATACTGTGGGCAAAGGCATTCAGTAAGTAGGAACATTACAGGCAGTTGATGAGTAAGTGCCCAAGGACTTGGTGACTTCACTCCTCAGCTCTATATGGAAGTTCTGGGATGGTGCTCTTGGGAATTGAATAGTGTTAGTTTTCCACTTCCTGTTTTAACTGGGTAGCCCTTATACCTGACTAGGGGGTGGGGCCACCTATGGATCAGCCTCTACTAGCTCCCTCCCTACCCCTTCTGTTGTGGTGCATTCACAGTGCATCGAGCCCTTGCACATATCCTGGCAGTGTTGTCTGTGATAGTTTTCCTACTGCTTCATATGTGGTACCCTGATTAGAGAACATTAGAGCTGTGAGAGGATGATTAATGTGAAAAAAAATATGAGGATACCTTAGGGTTTCTTTTCTCTAAACAGCTTTCAAGGGAGCTACCTCTGGCTTCTCTGTACCCACATCTCTTCCTCTCACTTTCTTAAGCTGATTTCATTGTGTAGCCAACATAGCCTTGAAATCACATTGTTCTTTCTTAGTATTCTCATTGTTAGGATGACAGGCCTGTGATACCATGTCTGCTTCTGTTTGTCTGTTTGTCTGTGTCTCTTTTCCATAGGCAAGACAATTGTGAAGAGCCACAGTGAGAGGTCAGAATGTGGGCATGTCTGAATGATGGGTTTCATCTCTTTAGTCCTGTGAGAGAAATTCCCAACCAGATCACAAGTGTCCCAGGCCTAGTCACAGGAGAGAAGCTTGAACACAGTATTGACAACCAGATATGTAAAGAACTGTAAATGTGAAGCACACAAAACCTTCCCATCAGTGGGCTAATGAACTGAACATGCAGTTCTCAAAAGAAGAAGCAAATGGCCAATACATATATTTTATAGTGAAAAATATTTATGTGCATGGGTGTTTTGCCTGGAACTGGAGTTTTAGATGGTTGTGAGCTGCCATGTAGGAGCTGGGAATTGAATCCAGGCCTTTGGAGGAACAGGTCAGTGCTTTTAAGTGCTGATCCATCTTTCTAGCCTAGAACTGATTTGTATTTATTTGTTTTTGCTGAATTCTTGTCACACTTAATTATTTAGTAGTATGTGGGGATGGTGGTGGTGGTGGTGGTGGTGGTGGTGGTGGTGGTGGTGGTGGTGGTGGTAGTAGGAGGCATGCATACCACTGCATGCATGTGCAATTCACAGGACAACTTGTGGGAGTTGGTTCTCTCTTTCTTCTATGTAGGTCCTGGGGATTGAACTAAGGTTGCCAGGCTTGGTAACAGGTACCTCTTATCTGCTAGCCATCTCTCTAACCTACCAATAAATTGAAAAAAAAATTCATTGTCCTTAGCTATCAAGGAAATGCAAATTTAAAACATTTAGAGATTCCTATTTACTCCAGTCAGAATGGTTATTTTATATATCTATGTCTATCTATCTATCTATCTATCTATCTATCTATATATATATGTATGTATATATGTCAAGTGGCAACAAGTGATGGGAAAAGGGGGACCCTTATTCATTGTTGGGAGTGTAAATGGTACCATCATTATGGAAGTCAGTGTGGAGGTTTCTCACAAAACTGAAAATAGAACTACCATAATGCTCCTCTGTATATCCAAGTAACTTTTAAGTTCTACTACAGAGATACTTTTACCTCCATTTTAAGGGACTTTTTTATTCTTTGAGATTTTAGTAGGCTGTACAATGTATATTTAGCATATCCATCCACCACTTCCTGTGAGGTTGTGTATGCAACGGCCATACCACTTCCAGACATCAGTGTTTTACACCTTTTGTCCCTGACCATCAGTTCATAATTCTTTTCACCCTATTGTCAGCAGTTGTGAGCCTATTGTGAACTTTGATTGGAGGAGATTGATAATGATAACTCATCCAAGGCTGAGAACTCAGTGACATTTATTTTTGGTACTTGACTAGTTATGAGTCTCTGCATTAACAACTAACCACTGCAAAGGTGGGAAAAAGGCTTCCTTGACCAGAGTTGAGCATTGTAAATCTATGGATTTAAACATAAATGTTTAGAATGTGATTTGACAGTATGATCATTTTGCAAAACCCCATAAGTAGGTTCCCCTCTAGGGCCTAGGATAATCTCGGGCACAGACTTTTGGCCAGGTAAATGGAACCCTTTCTGTGGAGGAAGCCTTTTCCAGTCAGGAAGCAGTTGCTTTACCCCTAGAACTGTCATGCCATTATTTTCATCAGTGGGCACATCTTGTCAGCATGTTAGTACTATATATACCATATGGGAGTTTAGCACTGGCTAAGACGATTGTGTGTGTTTGGTTGGTTGGTTTTTTTTTGAGATAGTCTTTACATAGCTCTGGCTAACCTAGAACCCACTCTGTAGACCAGATTGGCTTTGAATTCACAGAGGTCCTCCTACTTCTGCCTCCCGAGTGCTGGAATCAAAGGCTTGAACTCCTGCACATGGCACAAGACAATTGTTTATTGCTTGTTGTTCATGATAGCCAAGAAAGAACCAAATGAATGGAAAAGGTAAATGGATGCATAAAGCATAAACAATGGAGTTTTATACAGATGTAAGAAAAAAAAAACAAATGAAATCATCTCATTTGCAGGAAAATGGATGGAACTGGAAATCCTGCTTAAGCAAAATACTCATATTACATGTTTTCGCTCATGTGAATCCTAGGCTTTAAGTTATACATATATGTATATGAGTGAGTGTGTCCATAGGTCATAAAACTAGAAAGGGGAAAACAGAAGTCTTAGCAAATAGAATACATGTAACATGAAACCAGAAGGGAAGCTAGTGGGAGGAGGTTCAGCAAGAAGAGCACAGAAGTTAGGGGTTAAGGAAGAAGTCAGCATTAAAGGGGCCAAACAGTATGAATGAAAATACTATGATGAGAGTCATCATTTTGTATGACTAGAAAAACATAACTAGTAAGAAAGTATTGTCGGACTGAGAGGTTGTCCAGTGGTTAGAGCACTTGTTGCTTTTTCAGAGGACTTGAATTTGATTCTCGGTGCCTTTGTTTACACATTCCCACATGTAGATACATATACCTACACATAATTAAAATTAAATTTAAAAAGTTGTGTTAAGAAGAAAAAAAAAAACCCAGAAAGAATATGTAACAGATTGAATGTGGCCCAAGGAGAGAGTTGTCAAGTAACTATAGACCATGTGCTTTGGATTACCAGTTTATTTTGTATCCATTTTGTTCCTGAGAAAGATTCGCCCTGTGTTGCTTAGGATTATCTCAAAGGGTCTTCCTACTTTATCAGCTGTGACAGTAGGCTTGTACGCCGTGCTCAGTTTATGTCCTTTATTGTCACTTCTTTTGTGAGCCAGAGACATTGTAGGTCTTTTAATTCTGAATTATGATTTGGCTGCTTGCTGAAAATTATAAATCATGTTGGTTGCCAACTAACTAAGCTACTCTGTCTCCTTCTGGGGTACAGTTGGAGGTCATAATTACCTAAGGTTAGAATTAAAACTGGATGCTTGGAAAAGGAAAAAAATCCTGTGAATGCTGTGTTCCTTTGCCTTACTGTTCCTTTGTACACATTTGCTTTTCATTACAGGTGGCCCAAATCTGGTAAGTATGCATCTGCTGTTGATAGTAATTAGAGAGATTTGAAAACAAGCATGAAAGTTCAAAGCTGTATTCAAAGTGGAATTCTAGGACTCCAGCCAGCATTTCTTCCTGTTCCTTCTTCCACACTCCATCTTTGGCTGTTGTTGAGTCACCTAAAATCTAACCTGTCTCTCTGAGAAGGTGCTTCTTTGTGTTGTTGTGGAACCACATTAAACAGAAGGAATACAAATCGTTAGTGGAGTTGTAGGAGTGATACTCTGGTGTGGCTGTAGTAGTAGGCCTACCCCACCAGAGAGACATTCTCACTACTTCTGTAGTCCTTTATTCATTGCACTGTGTTTAGCTGCTGTGTGAGTCTTTGGGTGTATGCA
This sequence comes from Phodopus roborovskii, assembly GCF_943737965.1. NCBI lineage: Eukaryota > Metazoa > Chordata > Mammalia > Rodentia > Cricetidae > Phodopus > Phodopus roborovskii. Next base: position 232,463 of record NW_026125868.1, read on the forward strand.
TGTTTGAGCTCTGTCTTTGGGAATCTCATGGAGAGAGTATGGTTCCAAGGCCATGTCTCTCCCCTGTGAATGTCAGGGTTGTAAGAGTTGTTGACCCAAGTCTTCCTAGGAATGCCTTCGGTTCTCCTTGTTGCTATATCTGCCTCTTGCAGACATACCTAGAACCATAGGTGTTCACCTAGTCATGCTACTAATTTTGGGAGACAAAAGCCATGGGAATTTCTGACCAGTGGTTACACCCAAGGCACCAATGAATGAGCAAGTTTCATCAAGGCTTCTTAATCTTATTCTTTTCCCAAATCTTACACCTCTACCCCAGGGATGTAGTAGTTGCCAGGCACATGTAAACATCCTTCTGCTTGTCAGAATTGATACATATTTGTGGGTAGTGAGTGAGTGAGGTGCTGTAAATGATTTCTGGTAACAATGGAGATTATATTGACACTTCTTCAAAATCAGGGTATGGGATTTGGTCAGCATTAAGGTGATTTGAGGGGAGGAAAAATGGTAGCTATAGATAAATGAGGTAGGTCTATTTGTAGATTAGTTATCAACCATTAGTCCTTTGTGTAGCACCTTGACTTTTGACACTGAGTTTTCACTGTTAAAATTCAGATTAGTAGGGATGCTTACTTCATTGGGATTTCTGAGAAAAGTGCATGAGTAGGAGGCTGTACCTAGGTAGGTGCTTAATAATGTTATAGTTTCCCTAAATCTCATCACATTTTACCCTCTAAATATTTAAAGAATTGTAGGATTCCAGTTATGTACTGCCTCTAATATTGGTGTGTGTGTGTGTGTGTGTGTGTGTGTGTGTGTGTGTTGTATATGCTCATGCCAAAAGAGGGTCTTTGATCCTCTGGAGCTGGAGTTATAGATGGTTGTGAGCCATCTAATGTCAGTACTAGGAACTGAATTCAGGTCCTCTGTGCAAGGGCAGTAAGTAATCTTAACCTCTGGGCTGTCTTCCCAGGTCTTCTGCTTCTAAGTTTAAGTGTATCCTACTCGACTGCAGTAGCTCTGTTTGACTTTCTTTCAGGGGGGAGAAACTGATATTTGAACCAGTGATGATCATGACTGATCTGTTTTGCAGTGGACATAACTCTCTCTGAGTCCTCTGCTGCTGCTTCTCAGTGGAAGGGTGAACGGTTTGAGCATCTGTGGGTGTTTGTCACTTTGTGAAGAGGAACCCCAGATATGGAAGCTTAAAAAGTCATAGGATGAGGGAGTGGGGGTGAAGAAGTCCATGAGATCCAAGGCAGAAAGGGTAGTTGTGGTGTGAGTGAGACAGAGAATGTGCAGAGGAGACAAAGATTAGAGGAACCCATACTCAAGCGTAAAAATAGCTTGTGAAATCAGTGACTCCCTGCTCCTCTAAAGAGGTCAGGCAGCCTTGGCTGGGGCCCACGCCCAGGCCCTTTCTGTGTTGGTAGATTTCATTTCCTTTTTCTATGTGTGTGTTGGGGGTGAATGGGTGAAGGTTGAGCATCTTGTCCTGCTTTTCCCTCAAGACCTTTCTGTGGGAAGATAGGTTCTCTATATGAACCGGAGGTGCATTGTAGTAGGCTCCTTAAATACTGTAAAGTAGTTCTTGTGTGAGCTGTAGGTGTTAGGTTTATAATGCTAAGCTGGTTTCTCAGAAAAGCAGTAGAAACAGCCTCCTCTCTGTCTTGTAGATTAACCCAATCTGTCAGGCTTTTTTCGTTAATAATTCTTTCTCTGCCTGTGACTCACCTCTTTCCCACATCTGATGAATTGGCGTATAAAACCAAGTTGGTGAGACGGTCTCTAATTTATTCTCTTCTGATAGATTCTGGGAAGGTCTGTGAGATGGAAAAGGAGGCTTTAACATTTAACTTGATGCCCTTTGCAAGGTTTTCATTTATCACATGTATCTCTATGGCATTTGGAAGACATGAATTGTTTTTCTTTGTCCTGGATCCTCCATTTGGTCTCTGCATAACATTACAAGTTTTTTTCATTTATTTCTTGTGATAGTTTTATCCTCCAGAACACATTAGCTTTTTAAAAATGTACTTAGATGGGTCAGTGAGATAAAGATTCTTGCTGCCAAACCTCATGATTTGAGTTTGATCCCCAGAACCCATGTGATGGAAACAGAGAACCGACTCTCAAAGGTTGACTTTGGATCTCCACATGCATGCTGTGGCATATGCATGTGGGCAGACAGACAGACAGACAAATGTTATCTGTCTAGATATTTCTCTTGTTTAGAAATCTCCCTTGTGTCCCCACTTTGCCTTTGATTGCCTAGATGCCCCTTCTTTGTGTTTTCTCTGTTGCTTTTGATTATTTTTACCTCTGCCCTTGCTATATGGAAGGACAATTTCACATTCAGTGATCTATATATTGCCTCCCTCTACCAAATGTTTCTTTCAGCAAAATGTGGTGGCAAGTACCTGTCATTCCAGAACTTGAGTCAGGGGGAAGGGTGGTGAGTTTGAGTCCAGTACCACCATCGTGCACATACACGCGCACACAACACAGACACACACACACAAAATTGTAGGAGTATGTGTCCTTTTTGAAATGTCTGAAGTAGATTGAGAGGTAGCTTCAGTTCATTTTTCAAGTCCTGTTAGAATTATTATAGATTTATAGAGTTGTATTTGATTGTGTGCCATGTCCATGCATTGCCTCCAGGAACAGACCTGACTAGTGCAGCCTGGGAATGAAGAAAAGAGAAATACACAGGGGCACAGAAGTAGTTCTGATCAGTTTGTATGGGTTTTTGACTGGAGAAGCCACAGCACCTGGAAGCTCAGTGTATTTACTTTATAGATCTGAACAGAGAGGCAGAGTTAATGTGTGCAGCACTGAACGAGGCTGAGGCAGAGTTATGTGCAGCTGAACGGGGCTCAGGCAGAGTTGTTACATACAGATAAACAAAGAGGCAGGATTTATGGATCAAAAATTCTCCTTTAGCTAATCTCAGTAGGAGTAGTCTCTGTAGGAGAGCAATCTTTAGGTCATGAATTTGGGGTTGAGGATGCTATATGCTATAATGGACATTTTCTGAATATACTGTCAACATTCACACTCAGTCCCCATAGGGAAGGCTTTGTCACTGAGATTTATACTGCAAGAAAGGCTTCATCATTTCTCCATGGATCTGAGTTGGTGCTCATGTCAATAGAATGCATTCACACAGTCAGGGCTTCCTCTACTCCCTAAAATTGCACAATTGGGTATGTTGCTTAGGTCATTTGAGAAACCGTTGGTAATTTAAGGAGAGATTCTCAAGGGCTTGTTTTCTGTTCCTTTCTGAAGATTCTAATTGAATGTTAAGCTAATGGAGAAGATATTCTTGTTCTACACTGAGAACTGAGTATATCTATCTATCTATCTATCTATCTATCTATCTATCTATCTATCTATCTATCATCCATCTACCTACCGATCTATAGTTAGCTGAGTGGATTGATGGGCATTCACCTCAGTTCTGGAGAGTGTGAAGTTATGTGGTGGCTTGGGTGCTAAAAATGTTGATATTATTGATGGATAGGCTAAACAGTTTTTACTGGTTTCATTAAATTGCTAGATAAGCCTGTAAGCTTAGAGAATATGGCTTTATCAACTCAATAGAAAACAATCTCCCTCACACAAACAGCTTTTAGAAAGGTCATCTCATGCTGTGAATTGACCAAAACTAATAAGCAGGATGCCATGTATTGTCCAACCAAGCCTCCTCTCTCCCTGTCTGTTTGACCTCACAAGGGCCTTTTCCAAAAGTAATCATAGCACCACAGGCTCCTACTGCATTCAGATAGAGGCAGATATTTTTGAGAATCTTCATTTTCTCAAGGCCTATGTGATTATGTGATAAAAGTTCCTCTTTGATGCAGCCAAAGAGTTGAACTGAGTTGCAAGCTTAGATGTGGAGGCAAGAAGGTTGTGTGAAGAGTTAGGAATAGGGCATTTAGGTATGGCAAGCTGCAGTCTTACTTTGAAGCCCAGTTGGAGGTGCCTGTTGTCAGAAGGATAGTGTGATCAGTGAGGCAGCACTGGAGAAGATATCTGACTTCTGACTTTTGACTTTGGGGCAGTGAAGAGGACCTCCCTAAATGTGGAATGTCCAGCCACATTCTTTAGTGTATTTATAGGCATGGAAGGGAAGACAAAGAGAGTCAGGGAGTGAGCCAATTAGAGAGAAGGGAAGGCCTCAGCAGTGAGCAGGGCTGTGGTACTTCTTGGTAACCCTAAATTTGTTGGGAGCTGCTCTTAGAATTTTGAAGTCATTTTTTTTTCTAAGTTGGCTAATGCCACCCTAGACTCATTAAGTCATGTGGCCTTAGCAGAAATGCCAGAGCTGCTATTTAAGATTACTGTGAGAGACTCGTGTGACACTTGGAAACCTTTTGAAAACAGAATTTTACTGTGTTTTCGTGTGTTCTGGTTCACTGATCAAAGAAGGGACACTGGCACATTGTCTTCCAGTCTTGGAATGTGAAAGAGGTTGGCAGTTTGCTTTTTTACCCCCAGAACGTTCATTTACTTTTTCTGGAAACAATTTGGGTGATCACCTTTTATCTTTAGGCATGTGTCCTTTAATGTAGCAGGTGCTCTCAAGATTATCTAGTCATTCTTCCTGTCCCTCTGTGAAAATAGGAGATTTACTTCAGATTATTTAGCCTGGTCAGGCAGAGAACTCTGGTTCCATCTCCAGCCAACCAGATCCTCCTCCGCAGAGGGGAAGTGTGGTAATGACATTATCTTTCCCCAGGCAGCCACGTGTTCTCTGAGAACAGGATGTGGGGAGGGCTGGGGCACAGTCACAATGTATGGGGGATGGCCCTGTTAAGTGGGCTGGCACTTAGCCATGAAGGTTGGTGCAGGCTTCCTTGGCTTTGAGATTAATTAAAAGCCCCTGTATTCATTCACAAGTGTCCACTCAGGTGTATACCCCACCCCTACCTATGGCATGGCTTTATTCTTACTCTAGGAAAGACATACCAGTGATACACCTTGGTATACGAAGTCCTGATCTTTGGCCTGCAGTTCAGTGGATGGACCAGGTCTGCTTACTGTACCAGCCCATTCCTAATTGTTCCTGTCATGCTAGGCAAAGTGTTATTGATGAGCTTGGTCCTAGCAGAAGTTGGGGTTACCTTGCTGCTCTTTCTCAGGGCCCTCATTTCCTACCCTGAGATGGCGCTGAGGTAATTTGCATGTTTGTTTTCATTTTAGGCCTCATCTTCGCCCTGCCCCCACTGCTTCTGCTGGGTACAACTGGAGATGTACTGCTGAGGGTGGGGAAAAGAGGATGTAGCTAGCTTCCTGTGCAAAGGAGGGTGGGGCTGCCGCCTTCCTGCTTGTCTGCCCACCCAGCTGCCATTCACCCAGTGCTCAACTGCCTGAAGAGTTCAACTTGAACGAGCAGAGGGAGTCTACCTGACATACTGAGATGGGGATTTGTTCAATAGCTCCTCTTTTCTGTGAATGTACTTTTGGAAGCCAAGTGGTCTAACACCCATATTTCAGGCAGGGAGAGGGAGGATCCAGAGGATCGTAATAATGAATTTGTGGCAGAACTAGGATAAGTAGAGTTCTAGGAGACCAAACTTGGAGCTCTCCATCTTCCCCAGAGGTTGCTCCAGTGCCTTTCAAACTGGCCAAGTGTCCTGGTGAGCCATAGCACACTAAGTGACAGCTTACAGCCAGAGGCCACTAGATTTCTTGGATAAAGTAATGATAACACGCAAGCTTTTGACAGAAGTATCTTTATAACCTTAACTAAGAGAAATTGAGAATGGCAAATAACAGTCAGTATACTGGTAACTGTGGAAACTCAGGCTCAAGTTTTATCTCCGAATCTGCATTAGCTGCTTTCCCCCTCCCCGAGAAATGTGCTCGTTATGCAGTATAAGCTCGTCTTGAACTCAGTGACAGTCTGCTACAGCATGATGCTGCAATTATACTTGCCTCCATAAAGCCTAGCTAAAAAAAATTGTTTTTATCTCACCGAACCTGTTTCTCCCTTCCGTGAAAAGTTGCATCTCTGCCTTGCCTTTGGTGCTTGTTCTTTGTTTCTTAGGTCTCAGAGCATCCAAGAAGGGGGATTGGTGCTTAACAGTCTGATCATTGCCCAAAAATCCCCCTGGGAATGAATATGCATGGATTGCTTACTGGACAGAGAATGCAGGAAGACTCTGACAGGATCCTTAATTAGAGCATTTTGATCAATATGTTTTGGCTACTGAGGTATCTGTACCTCCTCCCACTGTCTGGCTCTTAACTAGATGGAGGAAGGTTGAAGACTCTGGACAATAATTCAAAGGTTTGACGCAATTTTCTGATTAGAATTTCAAAGTTTCCTCATTCTCTTTCCTTTAGCACCTGTTCTGTTAGGTCCTAACTTCAAGGTCCCTGAATGAGGATTTTGAATCAGAAAACATTTTGGACCTACAGATAGCTGGTCCTGTGCTTTGATGTCACCAGCATCTGTGCCAGAGTATGTACTTTAAACTCAGGTAGTACATGTTTCTTGAGACACTTGTTAAAATATAGATTCCGGAGCCTCCCTTCAAGAGTCTGTTATAGTAATCCCGGGTTGGGATTCTAGGCATCTGGATTTTGACTAAGGGCAGAAATGATGTTTATAGTCAGTCAAGGGCACCTTTTTATTAGTACCAAACATCATGTTTGCTTTATAGGCATTATTTTGCTCTTTTTACACATGGGGAAACTTAAGAACACTTGGCCTATTGTTGGTAGAGCTAAATCTTATACTGATGCTCTTAGAATATAAATCCATGTTCTCCCTAATATTGAGATACTGCTTTAGTTTGTGGGTGTAGGTAGTGATAGTTCCTGGTAGGGAGGAACAGATATGATTGTCACCATGCTTTACAAACAAGGATATTAGGATGTAGAGGAATATAGTGGCTATAGAAACACAGTGTCATCCTTGATCTTTTTGGGTGTGGGCTATGTTCAGCCTTGGAGAGCCTTTTACTAAACCACCAGCCTAGATGTCTTTTGGTTAACCTTTACTTTCTGTGCTTTCCTTCAAACCGATAGTTTCCTAGACAATTTGTCATCTTGAGGCTTATAAATTTGGCAGTGCCTTGAAATTATCTTGGCAGCTCTTAATTTCTGATGGCCAACCCAAGAATTCAAGATGGTTGGCCAATTTCTGACCTAAGAAGCCAGAATGAGCAAGGGACTCTCCCAAAAATTCACCTCAGGTGATTCTGTTGAGTCATTTTTAAGCCTATTGTGTAATTGTTGTGACACCAGCTGAGAGATTTAGGAAGTCTTGGGAAGATGTTTTGAGTGGTAAGGGTTAGTAATATAAGACATTACAGGACAAACAAACAAACAAAAAACACTCAAGCAGAAATCAGCGCAAGGAAGGGAAAACAAGGCAGCCTTTGAAGAGCATAAAGTAGCATAAATGCCCGGCCGGGTTCACTAATCCCTTAAGGGAATTTCCTATCTCTTCTAAGAGAGAGAACATTAAAGGAATTCCTGGACCAGGCTGTGTGGTGCATGCCTGTAATCTCAGCACTAGAGTGGTGAAGGGCAGGAAAATGAAGAGTTAGAGGTCATCTTTGGATACACACCAAGTTTGAGGCCTGCAGAAACTATGTGAGAACCAAATAGATCAATAAATAAATATGTGCAGAGATAAATGTGTCTCACTGTTGTATATGGCTTCCCATTATCTAAGTGAATTAGAAATGTTATTACATTGTAGAATTTGTGCAAAGAACAGAGTCCTAGAAGGTTTTTTGAAAGTCTTAAGAAGCCCTTGGCCTTCTGTAGTCAAATAGACTTTTGCTTGAACTCATCCTGACAGAGACAATATTTGTAATAATGGCACAGGGAGGGGGTTAATAAGTATCATAATCTGTTTATGATAGACTAAGTACTTTCTTATCTATTACTCTAGTTCAATTTCTCAGTAACCATGCAGTAAGATTGAAATTAGTAAAATCACTTTACAGAATATAACCTTCTGTTTTGGCAAAGCTGGGGCTAGATGTGTGGTTCTTGAGCATACTAGGCAATTAATTACTCTACTACTGAGCTACACCCCACCTCTGGAAGTGAGAGTTAGAAAAGTTAAACGAGATCCCAAAGCCTATTCCTACTCTTTTTTATTTTGCACTTGAAACTATTATTCATTGGAGAAAGCACTTTTAGTATTGTGGGTTTCCTTTTCACCAGGTTTGGATGTCTACTCTTCACCAATGTGGATAGGAAGTCAACCTTAGCCTAGCCCTGGTGTTGAAAGCAGTACTTTTTATGTATTCCTTTTTAAAATTTATTTTATGTGTCTACTACAGTTTCCCCTCCCTCATGTCCTCCTGGTCCCCATCCTCCAACTCCCATCTTCTTCCTCCCTATCCACTTCTCCAACTCTAGTCAAAAAGGGGCAGGCCTCCCATGGGTATCAAAAAAGCATAGCATGTCAAGTTGAGGCAGGATCAAGCTCCTCCCGCTGAATGAAGGCTGGATGAGGCAATCCAGCATGGGGAAGAAAGCCAGCTTAAGTGTTGGGGGCAGCTCCTGATCCCACTTTTGGGAGCCCTACAAACAGACCAAGCTATACAACTGTCACACTATAGCATTCTCAACATTTGGTCCCATTCAGGCTCCCCAGCTGAAAGTCCAGAGTCTGTGAGCTTCCACAAGGGAAGGTCAGCTGTCTCTCGGTTTCCCCATCATGATTTTGATCCCTCCTTCCTTTCTTTAGCAGGACTCAGGAACCCTGTCTCATGTTTGGCTTTTGTGGATCTCTGCATCTGCTTCCATCAGTTACTGGATGAAGGCTCTCTGATGGCAATTAGGGTAGCCATCAATCTGATTACGTGGGAAGGCCAGTTGTGGCACCCTCTCCTCTGTTGATAGTAGTCTTAGCTGGAGTCATCTTTGTGGATTCCTGGGAGTTTCCCTGGAACCAGGTTTCTTTATAACCCCCAAATGGCCCCCTCTATCAAGATATCTGTTTCTTTACTCTCTCCCTTTGTCCTCCTCCCACCGGGTTGGGTGGGGAACTACTATTTACCTAGGCCTGTAAGCCTACTCCTGGTCCTTGAATCGTTTATTGATCCTGATTTCAGCAATTGTAGCACTTAGAGACACACAGGGCTTGGCAGGAATCTGACTAGCAGTTGAAGGAACCTAAGCTGGTGCTTGGATCAACTGCATTGTTCTTCAGAGATGTGATCATGAAGGTTGAGGTGTTATGCTCCTAAGAAGGGGGAATAGAGCCCTCTTCTGGTACCCTGGGCAAAGCTGGCATCTTCAGGCAGCCAAAAATGGTCTGTCCCCAGACTCCAAATAACTTCCTGTGAAACTTGCTGGCAGGAGCCTGGGTCAAGCAGGAAGCTCACTGGAGAGAGTGAAGCCCAGCTGGGTGTGGCTCCCAATAACAATTTCTCACACTTGGATGCTTATTTTACTTAATGATTGGCTTGCTTCCTTTTCATTTCAGCACTGTCAAAGTTTTGTGAGAATTGAAGGACTCTGTTATTCTTTGCTACCTGGGCATGAACCCATTTCTTTATGTCTTTGCTTCCATGTTTTTATGAAAGATTTTGTCTCCCTAGACTTTGCTCAGGGTACCAGACTCATGAGTTGTTTCTTTCCTGAGTTTCATATGAAAGGAGCAAAGTGGGACAGGATTTGGCTCTGGAGCAGACAAAAGCTCATGAAATCAAGGCTGCAATGAGGAAGATGCTGTTACTAAGATGACATCATTGTTTCTTATTTTTGTCATCTTAGGCCTTGATGCTGAGCTCTTCCCCCACACTGATAAAGTGGTTGTATTCTCATTGCTGGGAAGGTTTAGTGCTCCAAACATGGTAACTGAAAGAGTAGCACTTCAGTCTCTAGTGTACTCTTGTCTGTCGGTTGAAATGCTTCTTGGAATTTTTTGGAGGGTAGGGCTGAGCCAAAGTAAATGAAAGAGACTCTTGTCTCCTATGCTTTTCTGGAGCAGCTGGAGTGGCTGGAGAACTAATGTTGAGTCATGAAGGTATGGGTGTGGGTCACTCAGGATTGGTGTGGTTCTCTTTTATAAAAACTATGGGGAACAGACTCAGGCATAGGAAATGGTAAGCCCAGGCAGGTCTGGAAAGGTCTGGGATCAAAAGAGAGCTACGGGGATACTCGTACCAGGTGCCATTTCCAAATTACTAGGGAGAAAGCAGAATGCATTGTTGCAAAGTGGATTGGGGGTTGAGGGTGGTATAGTGAAGGAGTTCTGCAGTTCTTCTCTTAGTCAAGAAAAAGATGTGCTTGTGACTATTTTATTATCCTGAGGATCAAGGTAGGCCAGTCCCTGCAGCAGGAAATACTAAGGGAAGGTGGTGACATTGGCTCCTCTCCTCCCATTATAATGGTTTTCCTCACATTATCAACCCCACCGAAAACCCAGAAAGAAAGGCTACTCCCTCAGAATTCAGAGATGGCAGGTAGTCGGTGAGGCTGTTGATCTCTGCCCCAGGGAGTCACGGGAACCCTATCCAAGCAGTGTTTCCCAGCTGTACCCAGGCTTCCTATGGTACAGTGTGTGGGCATTGGCAAAATAGTTACCAAGGCAGTGTCTGAAGAGAGCAGTGAAATTACCATGACTAGAGAGGTGGGTGGAATTATGGAAAGAGCTCCAGGAATGTCCAGAAGACCCGCCTCCACCAACTGCTAGCAGAGGAAATTTGCCTTTAGTGATTTTAACTGAGCCTGTGGGGGATGGGGCTGGCACAGAGTTGGCATGCAGTAAGTGTTCTGTCACCTGCCCCTATGTATTTCAGTTTGTCCACTTACCAACTGACAAAAGGTGTGATCATCTTTCCAGTGAGTTCACTTGTGATTATTTCTCTCCCCTTCTCCCGGGGGGTTTACTATTTTATATAGTTAGGAACACACAACAGGTTGGTGCAAATTATGGCCAGACCACTTTGCTGTGCAGGACTACTGCTTCCCTGTGTGATCCTGGCTCTAGGAAAAGGGAGGATCTTTTATTTAAGGCTGTGGACACATGAAAAAAGCACTCCAGCTACTGCTGCCAAGACACAGCCAGCATGTGGACTCATTGTGTTTTAGGCTATCCAACTTTGGGTGAAGGAATGATCCTTGTTGAAGGTTTTAGATGGGGAACCAACAAGATGAGTTAATTTGCAGAGAGGCTTCCTGTGGGAAGTGTCTGTGCTCAATTGTTCATTAAGCATCAATGGATTTATTGTTCTTGGACTAGAGGTGGGAGGGCCAGTATGTGTGAGAGGATGACACACTCTTGAAATTTGTACTCGTTTTTGTTGTCTTGATGTTTATCCCCTCCTGTTCTCCATAGATATAGTCTTTGAGCTCAGTTTATGCCTGCATATTCAGGCACAGCTTAGGCTAGGATTTAGCAGTGTAAACAGCTCTCTTTACTTCAAATTATGCTTTAAATTACTAGTTTACCCAGATCAGCTCCTTCACTCCCTGGCAGTGAAATTTTTTGCTGGATTTGGAAGCTTCAATTTTATGTGTATTTGTGTGTGCATGATGATAGTGTGCAGAGGTCAGTTGACATTTTTATGATAGTCAGTTCTTTCCCAACATATAGATTCATGGCTTTCAACTCAGGCTGTCAGGCTTGGTGCTGGGCACCTCTACCCACTGACCACCCTTTATGAATTAACTTTGCCAAGCATGACACCTCCCTCAATGAAAAAGAGAAATCAATTCCAAAAGGAGGACAACAGGTACCTATGTCCAAGAGGGTCTTATGTGAAATGGGTCTGGGCTGTAGCTTGTCCTATGTCTTTGCATCTCAGATTATCAAAGAACAAACCAACCTTAATCATTACTAACTCTTAACCATCCCCATCGATTTATTTTACTCAAATCCTCTTTCTTTACTTTTGTTTTCTTTTTTCTTTTTCTATTTTGAGTCTGTTTTCCCAAAATCAACCCAGTCCTTGGAGATCTATGGAAAAACCACCTTAACATGACTCTTAATTTGCACAAAAGATTTTCTGTTCTGCTTTTCAGGGACTTCCCTGTGTATTACCATTGCAGTTCTTTGGTAATTCAGTAATTGCCTCAAGGTCAGAGAAGAGTTCTACAGTTTTCCTACACCCATAATTCTTCAAACACTGTGCTTATTCTGTATTAGGTGGATTCAAATAAATTTCTAGGAAGTCCTTTAACTGGAAATCCTTCTATCCATGAATAGCATTTGAAACAGGAAAGACGTATGAATGCAGATACAGTTGGCCCTCAACCAATTGTGGGCTGAAAATATTTGGGGAAAAACTACATCTGTACTGAACATGTGCAGACTTCATATGAATATTCCTGAAACAAAAAACGATAGTGGCTATTTCCATTTTATTATACCATTTGTTTATGTAGTGAGAGACTGAACCTAGGGCCTTATGTATGCTAAGCCATGGCTGTACTCCTGAGTTACATTCCAAATCCTTATATTTGGTATTATAAATTATTTAGAGATGATTTAGAGAACCGAAGAGGATGTATGTAGGTTATATGCAAATATTGTAGCTTTTCTTCAAGACACGTGAACATTCATGGAGTTTAGTATCCATGGGGTTCCTGAAAGCAGTCCTTTACTATGGGATATCAGTATTTGTTTTCACTAAGCTCTAACCTAAGATTTATCCTTTTAATTATAAATATAAGCAAAAAAAGTAGCAGCAATACCTATGATATTGTCATCAGTGGAAATCATAAGATATTTAGTTATTCCAGATATCCCAAAATATCATTTAAACTAAAATTAAAATTACAGTAGTACAATAGCTATGTTGTTCTAAGAAGACATGTCACTTCCCTCCACCTCCTGGACAGTTAATGCTTATTGGAGGAGTGGTGTCACTCTTTTAAATGACATAGGCACAGATAAATTGTCCTTATTATATTTGCAAACTTCCCATACATGCTTGAGCAAGGAAATCAAATTAAACTTAGTGGACCAAACAGAAAACAAGAAGACATAGAAACAAGGACAGGGACTCATTGAGAAGAGTGCCAATGGGAAATGGAGGGGAATGAAGGGTTTGTAAAATGACTAGAATTCATTTTATAAATGTATGAATCTGCCAAACAATAAAATAATTTTTAAAAAAGAAATCATAGCAGTAACTGTTAAGACTCAATGGTAGGTAATGCTAGGTAACTTTATATAGTATATAAGTCCATGTTACTAAATTAGACATCTATGTCAATAGGTGTATTTATTGTATTTATTTTATGCCTTTAAAAATATTCTGACAAGTGTTCCATTGCCTATGCTAGATTGGCAAGAATGGAACCTGCAATAAAAAGGTCATAAATGTACTGTGTTTAGGCTGCCTGTGCCTCCACCCCTGTACTATCCATAGAGCCTTGTGAAAGCTGGATATTTATACTACCAATGAACTACATCCTTATCCTATATACATCTATTTTGTAGCATCTTATTTAATGGCTGTTTATGTAGCCAGCATTTTCTTTGTGCCTACTTATAATTACAGAGATGTCATTCTAGATTAGAAAGAAATACTGAGATGAGAATAAATTAATGTATTAGGAAGGCCTATATCCCCATTCCACTCTCTCTATATTCTTAGTCATTATTTTTTTGTTTGGGATTTTTTGGTTTGCATATGTGTGTGTTGTATGTATATCCTTGTGTGGGTATATGCATGTGTAGAGGACGGAGGTAAATGTCAGATGACTTCCTCTATCACTTTCCACTTTATTTTATGAAAAGTGGTCTCCTGCTGACACTGGAGCTTATTGACTGATTAAGCTGAGTGGCCGCTGACCTCTAAGAATCTGCCTCCCTCTACCCCTTGCCTTGCTGGAACTGGAGACATGCACCACTAATACCAACTTTTATGTGGGTACTGGGGATTGAACTCAGGTCCTCATACTTGAAGAGCAAGAATTCTACTCACTGACCCATCTCCTCATCCCCATCAGAGAGTTTGCTGTCACTTTTCACCCAGCACAAGGTGACTTAAGGCTGTATTTAGTATGGTAACTTTTTACCCACAAATTCCAGCCTTCTGGGCATACTATATGAGAACTCATTACTGTAGGGATCACTGGATTGGCAGGATGCTTAGGGTAACACTAAGCAAGCTGGCTAACCTTGCCTTACTCTCACAAGGTACTTGCTTTACTTGTTCCTGCCTTCTGGGCCTTTCCTGTTTCATTGTCAGTCCTGAAATAGATTTCCTCCCTGAATGTCTGGTGAGATTTATTTACAAAGTTATTCCTTGGGTCTAGTATTTATCAGAATTGTTTAGCTGGCAAAATGGTGTCTGCCTCCATGTTGGTGCTATTTGACCTTCGTGCTTAGGAAAAGCCCAAAGATACAAAAACTTAATACAGTTTAATATCATACTTATTCCATGGGGATTCATATCTTTGCCAAGTCCCTTCAATAGTGTGAATATTTTTTTTTGTAATTTAAACAAGGAAAAAAGCACCCATAAGTTTAGCATTCAGAAAGAAAGCTTAACTAGCACAAGGTTATTATTCCAGTTATACATTATATGAAACTTAACTCACATATTGTATAAAATTTTGTTTATAATTTTATTGTGTGTGTGTGTGTGTGTGTGTGTGTGCGCGCGCGCGTGTGCATTGTGTGTAACATGGTTGACATGGAGGTCAGAGGACAATCTACAGAGTTGTTTCTTTTCCTCCACCATGTTTGTCTGAAGGCTTCAGTTCAGATCGTCAGACTTGGTAACAAGCATCATCTTGATATCCTCAAAGCATGATATTTTATATGACCATATAGCAAGCCATCATTTGGCTGTGTTGTATAGGAAAATATCTAGTAGTATAAAATTTTCACTCTTTTTTCCCAATGGAAGCCTTCTATATTTTGTAAGAGGAAATTAACATATTGGTTTAAATAGTAAAGTCTGGACATAGACCTGTATTCAAACTTCCACATACTAGCATTATGATTATGTGTCTGTGATATAATATATATCTATGTTCTTATCCCCAGTGTAGAAACAATGACAGTGTGACTGTTACTGTGTTAAGAGGGGTAGTACATATGAAGTACCTAGTGAGTTGTATATCTAGATACATGAAAACAAATGGTTGTTTATTGTTACTGTATTTACTAGTACAACCACTGTCAAGGTTTTACTAAAGAAAAACCTTCAAAATAAAATCTCAATTGTCATTGGTGTAGGCCAGGGAATCTATTTCTAATGTTGTGACTCTGTCTAGTACTAATGAAATCCTCTGTAGCTACCTGATATGCAGTATTTTTAATTTAAAAAAAAAAGCTTCTAAGGATTTCTTTAATTCTACTTCCTTTGTGCGGAGGTATTTTCAGAAAGTGGGACCGTCTGTCTTTGCATATTAATGATTGCACACTTCCTTGCAGTTCAAGAGTTCTTTCCATTCACTTGGAAATATAATAAGCCACTTAAAACTTTCATTTTATGGCCAACTACATCTTGGCGAACGAACTCATAGCTTGTGTTTTTGAGTACCCATGAGGGAATTGTGTGATGCACCAAGACTACCAGAGATGGCAGGAAAGAAAATAATCTTTGCGTCCTGGCTTGTATCTCCTGATTAGTAACAGAGTCTATGAGGTTGATTGGGTTGAGCTCTCGTCTCATCCTGTATATAGCATAACTTCAACTTGCTGGTAGTTTATATGTGGGCTGTTGGCCAGAGGTCATCCTGGAAGAGGCAATATAGACATATCAGGAAAATGGTGGACTATGATGCACTAACTAAACTGTTAGCCTCTGAGAGTGGATAAAAGCTTCAATTTTGGTAGCTACTGGGAGTCTCACTCTCCTTCCCTAATAAGCTACTGTTACTTGAAATTTTTCTCTTTTCATTTAAAATAGAGTATGTTAATATTTTTCATTTAAAACATTTTGATTAAAATATAATTACATCATCCCCCCTCCCCCCGTTTTCCCTCATGCCTGATAGTTTGGTCAGTACCTGGCTTCTTCTCTTTGTGGTAGCACGTTTATATCGTACATATTTACCTCTCCCTGGAGAGAACAGTGAGACATAAATACAGGAAGTGTTAGCAGAAAACAGCAGTGTATAGAACCACAGACTTCATTATTAGAATAATTTTTAGTTATTGCTTTGATTAGTTGCTCCTTCATCCCAAGTCTGTCTATTCTTGTGCAGATGAGGGAAACTAAGGACCAAGAAAAGGATAAGAGATATTTATGTTGGTGGGTTGAGCCCATTATAGTGCTGTGCTGCTAGGCTTGGAACCCAGTTTTAAATTTGTTTTTATTCCACAATGTATGTGTGTGTGTGTGTGTGTGTGTGTGTGTGTGTGTGTGTGTGTGTGTGTGTATGGATATATAGACACTATATACCTGTACACACACACTTTGGTCATATTCTTCATTTTGTCTTTCTTACCCTCTTTACCTTCAATAGTGTGTGTGTGTGTGTGTGTGTGTGTGTGTGTGTGTGTGTGTGTGTGTGCGTGCTCTATTGCATTAAATTAAGGTTTCTTTCATGAGCACATGCGGGAGGTTACTTATTTGAGCAAGGACAACTTATCAGTTGCTACATCAGAATGATCCCCCCCCCACACACAATATTTCCTTGGATATAACTCTTTAGGGAGGGATGGAGTCTCATTACACCTGTCCTATTCATGTTGATGCGCCTAATCTTGTGCAGATCTTGGGAAACTATTCAATATTGCTGTGAGTTCATAGACAATGTTTACAGGATTCCTCTCCATCTTCTAGCACTTAATAGTCTTTCTACTGCATCTTCTATGATGTTCTCCAGGGTTTGATTTGGAGCAGGTAAGTGTAGATGCCTTGTGAAATCACTTATTCTCAGCACTTTGACCAGTTCTAAGTGTGTCTTAACTGAAAGCCATTGCAAAAGGAAACTTCTTTAAGGTTCAGAGTAAAATTAGTTTATGGATATAAGCACACATTTAGAGGACTGTTTGACTCCATGTCTGTTTAGTAAATCAATAGTAGTAGTTTCTCCACTAAGGCATATGACCTCCCCAGTCATGGGCTTTTGAGCAGGTTTACAGTACTGAGCATGACTTCCCTCCTGTGGAGTGGGTCTCAAATTCAATAAGAAAGTGGTTGGTTACTCCCATAACCATCATGATTCTATTGCAGTGGTTCCTCATGTTGAGGTGACCCCCAACCATATAATTATTTTCATTGCTACTTCATAACTGTAATTTTGCTGTTTTTATGAGTCATAATGTAAACATGTGTGTCCTGATGGTCTTAGATGACACCTGTGAAAGTGTGCTTCAACCCACCGAAGGGGTGTGGCACATTTTGCTTATTAGAAGGTTGATGTTGTAGCTTGGAAAATTCATAGCAGAGAAACTAGTGTTTTTTGTTGTTGTTGTTCGTTTGTTTTTTGTTTTTTTAAATTACCTTGCTCCTACAACTATCTACTAGTGCCATAAATAAGCCAGGCTGTAGACCAGAGGTAAGAAGAGAATGCTGAGGGCTGCAATTGGCTGGTGTAGGTGGGGAATAGTTTCTGGAAGAAGTAAAGCCAATATTTTCTTCCTCTTTGTAGTAGAATGATTTGCATTCTTGTTTGTCTCTTGGTGAAACATTTTCTGCAGCTGCATTTTTATCTTCAGTAATATGGTTGAGAATATGGCTAGGTTATGACTTATGTCAATATTTTACCTTTCTTCACACCAGTTCCTTATTTACTCAGTTTATTGGCATTTGGATTTCTTTCTTCAAATTTGGACAGAGACATTTGTGCAATCTCTTATTGAGCACAAAGCCAGAGAACCAATTTGCTTTCTTTCATCTCATCCTAGATCAGTGTGCGTGTAACCACCATGGATGCAGAGCTGGAGTTTGCCATTCAGCCCAACACCACTGGCAAGCAGCTATTTGACCAGGTAAGGGAGAACCTTGTTGCTTAACCACTTCTTCTGTCAACAGGTTTCATCACAGTGCAGACTAGTCATTCATCTTATGGTTTGGAAAAGATATTTTCTTCTACTTGCCCTTCCAAGGAAGGGGAAAACAAAGGCTGGCTCCAGACTTAATTAAAAAGGAGGCAAAGTTTAATTTTGGCAACCTGAAATCTCAGTCTCATTGCCCTTATGCATCCTGTCCTTCATCCTGTACAAAAGAGACAAGAGACAAGGAGTATGATTCTATGCTAGATTTGTTAAAAATATGTATATACTTTCCTTTCAACTTTTAAAGATGTGCTATCTATCTATCTATCTATCTATCTATCTATCTATCTATCTATCTATCAATCATTTACCTATGGAGAAGTCTCTTTTTTTAAATCCCAGGGTGTCCTTGAACTTACTATGCAACTTAGGATGGTTTCTAACTCAAAATCCTTATTCCTCAGCCTCTCAAGTGGCAAGAGGCAAGTTGTCCTCTCACTTCCATATGCTGACTGTGGCATGTCTGGCCATGTACATGCTTACTTTATAGGACTTTTACTTTTATGAAAATGTAATATTATTTATATAGTTACCATTATCTAAAAAAACTTATTCCTGTGACATATAGGGTTGTACAAAATCCCAGATCAGAAATGGACAAGACAATAAGAAAACCCATATAGCTTGGAAGAAAATATTATATATAGGCACATGGTAGAATAGTAAATGATGGCTTCCCTTCTAATACCATGATGGATTTTGTTTTATTTATCTATTAGAATTGAGAGATAGGCTTGATGATCTAAATTTGGATTTAGTTGGAACTTAGTCCTTCTGTGGAGTTGTGATTTTGTTTTGAATGGTGTAGGGTAATCACTGATTGTTAATTTGTGAAAATATAAGTTAGTTTGAGGCAGTTTTAAACACATAAGTAATGTATTGACATTCCCATAGCTCACAAGTGATTACAGTACTAGTCTGCAACGAGTGAATGCATTTTGATCATATTAAAGTTTTCATGTGGATTACATATTGCAGAGCTTTTAAAAGGGCAGACTAGTGAATTTGAAAGGAAACTGGATAGAAATTAAGAAATAATTCTGATTTCTAGAGCTGACTTTGCCACTAATTTCTTGTTTCATGCAAACATTTCTGGGGACCTCAATTTCATATCGGTAAATGGTTTTTCAAATTTAGTTATCTCTTAAAAATTTACCACTGCCACTTTTTCTACACATCTTCTTCTCCCCCTTCTGTATTCCCATTGTTTAGAGTTCAAACAACCCTTTTCTGTAAAAGAAGGAAAATGCCTCAATTTAGTTTGTATGAGGAGACAGAACATCTCTTGGATTGGCTTCTAGCAGTCTGTAAGACAAACATGAGGAGGTGTCCACTATACTGCATAAGCTCCGGGTCCCTTGGTTTAGATAGTAATGTTTTAGGAAGAGGTGTGGAGGGGAGAGTATCAGTCATGTTGGATTTTACTTTAGATCCATCTTAGACTCTTTCCAGAGTTCTGATTCTACCCACTCCTCTCCCAAACCAAATGCTCAGTATACTCTCCCTTCCCTGTGCTTACCACTAGGGTTTGTCCTGCTGAAGACATGATTTGGAGCCTGGAACAAAAAATAATTGGTGGGCAAATTTTTCTTAGTTTCAAAAAACCTTTACTTGGTAATTCATTGTTAGTGTTGGTTTGTTTTATGTACCATGCCTGTAGTTTTGTAGGAGGCCCCTTTGGCTGTGAGCCCTGGGCAGATTGGAATGGTAATTTTGGGGGACAGGGAGAGGAATGAGGTCTTTGTTTATAACTCTGGCTGACATGGTACTTACTACCACTTAGAGCAATCTTCCTGTCTTAGCCACCTGACTACTGGAATTATAGACATGTGCAAGCATTCCTAGAACGGGGCCCTTAAGAGATTTTAATTTTTCATAATCATTGAGAAAAGGACTGAGGGAGAAAATCTGGGCAAGCAATATCTTGGGGATTATATTTATTGAGCATCTACTATAGATTATCCCTGGGTAGGTACTTAAGATAAAATTTCATTTAGATTAGAGTGACTCTGAAGTTGGATGTGGTAGCCTGTAATCTCTGAAGATAGAGGCAGGAAGATCAGGAGTTCAAGGTCACTCTCAAGAGTATAGTGAGCTTTAATTGAGGCCAGGCTGAGCAACAGGAGATCCTGTCTCATCAGACAAACAAACAAATGAAAAAGTGACCTTGAGTTCTATTATACAATGTGATGACTATTGTTAGTAACAGTACATTCAGTACATTATATTCTTGAAAAATGGTGAATTGGTTTGGAAGTGATAAATATGTGAGGTTTTACATATAGCTTGATTCTTTTATCATTACAATGATCTTGTCCCTAAGAGGACAAAGAATAATTTGGCAGGTTGTGTCACTAGCAAGTTGTGATATCGAGTTTCAAATATAGTTCTGAACAAACCTATTTTTCTCCCACATCAATACAATTTGTGGGGCGGATGAGGGTGCTATAGCTTGAAGATGTTGCTGAGAAGATGGGTTTTCTGTCTCTAGGTCCCCTGAGAGGCTACTATAGAAAAAAGAGTACAGCCACCCTGTAAGGCCCAAAGGGCCAGAGCTGTACTATCACAGGGGAAAATTATTGGAGAAAATGTCTGAACTTGACAAGATACTAAGCAACTATCTTGCAAATGAGGATGAGAATCCCCAGAGGTTCATGTGCACAGGTTGGGTGAGGATGTGTGCTCTTCCCTTTCTCTAGTTTGATAAAGCATAGGGAAGAAATTCAATCTATCTGACTTGGAGACCCATCATTCAAGAAAGCCCTTCTGGAAGAACTGGGGCTCAAAAGGAATTGCTTAAAGCTCTAGGGCTATTCTAAGGCTCAGCAGGCATCTGGCTTATGACCAGAAAGGAAGTAAAAGAAAGAGGAAGCATATTTCTTGGCACCCAGTGATAAATAATACGCAACAATGGGAAACCATAGCTTGAGGAGGCCCAGGGCCTGGTGGGAAATGGGAATGGGGCCCACAATTGCACCCACTTACTTCTGTTTCTTCTTGTGAGTGTGCTCGCTACCAGGAAGGACAAAAAGAACATATTTTGCTTCAGGCATGCGGCATTTGCTTGCTTAATCTCTTAAGGCACATTCTTCAAATGACTTCATCTTGAATTTTGTACGTGCCACTAGGTGGCAGGCCTACCACTATGAATAACACTACTTTTGGTTTTTGAGATTATAATAGAATTACAGCATTTCTCCCTTCCATTTCCTCCCTCCAAACCCTCCCATAGGTCCCGTCCCCACTCTCCTTCAGATTCAGGGCCTCTTTTTTTCACTAATTTCTATTGCACATATATATGTGTATGTATATAGAGACCTTGCCTTTCTTCTCAGCCATTCTATTAATCTTTTTAAGAGCCAAATGTATGGGGAACATCCTGGGAGTTCAGCTGAGGAAACAATAAAATCACAAAGCTTTCTGACTCAGTAAAATACTTATGACTGGCTGACTTTGCATTAGGATCTCTTTTTTCTGGATTTATTTTATAGGAGGATTAACATTAGGGCATTAATATTAGTAGTATCCCCATTACAGATGAGGGATTGAGGGGGAAAGGTTCTGCTTAATGTCATAGAGCCATAAGGAGAGAGTGGTACAGCTCAAGCCTGAATTTGGGTAGATTGTACTTTTTCCCAGTGCCTTCTGTCAGTTATACCCTGTGTGAGCTTCCTTTGTTTAGCCTACTCTCTAAGCAGAAACTTGGCTGAGTATCATCTGTTCTGTGAAGAAGATGCTCACTGGTGTTGAAGCTGTGTGGAGCAGAAGAAGCAGAGGTTGTGGTAGCATCTTACAGATTTTTCCAGTTAAACCTCCATTTGTTTTTAGGCGGGTGGTGATGGAGCTTGTAATGCTGCTGCTTGTAATAGATGCTGAGCTTGTAATAGAATCTTACTGCACTTCAGCTGTCTGGACACTGATGCAGTTTTGCACATAATTTCTCATACTGCATTTTTCTTAAGGTTTGACCTTGCTTATGATGCAGCTCTGGGATTCTAAGGTGGCTCATGATGTTGCTGGCTTGTTACACAGATAGATACAGGTAGTAGTCAAGGAAGGTGGCATGTGACACTGACTCTTGAATTGACTTCTGCAAGTAAAAAAGAGGTAAATGGGATTCTGTCTTATACCCTGAAACTCCTAGAAATTAGCAATGATTTTCTTACAAGCAAATCTGTTTCTTTTATTGGACTTCAGTTTTCTTTCTTTGTAGTTTTTTTATTGCCATCTATGAATTACAAATAATAATTGGTAAACTTGTTATTTTTCAAGACAGAGGTTTTCTGTGTAGTAGTAGCCCTGGCTGTCCTGGAACCCACTCTATAGACCAGACTAGCTTCAAACTCAGAGGATCACTTGTCTCCCTCTTGAGCACCAGGATTAAAGGTGTGTGCCACTTTCCCAGCTAGTCCCTCTGTGACTTTCAAGTCAACCTTCTGCCAACCAGTGAGTTTCCTTATGGCCATTTACAGAAGCATGGGTACCAGCTGATAACTGCCTGTAGATCTTCCAGGATGGGTGTGGCACCACAAAGCCATTTCAATGACAGGATGTTAACTTAAATTTTATGTAGGTCTCATGTGGGCAATCACAGCTGCTGTGAGTGAGTTCATGACTGCACTGTCCAAAGCTGACAGTAGTTCTTATAAGTGAGATGCACACTTAATTTGAAGGCAGTTTGATAGCACATCACTGGTTTTCACTTTACTAGCCTATGCTGCGTGAACCCTGTTTACTCTCCACAGTCTATTTTGGGAAATAGTGCTGAGTACAGAATAGAATTCACAGTCTCTAGGTTTTTTTGTTTGTTTGTTTGTTTTTGTTTTGTTTTGTTTCCCACTCATCTTGATTCATGATGCTTTTGGTGCATACCCCAAGGCATGTTTCTTATAGCCCTTCACTGTGTTCCACTGCTTAAGGCTTTCTCAAGGACAGCTTTGAGGAACTCTAGCTTAGGTCGTATGATCAGGGAATCTGGTACCAAAGGGAGCAAATACATTTTCCCCAGGGGAAGGAGCCATTTGTCAATATTATAAGGACTCTACTTACTGGATCTACAGGGTGTATTCCTAGAAAAAAGAGCTTGATAGTTTTCTGTTAACTTGAAAAGCAGGGTCTTCTTCCCCTCCCCCACAAAGCCCTGCCACACCTGAAATGGAGATCTTGGCTACTATAAAAATTGGAAATGAGTAATTCTTGGCTCAATTTCCTTGTTCTTGGAATTGGAAATGGAGCCTGGAGTTGCCTGATCAAATGGACCCCATCACTCCATGGACCACAATTGGCGATTTCCTTGTAGCCTGTAGTCACAGGTCATCTCTTTTTGTCTTTGTTCTTTTTCAATATCAGTTCTGACTTCAGACTGTATTTCCTTCCTCCCATATCCTCACTTTGGAACTTGAGCATCAGCTGAGAGAATGTTCATCTCTCCAAGCTCAAGAGCTTAAGGAAGTGGAAAATTCATATAATTTTGATTTCCCTATTCTCACAAAGAAGAGACAGTGTTTCTATCAAAATCCCCTCCAGTCCTCGGTTTTCTGAGCCACCACAAATGGCCTCTTGGTTTAGGTAAAGGCCAATTGTTGCTTTACCAATTATGTTCCTTTTATGCCCCACTTTTTCAGTACCTAAGCATGTTAGCCCTGTGGTCTATACTGTTTTCAATGGGTCTTTTTCTGTCTCCAGGATCTGAATGTTTATGGAACTTTTCTTCTTCTCACCAGTTGCATTTGGGTTAGAATTCTGAAAACCTCATGGAAAAAAATCAGAATTATTAGTTGAATCCTATGTTAAATGTAGGACAAGAAAGAGATGTGAAAAAAATTCCCAGACCCATCCCTACATGTGGGATCATTTAATAATTGTCCCTCCCCAATTACATAATGAGGAAGTTGGTACTAGTGGTGTAATCAATAAAGAACAGCTGTGAAATTTGAATTGGTGACACCAATGACTGTCAATTCAGTCAATTATTATGACTTTCATAAAAACCTAAAGGCCTAAGTTGGGGGGCTTCTACATAGCTGGACCAGTGGAAGTTCCTGAAGGGACATAGGAACTCTGTACTCCTTTAGTGCACCTCCATCTCTGCACCTTTTCTATATGTTCATCTCTGTCTTTTAAAATGTGCCTCCTTTGTTAATTTGAGACAGACATTCAATATGTAGCTCTGGCTGGCCTCGAACTTGCCGTGTAGAAAAGGCTGGTCTTGAATTCACAGAGACCAGAGACCAGCCTGTCTCCGCCTCCCAAGTGCTCAGATTAAGCCTAGCTCCTCCCTTTTGGCACAGGATCTCATGTAGGCCAAACTGGGCTCAGTGCTGACATTGAGTTTCTGATCCTCTTGCCTCCACATCCTCTTGAGGTCTGGGATTACAGGCTTGCATTACCACGCAGTACGTAATATCCTTTATAGCAAATAGAAAAACAAAAATGATAAAGGACAATATATGAGAGTACCCCAGAAAGATATGATACAGGAGTTAACCTGAGAATCTTTGTCTACAGTCTCTAATCATTCTAGAAGCAGGGGGCTATATAGCATTATAGGAGAAGGAATAGTGGCAGAAACTATGAGAATTCACTTGATTTAGAAACACAACATAATTTAAATCTTGACTCTGTAACTTCCTATCTGCCTGCACCTTGGGCATGTCATTTCATTTGTGGACTTTTAATATTGCTATCTGTAAAGTGGGTATCACTGTACTTCTTTCATAGAGCTCTTTTGAGAATTGAAGATGATAATAGATGTAAGTAAGCTGATAACAGTTCCTTCTTTTTCTTTCATTATTATGTATTAAACATATGTTAACTGTAACTTGTGACATTTTCCTACACATACAAGTATTATATTTTGATTATAGTGATCCTCTTTTCATCCAGTGGTGTCCTTGTCCTTTTTCTAAGTAGTTTTCCTTCTACTTCTATGTTCTTTTTTTTTTTTTTAAATCTGGACTCCTTGTATGACAGTAATTCCATTTAAAATGCATTTCTCTTAATTATTTAACAATTTTATACATTCTACAATGCATTTTCATCATATTCACCTTTCTCCAGCTACTGTCAGACCCTCTCCCTCCCAACCCACAGAGTCTAGTTATTCTTACCAGTATGTTCATAGGTATAGAGTCATTCACCAGAGTGTAGGACACCAACTAAAGGCCACATCTTTGAAGAAAATGGGCTCTCACTGCTCTGGAAGCCATTAACTGACAATAGACATCAGTTCTTGACTGCTGCTTTAAGTTTGTTTGCTTTCTAGACTGCAGTACCTTAAACCCTTTAAAGTAGATCTAAGTTGGTTCCACCTTTATGTTCTTTACTTCCTGGCATGGGATAGATAATAAACCAGTGACTGTTTTGTCTTTTCCAGGTGGTGAAAACAATTGGCTTGAGGGAAGTTTGGTTCTTCGGTCTGCAGTACCAGGACACAAAAGCTTTTTCTACTTGGCTGAAACTCAATAAGAAGGTAATCACTTACTGCTGTCAGAAGTTGTTCCAGCTAATAACATATGCTTGCTAGCAAAACTAAGATACTTAGTACTCTGTTGAACAACAAAAGAAACAGTGTTTAGAGTGTCCATTTAAAAAGTTACATTGGGGGGGGGGCAACCATATGTAGCCAGCTATCCTAAGTCAGAGATTTTACATGTTGATGGAGGATTGTGTCATTTGTAGATAAAAGTTGTTTTCTAATCTGTCTGCATGGTTGGTTCTGTAGCTTTCATCACTCCCACCCTCCTTTTCTATTTTGAGAAAGGATTTCTTGTTGTAGGCTGGCCTCAAGCTCTGTGTAGCAGATGGTGACCTTGAACATCTGATCTTAGTGCTTCCTCTTGAGTGTTGGGACTACAGGTAGCCCAATAACATTCTCCTACTGATTACTTTCATCAAAATATAGGCAGAGGACTGAACCGAGGCAAAGTTGTTGTGTTTCAACTTTGACTTCTGAGCAAGAAGGTCACTCCAAAAGGAGTGGAGAGGATTCTTTAATTTAGACTTTTTGTGGACCAAAGCTTCCAGTGGTTTAAGGTGGTGAGATCCCTTTCTCGAGGTCTGCAGGACTCTAAGAAAGAGCCCAAACACCTTAAACATGTGCAGACACCTGGAGGACTTCCCTCTCCATACCCCCAAAACTGGTTGACTTTGACCTTACAGGTCTCAATACTGTGCTGTGGCTCATTTTGTTGATTGTGTTTAAAGGTGGGCATCTCACTTTTACTTCAAAGATCTTGTTTTATTTATGAATGGAGACTTTGTAGAATTACATTTATTTACTATGTGTGTGTATGTGTGCATGCATGCATGCCATGTCAGTTCTTCTATTTTGTTGTTTCCTGGGATCTAAAAGAGGCCAGTGGCCTTGGAAGCAAGTACCTTTACTCTCTGACTCATGCTGCTGGCCCCAACAGTAGCTACTATTGCTAGACAAAGTATGAGCCATTTTCAGGCTTTAGAATGTCATGCGGTAACTGTCTAGCGCAATTCGGCAGCTTCAACCAGATTTGCTCTTCTCCAGTAGTTTGTAACATAAGAGAATACTTGAAAGAGGAGCTTTAGGGATAGCATATATTCTCAGTTCAGCTCTCAAGAGCATTGTCTGTTCTTACAGAGGATCTGGGTTCAATGCCCAGCACTGACATAGCACCTCACACATGCCTGTAACTCTAGTTCTAGAGTATCTAATGGCCTCTTCTGACCAACATAGGTGCCAGCCATGCACTTGACATAGCACCCACACATGGGAAAATATAAAATACAATACATTTTACACAAGAAGCTTACAAGACAGGAGTGTTCTTAAACCTACTCCCAGAATTTGAAATCATTGAGCTGTATTATCAGGTAATGGTAGCTTCTGTCATCAATGTGTATTAGAAATTTTAAGAAGAAAGTTTCCAAAAATTTCCAAGGGGAAGAAATATATGTAGGATTCCCCAGTGACTTCTGTGTTTCAGTTTAGTTCAGTTTGATTTAAATTATGAGGAGAATGGCCTTCCCAGGCTTTGGAGATTATTTGGAATTAAATTCTCTCAGCACTCTTCCACTACCTTACAGACACTCTCCCATCAACAAAATCTATTATTTTAGAGCCTGTATAACCTACTTGATCCTCCCAGGTGACTGCACAGGATGTGCGGAAGGAAAGTCCGCTGCTCTTCAAGTTCCGGGCCAAGTTCTACCCAGAGGATGTGTCTGAGGAACTGATCCAGGATATCACTCAGCGCCTGTTCTTCCTGCAAGTGAAGGAGGGCATTCTCAATGATGACATCTATTGCCCACCTGAGACTGCTGTGCTGTTGGCCTCCTATGCTGTCCAGTCTAAGTATGGTGACTTCAATAAGGAAGTGCACAAGTCTGGCTACCTGGCAGGAGATAAGCTGCTGCCCCAGAGGTGAGGTGGTACCCTGGTCTCTTTGGCCTGGCTAAAGTGGGTAGGGGGTAGCAACCAAAGTCTAGCTAATCCCCACTCCATAAGGAGTTCCAGATAAGTTTCTGGTTCTGTCTAAAGACTGTTGTGCTGCTCAGAGAGACATATTTGCGTAGCGTATTATATCTTATTGTATTTCCGGTCCCCAAACAGCATTTTCCCCCTTTCTCTCTCTGATTTCAAAGCTTCATTACCCTGGAGATAGGTGCTTACGTAGAAGTAAAGATGTGTTGATTTGTTTTGTCCTCCCCCGTTCCCATTTCTTCCTCACTGATGAGATTTTATTTTAGAAATTCACAGGAGAGAAAGAGAGAAAAATATGCAAGTCACGGGTAACATTCTACAGAGTTTTCTGATTTTGTAAACTTCAAAGGTGAAAGCTCTTAAACACTTAATAACTTTTGTTTTAACATCATGACAATGCCAAATAAACAAGGCAAACTGTTTCTTTATTTTCTGCCTCAGGAAAGAGAGATTCAGAGGCACTATCTTTGATTTGCCCCATCTTTCACATTTGAAACAGAACTGACCTGAACCTCCAATGTCTTGATTATTTTTTTTTAACCTTGGAAGTTTTGTTTCATTTTGCAAAAGGCACTCCCGTAGGCTTTTGGATTAGAACAGGAGAAGAAAAACTAAGCAACACTGATTTTGGAATCCCTAGTGGAATTGGAGCTGTGGCCTGTACACATGCCATTAGAAGATATCAGAGATAGTAACTGTGCCCTAGGAAACTTTTGTAGTCAGTGTTACGATGTCTGAAATGACATATTTAAAACAAGTCTTGTTTAACAATCTGGTAGAATTATGGGTCAGTCTTATTGGTTTCCTTTAGAGTAGTATGGGACTATTTCCTTGCCCTGTGTCCAAAGGTGTCTTGCAAATAACAGCTCTTGGTCCCGAGGGTGTGTAGAAGAGAATATCCCTACTTATCTGTATTGTTAGCCCCCAACACAGACTCCTGATGTATTATTGTTGAGTTTGGAGATGCAACACATTATTAGCTTTGTGGTTAAAGGAATAAATCCTTTTAATCCTTTAATCCCAGCACTTTGGAGGCAGAGGCAGGTGAAGCTTTATGAGTTTGAGGCTGGCCTGATCTACATAATCAGTTTCAGGATAGCCAGAGCTACATAATAGAGAGACCCTGTCTCAAACAAGCAAACAAATAAATACATAGATGAATCTCTGTCTCAGACAGACGGATGGATGGATGGATGGATGAAGAGGATGATTCCATTGTCCTGTTTGGTCATCTCTCTTGGAACTCTTTTAGGAAGTTCCTTATATTTCAACTCTACTTTTCAGTATGAATCCAGCAGTACCCCAGTGGGCTAACTTCACATTTTCATCAACTCTGTAAAGAGCTAAGTGAGTGTCCCTCCCATCCTGCCTGTGATCGGTACTTTTCTGATCATTCACCTTTTCTGATCATTCACTGTTTTTCTAGAGTCTTGGAGCAGCACAAACTCAACAAGGACCAGTGGGAAGAGCGGATCCAGGTGTGGCATGAGGAACACCGAGGCATGCTCAGGTAAGCCTCTCCTACCAGCTGTGAACATCACTGTCTTTGCAAGGAGAATGAGGATGGGGTCTACAAAGAAGAGGCAAATGATTAGGAATATTGGTGGATTTTAAGACAGAGATTTAGGGATGATGGTGGTACTTAAACATGGAAGTCAAACTGGAATCATTGTAAGACTATGTTTTAGTTTTAGGTGTTTTTTTTTAATGTAAGGACAAAATGTTAATGCAAAAGACTGTAATTTGAGAACCTTAATTATCTAATGAGGACATTATTTTTGTTTATTATTTTGCATGGTGTGTGTGTGCGTTGTGTGTGAGAGTGATATGTGTTGTGTGGATGTGTGTATGTGTCACAGTGAGCATTTGAAGATCAGAGAGCAAGCTTCAGTAGTGGTTCTCTCACCATCATGGGTTCTAAATATTGAATTTAGGTAGTCATGTTGTATGTCAAGCACATTTATTCACAGAAGCACCTCACCATCCCAGATCAAAGTTTTGATTTTTAAATTACTACATTCATATATATTTTGTGTGATACACACATGCAGGATCTGTCTCTTGTACGTACATGCATATGCCTGTGCACCATTGCTTCATGCTGTGATGCATATGTGGAGGTCAGAGGCAACTGTTGGGAGTCTATTCTCTTCTAGTCTATCATGGAGGTCCCAGTTATTGTACTCAGATTGTCAGACTTGCTGGTCAGTGCTCTGACCAGCTGAGCTATCTTGCCAGCCCCAGGAGTTTTTTTTGGGGGGGGGGAAATAATCTTAGTATGTAGCCTAACTGATCCTGAACACACAATCCTCCTACCTCTAACTACCAAGTACTGGGATTACAAGTGATGCTGGGATTACAGGCACATTCTACTACTCCCTACATCCTAAACAGTTTTGACTGCATTGAAAAGGAGGGGACATTAGGATCTCAAGGAAGTTTCTGGGCTACCTTGTGATTCCACCCCTAAAATGAAATGGTAAAATAGCTCTCTCTAAATATTGTAAAAGTATTTGATGGTCGAGGAACAAATGTCATCTTATCATTAGCACTCTTGTCTAAATTCTGCTAGGAATGCAGATGGCACAATGGAAAAGAGAGATGATAGCTTTTGTAAAGCTGATATTCCCGAAGACAAGGGATAGCCTTTCCTTATACTTTGGGCTTCTGTCAGCAGTTTTTATTTAATAGAACTGATGCATATTCTTATTATTCATCATTTGCTTACATTCTATATATTTCCCAAGCCTATGAGCAATACTGTTGTCAGAAATATAGATCAAGCTGGCTTTTTTATGTTGCTGGGTCTGATGTGGGAGCACTACTGTGTGACAATCCCTCTCTCCAATTCTTCATCATATAGGGAAGATGCTGTCCTGGAATATCTGAAGATTGCTCAAGACCTGGAGATGTATGGTGTGAACTATTTCAGCATCAAGAACAAGAAAGGCTCAGAGCTATGGCTGGGTGTGGATGCTTTGGGACTCAACATCTATGAGCAGAATGACAGGTATATCACAGACTTCTTTTAAACATAGGTGTCATGCCTTATCACAGAGCAAGGCTATACCATTTGAGTCACACCTCAATTATTTTTCTACCAAATGAAGTCCAGCCAAGATGTTTGTATAGCTTCCTTAATCCTATATTAACTAAAGTTGTACTATCATTATGGTAGGCACTAGCCACATGTGACTATTGAGCATTTGAAATGTTATTACAGCTGAGATGTGTCACAAATGGAAACTACATGCCACACTTTGAAGAACTACTATGAGGAAAAAAGTGTACTAATCATCTTTCTATACCTGTAACAGAATTCCTGGGAGAAATGAACTTAAAGGAGGAAAGATAAATTTTTGGCTTGTGTATTTACTTGATATAGCTGCTTTGGGTTTGTATTGAGGTAGAATTTTATGGTGGAGAGCATGTAGTTGCTGACCTCACAGCAGCCGAGAAATAGACAGTGAAAGAGAAAGGGACTGGAATCTCAGTATTTCCTTTGAGGGTATGCCCCCAATAAACTACTCCCTTCAAGCCCCATTCACAAAATTCCGCCATCACTAATAATACCATTATCTGGGAATCTAGCCTTCAACAAATGGGAGCTCATTTGATATCTAATACCTAAATTATTCTGGATATGGTGGTACATGCCTATTATCCTAGCAATCAGGATGTGCCTGCAGTGAGAATCAGAAGTTCAAGGCCAGCCTTGGCTACATGGTTAGTTCAAGGCTTTTTTGGTATAGGGTTGCCATTGTTCTGATGAAATACCATGATCAAAAGCAACTTACAGAGAAAAGGGTTTAATTTCACTCACTCTGCCATATTTATCGTTAAAAGCAGTGAGGGCAGGGTGCTGAAGCAGGCAGGGAAGGAACCCAGAGGCAGAAGCTGATGCAAAGACCATGAAGAAATGCTGCTTACTGGCTTACTCCCTTTGGCTTGCTCAGCCTGTTTTTTTTTTTTGGGGGGGGGGAGTGGAGACAGGATTTCTCTCTGTGGCTTTGGAGCCTGTCCTGTAACTAGCTCTTGTAGACCGGTCTGGTCTTGAACTCACAGAAATCCACCTGCCTCTGCTTCTCAAGAGCTGG
The DNA here is from genome assembly GCF_943737965.1 of Phodopus roborovskii. Lineage (NCBI taxonomy): Eukaryota > Metazoa > Chordata > Mammalia > Rodentia > Cricetidae > Phodopus > Phodopus roborovskii. Next base: position 263,967 of record NW_026125868.1, read on the forward strand.
GATTAAAGGCATGCACCACCACTGCCCGGCAGCCTGCTTTTTTATAGAACCTAAGAAGACCAGCCCCAGGATGCCATGACACCACCCACAAAAGGGTGGGCCCCCCAATAACTAATTTAAAAATGCCTTATAGTCAGAATTTACGGAGACATAATTTTCAGTCGAGGCTCTGTCTGTTGATTGTAGTTTATGTCAAATTGACATAAAACTAGCCCTCCTGGGCTATGTGAGACCTTGTCTCATCTGCTTCCCCATGCAAAAATAATACAATTTACAGTGATGTAAAAAAAAAAAATCTATATTTTTAAATGTCGATTTATATGTTCAAATGATTATATTGGGTTCTGTAGGGTTAATTAAGCCTTTACAATTAGGTCATCATATTTCCTTTCTCTCCATTTTCCTATAGCTACTAGGAAATTTGTAAACGTGACCCTTATGATTTTTGGACTTTGCTGAGCTAGAGTCTGCCTTGTGAGGGTTCATAAAGTTCACATCTCATGGTGCAGTGACTTTTGGCCTAGAAGTCTTGCTGTAGTGTTGTCTTTCTTGTTTGTCCACACCCTCTTGGTCGGCTCTTGGTAAGGATGAAATTAGATTATTAGTCCATTTACCGCTGCAATCTGAGTTCATTATTTATCTTCCTGAAGTTAATAGTTTTATGTAAAAGGTTTTCTGTTAAATTACTGCAGATCCTCTGGAAGGTTTTTATAGAATGGAACAAAACAAAGGGCAACAAGTAATGAGAGTAGCTGAGTTAATGTTAATCTATCTCCTCAAGGGAGAAGTTTGTGTTAGGGGATTGGTAGTGAAGGTAAGGCATTAGGTCCTTTTCCTTCTTGCTTTGTCATTGTCGTGATGTCATTGGCCTCTGTTTCTACAGACTGACTCCTAAGATTGGCTTCCCTTGGAGTGAAATCAGGAATATCTCCTTCAATGATAAGAAATTTGTCATCAAGCCTATTGACAAAAAAGCCCCGGTGAGTGATTCCCTCCTGATGATGCATGACAGGTTTCTGCCAAGGCTTAGATAATTCTAAGAACAAACACGTCATTGGATGTGTCTGTACCAGTTATACACAACAGAACAAGAAGCACAAATGGAAAGTAAAGTGTAAGAGGAAGCTGATGCCAAGAAGTGGCCATGCAATATCCTTTATTTGTTCCCTCTCTATTATCAGACTCCCTTTGTGGGTGGGTGAGGTGAGCTACAGGTAGTCTTAAGTGCTGCTGCTTTGCCACTGCCTCCCCTTCCTAAGTCCCTAAAATGTACTTCCTGTGTATTTGCCTCATGTTTAATTGTGGGAAGAAGTCAGAGCCAGAAGTTCAAATCCAAAGGTGACATTACCAATTTACCTTTTAGAACTATTAATAAAAGAAGATTAAACATTTACGTTATACACATTTTTTTACCCAGGAGTTTTTAAGACAAAGTTATACTCTAGCCCAACCTGGTCTAAACTTAAAGTAACCTTCAGGCTTCAGCCCATGAATGCTAGAATTACATACATGTATTATCATATCCTCTAAAATGTGCCTTTTATTTGTTACATTTAACTTGTTAATTTATTTAGTATGTGGTAATAATAATTTAAAAAAGAGATCATGAGTTTTAGGGAGGCACACAAGTAGGATGGAGGTAAAGTGGTCAAGTATGTAGTTCTCAATAAAATAAAAAGCTAGCTGAAAACAAAGGCTTTTTAAAACAAATGACAATCATGATAATTGGTGCTTAAGAAATTTAGATATTTGTGTACTTACAGCTTGCTTTCTTGTAACTAGAATACACTTTTCAGAGATTATAGAAATGGTTTAAACACCCATGATGTACCTTTTGTCTAGAGTATTGTCTATCTTATAGGAGGTCCTTTGATACTCATTTAAGAACTGTAGTTAGATCTCAGGTAGAGAGATGTGACATTGCTCACTTAAGAGTTAATTCAGTTGGGCCAGTCAATCACTAGGCCTCTGAAAAGTCAGTCCAACCTGCGCTAAGGTAAAGAAGTAATAGAAATAATTATCTCTTTAATGAGATAGTGTGCTTTTCCTTCCCCGAATTCCTACCCGATAGTTTAATTCCCATTAATTGCCATGATGTTGGATATGCTTATCTTACTATATCCTGATGCAAAGGAATATAACTCTTCCCTTTTCTTCTCTTCTGTGGCTTTGTTTCAAATGCTGACCAGAACCTATATATGCTTTCTCTGGTGCTTTGGGTTTTTTCACACTTTGTGTAAAGATCTCCCTGCAATGTGGCTACTTTCCCACCATGTGGCTGACTTCCGTAGCTTAACTTAAGGTCATGGCCCTCTTATTCTCCTGCCTATGAATTAATAATGAACTTATTTTGAAAACTGAAAAGAAAAAAATACTGAAGAAGAAAAAGACCCTTCTGATAAAGTGTTTTAGGGTGCTATTTTATTTTAAAGGTTTCCTTTTCAGTTTTCCACGTTTATTTTGTGTGGAGGAGGTGGAATGATATGCATTTCATGATGCACATGTGGAGGGTAGAGGACAACTTGTTAGAACTGGCTTTCTTTCTCTATGTTGTTTGTTGGCATCAAACTCTTGTTGTCAGGCTTGGTGGCAGTTCCTGAGACATCTTGCTGGTCCCAGGCTGCTTTTCATGAGCAGAGTTGGTAAAAAATGGTGGTTTGGTGGAAAAAGCACTTGATGTCAAAGATAAGAAACATAGGTTCTAGCCTTAAGTCTACCACTTCCCTGACAACTGACTTTGGGAAAAATCATTTCCTTACTCTTGTAATTAGTATTCCCACTGCGATGCAAATGATTGCATTACATAGTCTTCCCAGTTCTTTTGGGTTTAGAAACCAGAAGGTCACTTTCACCTTTCCCCCCAACACTTTAAAAAATGTATAAATTTATTATTTTATTCCTGGTGTGTATATGCATGGATGAGTGTGCTGCAGGGCATATGTGAGCCATCTGGTCATCCCTAAACACTCAACTGCTCTGTTCCCTCCAGGACTTTGTGTTCTATGCTCCCCGGCTTCGGATTAACAAGAGGATCTTGGCCCTGTGCATGGGGAATCATGAGCTGTACATGCGTCGGCGTAAGCCGGACACCATTGAGGTTCAGCAGATGAAGGCACAGGCACGGGAGGAGAAGCACCAGAAGCAGATGGAACGGTAGGTGCTATAGTGCTGCTGTGGTAAGGAAGCTTCTATAAAGCTTCCTAGACTGGATAGGGTGTCATATCAGCTCAGGACCAGGACTTGTGAATTGTGGAGGAGAGGAAACTCCATATATTCAGTCTCAGCACAGACATTTTTGCTTCTTAGCCACAGGCACCAAAAGTCTGGGATTTCAGATGCTGCCGGATCTCTCCAGTTCCCATCCCTACTCACTCCTAGTCTACCCGAGAAATCTGTTTCCCCTTCCCAGGGAGAATCAAGTGTCCCCCTCCCCTCACCTGAGCCTTCCTTATTACTTAGCTTCTCTGAGTTTGTGGATTGTAGCATGATTATCTTTTACTTTATAGCTAATATCTACCTATAAGTGAGTGCATACCAAGTTTGTCTTTCAGGGTCTGAGTTGCCTCCCTCGGGATGTTTTTTTCTAGTTCCATCCATTTGCCTGCAAATTTCATGATGTCATTGTTTTGTGTAAATATGCTGTATTTTCTTTATCCATTCTTTGGTTGCAGGACATCTAGGGTGTTTCTAGTTTCTTTTATAAATAATGATGCTATGACCATAGTTGTGCAAGTGTCCTTGTGGTATGGTAGAGTGTCCTTTGGGTAAATGCCCAAGATTGGTATATCTGGGTCTTGAGGAAGATCAATTCCCAATTTTCTGAGAAACCACTGTATTGATTTGCAAAGTGGCTGTATAGGTTTTCAGCCCCACAAAGGTGCTGTAAGTTCATGACCAGCCAGGAATAAATAGTATGTATTTTTTCTTACATTGAACCTGGTTCTAATACATTTGTGTGTTAACCTTAATTATGTGTGTATATGTATATATGTGTGTGTACACATATACATGCATGAGTGTGTGGTCACTCGGGCACATGTGCATCCTCCTCAACTAAGGTTGACTTTCCACCCAATACTGGTGTTTGGACTCAAAGCCCTGTGTATGTTAGGCAAGTACTCTATTACTGAGTTATGTTGACAGCTTAGAGTTCTCATTTATTAAGAAAAAATTTACCAAGAGTTTGGGAACAGTGTACTGAATTAGAACATATACTGTAGGAACTTACAGTCTAGCAACACAGAGAATGAAGGAAATACATACACGTGTGTACAAAAGTTGTATCATTATTTCCCTTAAATATTTATTGAGCAGTAAAAAATTCCTCATCTTGTGAAGCTGTCATTCTAGTAGAAGTGTGTTTTGTTTTTCTTTTTTAGGACAGGGTTTCTGTGAAACAGTCCTAGCTGTCCTGGAATTCCCTCTGTAGACCAGGCTGGCCTCAAACTCACAGAGATCTACCTGCCTCTGTCTTCCAAGTTCTGGAATTAAAGGTGTGCCCCACCACTGCCCATCATTCTAGTAGGAGACAGATAAAATAAATTGTTTAGCATATGAAATAGTGAAAAGTACTATGAAAAAGTGTGTGCCAAACATTCTGAAGTTTTGACGAGTGGATACATGTAACCAAGGTCTAAGAATGCTTCCTAAGGGGTGGAGTGATGGCTCAGCAATTATGAGCCCATGCTGCTATTGCAGAAAACCCAGGATCGGTTCCCAGCACCCATGTGGCAGCTTTCAACCATTTGTAACTCCACTTCCAGAGGATCTGGCATCTTCTTCTAGACAGTGTGGGCATTGTATGCATATTGTGCATTTATATACACAGGGAAAACACACATAAAAATGAAGTCTTTAAAACAAAAAAGTAATATTTCTTTGAATAGGTAGTAAAGACAGAAAAGCAAATACTTATTCTAGATCTTCAACAAAGTCTGGGAAAAGGGAACCAAAAGCTAGAGTTTAAGGAAGGCAAAGCTAGCCCTCGCTGTAGACTTGAAGCACAAAACCCAAGCTCACCTTGCAGTAAAGCTCCAAGCCCGAGTGCAAAAGTTAATAATGATTTTGCAGATGGAAGGTTGAGAACAAGAAAGAGCAAAGCCATCCAGTTGGTTACTTGCAGTACCAGCATTCTTGTTTAGTTCTCACGAATTTGAGGTAAATGGACGGAGCATAGGAATCTGTGGGGCAATGATGTGATGGTTAGATAGAGGAAAGTGAGAATGGTCGTTGTTCACAAGCTCTGCCCGCCTTACACTGGGCAGATGGGAGCTATCAGACTCAGATCCTGGAACTCCTCAAGATTCCATGCAGCCTTACTATCCTGTTAACATCCCTTCTTTTCTTCTCTAGTGCTCTGCTGGAAAATGAGAAGAAGAAGCGTGAGCTGGCAGAAAAAGAGAAGGAGAAGATTGAACGGGAGAAGGAAGAGCTGATGGAGAAGCTAAAGCAGATCGAGGAACAAACTAAGAAGGCTCAGCAAGGTGAGGCTGAGTTTCCCCAGAACCTCCCCCTCTGGTGTATACACTATTCCTGAGCTGCACAAGACTACATAGTCTAGGTATGGCCACAGAGTAGATAAGGAATTTTTTGAGAAAAATTCTTGGTACCCTTCCCTACCATGCCATGAAGTAGAACTTTCCCAGGAAGCAAGTTAGTGTGGCATCTTCATCTCTGAACCCTCCATCAATTTCTTCCTTTTCTACCAGAACTGGAAGAACAGACCCGCAGGGCCCTAGAACTTGAGCAGGAACGGAAGCGTGCCCAGAGTGAGGCTGAAAAACTGGCCAAAGAGCGTCAAGAAGCTGAAGAAGCCAAGGAGGCCCTGCTGCAGGCGTCTCGGGACCAGAAGAAGACCCAGGAACAGCTGGTAAGGTGGCATCTTGGCCTGGGGCTTGTGCATGCATTTTTCTTGCTTACACCCCTACCAGCTTATAAATCCCTTTGCTTGTGTATCTGAGTCTTTCTAGCTTGTTTATATTCTAGAGGTCTCCAAGAGTTCATTCAGCACTAGTATGGCTCACAGTCTTCCAGAGGTCTTGGATTTCAATTATTTTCTCATACAGAGATCTGATCCTGTAGCCTAAGAAAGGAAAAGGAAATTGCACCTACCATGTGTTGTTTTCTTCGGTTTCTTTCTTCAATAACTCCATGGAATTAAACCCCATGCAGAATAATGTGACTAGACTAGGAAATTGGGAATCATTGAGGCTGAGAGACTTGTCAAAGGTCATCGCTGTGTTTGATGAAGGATTACAACCCCTTTTGTCTCCCTTGGAAAGATTCCCTCCCTAAAAACTAGGGTTTTACGACTTAGAATATTTAAGAATCTAGGGTCAAAGTTCCTTAACGTAGTTCCTTCCATTATAGTATTGGAGCATTAGTATCTCTCAGGAAAAAAGATGTCATGAAAAATTTTCTCAAGGCATAAGGGTATGCATAAACTTTTCCCCATTGCAGAGATTGTCTTGTGATATTCATATTTATTTATTCTGGTAGCCATCTTGGTGGAGTCCTAGGATAGCAGTGAAGCCATTGCTGCTTCAAGCTGTGATTTCTAAGCGTTGCTGAGGTTCCACTGCCTGTACATTTGGCAACATTAAGAGGGGAAGAGGGAAAGAGCAGGAGCAGAGATGACCAATTGTCTGCCTCAAGGAGGCCTGTGTTCTAGGAGGGGAGCTGTGGCATATGATAGCTTAAAGGGTAGAGTAATTTGGTTAAAAGAGACACCAGGGCAACAATAATGTAACAGCCAATTACCTACCACTTCTGCAGAGGAACTGGGGTTACAGGCATCTGGATCCAGAAAGCCCAAAGGTCAAGCCCTTATAGGCTTCTAATATGTCTCTAGGCTTCAGAAATGGCAGAGCTGACATCACGGATCTCTCAGTTGGAAATGGCCCGAAAGAAGAAGGAGAATGAGGCCGTGGAATGGCAGCAAAAGGTAAGATACAAAACCCAAAGCAAAGAACTGTGGGAAAGAGTATGCTATATGTGTATATTCCAGTTTCTATATTTCCTAGATTTAGACTCCGCCTTTTTTAGACAAACAACTTTTTTATAGTCATTATGGGACAAGGTGCTCAAAGCTTTCTCAAGTATTTTAGAATTCTCCAGTACCCGTGGGAATTTGATAAATCTTATTTCAAATTCAAAAAAATCCCAGGATCAAGCCAATAAAGCCATTTGTCCTAACTGGTCTCTTACTAGACTTGTCTTTGTAGGTATGATTAGATTATTACAAGCTACCTGATCTGACGGCCAATGCTTCTCTTTCTGTCACTGGACAGGCCCAAATGGTACAGGAGGACTTGGAGAAGACTCGTGCTGAGCTGAAGACTGCCATGAGTACACCTCATGTGGCAGAGCCTGCTGAGAATGAACAGGATGAGCAGGATGAGAATGGGGCAGAGGCCAGTGCTGAGCTGCGGGCTGATGCTATGGCCAAGGACCGCAGTGAAGAGGAGCGTACCACTGAGGCTGAGAAGAATGAGCGTGTGCAGAAGCATCTTAAGGTATCCAGGCAGGGCCAACAGATAAAGGAGACTCAATAGCTCATGACCACTACTAGAGCTGTGGTATACACATGCTGTTGCCCATTCCTGTATTTTTCCTTCCTTCCTTCCTTCCTTCCTTCCTTCCTTCCTTCCTTCCTTCCTTCCTTCCTTCCTCCTTCCCTCCTACCCTCCCTCCCTTTTTTCTTTCTTTTTAATCTTTACTCATTTGGCTCTGTGCTCTTTGGGGGCCTGCCACCCAGCTCCCAAATAAATCACACAGAGGCTTATTCGTTCTTATGAATGCCCAACCTTAGCTTGGCTTATTTCTAGCCAGGGTTTTCTTAAATTATCCTGTTTGGGCTTTTACCTTCTGTTATTTCTCTGTATCTTTTCTTTCCTTCTTATTCTATGGCTTGCTGTGTAGCTGGGTGGGTGGCCCTTGATGTCCTCCTTCTTTCTTTGCTCTTCTATCTCTTCCCAGATCTCTCCTATTCCTTCTCTCTACCTACCAGCCCTGCCTGTCCTTTCTCTTGCTCAGCTCTTTGTTAGACCAGTCAGGTGTTTTAGACAGGCAAAGTAACACAGCTTCACAGAGTTGAACAAATGCAACATAAAAGAATGCAACACATCTTTGAATCATTAAACAAATATTCCACAGCACAAACAAATGTGACACATCTTTAACTAATGTTCCAAAACACATGTCTGTGCTGAGTAGGAGTCTAGAACTATAAAAACTTGAAGGGAAGTCAGATTTACTTACCAGTCACACCTGAGAATACCTTATTTAGCTCTCTCCTACTTCCTACTTCCTACTACTCTCCCATCTTATATTCAGAAAATATCTAGCTAATCAAATTGCTGCTTGAATATTTGGAATATTATTCAGATTGTTCTACTCTCTAGAGCTAGCCATCATTAATCCCTCCTACACTGTGTGTATGTGGCGCATGCTCACGTGTGTGTAAGTGCATATGGCTTGGGTTAGGAAAGAGGAAAAAAAGAAGAGAACTCTGACTTCTCTTGCATCCTCACAGGCCCTTACTTCAGAGCTGGCCAATGCCCGAGATGAGTCCAAGAAGACTGCCAATGACATGATCCATGCTGAGAACATGCGACTTGGACGAGACAAATACAAGACCCTGCGCCAAATCCGGCAGGGCAATACCAAACAGCGCATTGATGAGTTTGAGTCCATGTAGTGGGCATTCAGCCTTTAGGGGCCCCTCCTCCTTTTTCCTTGTCCCCACACTCCTATAGTTTTGCCTAACTAACACTGTGCTGGAGCCACTAACTAGAAAAGCCTTGGAGCCATGCCAAACATTCAGTATAGCCATGGGACCAAATTTAGCCCTTCAGTTTCATCCGCTCAAATCCCTGGGCAAGCAAATGGCCCACTGTGGTGCGAATGAAATCTCAGTCTTCTCTGTCACATTCAACCTAGCTTTCTAGAATCAATCATTTTTCCCCAGCCTGAGCTCATTCCTTTTGATTTGACAAGCACCCCCACCCACACTTACTGTTTTCCTCTGGGACTCAAGTGTGAAATAGGTTGATAAGTAGTGCCCTTCCTTTTCCTGTTTCTTTCATGTCCTATGATTTGCAAAGGTGGGATATTGTGTGGTTTAGGGACAGAAGTAGAGCCTTGGTTATATCATTTAGTATGTCAGCTGACCTAGGATTTGGCCTCTAAATACCCACCCCTTTTAGAGTAATTTAGGTTTTGTAATGATTGGAAGGTAAAGAGAAGTTTAGTCATTCTTATTTCTTCTACCTCCCATGTTGGGCCCATTACCAATTCAGGCCCAATAAGCCTTGCCCCTATGTTTAGGGACTCGGTTTCCAGACAAGGAGGGAGAAAGGGATGCAGGAAGCATTGCATTCAACAGAGCACACTAACAACCTAGAAAGCCCCTTGCCACTGAACATCTTGGGAGCCTTTCTCCTTGAAAGTTAGATCTATGGGTAAGACTTTCCCAGTGTTAGTTCAGGTTCCTAGTTCCATCTCAGAATCTGTTCCTGCCCTCTCCAGTCTCTGTATATCTTCCAGCTAGGACAGAAAGGACAAGTTCTTCCAAATCTAGCCAGTTGCACCTAAAAGTATTGCCACAAAGGGAGAAATGTTTATACTTGGCTGTAGTATTTTCCCTGCTAGTTCTAAACTCCTCCCCAGATACACATTATGATGAGTAAGAGTAGTTCTTATCTCTCAGTCACCCAGTCTAAAGTGATGAGTGGGCCCTGCTTCTGACAAATCTCTAACCCAGGTGTCATTACTAGTTGTGCTGTCCCTTGGAGCTACATACAGAAAGCTGCTGGGTACTCTGGCCTTGTCCCTTCACACCCTCACACCATTTTCTCCACTTTCGAGAAGCTGCTTCCTCTTTTTTTGTCACATGTGTGCTCTTCTAATTTTTACCAGTATTATATATTCTAGAGATATCTAACTCGATATTGGTTTCTATTTTTTTTTTTTTTTTTGCTAATGCACTATTAGAGATACTAGTCTTGGGGCAGGATCATTTTAGCTTCATTATTTTGACTACCCCTACTCCATGTCTGCGAAGTATATACTATATTAAAAATGATAGTTTGCCAAAAACAAAATGTAATAAGACTTCAGTATTAGTGATTTACCTGTCACTATAGGTCATACAATTCTTTTAAAATGTACTTAATATTTGGTTTTATTGTTCCTGTTTGCCTTTTCCCAAGGGTTCAGTCCCCAAAAAGCTGTATTATCCCTCCATGCAACATCCCTGGCCCCGAGCCTCCTTCAGCCCATGCCCCTTCTACTTAACCTTGGGGAATCTTATATGCATTGCTGTGAATTATATTGACAGTCGGTGAGCTGCCCTATATTGGCTAAATTCAAACCTGGAATTGTGGGGGGCAATCTAGCTGCATTAAGGGCAATAACCCACCCCCACAGAGGCTGGGGAGAAGGTTAGAATTTATATTCAGATTTTTTGTGTATTTTTATTTTTTAAATAATTGTTTTGGAGGGGTTTATGCTCAATCTGTGTTCTATTTCAGTGCCAATAAAATTTAGGAATACTTCATTATGACTTGGTCTTTTTTTCTGCAAATTTCATTGTAGTTTCTAGTCCACAGGGTGCCTTTCTCTCATTTATCTCATTTTACCTTGATTTAAGTTCTAGTGGAAGGAGGAATATAATTTAATAATGAATGACTTTAGATACCACCAAAACAAGAGTAACCAGGTTAAGTCACGAGGTTATAGGTGTGATAGAGCTGACAGATCTATTCCTTTTTTGCTGCTTCATGCTCAGATTGTCCTCGAACTTACTGTGTAGACTAGGCTGACCTCAAATTTGTGGCAATCCTTCTGCTTCTATCTCCCAAGTACAATTATTATAGATGTGAGGGATCCTGTCAGGCTTGCATTTGTGTTATTCCAAATTACTATTTCACACTGTTTTTAATATTACAGAAATGAAGAATAGATTAGGGGTTTCCCGTAGTTAAAGAGCAAGGTATAAAAACCTACCACAGTTCTACAGCAGTGTAACAACAACACTGGAGGAGTTTAGCCTGGGTTACACAGTGAGTTTCAGACTTTTCCCTAAGTGAACAACAAATATACTATTAGAGAAAAGGAACAGGGTAGAAAATATGCAGAGTAGAGCTTGTGTGAGAAGTGGGTGTGGCTATAAGAGCAGCACAATTCTCATGTAGTGTTCTATATTATAACTGGCTCAATGGTACATTTGGCAGTGACACATGACGGTGATTTATAAGCTGCCACCACCAGACAGAGCTAAGTGTCTGTGTAGATAGTGTCTACATTGTTTATTTTTTGAAAGATAGTTTTCTTTTATATATGTACATAGACATATTGCCTACATGTGTGTTTGTGCACTGTGTGCATGCCTGCTACTCTTGGAGAGCAGATATATATGTCAAATCCCCTAGAACTGAAGTTACAGAAGGTTGTGTGCTGCCTTGTAGGTGCTGAGACCTGAACCTGTGTCCTGCAAGAGCAGTAAGTACTCTAAACCTACTGAACCATCTCGAGCCCCTCTTTATTATTTCTTACAACTGCATGGGAGTCTTTAATGTGACTTAGCTTAAAAAAAAACTGAGTGGGAGAGGGGAAGGGCAGTGGGAGAGTGAACATGAGCACAAGCCAACTACATATATGAAAACATCATAATGAAACTTGTTATTTTGTACATTGCAGGTAAGCAGTAACTACCTGTTTTTGCCAATGCTACATGGCAGTGCTACATACAATAATGTTTATCTGGAAACATCTCAAACTTGAACTAAATTATTAAACAAAATTTCTGAATATTTATATGATAAATTACTCAAGAATATAAGTAATGTACTACTGAAACATACATATAGGTGAGTGCAGAGACATTACCTTGTATAAAACGGGAAAATATAAAAGAAGATATGTAGTATAATTCTTTTTTTATTTTAAAAACCAAGTTATATTTTGAAAGTACTGCATATAAAAATGTTATTAGTGGTGGAGTCCTGGTAATCCAGGTAAAATCCTGCAGCAGTATTAGAGCATGTGACTCCTTCACATTTACCATCAGAAGACAAATCCAGCATGGGTAATAAACACAGAGCAGAAATCCACCATTCAATACAATCCCAACAATGAGTCATTTCATGCAAAAATAGGTCAGGACTCTTAAGTCAGCAGGCTGCTCTCTTGCTGTGTCTAATTAAAATTTTTGAAGCAGGAAGTGTAGTTAATGCTTGAAATTTTAATTTCAACAAGAAATTCTGAAAATGCCTCAGCATCCCCAAGTGAAGGAAGGGAGCCAGCCACATTGTCTATGTCTAAGAGAAACAGAGCTTGTTCCAAGCAGAGAGCAAGAGAGCTGTGCCTAAGAGGAAATGCTGCTATCTGTCCTTAGAAAGTGCCATCTGGAAGATGGGGAAGTGGGAGCCATGATGTCATTCCTCCATCTGTCCTCATGCCCGTAAGCTTACTTTAATCAACTGTCAATGACTTGATACTCATACTTTGAATAGTAAAATGGAGGTGCAGCAGCAACAAGAAAGAAATGTCACTCACAGACTTTAGAAATTGCAACATGAGATTCCACTGAGTTTTAGAAAGAAATGACCACACATAAACAAAAATTGGAATGGGGAAAAATCCACATCTGCTTCCCATCAGCAACAGTCAAAGCACAGGACACCAGGGAGGCTGAGTTAGCTGACATGCCCGAGAATTTAAAAACTTGCATCTGGATGCCTGACTCTACCAACACAATTCCCTGAGAAACCTGAAATAATATATCATTTGCAGTCCATGAAATCCACATGCCTGTGAAAACTTAAATCATTTCAAGTGGAAGCCTGATTTGGACGATTCCTATATCTCTAATACATACTCCTTTGCAAATCTTTCCTCTCCAGTTCATTCATGCTGTCTTGAATAGGATTAACAAAGATCTGTCATCTTCACAGCCTGAAGGCACTGCTAAGAGTTGCAGGCTTAAGCCATGCCCATTACTACCCTGTACTTACCCAGGAGGAAGTAGGTCCTTCCCACATGGCACCAGTTTCGGGAGCATTTAGCCGTATGCCCACTGTGCCCTGCATCCATGGACACCAAATTCAGCAGACCACCCACTAGCACTCAGCCCTCACTATTGTTTCACCAGCACTTAGAGAATCTGCAATGTTGGCAACCCCGCTGCCTGCTACCAAAGAGAAAATGACTCCCCCATAGCTGCCATTCAGTGATGACTCCATTTATATGGCATTCTAGAGCAGGTGTGGTTTCTTGAAGATGGAAAGGAGTGTTAAGGAACAAAATAAATGCAAATAAATCTTTTTATTTAAAGGAAGTGTCTTTCACCATGGTGGATTCTTCAACCCAGGCAGAAAGAAGGGGTTTAGAACTTCTGTTCGTAGTAAATGGGAAGTTAAAGGAGTAATACACTATTGTCTATTGTTCAGAAGAGTGTAGCTTCAGGAGCCTCATTGTGTAATTTAAACATTACTTCTACTTGTCTAATTCTGTGCAAATGATAACGTGCTGTACTAGGTTTTATATCTTCAAAGTAGTAATATATGTATACTTCAGAGTTTTGTGGATTATGAAATAAATTGTTACATGTAAGAAAAAATTCCTTCACTGAAAAAGTTGGAAAGTAATACCTTATTTCTTAGTGTGCATTTGATGCATTTAAAACACATGGCTGGGTGTGGCTTATTCCATAGTAAGTGTAGGGGCATAACCCAGAAACTCAGAAGGCTAAAGCAGGAGGGTTGTAGATTCAAGATCTACTTTGAGTATAAAGCAAGACACAGTTGGAAGGCCACTGTTCTGAGTCTAGAGTAGACAAAAGCTTGTATTGGTGGAGGTCTGGAGAGAGAAGGGACTTGCCTATGTTTACAAAGCTGAGAGCCATAGATCGACTTGGAATTTGTTTCATGAGTGTATTCTCTGGGTCTTAAATGCTCCACCGTTGCTTTCATCTTGGAATTAGTGCTGCTTTACCAAACTTAATTATAATGTCTTATCATACAGCACCTACTATCTGTTTTTACTATAGAGATGGCCACATGGTCATGTCCTTATATTCCATCCTGAAATCAGGAAGAAGTACACTCCTGCATTTGAGGTGGTGGTAGTGAACAGCCCCAGTCTTTCTTATGGTACCTGATGTCCACATCATGACACCTGGTCCCTTTTCACAGAATTATCACAGTCTGCCTAACAAAATAAATGTTGGGTATATTGCAGAGAGATTAAGTCCTTGAGCCAGGTATGGTTGTGCATACCTTTAATACTATCACTTGAGAAGCATAGGTGGGTACATCTGGATGAGTTCCAGACCAGCCAGGGCTACATAGTGAAACATTATTTCAACAAAACAACAACAAAAGTAATCATATACTATTTTTTGATAATGTAAAATGGTATCACCACTTTAGAAGACAGTTTGACTGTTCCTTAAAAACAATATAGGGGTTAAAATTTGGCATAATTAGTAGCAAATTCCACTAGCAGGCCTGAGACCATTGGTTTACCCCTAAAACCTTCAAAAATTAAATATAGTTACTATATGGCTTTGCAATTCCATAATTGTGTCCCCAAGAGAAGTGAAAATGCATGTCAGTAATGAAACTTGCATGCAAGAATGTGTGCCTATCATTGTAAGGAGTTCGGTTTTTCCACCCGCCGCCACTCTTGTCCGGCAGCCGCGCCAGCCCCAAATAACACACAGAGACTCTGTATTCGATATAATCTGTTGGCCTGGTTACTATTTTCTTATTGGCTAGCTCTGTCTTAAGTATTAACTCATTTGTGTTAATCTATGTATTTCCACGTGGTCTTCTTACCCGGAGCCGGCTGCCGCATACTGCTCTCTCCAGACTCTCCATCTTGGCTCCTCCTTACTACTTCCTCTTTCCTCCTTGTCTCCTAGTCCCTCCTATCTTCCTTTCCTATTGGCCAACAGTGCTTTATTTAGTAACCAGTATGAGAAACATATACAGAATGACCTCCCCCATCATATCATGTACAAATATCTGGGTTCAGTTTCTAGCATCATAAAAACTTATACACAAATGCTAACAGTCATAACTAAAGTAGAAAAATTCCAAAAACATTTATTAACTTGGACAACTACAGAAATCTGATGGAGGCATTTTCTTAATTGAGTTCCTTTTTCCAGATAACTCTAGCTTGTGTTGGGCTGACAAAAACATACCAGGATACCATTTCATCACATACAGCTATTGTCAGGAAAACTGACAATGAATGCTGGCAAGAATGTAAAGAAAGTCAATTCCAATCATTGCTTGTGGGAGTAAAAATGAGTATATCCCTCCTCCCTTATTTTGATTGTACTCCAGGCCCGTGGTCCACTGGTTAGTTGTGGATTTCTGCATCTGCTTCCATCTGTTTCTGGAAGAAGGGTCAAACTTCTCTCGGGTTATAAATTGTAGGCTGGGTATCTTTGCTTTATGTTTGGTAACCACTTATGAGTGAGTACGTACTATATTTGTCTTTCTGGTATTGGGTTACCTTACTTAGGATGGTTTTTCTTTCTTTCTTTTTTTTTTTTCTAGTTCTGCCCATTTGCCTGTGAATTTTAGGATTTCATTGTTTCTTACTGCAGAGTAGTACATGATAATATGATTAAAGGAGTCAAGACCCTGATGGGGAAACCCACAGAATCAGCTTACCCAAACTAGTGAGAGCTCACTGACTCAGGTCTGACAAATAGGGAACCTGCATAAGACTGAAGTAGACTCCCTTAATATAGATGACAATGGTGTGGCTGGGACAATATATGAGGCCACTGGCAATGTACAAACTGACTTAGTGGATCCCATTCTATATGGAGAGATGCCTTGCTCAGCCTAGACACAGGGGTGTGGGGGTGGAGAGGTGCCTTGATCCTGCCTCAACTAGATGATGGACAGACTTAATAGACTTCCTATTTCCCTCTCCATGGAGCAGATGGGAAGAGGGGGAGAAGGGGGATGTGAGGATAGGAGGGAGGGGTAACTAGGATTGGAATGTAAAAAATAAATTAATAAAAAAGTAGTATATCCAATGATGGAAGCCAGTATGGAGTTTTCTTAAAATATTAAAAATATACAAATATACAACCCCTGTGGAGTATGTCCAATGAACTATATATCCTACTACAGAGAAACTATCACACCCATATACATAATAGGGTTGTAATCAACTGAAACTTGCAGAAAATAGTAGATCAGGAAAGTACTATATTAACCAAGTGTCAGACAAAAATCCTGCATGTTCCTCTCATATGAAGACTGTGTGTAATGTTTTGATAAATGGGTATAAATGTTAATAAGACCTAAAAAACAAGAAAAGAATCCAGAACAGAATAAAAAGGTGTGCAGAGAAATGGGGATTGGTAAGATGTAACAGATGACATGAAAGCTGAAAAGAGAATGGCAATGGGATAATATAAGGGGGAGACAGAGGGATAGAGACCATGAACCAGAAGAATCAACTAGAACAAATTTTGCATTTGAAAATTCTACCATGAAGCCTAATATCTTATACTAATTAAAAAAAGAAAAATAAGTATGAAGTGCTTCATGCAGAAAGAATGTCATGCTAGTTAGCAACTTGACTCCATACATGGAAACAAAGAATACTCACACAAATGTGTATTCTTCTGTTCTCTTGAGTTTAATTTTTGCTTATGTGTAAAAAATGAAAATAGTGGGAAAGAGGAGAAAGACAGACCATAGAGAGGGGGTGGGGAAGAAAGACAGGGGAGAGAGAGGGGAGATAGAGGAGACAGAGATAGAGAATATGGATGGATGGATGGATGGATGAATGGATAATTGGTTTCTGTTGGCAGAAGCCAGAAGAAGACATTGTACCTCCTGGAGCTGGTGTTATAAATAGTTGTGAACTCAGGTTCTCAGAAAGGGGCACAAGTGCTCTTAACTACTGAGCCATTTCTCTAGCCCCTTTTAATTGATTTAGACAAGAATATATAACAGATAAATTATTATTTAAACATATGTTAATAGGAATGTATAAAGGAACCATTGGTGGGGAAGGGTTGGAAGGGAAATAGCAACATATAGGGGATATGAAGCAGGAAATGGAAAATTAGTGAGGGAGATTCTAACTGGCTGGAGGGGAAGGGAGTTCAATACAGAAGGAGCAAAAAGAGCTATCAGCAAGGTTGTTTGATAAAGCCTCAGTGCATCTTATTATTTTATATGCATGCAAAATCACACAATACACATATGCATACATAATATGCATATAATATATACACATGTGATATATATTAAGGGACGTTATGCAACTAGGGCTGACAATGCACTCCATAAGAACCATAGACTAACAAGAGCTCAAATATGAGGCAGAAGAAAAATCCTTTATAGTAGTTGATTTAAGTAGTCCAAGTGAAACCCAAATAATATAGACTATGGCTTTTGCTTTTGGCTTCCTATCAGAGCTTGAAGGTAAAACCCTATTCCATGAAAACATTGCACACTTAAGGCATAGGTTTCAGATGATTGTAACTGGATAAAACCTGAATGCTTCCTTCCTGCATTCTAGCTTCCACTGCTTCAGAAAAAAATTATCCAAACTACCAAGGGATGGAAGTAATTAATAGCCTTACCCAGCTGTGACACCTATGAATCACAACAATGATCAGCATGGCAAGATGCAGGTGCAATAAGTGGCACTCATATGTTGGTGGTAGCTAGCACTAGGAAACTAATACTAAGAAATAATGTAATATATTTGGCATGAACAGCCAAAATATATAACAGCTGACAGCAATTGTGGGTATGGTTTTGGGGAGATGGTATCTAGTACTATTTACCATCCCTGGTACAAGCAATCTAGCTAGCATGCTGGTCATGGATACAAGAAAATCTATTATTGCCATCACTTAGCTAGATTAGCATCTGATTCACATTTTATATCTTATCCTTATAACTACAGATACAGTGTAGATACTACCCCTCAACAAAGAAATTTCTCTTTGCATCCAGTGGAGAACAGCACAGAAAACCACAAGTGGACACAATGCAGAGATCAGTGGATAATGGGATTACAAGTCCAATGGATACATATACATCGTATCTGTGCATCTATGGCTCAGGGAACTTCATGGAAGTGGGAGAAGAAAGATAGTTACGAGCCAGAATACTAGGAAATCCACTGTGAAACAGTCTGTCATAGGAATGGTTGCATGAAAAAGATCTGAACACTGGCATATTAACAGATACGCTAACACGGAAGGGGGACTAGCTCATTGGATCCCATCCCTGGATAAGGAACTACAAGCCACTGATGAGAAAGTTAGCCTTTCTCAAGGATGAGCCCCCTAGTTTGATGTCCAATACAAAGTGGTCAGCCTTGAAGCCATATACACACAAAGAGTAGGTTGTATTTATTTATTTGCATACACGGGCTGTGAAGGGACTTGGGAAGGGCTGGGAGGAGGAAGTGGATGGGTGAAATTGAACTAATTAAAAATAAATGTAAGAGGAAACAATAGAGAATTTCTCTGACAAACAAAAAATTACATAACATTTTATAGACTAATGTACAAAATAAAAAAAAATATACATTTTGCAAGCATAAAATCTTAGGTGTACTAATGAAGATACATAAATGTAAAAGTGATGAGAAGATGGAATACATTCTTAAAAATAGGTACAGAGCAAAATGTCTTAATATGCATGGCTATATTAGGTAATTGTGTGCATCCATTGCTCAAAATTCACTTATGCAGGTTGTTTGCATACTGTGACAATATAAGGAATTTGATGAGACTAATGAAACAGAATTTCACATCTTTGGAAATTTACTTTCACAAGACCACATGAACAAATTGGAAATATTAGTTACTTTTCTCATTGCTGTATTTAAATGTCTTACAAGAAACAATTTAAGGGAGGAAGGGTTTATTTGTGCTTACAGGTTCTTTATGGAAGAAATGTGGGGACTTGGGCTCCATCTAGCGTCCATGCATTGCAGCCTGACTTGTTACCATCTCAGGATCCTACCAGGAAGGCGAAATCTCAGGCTAGAATGGGTGCAGCTATAATCCTCTTTTCCTGTACCTACATCCCTGTATCTGCAGCTGGGTCCCATGTCCAAAAGAATCCACCAACATTAAAGCATTTCAAGACCAAATGTTCAAACATATTAACCTATGGGAAACATTTTTATGTTCAATTCACAATATAGGAGAAAGGACGACACAGACTCAGTTATCCTTTTCTCTCATAAATTTGAGGTATCATATTTTTCTTTAAAGCATACATGGTACAAGGTCACTTTGTAGATTTTTATAAGAAGTATGAAAGAAGACGTAGTCATGTTCAAATTCTTTTCTTGTGACCGTGTGTGAACGTGACTTTTGTAATTTTCTTCTATCAGCAGGATTCCTGAGAAGAATTTAAGATTACCTTGTGGATGAAACCATTTTCTGGTTTTATTCTATAGTACTTGATGGGAAATATCATGCAAGTTGGGCTATGTGGTTGCCTTAGACATTGTTTGGGCTCTAACTCAACGGAGTCTACCTACACTATTATGATGAGTTTCTCTCTCCCCATATCTGTGAGATATGTTGATAAAAACAAACTCAACAGGCTTGAAGTTGGACCCTGCTTTCTCCGGGCATAGGTAAACAGCATCACAGGCTCAGGTCATAATTCTAAATATGATTTTGGAAATCACATTGTCAAAGAGCTGGTTCATATGAAAAGAGACTTCTTCTGAGAAGAGTATAAACATTTTAAAAGGTATTCAGTGATATTTACCATTCATAGTAACCTTAAGCACACTCATAATTACTCCAGAATTATTCTGAGTAAATATGCAATCTTTTACTACTATGTCTTTAAGAGACAAACAAAAACAATGACCCCACATTAGTACTTAAAATCTGTAATGTTGAATGGGTGTACATTTTGCATGTAAGGCTAAAACTATCCCACATAGATAACAAATAGAAATTATATTGGTGTACTCAGGAAAACTTTGTAATTCTATGACTAATGCTCAAACAAAGAAAACTTACATGAATAGTTTAAATTGTAACCATTCTCTTAAAAAATAATTTTCTTGTTAAAATGGAAAATACAAAGGTAAGAAGTAATTTTAGTTCAGGGGAGGATGTAGGACAATCTAAGCTTATTAGTGGGAGAGACTTATGTATTTAGTAGAAACCAGAGTTACTGAACAGTAAGTAGAACAGCACTAATTGACAATTTGTTCAAGATATGACTTTCAGGAGATAGCATGATATACTCACAGGTGTTTTGAGATTTGGAGCAATGGGAGCCATAGGTAACCATGACTAATTTTTTCAGTCCTTTTTTAACACCTTTATTGGGAATTTTACAATTTCTATTATGCAAAAGACCTAAAAGCATCAAATCTACTTATAATTGTTGTGAACAGGTGGCATGTAAAGAGGATACATTTGCATACACAATTATACTCTTTGACTTAAAGTCTGTGTTTTGCTTAGGCAGCTTGAGGGAAGGCAAATGAACATTGGAGGTGAACAGAGTTTCATCTTCTTGGCAATGTGGCTGCTAGCCTAGGAGAAACTACTGCAATAGTGAAATGGTCATTGAATCCCATGGCAGAGTTGATTTGGAACACAAGATTCTCTGCATATTCTTTAACATATGACTAAACACTGATATATAAGCAAAATGGTGATGTCCAATATGCTCAATGTATACTTCAGAGTGGAAAATAAGTTATGGCAAAAAGAAATGGGGAGTGATTAATGCAGGAACACATAACTGCTCAAAGTGCTGAGAATGAGTGACATGTACACAAGATTTCTGCCACCTATGCATGGAAATAGCATGGAAAAAGGAATGGAAAGTAAGAGCTGGGGGACCAGGAAGAAAGCTCTGAAGTGCTATTCTCTGAATGTAACATAGCCATTACACTCCTGAATACACAGTGGCTGTGGTTACCTGTACAAGACTTGTGCTACATCAAGTCAGTCAAAATTCCAGTGCCCACTTGTGATGGCCTCCCTGAAGTGCCACTCCTTGCTGAGGAGCTATTGTCAGTTGGTAGCAGTTGAGAAAGAAATCATCACTTTTATTTTGGAATGTGGCTGCTACTAGTTTGCTCATGCTCTATGGACAGCAAATTGACCTGTGTGCTAATGGCCAGCACTCATTGGACTCAGTGGGTTATTTTAAAATAGAGGGTATGGAGGTGGGAGGGAGATGTGTTGGGCTGGGGAGAGTTTTGAGAGGTGAGGTGAGTATAGGTTATGATCAAAATGCATCATATATTAGAATGTATTATATGAGTATAAATTTTTTAAAAAAGAAAAAAGTAAATCATATATATGAATGTTACTTTCAAACAATAAATAAAAAAAAATGTCAAAAAATGTGTTGAATGGCCAGTGAAAGGGCTCAGTAGGTGAACATGCTTGATAATGACTGATGATCTGGGTTTGATCCCTAAGGGTCACAATGTGGAAATTAATTTCTTTATGTTGCCCTCTGACATCCACATCCACATATTCATCCATGCACCCTTACATGCCCTGCCCCAACACCAATAACTAAATAATTGTTGGGAATTTTTACATCTGAGTTCATTATGAATGTGCAGGTGGGTGCCTGCGTGCGTGAGTGTGTGTGTGTGTGTGTGTGTGTGTGTGTGTGTGTGTGTGTGTGTAAATACAAGTAGGGTTATTTAGGGATAGTATTGGTATCAGCAGGAGAATGAGAAGTGACTGAGTTGATATTGGGAATTGGGAGTCTCTGGTTTCTCACTGTGGAAAAAGCAAACAATCCAACCATTCAAGCCTTTTTTGGGGGGGGGTTGAATGTATTCCTTATTTCCATTCAGTCACTGTGTTATAGATAACCATTACTCATCTTACCCTTGTGAATTACTTGTTGCTATACAAAATGGTCATACATATTAATTCACTACTACCTCTTAATTATTATCCTCATTTTGCAGATGAGAAGTTAAGGCAGAGAAAAGTAAGGGATCGTATCCAATATCAAACAACACATTAGTGATTATTTGAATTTTCAACCACCTTCTAGCTGAGTAAGCTTCCCATATGTCCTTTATTAAAGTGATCTAACTGTACATAATCATACTGACCAGAAAATAGATTAATGTGTTATTGAGTACCTACTCTGTGCCAGAAAATGTTTTCTAACATAAGGCCTTGAATTCACTGTGTAGCTCAGGATGGCCTCCAACTTATGATCCATTTACCTCTCTCTGCCTTCTGAATGATAGGATTATAGGCATGCATCACTATAGGCTGCCTAGGACCTCTTTCATGTGTTAACACATTTAATACAATAGTTCCAGATGGTAGGGAGAAGAATGTTGTTCTCATTACCAGATAAGGAAATCAAGAGGGTAAATAAATACCTTGCTAAAACTAACACAGCTTCAAAGTAGCAAGAACTGATATCTGAAAACAAGGATCTTTGGAGATTGTGTCTTTGTTTTGTTTTGTTTGAGGTAGGGTTTTTCTGAATAGTGCTAGCTGTCCTGGGACTTGCTCTGAAGACCAGCCTGGTCTTGACATCAGGGGTCTTCCGGTCTCTGCCTCTGGAGTACTGGGATCAAAGGTGTATGCTACCATGACCAGTTTGGAGACTGTGTCTTAAACTACTATGCAATATTATATTTTGTGGCCCATCTCAATTTCCTGAAAATGCGAACTGGGTGTATGGAGTGCAAATAGCTGGTTCCCAGAACACAGTCTGTCACTGGTAGATTGTTTTTTAATATATATATATATGTGTGTGTGTGTATATATATTCCCCCTCCACTGATAGATTTTTGACTGTTACTTTTCTACTCTGGGTCTGTTTCCTTTTCCAAGAAAGAGAAACCTTAGACCAATTGAGTTCTAAAGTCCCTTCAGTAACACATTGAACTGGAAAATGCTCAATACCTATTTAAAAGCAAAATAGCATTATTAAAAGTGCTTGGAAATAGCCACACTCTGTAGATTTCATAGTAATGAAACATGTAAGCAGGATCCAGCTCTCTCTGGGACATGAGGCAAGTGTTAACCACTGTTAAAACAATACTAGTGTTAGTGATAAATTCTTTGAATTCTTACTGTATACTTACCTGTTGCTCATTTTCCTATAAATATATGAAGATATTCCTTAATTAACAACCTAGGCTTGAAGCCATTGCTGGCTTAAGCAAAAGGATTACTAGCTGCAAGCTACCTGGACTATCCTTTTGCCAGCACCAGCTGTCTTGAACACTTTACAACAGCTACTGGAAAAATCACAGATGGTTGCCATGGATCCTGAAGGCAAAGCTTCTGCCAGAGCTGCTTCTTTTTGTTTATTTTTGACAGGGTCTTGTGTAGCTGAGACTGCTCATGGACTGTTTATGTAGCTGAAGATATGAGGGAGATCCTGGATTCCTGTTTTTCCTGCCTCCACCACTCTCCAGTGCTGGGATTACAGTTGCGTGCTACCATCTTCAGAATAGCCAACAGTTTTTGAAACATTTTTGCCAAATGTTTAACATTATAAGTCTAAATAAATTTGAGATGACACTGCAACTATTTCAGTCTTTATCAGAGGGACTGTTTGTCTCCTGGTGGTCCAGCCAATTCATAGTTGTGACTGATACTAAAGAGAAAAACTGATTTGTCCAAAACATAAACTTCAGCGACTGTGCTTGTTTTAAGAAGGAGGTATATGGTTGGCCCCAATGTCTGTGATTGATCTAAATCATGGCTATTATTGGTTCAAACATCCCTTCTTGAAGTATATAAGCAGTCTGCTCAGGTTCATTCACTGAGACAGCCCGGAGACACTCTCCTGATCTGTTCTTTAATAGTGCAGTTTGACCTGATAACATGAAAGAAGAAATACAGATCACAGAGAACAGTGGTAATGGCAGAAACAGAAGAACAGCAGTGACAGCAACAGCTGAGCATTTGGTAGGCCAATCTAGAAAGGCAGGAAGGCAGCCATCTTCTTTTCAGCTGACGAGGCAGTGGTAGTCTTGTTGGGCACAGTAGCAGAGTTATCAAGAGCAGTGGGCGCCGAGCTCCTAAGTGATCTGGTTCTAGAATGGAATATTATCCTATATGGCTCTAATGGTCTTGCCAGATCCCATTCAACCTCTTCAGGTGTCCCTAAATAGTCCTGGTGGAGACACTGCCTCTATTCAGAGTGGGTAGCTGTGTGACAGACATCAGGTATCCAGTTATTTGAGAGTAGTCAGGGCAGTAGAAGAGCATAGAAGGAGAGAGAAGAAGGGTGTGTGGCAGAGAAGAGAGAGCCAAAGTTGAGGAAAGATAAAAGGGTATAAAAATCAAGAGAATAAAAGCTGCATGCATGTCCTGGTCACTACAATAATTCCTGAGTTGCCATACTTTCAGGAACAAAGATCTCAGCTCTTTGGCTGAGAGCTGTAGCACAGGCTGCTGCCAGGGACCAAGAAGAGTCCTGAGGCCTAAAGTCTACAGAACTACAATACTTAAAAGATGTAGATACCTAAGGCCAACGTGAGGGCTTAACACTAGGGGGTGCACTTGCTCCCACATCTGCTTGCCTACTGAGGGTGCAGCAACCAGACACTCAAAATGGAAAGCTGCTGCGAACTAGCACTTGAAGAGTTTCCTGTCTATATACAATTTCTGTCTTTCATGTTTAGTCTTTTTGAGACCTTAATTTAATTACAATAATTCTCCTTTCAGTTTCTTTCCCCCAAACCCTTCTGTATAACGCTCCCTGTTGTCCTTCAAATCCATAACTTACTTTTCATCATTATTATATGTATACAACATGTATATAAATATTTAATCCTAAATAAAATATGCTCAGACTGTATATTACTACCTGAATGTATGTGTTCAGGGCTGACATTTGACACTGGACCAAAAATTGCTATGATCTGCTCTGAGGAAGGCTACCTCTCCCACTTTCAGCTTTACTTAGTTGCCTATAGTTCTTTGTGTAAGGTTAAGGCTCTTCTTTGGTAAGTTTGGTAAGTTCTTTGTTGTCATCTTTGTTCAACTCATGTTTGGGCAGTTATGTTGGTGGATCATATGGTTGAAGCTTGTGATATTACTACTACCCTTAATTTCTATCTGGGGAAGTAAAGGTAATTTCAGTTTATTCTCTTAGGAACAGTACATTCCTGAAACGAAGATAGGACAAGAACTCAAGGCAGGAACTAAAAGGGAAACGATGGAGCTACACTGTTTATTGTCTTGTCTTATCTGGCTCATGTAGATATAGCATTTTGCACAACCCAGGATAACCTGTCCATGGATGACACTATCCATAGTAGGTGGGTCTTCCTGTGTTAATCATTTCTAAAGACATGGTCACAAGTCAATATGATGTAAGCAATCCCTCAATTGAGACTCTTCTCAGGTGACTGTTGGCTGTGCTAAGATGAAAATAAAAACTAACCAGGACAGATACTAAAAAGTTGCTAATTTCACAATAACAGATTCTAATGACAATCAATGAGATGAAATTCTAGACAAAGTATATAAAAATTTTTAAGAATATTCAACAAAATCAAGATTACATAAATAAACCCTGGAATTAATTAAAGTCAATATAAATAAATAGCTGAAGAAATAAGGAAGTCAATATAGGATATAGAAGAAAAATTTACTAGTTCACTAAAGAAGCAAACATTCTAAAACAACCCTTCATACAATGTACATATTTTAATTATCTTTTTTGGGATTATAATATAAATCATCGCCTCTTCCAATCCTTCTCCAGGCCCTCTCATATACTCTTCCTTGGTCTTTCAAATTCATGGACTCTGTTTTCATTAATTGTTGTTAAATGCATATATGAATGAATACACATACAATAATACACATGTACTATACATACATATTCCTGTATGCATAAGTATCATAATAATGTTACCTGTATGCACTTTTTAGGGTTGACCCTTGTTATAGGATAACCAGTAGGTATGCTTTTTCCTGGGAAAGACTATTTATCCCACTTTCAGCATGCCTTAGTTATCCATATTACTATGTATAGGGTTGAGACCTCTGGTCTATCCCCATCCATGTCAGCCTGTCTACTCCTTTTGTTCTTGTTCAGTTGAATATAGAAGTTTCATTGATGAGGGGTGAGGACTATACTTATCTGTGGATATAAAGATAAGAATTTGGAATGTAGTTAGAGGTTCTTCTGGCTTAGTTAAGTGGCAGTCATAGGTTCTCTAAGATCCATGACTTTGCTAACCCTGCCTAGTTGGCTAGGTTCTCAGTACTAGGCATGGTTTCTCTGTTGTTGAACAAATCTAAAGTCCAATTAGAGAACTGTTGGTTACTGCCAACTGTTTGTCACTACTGCACCCTTAGGGTCATCATGCCAGGCTGGTCAGTTTATGGTTCATAAGAGTAATAGCTGGATAGGATTTATGGTTGCTTCCAAGGTTTGAAGTACTAGTGTCTCCAGCAATAGGATCTTATCTTTTACCTCCAGTGGGCATCAAAGGGCAATAGCAATAACCTATAATATTTGAGCGTCTCTTGGACAATAACTACCAAAAACTCAAAGACAGCTTCTCATGCCTGGTGTTGAGGATTTTTTAAAGGTGGTCTTTCTTAGAGGAATCATTGTCAGCTCAGATGGTAAAATGCCATGTAAACTGTGTATATATATATATATATATATATATATATATATATATATATGTGTGTGTGTGTGTGTGTGTGTGTGTGTGTGTGTGTGTGTGTGGTGTGTATTATAGATATTTTAAGTGATAGTAGTGTGATTTTATGACCTTTTCAGACATCCTTAATATTATTTGCCCTCTTTCTGCATTTATCTCTCTCCCTATCTCTAATTATATGCCCTCCCTTATTCCCATTTTTGCCAATCTGATCCCCTCCACTTATACCAAGATATATACTCAAATCTGAAGATTTGGAGCTAAGAACCACAAATGAGAGAATATGCAACATTTGTTTTTCTGAGTCTGGTTTACCTCACTCAATATATTATTTTCTAGTTTGGTCTGTTTACTTACAAATTTCATGGCTTCATTTTCCTTTACATCTGAATTCTATTTCATAGTACATATATACTGCATTTTCATTACAAATTCAATACGTTGAAGGTCATTTTGATTGTTTCCATTTCCTCACTATTGTGAACATGGCTGGACAAGTATCTGCAGAGTAGGATGTCAAGTCCTTTAGGCATATGCTGAGGAGTGGTATAACTAGTTTTTTTTCTTTTATATTTATTTTATTATTTTAAAAAAAATCTTATTTTACATACCAATCCCAATTCCCTCTCCCTCCCTTACTCCCATTCTCCCCATCCTCTCCCCTGATCCACTCCTCAGAGAGGGCAAGGCCTCGCACAGAGAATCATCAAAGTCTATGGTAGATTTATATTTATGTAGATTCTCCACACTGATTTCCATAGTTACTACCTGAGTGAATGAGGGCTCCCTTTCCTCCATGACCCCTACAGCATTTGTTTTTGGTTGCTTTGTTAATCTTTAACATTCTGTCTCTGGTACTATGAAACCTAAAACTTGTTTTGATTTTCATTTTCATAATTGCTAGGGATTGTGAACATTGTTTTTAGATAAATCTTAGCTACCCCCCCCTTTTGAGATCTTTCTGTTCAGATTCCAGACAGGTTTTTCAAATAGGTTATATGTTTTTAACACTCTTTGTCCTTTGTGATCTTCATATATTCTGAATATTAATCCTTTGCTAGATATATAAATGGAAAAGCTACTCTTCCATTTTGTGGACTTCCTCTCCACTCCTCCACCCACTTAATTGTTTCTTTAGCTGTACAGAGCTTTTTCATTTGTGAAGTTCCACTTGTCAATTATTGGACTTAATTCTTGGGAAAATTGAGTCATTTTCAAGAAGTCCTTTACTGCACCTACATTATGTCAGGTAAAGCCAAGATGCATTTCTCATAGACAACAGATAGATGGGTGTAGTTTCTTTATCCATTCAGCCAGACTGTGTCTTTTGACCTGAGAATTGAGGCCATTAATCTTTAAAGTTATTGAAATGTGTGTGTTATTTATGGTTAGTGGGTTGTTATCTTTTGGTATTTTTGTTCTTAGTGCAGCTTTGTGGTTTTAGTAATTATGCCTCCCCCCCTTTTTAATTTGGAAGAATTTTTTTTTACTTTGACTTTACATATCGATCCCAGTTCCGACTCTCTCCCTCCCTCCCTTCCTCCCCATCTGTCCCTATCTACTGCCCTCAAATGCACCCCGACCACCCTCCCCTCCCATTCCCCCCAAACTCCACATGCAGGGTGATGCCATCAAGGAGGAACAAGGAGGAGCTAACGGGCCCCCAGACTGATAGCTGGGAATCCAGCATGAGACTGACTCAGACCCCCTGAACATGGGTCTCTGCTAGAAGGCCTGTGCAGTCTAATGGACCCCAGACCGTGGAAACAGGATGTATTATTCATGGTGCACAAAAGGACCTTGCAGGCACCACCCCCCCCCCTTTTTTTTTTTACAGACTCTTGGATATGCTCATTCTTCTCTTCAGCCAGAAGCACTACTTCCTGTATTTTCTTTAGGGTTGATTTATTGAATATGTTTTTTAGGCTATTTATATCATGAAAAGTTTTTCTTTCTCCAAATATGGCAGGTAGTTGTGCTGAGTTGATTAGTCTTGGTTAGCCATTAGAATCTTTTATGATTGGGGTGCATGGTTCCAGGCTCTTCTAGCTCTCAATGTTTCCAGTGAGAAATCAACTGCTATTCTGGCCTTTTAAAAATCCTGCAGATTTAGATACACTTATTTTTTTATTCTGTATAATATGTGCTTTAACTATGATATGCTATGGGAATTTTCTTTTCTGCTCTGTCAACTTTGTATTCTGTCTGCTTCATGTATCTATATGGCTGTGTCTTTTCAAGGTTTGGGGACTTTTTCTATGATCTTGTTGAAGTTCTGGTCAATGCAATTGACTTGAGATTCTTCTTTCTCATCTATGTCTATTATTTGAAACTGTTTTTTTTTACATGCCATCCCAAAGTTCCTATATATTCATTTTCCATGTTTTCATATTCCTTGCTAATTTTGAATCCTGATATTATGACTTAGGGCTTGATTCACTTCTCTTTTTTTAAAATTTATTTATTTATTTTTATTTTACATGTCGATCCCAGTTCCTTCTCCCTCCCTCTCTCCCTGCCACTCTCTTACCCTCTCTCTTCCCTCAAATGCATGCTGACCACCCACCTCTCCCACCCCACACCAACTCCACATGTAGGTAGTGCTATGTCATCCAGGTGGAGTCATGTAGATTTGTCAAGTCATTTGAAGTAGGGACTAGGACTTCTCTCCTGTCACTAGGTTAAGGGAGTATCCCTCTATGGGAGATGTGCCTGCAAGATCCTTTTGTGCACCAGGAATACATCCTGGTTCTACTGTCTGAGGTCCCTTAGACTACTCAGTTCTTCTAGCTGAGACCCATGTTCGGGGTGGGGGGGTCTGAGTCAGTCCCATGCTGGATTCCCAACTATCAGTCCGGGGGCTCGCTAGTTCCTCTTTGTTCAGGACAGCAGTTTCTATGTGTTTCTGTAACCTTGTCTTGTCCTCTCTCTCTGCATCTGGATTCTATTTTGACTCAGTGTTTAGTTATGGGTGTTTGCTTCTGTTTCCAACAGGTACTAGATGAGGGTTCCATGATGGTGGATAAGTTAGTTGTTGATCTCATTATCAAGGAAAGGCATTTATGGTAGCCTTTCCACTGTTGCTCAAATTGTTAGTTGGAGTCAGTCATGTAGGTCTCTAGATATTACTTTAGGTTCAGTTTTCTCTTCAAACCAATAATGGCTCCCTCTTTTATATTCTCTCTCTCTCTCCCTCTCTCTCTCTCCCTCCCTCCCTCCTTCCCTCCCCCCCCTCTCTCTCTCCTGTCTTCTATTCCTACCCTGGCTCAATCTTCCTAGTCGCACGTGCCTTCCTCTCCTTCACTTCTCTTTCTCCTAGTTCCCTCTCCATTCACTGCCCCCCCCGCCCCACTTCCCATGTGATCTGGGGGGCTTGTCCCTTCCCGGTTCTGTAAGGGACCTAAAATGAATCTCTTAGAATACACCTTGTATCCTAGTTCCTCTGGCAGTATGAATCATAGGCTAGTGATCATTTGCTCTAGGTCTAAAATCTATTTATGAGCGAGTACATACCATGTTCCTCTTTTTCTAACTGTGTTACCTCATTCAGGATGGTTTCCTCAAGTGCCATCCACTTGCCTGCGAATTTAAAGATTCCATTATTTTTTCTGCAGAGTAGTATTCCATTGTGTAGATGTGCCACATTTTGTTTATCCATTCTTCAGTTGAGGGTCATCTAGGTTGCTTCCAGGTTCTTGCTATTACATACAAATAATGCTGCTATGAACATAGTTGAGCACATGTCTTTGTTGCATGGATGTGGATCATTTGGGCATATGCCTAAGAAGGGGATTGCCGGGTCCTGTGGTAAATTGATTTCCATTTTCTTGTGGAACCACCATACACATCTCCAAAATGGCTGTAGAAGTTGGCACTCCCACCAGCAGTGGAGGAGTGTTCCCCTTTCTCCACATCCTCTCCAGCATAAATTGTCATTGGTGTTTCTAATTTTAGCCATTCTGGCAGGAGTAAGATGATATCTCAAAGTTGTTTTGATTTGCATTTCCCTGATAGCTAAAGATGTTGAGCACTTTCTTAAGTGTCTTTCAGACTTTTTGATTTCGTCTATTGAGAATTCTCGCTTCAGTTCTGTACCCCAGTTTTTAATGGGGTCATTTGGTGTTTTGTTGACTAGTTTCTTGTGTTCTTTATATATTTTGGGGATCAGCCCTTTGATAGATGTAGGGTTGGTGAAAATCTTTTCCCAGTCTGTGGGCTCCTGCTTGGTCTTGTCAACTGTGTCCTTTACCTTGTCTGAGCTACTGAAGTTATGTTCATTTTGACATGCAAATATTTTTGACTATATTTAATATATGTTTATGACAGATAATGGTCTGTAGTTTTACTTTAAAAAGTTTGTTGTATTGGTGAATAGTTTCTTGAGTTCTTTGTATATTTTGGAGATCAGCACTCTGTCAGATGTAGGGTCGGTGAAGATCTTTTCCCAATCTGTGGGCTGCTGTTTAGTCTTGTCAACTGTGTCCTTTGCCTTGAAGAAGCTTCTCAGTTTCAGTAGGTCCCATTTATTAATTGTTGATCTCAATGTCTGTGCTACTGGTGTTATGTTCAGAAAAAGTCTCCTGTACCAATTTGTTCAAGGGTACCTACAACTTTCTCTTCTAAGAGGTTCAGCATGGCTGGATTTTTGTTGACGTCTTTGATCCATTTGGACTTAAGTTTTGTGCATGGCAATAGACATGGGCCTATCTGCAGTCTTCTACACACCGTCAACCAGTTGTGTGAGCATCATTTGCTGAAGATGCTTTCTCTTTTCCATTGTACAATTTTAGATGTTTTGTCAAAAATCAGGTGTGTGGGTTAATATCAGTATTTTTTTTATTTGATTCCAATGGTCTACCTGTCTATTTTTGTGCCAATACCAAGCATTTTCAGGACTATAGCTCTATAGTAGAGCTTTAAGTCAGGGATGGTGATGCCTCCCAAAGTTCCTTTATTGTACAGGGTTGTTTTGTCTATCCTAGTTCTTTTGTTTTTCCATATAAAGTTGAGTATTATCCTTTCAAGGCAAATAACCCTATTAAGAAGTGGGATACAGAACTGAGTAGAGAATTCTCAATAGAGGAATCCAAAATGGCTGAAAGACACTTAAGAAAGTGCTTCACATCCTTAGCTATCAGGGAAATGAAAATCAAACAACTCTGAGATACCATCTTACTCCTGACAGAATGGCTAAAATTAGAAACACCAATGATGACTCATGTTGGAGAGGATGTGGAGAAATGGGAACACTCCTCCACTTCTGGTGGGAGTGCAAACTCATACAGCCATTTTGGAGATCGGTATGGTGGTTCCTCAGGAAAATGGGAATTAGTTTACCACAGGACCTGGTAATCCCCCTCTTAGGCATATACCCAAAGGATCCACATCCATGTAACAAAGACATCTGTTCAACTATGTTTATAGCAGCACTATTTGCAATAGCAAGAACTTGGAAGCAACCTAGATGACCCTCAATTGAAGAATGGTTAGCAAAGATGTGGCACATCTACACAATGGAATACTACTCTGCAGAAAAAAAATGGTATCTTGAAATTCACAGGCAAGTGGATGGCACTTGAAGAAACCATCCTGAATGAGGTAACCCAGTCACAAAAAGAGGAACATAGTATGTACTCACTCATATATGGATTTTAGACCTAGATCAAAGGATCACCAGCCTATAATTCATACCACCAGAGGAACTAGGATACAAGGTGTTTTCTAAGAGATTCATATAAAGTCCCTCACAGAACCTGGAAGGGACAAATCCCCCAGAGCACAGGGGAAGTGGGGGGGCAGCGAATGGAGAGAGAAGTAGGAGAAAATAAGGGGGAGGAAAGGAAAACACATGCGGCCAGGAAGATTGAGCCCAGTTAGGAATAGAAGACAGGAAAGAGAAAGATAGAGAGAGAGAACATAAAATAGGGAGCCAATATTGGTTTGAAGATAAAATTGAACACAAAGAAAGGTCTAGAGAACTACAAGACTGCTCCCAACTAACAATTTGAGCTTCCGTGGAAAGGCTACCATAAATGCCCTTCCTGGAGAGTGAGATCAACAACTAACTTATCCATGGAGCCCTCAACTAATGCCTGTTGGAAACAGGAGCAAACACCCATACATAAACACTGAGTCGAAGTAGAACCCAGATGCAGATGTTGAGGAAAAGACCAGGTGGCAGAAACACATAGAGACAGCTTACCTGAACAAGGAGGAGCTAACGGGCCACCAGACTGATAGCTGGGAAGCCAGCATGGGACTGACTCAGGTCCCCCTGAATATGGGTCTC
Organism: Phodopus roborovskii; assembly: GCF_943737965.1. Taxonomy (NCBI): domain Eukaryota; kingdom Metazoa; phylum Chordata; class Mammalia; order Rodentia; family Cricetidae; genus Phodopus; species Phodopus roborovskii. The sequence continues at coordinate 296,932 of NW_026125868.1, forward strand.
AGCCAGAAGGACTGAACCGTCTAAGGGACCTCAGACAGTGGAGCCAGGATGTATCCCTGGTGCACAAAAGGACCTTGCGAACACATCCCCCATGGAGGGATAACTGCCTTAATCTAGAGACAGGAGAGAAGCCCTAGTCCCTACTTCACATGACCTGTCAGATCTACATGACCCCAACTGGATGACATTCCCCTACATATGGAATTGAGGTGGGGGATGGGAGGGGAGGGTGGTTAGAGTGCATGTGAGAGGGCAGAGAGGGAGGGAAGGAGGGAGGGAGAGGGAACTGGGATCAACATGTAAAATAATAAATTAGATTTAAAAAAAAATGCTTTGACTCAAAATTTAAGTTCAAGGACAAGTTACTAGGGAAAAGGATTTCTATTTTTGTTTCCACAGAAAATGAAAAGCTGTGGATTCCTTCCAGCCTAATGTGGTTTTCATCAAGTCAGATCACCTAAAACAGAGTACCAGGTGATCCTACATTCAAAACAGCTGGACAAACAGACTACAGCCAGGAGTTCTGCATCTTCTTAGAATCCCCCATGACAACACCCCACCCCTTACTAGCAGGAAGTAGTTTGGAATGAACGATGCCCAAATTCCCAAATATTGTCTATAAATGTTTGTTTTCATTTAAATAGACTTGGTTATATATATATTAAAAAAAGAATAGGTGTCAAGACCAGGCTATAGAAACCCACAGAGACAGCTGACCTGAACAAGGGGGAGCTCATCGACCCCCAGACTGTTAGCTGGGGAACCGAGTCAGACCCGCTGAACATGGGTCTTAGTAGGCCTGGACAGTCTAAGGGACCTCTGACAGTGTAACCAGGATGGGACTTTGGGAGCACATTCCCCCATGGAGAAACACTCCTTTATCCTAGAGACAGGAGGGTGGGCCTAGACCCTACTCCAAATGACTTGACAGATTTTGATGATCCCTTCTGGAAGTCATCATCCCGTGTGGAATGGGTGGGGAATGGGATGGTGGGGGAGATTAGGGACATGGGTGGGAGAGGGAACTGTGATTCATATGTAAAATAAGAATACACACACACACACACACACACACACACACACACACACACACACGAGGCTTACATGATCAGGACATTTAGATAGATGTCCAGAAGCCCAGAAGAACGAGCATGTGAAGGTACAGGGACAAGGCCATCTATGAGGCAAGAGACCTGGAACAGGTCCTTCCCACTGAGATATCAGTAAGATCCAAATTTGTGAACATCTTGACTTTGAACTTGTAGCTTCCACAACAGAGCTGCTGCTTCTCCTGCTGCTGGATGGTAGTGGGTGGTGGTGGGCAATGGGTGGAACTGGGTGGTGGTAGTGGATAATGGTCGTGTTGGTAGTAGTGGTGGTGGTTTTGTGTGTGTGTGTGTGTGTGTGTGTGTGAGAGAGAGAGAGAGAGAGAGAGAGTGAGAGAGAGAAAGAGAGAAAGAGAGAATGTGTACAATGATATCTGTTTCCCTTTATCTGTCAAGTACTCTGATTAAAAACACATATAACCAAAAAATGTTGTATCTTTATTAGCTTTTGGCACTGTAGTAATACTGCTTCTAACTACTTGAAATTTTTGTAGAATTCTGCTGTGAATCCATCTGTATCTGAGCATTTTATTTTATTTTTAATTTAGTATGTTAGGATTTGCTAGAGAAACAGAACTTACAGAATGATTATAAGTTCCTGCCTCATCCTTTAGTATGTTTTTATTTTTTTTCACCTTCTTTGATTGAGGGTCGGAATTCTTTTATTTATCAAGTCTTGATAAGCTTACCCTTGGTAAGGTTACCCTGTATGTTTTCTAATTGGGTCATTGAGGTTTTTCACTTCTACTTTATTTCAGCCTGAGTCTTCTTCAGTATTTGTGTTTCTTTACTGAATTCACCTTTCAAATCCTGAATTCTCTTCATCATTTCATTTAGTTGTATGTTTGTTTTCTTGGACAGCACTCAGTGTTATCCTTTAACAATTTAAATGATTTGTTTATTCATGTCTTCTTTAAACTGATTGAATTTTTTGATAAAGTTTAAGTAAGTTCTTTTAAATTCTGTGTCCTGTGGTTCATTTTTAATATTCACAGGAAAACATTTCTCTAGAACTAGTGGATTCAATGAGAGACTTGGTTCTGCCATGGCACCTGGGCATGTGGACTTATTTGGATTGAGTTTGAAATTCTAACTTGCCTTAGGGTTGTGGCAGTACAGAAACTGGGTGAGTAGAGCTGGAGAGGCTAGAAGCCAGCTGCTTTATTGGACCTCGGTCAGAACAATCTAAAATGTGAGCTGCATATCTGGAGAAAGGCCTGTGGGTATAGAGACAGCAGAGGGGTGGATCTTGTTGCTGTACTTTGGATCTGATATATCCATCAAAGATCCATGTGTTAAATATTTGATGCTCAGTTTGGTGCTAATAAAGAAGTGGGAACTAAGACGTATCTCCTAATAGGAGGAAGTTTGGTCATCATAAGCATATTTATCTGCTTCCTGGCCATTGTAAACCTTCTTGCTCCTCCCATGCTCTTCTACTCTGATACATCATCTTACTGCAAACCCAAGAGCAATGGGCTGCAATCTGCAAAGCCATGAGCCCAGTTAATCTACACCTTACTTGGTATCTTTGATAGAAATCATGGTGGTGTGAATGAGATATTTTCTCCATATGCTCATGGATTTGAACACTTATTCCCTGGTTGGTGGTGCTTTTTTGCACCGGTTGTAGAAAATTTGGGAAAAATGCTTTTCTGGAAGAAGTACATTGCTGCAGTCGGGCTTTGTTTTGTGTTTAGAGCCTCCTTCCAGTACTAGTTTACTTTATTGCCTTTGTATTTGAGGCTGAGGGTGTGATCTTGCAACTTTCTCCTCCTGCCAAAATACCTGCTGCTTGCTACAATACCTCTACCACCACAGTTGATTCTAGCCTTCTGTAACTATAATCCAAAACAAACCCTTTATTCTATAGGTTGTTTTGGTCCTGTCATTTTATCACACCAACAGAAAAGTAACTAACACAGAAACAGAAAGCTGACTACCTAGTGCATAACAGGAGAGATGTTAGAATTATGATGGGATGACTCACAGATTTTGGTCTTGCATAATTGTATGAGTGCTATTCACCAAGAGAAGAAAAGACAGGAAGCGATGAATTGACTATTCCTTTAATAGTTTTGATTACATTGCTCCCTGAATCAATTATTTTCAATTTGCTACAAAGATAATTTGAGGGTCGTTGGAACAGTCATTTAGAACTTCCATTATTGAGAATTTCCTACCTTCTCTCACATTGCTTTCATTTTGAGTACTTATACCACATCCGTTCCCTCACACGCATTATCCAATTTGTCTTGCCTTAAATAAAACTTCTATTAATGAGCATTTGTACATTTACTCAAATTTGCTACCCATTTGGAGGTTGCCAAACAGATATAGCCTAACATATTGAAATTATTTACATTTTTACAAGCCCATTGAAAATGCTACATTCCCAAAAATATTCTAATTCCTTAGTGGGCATGAATACCTCTTTTCCTCTATATAACAATGATATCTTATCCATGCTTGTAGTGAAAATGCATATTAATTCATCCTGGTGTTCTTTGTGTCTAAATTCATTCCAGATCTGCCAATAAAGATGTGACAATTAAGAGTAATATGTATACACATCAAATATTTTAATGAAATGGATTGGTTCATGTGTCCTTAAGTAAATGCCTCATCTTTTTGTATTCAATAGTATATTTTGTTCTTCAAGAATTTCATATATGTACACCTTGTATTTTGTCCTTTCCTCACTCTCTCTCTCATTTCCCTCCTCCACATACCTATTTCCCTCCTCCCTATAGACCTTCTAACACATGTTTCCTTTTCTTCTTCATCATCCATTGCTCTTTATGTCTCAACCTTTCTATTTCCCAAATGTCCCCTATCCACTGTGTGGTACTATCTGTCCTGCCATAAGGCATGAAGCCATTGTTGTTCTTTTTCAAGTATCTTGGGTTCATAAGGTAGGCATACAAAACAGAAGCATTTAAAGCTAGGATCCACATACAAAAGAAAATGTGTAACACTTATCTTCTGATTTTGGGTTATCTTATTTTGGGGTGGTATACAACTGGCAAGTATTTCCCTCAATTCTTTGGGATCCCTTTTGAATAACAGTCAGGTTCAATTCTTCTAAGAAAGCTAGAAAAAATAAACTCATTCTGAAGTTTTGAGCTTAATTAGACAAAGTCAGGAAGATATGACTGGTACACAGCCATGCGACTCTATCAAAGTAACATGTAGATAAATAGTCAAAGGAGTTGGAGAAACTCTGTAATAAGGCCCAAGTGTGTAATAATAACAACATTTTCTATGTCTTTAGCAACCATTCCAATAAGTAGGAGGGCTATAAAATTACCGAATATGGCAGTGTCTCTCAGACTAGAAGCATACTCAATACTTCTATGTCTTTATTGCTTTCTTCTTCTCCTTCTTCTTCTTCTTTTAAATTTGAGACAAGGTTTCTCTGTGTAGCCTTGACTGTCTTGGGACTTGCTCTATAGACCAGGCTGGCCTTAATCTCACAGAGATCTTCCTATGTCTGCCTCTGGAATGCTGGGATTAAAGGCATGTACACCACCACCACCCAGTATTTTCTTCTTTTTTTTAATTTAAATGTTTACTCCTCTTAGACTTGATATTCCTCAATATAATAATGAAAACCGATGCAATAATAATTTTCTTGTCCACAGTAGTGAGAATTTATTTCACAAAGACTGCTGGAATTCATGCCTACCTATCACTGTGCTCTGGGATTCTGAAGGGAGAGGGCTGATACCAGGGGCCCTATTCGTGGATACCCAGGCAAATATACTATTTGCCTCATACTTTTCTTGATGCAGGATTCAGCAAGACTTTTGAATAACCTTTTAAAAAGTTCTTCTTTCTAATGTGTTATTTATGTTAAGAAATGTGATGTGATTGTTTATTCATGGACAAATTATTGGTGATGGGTTTAAGCCTCTCTTAAGTCCCTGACTTAGAGTGTAATCCTAGCGTCACTTTTCTCATTTTGAAATGGATAAACGTGAAGTGGTTTCATAAATTATGTGACAAAATAAAGATATAAGATCCAGATGTACCTTTAAAGAGTGTTTTCTTAATTCAAGTTTGTAGACAATTATATAACATTTTTATTTACTGTTTGAAATTTTAATCTATATAAACATGTTCTGCTCATGTCCACAATTCATACCTGCAATTCCTTCCATACCTTTACATTATTGAGTTCTTTCTAAACTCATGTCTTCTTTTTACACATTATGTCTTTTTTTTAACCCAATTAGTGCTATTCATAAGTGCATGTTTGCAGGACCATCCATTGGGGTGTGGGCAAAATATCAGCGGCTGCACCTACAACCCTATGGATGGAGTCTAAGGAACCCTTCCCTCAAGCATGCTGGAATCGTAATTGGCTTGATCTTGTGCAGGGTAGCACAGCTGCTGTGAGTTTCTGTGTGTAACACCATGTCATTTTGCAGTACCTCTCCCTGTCCCTCAGCTCCTTTAGCTCCTTAATGAAGTGTTTTGTTTTTAAAGAAAGCTTTTAGTTGCTTCATTTCCAATAAAATCAGGATGTCAGAGTTAGAAAGGTTTTTAATCCTGCAGAATTTTGTTAAAAACAAATTTCTGGGCTCTACTCCATATTCAGTGAATAATACTTTCTGAGCCTATAGTTCAGTTGTATGATTTGATAAGGAAACTAGAGCGTTTTTCACATAGCCAGACTTTAGATTGTTGGAACATTCATATGAAACAGTCCATGCATGGTAGTTTTATGTCTTTTAATGAAACATAAACAAGATTAAACGCCATGTACAACCTGAAACACTAGTCAGTTGTGCAGTATCCCAGCAATTTTATTCTAGTGGGCTTTCCCTGGAGATGGGAAAGTGGATCTACCTCTTATCTTTATGCCTTTTCTGACTTGCTGATATTATTATATACATTTAGTAAAATCATTGTGGAGATATAATCCACACACCACAAAACACACTCATTGAATGTGAGAATGTCAATGTTTTTTAAAAAATACATTCACAAACCATTACCATTATTCATTATTTGTCAACCTTTCCTATCCCTGTACCTGTACATAGTCATTAAGTCCTCTCATCCCTAACAAATCTCCAATTCCTGGCAGCCACTAATATGCTTTCTGTGTCTATGCACATTGCTATTTTGTTTATTCATATAATTGGAATTTAGACAATAAGTGATGTTTTTGACAGTCTTCTTTCATTTAACCCCAACTCGAGGGCTCAGTCCACCATGGTAGGGAAGTCATATTGGCCAGAGCATGAGTCAGCTTGATACATTGCATCTACAGTTAGAAGTCAAAGAGAAATAAATGCAGCTACTTCCCTTTCTTCCTTATTTTTTATTCAGTCTTGGATCCCATCCTCTGAAATAGTGCTGTTCATATTTAAAGTGGGTCTTTTTCCCTCCATATACCCAATCTAGAAAATCTTTCAAAGACATGTTCAAAAATTTATTTTTGATGGTGATTCTAAATCCCATTAGCTTAAAATTCAAGAATACCCACCTGAACTCAACCCGACATGCAAACACACCTTGTTTAATATATAATCCTCCACTCCTTGATCCACAGTCTTATGGGCATCTTATAATGTGAATTGCCTTTAGCCTATGATCTTAAACACTTTAAAATTGTTTAAAATTCCAAATCCCAGGTCTCATCTGAGACTCAAGGCAACCAGTTACCTGGGAAGTTCTATAAAAATAAAAAGCAAATTGCAGACTTTCATTGTATAAAAGCACAGAATATGCTTTCCCATTCCAAAGAGAAGAGGTATGGGTAATAGCAAGAAATGATCACCAAAGCAAGACTGCAATCCTGCAGGGAAAACATGAAATTCTTGGGGCTCTTAATTAATTTAAGTAAGATCCAAAGAGTTTGGGTATCTGTGATGGTTAATCTTGGTCACCAACTTGACAGTGTCTGGAACTGATGAAAATGCAAGTAGTTGGACACATGCTTGAGATTTATATTCTCTGTATTCTGGGTTGATTTCATGGTGAAAATAAAACCCTTTAAGCAATATTCACAATGGCCAAGGTATGGAGTCAGACTAGGTGCACATAGATAGATGACTGATACTCTCCTTCTCCCTCTCTTTTTCTCTCTGTCTTTATCAGTTGAGTATTAGAAAGGAGAACACAATTGTCATTTATATAAAGATAGATGGAACTGGAGTACAACATATTAAGAGAAATACATCAGATTCAAAATGATAAATAACTGCATGTTTTCTTTCATGTGTAGAATTTAAATAAAAAAGATATGAAAATAGAAGGTTCCTAATTAGGAAGGGAGGGAACCAGTAGAAGTTGTGAGGGAGACAAGAAAGTGTGGAGGAAGGTACATATGATCAAATTATATGTGTGTGAATGTGTGTTAGAATATATTATATTGCACAAATAGAACAATATTAGTCATATTTTTAAAGTTTCAAACCAGTCTGCTCCTGCTTTTCATTGTCAGGCCAGCAGAGGGAGAAGTTGAGAAAGAATTGCCATACTTGTATGAATCCACTAGATTAAGAGGAGACAAAGTGAGGGGTATTAAAGCGGAGTCGAAATGTAGGACTAAGAGGAGTAAGAGGTCTGAAACCCTCTCTCCGGTAAGATAAGACCACGTGGAAACACTTAGATGGATAGAAGTGGGTTAATATTTAAGACAGTGCTAGCTGATAAGAAATGGCAGTAACCAGTCAACAGTTTCATAATTAACATAGCATCTCTGTGTGTTGGGGCTGAAGCAGCTGTGGGACCAGATGGCAGGAAACTGCTTACAATAAAATGGCACCTACAACAAAATGAAAAGCTGCGGATTCCTTCCGGACTAACATGGTTTGATCAAGCAAGACCTTCTGAAACAGTGTCCTAGGTGATTCAACATTCAAAACAACTGGGACAAGGCAGCCTTGCAGACTATAGTCAGGATTTCTGCATATTCTTAGTATTCCCATGGTATTATAGCATCCCCAACCAGCAGGAAGCAGTTTGGAAAGAACAACGCCAAAATTCCCAAATATTGTCTATAAATGTTTGTTTTCATTTAAATGAGGTTGGTTATTATAAATGGTTAGTGGTCACAACCAATTTCTTTCTAAACGTAAAAAGAGGATTATGGCATAGAAATGAATATTTTGCTTGGAATGGATTTTCACTTATTGATATAATTTAAGGTCAATTTTGTGATATGTATATTTCTCCTCTTGTTTAGGTTTCATTTATATGTAACTCATTTAATAATGTAATGTATAATTAATTACAGATTGTAGATAGTTACCTATGATAGCCAAAACTTATAGTTAGGTTGGTTTGGTTTTCTAGATATATAGAGATATATTTCAATTGGATAGGCATTCTTCAAACCTTTCAAAGACCTACAGAATATGGAATTTAAAGTGGTTTAGGGTTTTTCTTAACAGTGAGGTACAATTGCCCCTGGCAACACCAAGTGTGTCAGAAAGGAAGAGGGATATCAAAGAAACTTGTTATGCAGTTTGCTTCCAATACGGCAAGCTAGCCATTTGAGCAAGATACTGCTCTTTTCTGGACTGTTTGACATTATGCTGTATAAACTGGACATGCAGGACCCACAGAAAAGTGACTGCTGAAACAAGATGGACAGTGCTACAGGGTTCCTGCTTTAAGGAAGAGTCTGACAGACAGTTTGCAGGACACAGAGAAAAGTGACTGACAAACCGTCAATACGGGTGGAAAGTTTAGTTTCCTGCTTTGCTGAGGAGTTTGCCAAACACACTATGACATATAGGCTGAAGATGGAACATTACAGAAGAACTTCAGGTGACTTCCCAGGCAGCGAGTTGTCTCTGTCATTTCTAGAGTTTATTATTCTTCTGTGGTCTTTAATAGGGTTGAAGACAGATATTTATGGTTATAGTTTTCTTTAGTTAGGATTAAAGATAAGTTACATATAAGACTTTAGACTCCCAAAGATGATAGACCATTATCTTTAATTCCTGATAATGTTAATGGACTAAATATTGTTAACTATAGTTCTTATTTGATAACTCTTATGTCATATGTAATTTTACTATGTTATAGTTAAATCCCTTCTTTTTAATTTAGACAGAAAGGAGGGGATGATGGGAGATGTCATTCTGGAAATATGTTTCTCTTATTGATTAATGAATAAAGCCCTGTTGGCCAATAGGAAAGCAAGATAAGCAGGACTAGGAGGCAAGGAGGATTCTGGGAGATGTGGTAGAGAGGAGTCAAGATGTGAGAGAAGTAAGATGTCTGAACCCTTTCTCCAGTAAGATAAGACCACATGGAAACACTTAGATTGATAGAAACGAGTTAATATTTAAGACAGTGCTAGCCAATAAAAAACACTAGTAACCAGCCAACAGTTTCATAATTAATACAGCATTTCTGTGTGTTATTTTTTGACTGACGCAGCTCTGGGACAAGGCTGGCGGGAAACTGCTTGTAACAGGTAGCTGCTTGCAGGGTATTGTGAGTAAATAATCATGTGATCAAAAAAAAAAAAAAAAAAAAAAAAAAAGAGGAGACAAAGTTACAAAGATAAACTGGGATCAGATTCTAGAGGGAGAAATTTATATGTAATAATGTTCAGCTGGAAATGACCAGTCTTTAGAGGATCAACTGCTTAGTCTCAGTAAGGCAGTGAAGCATGCTTCTTGTGCTTCTTCTGCCTAGGACATGCCTCTTTGGATCTTGTAGAATTACTTCTGGCTTATTAGAAGCAAGTATTCATCAGGCACAGGTTAGCATCTCGTTCTTGTCTATCTGTTATTGTCAGGATGCTGTGTCTTAAAGCTGCTTAATTTCTTAAAGACATCATATCTCACAAAAGTATCCTATCTTTGTTTTATCATATGAAGAATTATTTTTTTGCTTGCTTCCCACTAGGAAGCCTGTGGTAAAACCAATAGAATGCAACCAGGTTGACTATGTGTACTCTCCTCTCCTCTCTCATTCCAGTAGCCCTAGTCACTTCTCAAGGATCCATACCCTGTGCCTAGACCAAGTCTTGTGAATTTCCTGAACTCTAGCCTGTCTTTATGCTCTCAAGTAACCAGACAGAGCCTATGTAGCATATTCTGTGCACAATCACAGTCTGATCAGTCCCACCTGAGCTGTTCCTCAACCCCCAAGATGGGACCCAGTTGCACATCTAATAGGCCTGACCAGTATGGTCAGTTTTTAACAGTATCACTACCAACACTTAGGCTTGGCCAAAGCTGAACATCTTGTACACTATTCCAGTCTGGTGTATTTCAGAAAAGGAGTAATTAGCTCACAGAAGTAGTGAAAAAGAACATGGAAGGTACATGCAAGACCTGTGGGACAGCATAAAGTGACTAAGCCTTCAAGTTATAGGCAAAGATTATGGAAAATAAACCCAGGTCAACAACATAGGCCAGGTTGCCAAAATGATCATAGAAGAAAACTTTCCCAAACTAAGGAAAGACAAATGGATAAAGATATAAGAAACACATAGAACACCAAATAGACTAGATCAGAAAAGAAACTCCATATGATATACTATACTTAAAACAATAAAAAAGAAAACTACAAGACAGCCAGGTGGTGAGAGTGCATGCCTTTAAACCCAGAGGCAGAGGCAGGTGAAACTCTGTGAGTTCAAGGGCAGCCTGGTTTACAGACAGTTCCAGCACAGCCAAGGCTACACAGAGAAACAATGTCTGGAAACAACAATAACAACAACCACAACTGAAACAACAACAACTACAAGGGAAAAAAAATAAGTCACATATAAAAGAAAACATGCCAGAAAAACAGCTGGTTTCTCAATGGAAATTTTAAAAGTTTAAATTCACAATACTCTTATCTCCTACAGAGAATACTGGAAGTTAATATTAAAACTGAAGAGAGGAGAAAGCATAGTCTCAGAGGGTGGTCTTCATGGCTTCAGGTTCTAAATTCAGTTTGTTGAGACTAGAAAATGGGTCACCATAGTATTCCAAGTTTAATATGGTATACAGGGGCCTTGAAACACATCCTCCATTAGCAAAGTTGAATTGCCTATGTTTGCTAGTCCTGTAAGTATCTTTTCTTTAGCATATCTGCTTAGAGAATACATGAACACAAAGTAGTGCTTGAAGAAAAGGGGGGGGGGATTAGGGCACAAGGACTTGAATACCCATCTGGAACATTCTCTTAATACAAAGTCTGTCTCTCTAGCTCTTGAAGAAATTCTTTATGATCAATTTGAATCACAAACTCAGTGACTCTTCTCTGTGGAGAATGTCAAAACAACATTTAATCATTCCTTGTTTTTGTTCTCTGATATCCATGGAGATACATTTCCTCTTACTGCTCAGTCAAGCATCCCACTGCTAGGATGATACAGTAATAATAGTAGCCAACTTGTAATATAATTTAACCAATTATCTTACCGTTTTCTAAATACAAATTTTCATTTCTGTTGTGTCTTAACAAGGATTATTATTGGGATATCACCTTGTCTCTTGATGGAAACTTGAGAAACATACAAAACCCACTCATTAATTAAAAAAAACATTCAAATTATTTCTGGGACACAAATCTTTCTGCAAAGGTCTGAACACATACATTTGTTTTTTGTTGGTTTTCTTTAACATAGTTTCCAAAGGCAGTTTGGTTTGACTTTGCCTCTCATAGATTCCATGGGGGATATTCCTTTTCTAGATTTGGCATATGTTCAAAATAGCAATCTAAGGTTTAGTTCTCCCAGAATTTGTAGTAATCAGCTCTCACACATCAGTTAACTGATCACTGTAATGTGTTAGGGACATATACATTGGCTCCCCATTTATCAATGAAAAATTTGTGTTTGGAGAAATTGAAGTCCTTGTTTAAGAGTTGTAGGAATATCAGAGAATGGTGTTGGATGCTTGTCATTCCAGCATTTGCGAAGCTGTGATTTCAAAGCCTGTTTTGCCTACATAGAAAGACTTCGTCTCATAAACACAAACCAAAAAGTTGCATAACTGATCATGACCAGAGCTGAATTCAAAAGTTATCTTGATTATAAACCTGGAGCTTATTATTTTTAATTTCACTTTAACTGAAATTTGGTAGGAATTTCTATCTGTTCTCTAGTTCATCCATGTTTGTCATATCTCTTTCTCCTTCTAAGAAACTCACGTGTGGAAAACTACAAAAATGGCAAAGTCATTGGACACTTTATTCCTACATGAAGCAGAAGATACAAGGTCATACAAATGATAGAAGATATAAGATATCCTAATAGAGAACTAAAGAAGGCCTCCTTTCTGAAAATGGTGTATGTTTGAATTATTTTCATAGAGCTGCCAAACAGAATATCACAGACTGGTATCTTAAGAGAAATTATTTTACAACTGTTCTGGATGCTAAAAGCCCAAGTTTGAAATGCTGCAGCTTAGGTGTTTCATGAGTCCTCTCTCCAAGGATAGTGGGTGGTCACCTTACTACAAAGGTCTCACTTGGCTTTCTCTCCATGCTTCCATGTTCCTTCTTTTGTGCTAGTTTCCCTTTTTATAATAACACCAGTCATATTAGAACAAGGTATAGGCTAAGAGCCTTGTTTTAACTTAGTTACTATCTAAAAGCCTTCCTTTCTCTAGATAACACACACACACACACACACACACACACACACACACACACACACACACACGGACATGGCTTCATGTAGTCATATGAATTTGGGGTGAAGGATACAATTCAGTCCATAAAACTGTTGTTCTGATCTGGGGATGAAACACACTCAGATTTTTAGTTTAAATAAATACTTCAAATGAAAGACACACAAACAGATTTTAAGTAAGTCATTTGTACTGGGAAAGGTCAGAATATTAACTGTTCTCAGTCACTTGTACTTTTTCTCCCCCTGGTCACCCTCTTTCACTGCTGGTAATTGAAGAGTTTCAGAAAGCATGATGATCTGCTGGCTAAAAGAATTACTCCATAATTTTAGCCTTTTTCTGCAACTATCTGATCCCTTGAGAAAAGTTTAGGTTCTTAGTTGTCTAGAGGTAAGTAGAAAAAATGAAATTCTGTTAGTATACTCTGAAATATATTTGTTTTTGTCCTTAGCCTAAAGCAATCACAAAAACAACAGACACAGAGTTCAGGTTTCCTAGCCTCATCTCACATTGAAATTCTTGGTCATGCTGCTCCAGTAAGTACACACACATTTATCAGACTGGGTTTTCTAATCTGAGCCCAGATAATGTAGTTTGGGATGGTGAGAAATGGATTTTAGTATTATCTTAAAAATTTCCATTGTTTGAGGTACAAATCCACAACACCATTAAGAATGCTCAGCTTATCTATACAGTTTTATATTCTGCTACTCTTCAGTATAACTTTTACACTCAAACAATATGAAATCTTAGCCACAAAAATTGCTGATTTGGTTCATATATCCATATATTTGTACATTCTGTTTTAGGATTCCCTTCTATAATGTCAATCATGTTCTTCCCATCTTTACCTGTAATGTGCATTCTTTCTTCTTTTTTAACCTTTAAGCCTCAGTTCATATCTCCTTTGTGATACTGTTCCTGTCCTCTCAAGAAAGCTAGCTACTTCTTTTGTTTTGTCACTGTAGCTGTATATCTATCTTCTGTTTTTTTTTTTTTTTAACTATTCTAGTGGCAAGTATTTTGGACTAATTGAAGTACTCTGTTGTTTTGGTAACTTCTCCTCAGATAGGTAACTCACCCAAGGTTAGTTATCATGTGTTCATGAAATGAGCATATTCAAGAATGAGACATTGCCAAGGATGCATGCCTGCCCCTTAACTGTCATCATGATCTACAGAATGTCTATGATTAAAATAGTGAGACTGGAGAAGTGCAGTTCAACATTTAATTCATGCAACTTGACCTAGGATTCTGTTGTAGGAGTTAATCTAATCTAAGCCAAGTTTCCAAAGGTAGGTCCTTAAAAAGAATGGTTTCACTCATCATAATAAACCACGAAAGAAACAACTAAATTAAAAGAGGAGAAAATGTACTGGCAGACATATTTCTGGACATACCAGGTATAATGATAAATAATCAAGAAAATCTGTTTTTTTCCATAGGAGATAGTCACAATACCTAGGGTCTTCAAAGAAAACCCCAGAGGCCAGAACATTGCCACACTGATGGGGAAATGCTAGCATGGAAATTGCCACATATAGACTTTGTAGAGATAGTAGAGGAAGAGTGGAGGGTGGGATGGTGCAGAAGGGCTGATGCAAAAACCAACTGTTATTCTTGAGTAACTGAAGTGGTATGGGCCAGAAGTCCAGACAGTTACTGCTCAGACTTCCTTTCAACAATGACTTTGCAGTCCAGAGGCTAGGAAGGCAGTTACAGAGCCACTTGATGCCAAAAGTGGGTTAGGGGTAGTTTCAGATAAGCCACATATCCATGAGTTCCCACTCTATCCTTTTTTCATATATTCTTACATCAGAGCTCACAGTATGTTTGCAATACAGGCGCAACAGGGCTTATGATTTGTTTTCCATTTGAGGATTCTGTATCTCACAAAAGTAATCCCCAAGGCAGCCCATTTGTCCACACTTAGCTGGTCAATTTTTCTCATCTTGTGGACTATCCATGCACAAACCTTAAACTCTGCTCTGACTGAAGTCTCATGTTTGTTCATCATAACACATCTTTGGCATTGCCATACATTCAACTTATTCTCTGTAGCAAACCATAGCATTGATTCCACACTTGTCAACTTCCTTAGTCTAATTCATTTATTCACTAAATTCATTTAATATAAACTACCATACACCGTATACTATGCTAAGTGTTATTTGATATATGAATGAATAAAACATAGTCTCTGTTGGTCACATAGAATTTCTAATTCCAGATTTATTGTATCTAGAACTTGGGAGGTGACCAGGAAGAGACATTTTAATTAATCAAAAATAATTTTAAAATTTGTATCTTTTAAAATCTTATGTTTATATTCGTGTGGCTGAATGTATGTTTGTGTACCACTGATGTGCAAGTACCAGTGGAGTGAATCAGATTCCTTACAAACTGAAGATACAGGTGGTTGTGAACTGCCTGATTTGGGTGCTAGGAAATAAATCCTGAACTTTTGCAAAAACAGCCAACCTCTTATTTTACTTATTACTTATGTATATCATGTTTGTGCATGTGAATATGTGTGTCTGCAGAGGCAAGAAGAGGGTAATTGATTACCTGGAGCTAGAGTTAAAGCACATGTGAACCACTTAACATGTGTCCTTCGAACCAAATTCGAATCATCTTCAAGAATACCAATAACTTATCCGCTAAACCATCTTTCAAGCTGCAATAAATTAACCCAAATTGTAAGAATTATTCTGAAGTAAAACAGTAGATCCCAAATAGATGCAAGAACAATGAAAAGTAAATCTATCTTAACTAGGTTTTTCAGTGAAGCCACTCAATGGAGAACATACTTCAAGTTAAGATCTAAATGAAGAGAATGAAGAGGTCATTGGTTGAATGGAATTTCAAAGGCCTTGAGGTAGGAAAGAGTCAATAATGTACATAGCTGAGACAGTGTAGAAGTAGCATGGTATCCACAAAAGCACTGGATATATCCATACATATTCTCTTGCTTTTAAACCTAATGTGCTAAGAGCTCTTTAAGTGGAACTGAAGGGAACTGTAAATTATTCTTCATCTTTATGTAGTAGTCTTGATCTAGTCATTTTCCATTATAACTAGGAGCTCTGGACTTGATGGTGTTTTGATAGATCTTTTGCCCTATCATGTTATTTGCTTTTTTTTATTTTCAGTTGTTGCCTGCTATGTACTTAATGAACTCAATCATCTTAAACCAAACCAAACCAACAAAAACAAACAAAGAACATGGCCATGGTATATTGTTCTGCAAACTGCACAGAACATATGCTAAAGTGCTTTGGAAGATGAAATACTTCTGCCACGTGTTGTCTAATCAATGAGCAGGGTTTTCTTTTTTCTTTTTGGAAGCCACAGGTCTTTATTATTTAAGCTCTAGAGCCACACAAACCTGAAGCAATGATATTTTTGGAATTAAATTATAAAGTTTCAACATAGCCTTTAGAAAATGAATAATTTTGGCCTGATGTCCTGAAAAAATCACATGGTTGAAACAGTATCTTACAGAACTGAGTTTTGGAAATAGGAAATTAAGTTACTAAAAGCGAAGAAGCAGGGTTTTCAATCCTAGGTGTATACAACCAAAATAGGATGAAAGCTCCTAATTTCAACCAAAATTTAAGTGAACATTTGATACTTTCCAAAAAGAGATTATAAAGTTGTGGATGAGGGAACTTTGTGAACATTATCTGTTGAGACCTTTGACATTATGACTGCATCTTTAGTTGTAGCAAAGCTATTCTTGACAACAGATGTTCTAGGAACAGTAGAGACTGCAGCATAGATTTGTGATAGATAGACCCTATTTTCTTGGGAACAGAGGCCTTGGAGTACGATTGAATATGAAGTCCAAAATTTGATGTGTCTTTCTAGGAGGAAACCTGATGTTTCAAATGTATTTCTATTTGTTTCCAATAGCCATCTTATTACCCATGACTATACTAAGCCTGTTCCATCTTTTATGTTTTCTGGTTTTTATATATTTAAAAATTGTGAAAGCTATTCCCAGTTGTAACTCTAGGCTAAGACTCAGACTTAGTCTAACACTCATGTTAATATTGAACTTGACTGAAAGA
Source organism: Phodopus roborovskii (assembly GCF_943737965.1). NCBI lineage: Eukaryota > Metazoa > Chordata > Mammalia > Rodentia > Cricetidae > Phodopus > Phodopus roborovskii. Next base: position 313,714 of record NW_026125868.1, read on the forward strand.
GAGGAGTGAAGGTAAAAAAGAAGAGGAGAGAAAATAGAGAAACAAAAGGAGGACAAGGTAGGACAGGGATGAATGGAAGAAATAAAAAAGGGAACTTGAAATCAGACGAAAGAAGATAACCTCTCTTTTTGACCAGTAGGCTCGCCAATCCCATCTCACTATGGTATTTCAATAAGGTTCAAAGAATTCTTCATATTAAAGCATTTTAACTTGATTTTTAAAAATCCAGCAATGGGTAGCTGAGATTGTGAAGTTGATTTGCTTAGCTAAAAGCCTGCAATGCCTTTGAATCTTTCAAGAACCCCAGAACCAGAGGAAACAACATCTCTTTGTAGATGGGGCAGTGGGCAACTGAAACCATCCATCTACTCATCACCTCCACCTAAAGAAAAAGCTTCTCTCTGAGCATTTAACCAGTAAAATCATTATATAATAGCTTAGTCATCTGGAAAAATCCTAAAAGAGATAGGAAGTCTCAATACCCAAATCAGGAAAGAACAAGGCCTGGTTGATATCAGACATCTAATTTAAGGTGGAATCTCCAGTGGTCTGATAGAATGCTAAAGAAATCATGAAAATATTGTTACTAGAATGAACTTAGCTGCAGAAAAAATATTAAGAAGGACATTTAAGGTTTTGCATGAAGAACACATACACAAAAATCCATGACAAAAGACAAGTGATGGTGACCCCTTTATCAATTTTTAGTTGGCAAAGTTTGGAGATGAGAATGTGTTAAGCTCACATGACCCCCACATTATTATCAAGCAACATTCTGATTCATGTGGTTTTCAGATTACTTTTCTCCAAACAAAAGAGAAATTGCTGTTTAGCCAACATGATCCTTACCAGCTGTTAAAGGATTTTTTTTTTAAAAATAAACCTCTGTAGATAATCTTTTTTCCCCCTTCTATGAGTTTGACTTGCATGAGTCATCTCATGGAGTACGGACCGATCAATTCCAGATGTCTTCTCAAAACGACTTGAAGGTTCTGTAAAACTAACTCTTGTGGTCTGTGGTTAAAGGTCCCTATTTCTGAAGTCTCATCTTTGCAGGTCATTTTTATCTCCAACTCTTTCTGATGTCAAGAAGCCAAGCCATTTACTTTCAGATTTAGGAAATGAAGCCTAGAGTTTCCACAGTGGGTCAGCACAAAGCCTGGAGTTGTCCTATACTTCTTAGGTAATTCTGTCACTAGATTATGCAGTCTGTCTTAGAACTTAATTCAGAACCAGTAATTCTATGAATTCTCTGAAAATTTCATGTTTGCTTGCTTACTGATTTCTTTTATTTTGGAATGTTGGGGCAGAGACTCACTATGTAGTGTAGAAAGATATCAAAGTTGTTATCCTTCTGTTCCAGCTTTTCTAGTGATAGAGATAGAGGTATGTAGGTTGTAAATCAATTGCATTTAACTTTTCTAGCATCTTTCTAAGAGACTAAGGTATAATTGCAGCTTTGCTGTTTGGTTTTAGATAATAGATTTCTTCACTTCTGCCCACCCAACTTTTCCTACTTTTTCTCTGGCTTTTATTTTGTTCCCTTTATCACTGGGGTGATAATAATGTCAGTGGTAAAATTACATTTATATTTGTTTTCCACTGAAAGGCATCTCATTATGTTCATGAGCAGAAAGCATAGAGTTAGTTAGTAATATAGCTGCTGTACTAGTAGGTAAAAATTCACTTCCAGCCAGGTCTTAATTCTGGATCTTTCACTAAAAACTTCTTGTGTTTTATGTATGAAGTCTACAGAAAGAGACAGTTGTCATTTAAAGACTTTTCTACTAGGGTAAAATTGGAGTTATGGTCTTAACATGGTTGAAAATTATTTGTGAACTAAGATTGAACCAAACTATGAAGACTCATTCAACAAGTACTTTAGTCAGGTTTAACTAATATTCGCAGCATGTCTGCTTCACACTGGGGCTCATCCTAAGCAATGGAACTTCAAAAAAAAAAAGTGAATCAAGAAGGATTTCTGATAGGGCACATCTTCTAGCCGTGTAAAAACTAGTATAAATGCAACATAGTCAGGTTTTTATTTAGGTACATGCAAGGTAGAGAAGAGTGAGAAGTTTCCCAGATTATAAGTAATTGAGATAAGTGAAATGGGCTTGAAGAACAAACACAATATCTCATGACAAGATAGAAGTCAGTAGACCAGGAAGCTCTCCAGATTCAGAGATGTGTACATGAAAGTTAGATATTAGATACATACTAGCATACATGGCATGCAGTAGTAGGACTATAGAATAAGCAGAGACAGTTTAACATGTTGTTTGTGGTAATGTGAAAAATAGCCATCATTTGACTGACAAATTTAGTAAGACAATGGAAAGCCATTGATTCTTTTAAAGTACTGTAAATATACCATTAGAATTGTGTTCTTTTAAAAGACCACTCTGGAAATAAATGTGAAACAGTAAGAATAAAGACTTTATTGGATGAAAATTAATATCATATTCATGTTTTACCTTTCATTTTCATTTTTGTTGTTAGAACTACATCATCTTGGCCCTCTTTAAAGCATTCTTGAACTAATATCATCACCATATTTTAATATTTTCTAAATAATAATTCTAGGCCAAAATAGAACTTTGTCCTTGAAGAAGCTACAGTCTGCTAATCAGAAAAGAGTGGGGACATAAAACATCATATGATAAGGCAGAAAGAGTTATGGTTGGAGAATTAAAATATTAAAATATTTAAATATGGTCAAAGATAACATGCATTCCTTCCATGGAGATAAGGTACACACAATGATGAGTGTGTTTGTTTCAAATGTGCCATTAGGGAACTGAGAACTTATATATTTGTTTGATACTCACTTTGATCATACTGACCCAGAGATAAAAGAGATAGGGACTCATGATTTGAGCATCACAGAACCATTCCTCTGTCTGTTGATGTTTTAAAAAATAGGCAGGAAAAGAAGGGATCCAATAAGCATCTAAACCATAAGAAACAAAAAGGAAAAAGTACAGAAGCATGTAAAATTTCATCATGTAATAAGGAGTAAGAGGCCAGCATGGTTAGGGAGATAGCTGAATATGGTAAGTGTAGGCTCACAAATTTAAAGCTTCTTTTCTTGAAATGAGATTTTTTTTTTTTGCAAGGAATTTATGTTTACATCATCCTCAAATGACACTCATTTTCTTTTTGATGACCAAATTGAGTCTAAAGAAGGGTGATGCCCTCTAAACACATTAGTGTTTGCATTATTGCACATGGTACATGTACATATGTATCACATGTAATGCTGTACACTATATGTAAGTGCAAACATAATACATAAATTTTCAAAAGAAAGAAATAGTAGGCAATTGAGACATCAAGAGGGATTCAGACTCATAGACTATTAACTTTCCTTATTAGGAGTATGTGAAAATTTGATGACACCAGACTGAAGCAAAAATCATATTGCAGATAGAGAACACATAATAACTATATTATGGTATATTAGAAGGTGAAAAAATGAGATGACATATGAAATTTGCTTTTTCTAAAATGATAGTACTGAGATATCTGATGAATGATATGAGCATTGTAAGGAAAAGAATTTTTAAATGCTGTCTGTAGCTAGAGTGTACTTATATTCTGAAATATCAACAGATGAAGAAGAAAATAGGATAATGTCTCAGAAGGGGCCTTTGTGTTGATAAAATTTGTGCAAACCCAGTCTGTGGAGTATTGGAATAAGATGGAATGAGAGAGGTGAATTCCAGTTCAGATACACTTTTGAATCAATTAGGATGAACTGAGAGGTTCACAAGAGACACCAGAGTCTTAAGGTTGCAGCTTGCCACTCAGGGAAGAACGTTTGGAGAAGTGGGATTAGGGGAGAGGAAATTGCCTTAAACCACAGCAGGCATGGTTCAGATAAGATGCGAGGATCAGCTTCCTGCCAGCAGAACATGGCTCATGGAAAGAGAAGTGTGCCAATGTCATTATTTATGATCTCTACCCCCAAACTTAGAATCAATTCTGCTTTTGAAAACAAAATGTTAAGGTCTCAAGTGAGGTTAGTGGGAAGGAGTATTGGTCCTTCCGAGTGGCATGTGGTATGAAAGACAACAGGAGAGATGACTTGAGATCTAGCTCTGCTGACTGTTGAAAGACTTGAAATGTGTCTTTGTTTAGGTATTCTAAAGTTCAGTTTCATGATCTGTAAGAAGGTCATAACAATACCTCCTAGAGTGTCTTTGAAGATTGCAAAAGAGGATGTATGTAAACCACAAAGCAGAGTGCCTGACACGAAGCCATCTTTAGTTGTTGGCTCTCTTTTCCCATTTTATTTCTCTAGTTCTATCTACTCAGGGTTCTGAAACCTCTAGCTATCCCTGGCCTCTGTCACCTCCTTTTCTATTTAAAAAATATTAGTAGATAATGAAAAAGTCATGGACTTAGGGATTCTGGAAATTCACATTGTCTAAGAGATAATCATCTCCAAGATAGAGTCATGCTTGCCAGAAAGTCCTACAAAGCCTCTTATATTTCCCATTCTGTAACTACTGCTGAGCTTTGAGGATACACCAGAAAATTGATGTCTGGTAGTACGTTCCTATTTAGGGATATATTGCTACTAAGTCCACCAGTCGCTTTCCCTACAAACCCCACATGAACACAGATTCAAGGCTTAGGCCCCACCACAAAGATCCCTTCAATGAGAGCGGTCAATGGAGGACCCTCAACAAATCTAGATGTGCCACAAGACATAAGATAAAATATCCCTTGTAACTGTGTAATCACTTTACAGCCTTGAAAACTTTTTCACAATTTTTACGTAAAAATGAGTAATATTTGTAATATAATTATTAGTTATATAGAAAAGAAGCAATAATATTTATTATAATAACAAAATGAAATAGCATGTAGAAGAAAAGATAATTGAATACACTTGATATTTATGTTTTATATGCATGTCATATTGCACACACATACAAGGTTCAGAGAAATTTACCTAGACTGACTCAACTTTCAAGACTTAGTTTTAAATATTCTTTAGAGAAAGACTTTCCTAAACTCACATACTATATTAAATTCATCATTATTATTTCTTTTATAACTTCCTATAATTATTCTGTCTGACACATTTCTATTGTGAGATTATTTGATATCTACTCTTTCTCATTTAAATATGAATTCTAGAAGGCAGAATTCTGATTGTGCTTATTTTCTTTGGTATGTATGTCACTCAGATCAATTGACAAATCCATGAATTGGGGAGGAAGACCCTTAAAAACCTTTTTGTTTGGTTCATGTATAAATGGGAAGACTGTTACTAGAATGAAGAAAGACTGTCAAATTTCATACCACAAGCCATGACATAGGGGAGCCTGGAACTCAGGCCTTATGATACTCTATATTAATGAAAAGGCCAAGATGGTATGAAAAGAGATATCTAATGATTTATTGTTTTGGAGAGGAACCCTTCAAATTCTTTAGTTCAGCTTATCTGAGCCTTAGAGAAGTGGGGCTTTTCTATTAGAATTCAGGCTCTGTGAGGGTAAGAATGGTGTTTCTTAAACTCAGCTTCTATTTGAGGTGTTAAGTTCTCTTTTAAAAATTTATTTTAGGAGTTCTTTGTTCAAGAGATTTTCCCATTGTACATAATACACACAAACATTTGTCATTTCCCTTTTGTCTTTGCTTCTTGTTTTACACTTCTGTATATTATCTATGTCCCTTAATAAAATATAATATTGAGGGCAATGATCTTTTAAATCTATTTTTAAGATTATTTTCTTTTTAATTATATGTATATATGCATATCTGTGTATAGGCAAGTGCATGTGAGTAGAGTATTCTGAGGTTAGAGGCATAGGGTTCCCTGGAACTTGAATTACAGGAGTTTGTGAACCACATGACATAAATACTAAGAATCTATCTTGGGTCTTCTAGAAAAGCAACAAGAGCAACAAGAGTTGTTAAGACTGAATCATCTCTGAAGCCCCAGTGATTTTAATCTTATTCTACCTTGTGCCTACTACTGCTTTCTCTGTATTAGATGCTCAGTTAATATTTGTTGGTAAAACAAATGTCATTCAATTTCTTTGAAATTCCATTATGTTAGTTTGCTTTCTTTTGTTGTGATAAACAACATGACCAAGAACAAGTTATTTTGTACATTTTTTAAAATTTAAATTCAAATCAATTTTATTTAATGGACCGATCCCAGTTCCCTTTCCCTCCTGTCCTCTCCCTTCCTTCACCCCTCCCCATCCACTCCTCAGAGAGTGTGAGGCTTCCCATGGGGGATCATCAAAGTCTGACCCTCCCCCATGTATCTTATCTTATACTTCTACATCACAGTTCATTATTGAGGGAAGTTAGGGTAGCAACTCAATGCAGGAACCTGGAGTCAGGAACTGAAGCAGAGACTATGGTGGAAAGAAGTTTACTGGCTTGCTCCCTATGGCTTTCTCATCTTGCTTTCTTACATAATACAGAGCACCTGCCTACAGATGACTTTGCCCACAGATAGCTATACCCTTCCATGCTAAAAAATAAAAAAATGCCTCACAAACTTTTTATTACAGGGGTATTGCTTTGACAATCTCAGTGTGTATTTTGGAAAAGATTATGGAAGGCTTTTCAGACTTTGAGCTAGAAAAACCACTGAGTGAATAGAGCTCAGTGGGCTGTTCTGGGTGAGCTTGGAGGAGAAGCTATTGTGAGCAGTGCAGATGACAGCTTGTGAAGTTCCAGAGGCAAGTTTCGAGTTCCTTAGAGACTGTGTTGGACCTATTGAATTATGAACTAAAACAGTGAAACCTCTGGTTTACTGAGAAAATTGATTCTGGTCAGCTGGGTCTGAAGAATCAAGAAGAGATCAGCATAATTGAGGTGAAACCTTCTGGGAAGTGTTTCCTCAGAGTTAGCACACAGAAACTGTGTTCCAGAGGTGGACAAGGCTGTAAGCCATTCTGACAACTGAATATGATAGTGTAAGATTTACCCAGGGTATACTGTTTTTTAAGCATGAAGGGGTTATAGGGAACAACTGGAGCGTGGCACTGCAGGGTTGGAGTCCAAGAACAGAACCCAGTTGAAACCACTGGTAAAAATGTAGCCTTAATTGCAGTAAAAAGGAAAGGGTCACGAAGAGAAGTTGAGGCTTTGAATCTTGTCTTAGGATTAGAGAAGGCTGAGGAAAGGCTACTGGTGAAGGTACAGGCCAGATGAAGTAGCATTTTGGACATAAGGATGCTGTAAGATGATCTTCAAAGACAGCATCGGCTGTGAAGTAGAATTGATCTGAGCCTAGGAGACAGGCTGAACATGCTGTGATGGCTGTCTGTCCAATCCCTTTGGAGGAGCTGAGAAGATCATAAGTGAATCCCAGACCTTGATCACTGAGGTATTTACACCAGTGGAGTTTGGTTTTGCTTTATTCAGATCGTGATGATGTCCTGGTTCTCCTTGGAGTAATAAAGTTTTGAACTTATTTTGATTTTACAGGGATCCACAGTTGAGAGTTTTAGGGATATGGAATATTTTAGAAAGGTTTGAAATTAGAAAAAGACTGGTTAATTTAAACAAATTGAACTTTTCTCTTTTGGTAGGGAGCTAGTTTAATTAATTATGACATATACAGAGAAGAAATATGAGAAAGCCATTTAAAACATGAAGTATATTGACATTGAAATACTGAAATGAATGTTGTTCTACAAAATACACTGATAAGCTAAGCATACGATTCACACTCATGATCCCAGTACCTGAGAGGTAGATTTTAGAGGGTTAGGATTGCAAAGTCAGCCTCAGCTATAGAAGTTTGAAGCTAGTCTGGGCCATGTGAAAACAAAAAAAACAAACAAATAAACAAACTAACACAGTTTTCCATAGCCTCTGCATCAGCTCTTACCTCCAAGTTCCTGCCCTGATTTCCCTCTGCCATGGAGTGAGTCTTCAGGCTGTGTAAGCTGAAATAAGTCTTCTCTGAAACTTGTTTATGGTCAGGGTGTTTTGTTATAGCAACATAAACTAATAACTAAGACAGAGGTGTTTTACTAAGTGGAAATTTTCTCTTTCTAGATGATGCTTGCTTGTGTCAAATTGTAAAAAGTAACTGACACGCCCATAAATCATCCACTTAATTGGAATGGATTGCCTCCTAAATCACTGCCAAACTGATTTCTAGCAAATGGTTAGTTCTAGTCAAAACTCATGGGGTTGTTCTATATTATCCTTCTGTTCCCTTAAAAGCACTACCTTTCCCCATCTTTCACTAAGAAAGAACACAAAAGAGATAAAATTGTCTGTATCAACTCAGAGGTAAGAGGGGCATTAACCCCCATCTGAATTAGTGAACACATACATATATGTTTGAGCTTTATTGGTAAATTTGTAATTTTATATATTTTGAGAACAAAATAGTGTTATGATTTTTGAAAACTGCTTAGAATAATTGAGTCAGACTAATTGCCATGTTTATTACCCCAAGTACTTACATTTTGACTATGTGATTTGACATTTGATCTTTGTAATTTTAAAATATGCAATATACTAGATTTAACTACATTTACATTAATCCCTTTGAGACTTTTTGTATTTTGAATAGTTTCTTCTCAACCCACATTGCCAGATTCTGTATCATTCCACTCTGTGTTTGTGAATTCAGTTAATTGCTCTTGATTCAACTGGTAAGTGAGAACATAAAGCAGTTGTTTTTCTGTGCCTGGCACTCTTTACTTGGCATATTTTTTTTTACACTATGTGTTATAAATAATGGAATTTCCATATTTTTAAGGCTGAGCAGCAGGAGTATACATTTGAAAGTAATGTAATTTTCAAATGGAAGACAGGCTCCAGAATTCCAACTCCTAGATAAGGAGCTATTGAAAGCTGATGGATGCCAGGAGAAGGAGAGTCAGGTTTTGTTTGTTTGCTTGTGTAAGGTCTTGGCTCCAGTTAACTCTACTATGCTCTGGTAGTTGGCCCTTGCTCTATTAGTCAACTCTACTATGCTCTGGTAGATGGCCCTAGATCTATTGGTCTGTGGGCAGCAGAAAATGGAATCTTTGGGGGGGGGAGAGAGATAGAGAGATAGAGATAGAAAGAGAGAGACAGAGAGAGAGAAAGTCGAGAGTGGGTAGGGTAGAGCTGAGGGGAGCTGGGGGAGGACTGGGTAGTGTGTATGGTCAAACGCCTTAGTATGCATCCATGAAATTCTTAATGAATTAATTGAAAATTCTATATTAAAAAAGAAATGCAAATTTCCCTTCCAAATATTTGCAATAGGTCATTGCATGTTGGTTTCTCCTTCCTTCTCTGATAAAGACCCTTTGGTGGATCTCTGTGAGAACCAGATAAGACTACTTGGCTACCATGCTGACCAAGGACAAAGCATGGGGAGAGAAAATTATAGTTAATTTATTTTTCTGTTTTTTAAGCAACTCCCTGGTCTCCTTTTCTTTTTCTTCACATTGATGATCATTGAGCACAGGGCTTTGCACACAGTGAGCAAGTACTCTAACATTGGACTATAACTACAGATCTTGAAATCCATTTTATTCACTATTTATTTTTAAAAGCTCGGCAAAGGTAAGCTCTAACAAAACTCTTAGACCAATAATAATATGTTGAAAATTAGTGAAGATTTCTGTATATGGTCACCCTTGTAAGATAAAAAGATAACTAACCAAAATTTAACATTTTTTAGCTAGAGCTAATATATATAATATCTTTCTCTATATATATACACACACATATATGTAATATATGCATATATTTATTGCTGCAAGATTCAATTCATTCATGGATTTCCATAAGCCATTGAAATCCTGCCTCTAGTTGTGATATTACTTATGCCATCTATTGAATAAGATTAGGGAGGTGGCAGTGGATCTGAGAGGAGTAATGGGGAGTGAATATGATCAAAATACATTGTGTGAAATTCTCAAACAAATGGTATATTTTAAATGGATGATTGCAATATCTAGTCATTAGGCTATGCTAAAAAATTACATATATAATTACTAATATATAAAAATATATATTAAACCATTGAAAGAGTGTCTCACATGAGCTCAAAAAATTATTCATTATTTTTGTTATAGTTCAAAACAAATCTTTTGGCAGATCCAATGATTTACTTCATTATTCTAATACATCTATAGGTATCAGTAGGTCATTTATTCACTGTACTTTTTCATTTTTGGTCCTTTGGCTGGAATTAGGCATATTGACAAGCACTGAGATATGACCTTCAACCCTCACATGTATGTTAAAAATAGCATGGAATGATGGTGCATGCCTTTATATTGTAGGCTTTAATCCCAGAACTTGGGAGGCAGAAGAAGTCAGATATCTGAGTTCAAGGCCAGACTGGTCTATAAATAGAATTCTAGGATAGCCAAGGCTACACAGAGAAACCCTGTCCTGAAAGAAAAGTGTGGTTATTAACATGTTGTGGCCACATTATATTTCTAGTAAATTATTGCTTATTTTTATCGGTATATATTAATTTTTCCCTTGGTACCAAATGCAAAGCTTTGTGTGCAGTAATGTTTGATGTAACTTTATTGAATAAATTTCAGCTGTTGTTGATTTAAGTGATGAAAATTCTTTTACCGATACCACTGGCTGTGTATGGACTGGACCTTCAGTGAAACCTCTGTCCCCAGATTCAGGTGTAAAAGATGGTCTTTTACACCTGAGTGTGCCATATGCATTGCATCAGCCTGTACATTTCCTCTTACAGGAAGCCCAGTGCAATCCTGTGCAGAGCAATCATCGAGGTTGGGGTGGAGTGTGTGGACATCAGCCATCTCTTGCATAGCAAGTGGCCATAACTTTGCAATTGTCTTCGTATTCTTTCTTTAAAAGGTTTTCTGAAAGAGGTGGAGGTAAAATGACCAAGAAAATGAACTCAAGTCAAAAGGTGCTTTCCTGGTTCCCACATAGAGGTAAATAAGCTAAGGATCTTGGAGAGTTAAGACCAGGTGATCTTCCTCATCTGCTTATGCACTTTGTCATTCACTTACTCAACTGATAGTCCTGGAGAAAACATTTAACCCCTTATGTTGAGAAGACAGTGAAGGATTAGAAGTAGTCCTTATTTTGGGTTTCTTTTATTTTTTATTTTTATTTTTAATTGAAATTAAAATCAATCTTATTTTATGGACCAATCCCAATTCCCTCTCCCTCCTGTCCTCCCACATCCACTCCTCAGAGAGGATGAGGCTTCCCATGGGGGATCATCAAAGTCTGTCATATCATTTGGGACAGGACCTAGCCCCCCCCCCATGTATTTAGGCTGAGAGAGCATCCCTCCATAGGGAATCGGCTCCCAAAGTCCATTCGTGCAGTAGGTATAAATACTGGTTCCACTCATTACCAGAGGTTCCATAGACTGTCCTGATCTCCCAGGTGACACCCACATTCAGGGAGCCTGAATCAGTTCTATGAATGTTCCCCAGCTGTCAGTCTGGGGTCTGTGTGCTCCTAGTTGTTCAGGTCAGCTGTTTCTGTGAGTTTCCCCAGCATGGTTTTGATCCCTTTGTCCTTTGAGTTTCTAATAAAAAGAGATGCAAAGGGATAGGTGGGCAACTACTAACTTCATTGGAGGTTATGAATAGGAAATTTTAGTGACTAACGGCATCATATTTATCTCCCCTTTAAGACATACCTTAGTTTTCTGACAATCTTTCAAACTTGTCAACTCTTTGTCTTCCATCCTGAAAGAACTGATAGCACTTTAAACCTTTATCAGATATCAACATGTCACATTCTATAGAGCAGCACTTTTTTTTTTTCATACATTTCTGTTTTCTAGCCTGAGAATCCTTGAAACAGATCTGATGATGGAGGCTTAGCTATTACATGATTATTTAAGGCCATAAAGTTAATGAATCACAGAGCTGAGTTGAAGGACTCTGTCTCGGTGTTCTCTCTCATTTAGCACTGAGTGAGTACATGAACACACACACACACACACACACACACACACACACACACACACACTGGGTCCCCAGCAGTGCCTGCAAATTCTACTTCTTCTTATCTTTCTACCATCCCAAACACAGCCATGGAAGACAACACCTCAAATAGGAAATCTGTTTGACGTCCCATTGCTCTGAGAAACAGCTTGGACAGCAGGCATAATGAAGGAGACCCCCTTCACTGGATGTGGTGACACATAACATGTATTCCTAGTGTTTGAGGCAGAGAGATTGCTTCAGTCTGAGTTAGAGGATAGTCTGAGAAAGGCCCTGAAAGCCTGATATTTAAAAGAGAGACTTTCGCTCAAAAAATAAAAATAAAATAAATAACCCCTTTGTGCTGTTGCTGCAAGATGGGTACTTACCAACATGTTTTGTGCTTGTGGGATAAAGAGGAACGTTCAGGCATTCAGTACTCTTTGTTCTCCTTCATATTCTCTTCACAGATGGAAAAAAAACCACATCTACCTGGCTCCTAATCCTCTCTCATGGACCTTCTATGGTTCTGAAAATGGACACCATTAATTATTTCTTTAACGAAGTCATTTTCTCCAGAAATATATTGTTTAAAAGCCAGAGGAGTTGGCTAGGAATACAGCTCAGACAGTTTGAGCACCTGTCTAACACATGAATTAGTCATGATCTTAATCCTCAACACCACACACACACACACACACACACACACACACACACACACACACACACACACACACAAGAAAACAAAATAGCCACTAGAATATCTTAACTTAGGGCATACAAAAGCAACGGGTTGCTCAATGTAATTTTTCAAGAGTTACTTGAGAGAACATAGTCCCTTCTTAGAAAAAGGCTTACTGCTATGCTTCTATTCCAAGTTTTAGTCATAAACCCCAAAGAAACAAGAGTCATATCTTTCTAGAAGCCAAATATGGAGACACTGTTCTCAGGGCCTAAGCTAATAAATTATTCTGGTGGAAGGAAATTATTTGCAAAATAGTACAAATGTGAATTGATCCCTATTCTAGGCTATCCTCAGAGCCTTAGGCCCTGTAACCACAGGGAAACACATGATAAATAGAGGATTAGGTATCTAGTCATTAATAAAGGAACCGTGGAATGCTTGAATCAGAGATGCTGAGAACAACAATGACTCCCAACTATGCTGTTTAGAGAAGGAACAGAGTTGAGACTAGATCCTCACACTCTTAACTCTCAGGATATGTGTTTTTTTGGTTTGAGTTTGAACTTTAAAATCTTTATATGTCATGAATCAATTATTTACAACAGCTTGAATATTGTCCAGGATCTTATTTGAACTAGTTTAGGCATAACCAGAGCACTGCAACCATTCAAACTTGTTTTAAGTAGATCTTGAAAACATCACAGGATCTTTCCCCATTCTTCATCCCCTGTGTCATTAAAATTTAAGGTACAAAGTCCTATATGAGAATCTATCATCTGTCTGATTGTGAATGAAAACTTCCCAGAGACTGCATACATGGGGTTTGAGCATATAACTCGCCAGCTTCCCAAACTCTTTAGTTCTCTTTCTCATCCTGATTGTCACATTGAACCTAAAGATAATCTTTTATTTTAGCTACTTTTTTCTTCTTTGTGGTTAATATAATGCATTTTAAAACATCCTAACACCTGGAGCAATAACTGAATGCAAATTCTGTCTCCCCTATTATTTCCTAGTGTTGTTTGCTTAGACAAGCTGTTTATTTACAGCATGTGGTAGAGAGTTACCAGCATATTCCCTGTAGGAGCTTGGTCAGAACATGGCTTGTCTCACTTGCTGTATCTCTAGGGAGAATGCAGAGTCTCTGAGACTCACAAGGAGGGAACAATCCAATAGCAGCACTCCTAAGTACCTCAAGGCAAGCTTGAAGTTCAAATCAAGCTGCAACCTGAGAAGACATTCCAGGTGGTAGTGAGGGTTGAGCCCTGAGTTTGCCCTCACTTACTTCTACAGTGGAGAAATACTGAATTGCATGCTCTGCAAGATGGCCCAGTGGATGCTGGCTTCTAAGGAGAACTGTTCATTGTGTTGTATTTGCAGAGGCCTGAGGTCCCAGACCCCATGCAGCTAATGTCTGGTAAATCAGCCACCTCTACTTCCACAAAGGTACTGTGTTAAGATGGAGCAAGTAGGTGCTGTTATTTCTGGAGGCAAAATGCCAAAATTTCTATATTCTCCATTTGTTACCTTTTTTTTTTTTTTTTTAACTTTCCTAAAGTTCGGGATGTAGAATCATGGGAATGACAGTCAAACCTCAAAGAGAACAAACTTGTCTTTAAAAAGGTGAATCTGTCACAATCATTTCCTGCTAGCCCTTGGAAGTTGTGTAGCTGGTTCTCTGTGCTAGGAAAGACATAAAATGCTATTCTAGGGCTGGAAGGAATTCTTGCACAATAAGATGAACACAGTTTCAATGGAAATGGGGTGGTGTCATATTTCAGAATTGACACAAGTTTTAAATTTGGACAAAGGATTTTCATTAGGTAATATCATAGCTCTGATATATGAGGATTCCCAAAGTTGCTCTAGGGAAACCTCCTTGCTTCATAGGCAGAGTCCAAAGGCAACTAGTTACTTCCTGCTTTCCCACTCAGTAGCATGGGAAGTCAGTGTCTTTGGAGGTTGGTTGAGAATGGCTGGAGATAGAAGTAGGGGCTATTGCTGCATTAGCAACTCTTTTCACAATAGCTCTGTTTTGTCAATTTGTACCCAGATTTCCGTTGGTTAGCCTCAAATTTATCTTCCTCATTTCTGTTTCCTCTTCATGACACAGAGAGTCCTTCCAAACATGTGACCTTTGTGCTCACAACATAAAGCTCAGCTTCCCCTGATCTCTATAGTTCAGTTCAGTACCTATATCCCATTGAAGACAAAGGCACCACTTCAATGACAGGTATAGTACTTATTTATTCTCTTAGATTTCCATGCTGAGACAGTGCAGTGCCCACAACAACTGTAGCTTGGATATACCTAACTGATGAACAGATCATAGTTAGGGATGCAGGTCAAAGACAGATGAAGTTTTCTATTGGCTTTCTATCCTAGAGCTTATGATAGCTGAGAGAAAGGACATTATAATTCCTAACAAATGATGGTGTTTAGAAGACAGTCAGTCATGTAAAAGTTGAATGTTCTTCAGAGTCAGGAGTTAGGAGTTCTGAATAGCATTTTTTATTCTTTTCTTTTTATATCATGTTTCGTTGAGTGAGTCATTTCTGTATTCTAGCACTCAGTGTTGGACTCAATTTCAGAGAAGAGGAAGACAATGATGGAGTGCTGCCTATTGTCTTAATCTCTACAATTCTTCTTTGGAAGGCTAGCAGCCCTCAGTTGAGAAAGGGGATGAGAATGATGCTCAAACACACCCTGGAAAACTGGTGTTGATGTGAAGTGTATGGCTGAGCCATGAAAGTTTCTTTTCTGCTCTTGTATTTCACTACTCCAATCTTAGAATCTAAAAGTCACATAGAACGAAGTTTGGGAGTAGAAAGAAAACAAATATGTCAATGAGGAACAGAAAACCTATAACACAGCTCAATATAACTATGGGCCAGTGCTCTTTTTGCCCTGCTGTATGAGGACTGAGACAACACAAAGAACTAAGAGGTGCCCTGCAACTCAGGCTTTCCTTATATTGGAAGAGATCTGGATATTTGGACATGGTCCTGGGTACTTCTTTTTCACTAATCTATTTCCTGATATGACTTATTCTGAAAACTTGATGATTTTTGAGTAAAACCTCATTGTTCTTTTACCAAGTTTATGTCTTCCAATTTCCTTCATGAAGACTGATCTATGCTTGGTCTCATTGAGAGCAACTTTCTGGAGCTATCCAATGGAGGACTTTGCACTCTCATGGGGATAAATGATGCTATTTCAAATAGGATAACGACAAATACAAGAGTTTAAGAATCCTTCAACTATTACCTCATGTATCTCTTCATTCTATGGGTCTGAACTAACTTTATTTCAACTGAACTTGCTTTTCTTCTCTGTACTCCTTTGAACAGGTGTGAACTGAAACATCAAGAGTGAAAATGAAACTGGCCTACATCCAGCTTAATTCCTTTCATCAGTATTGGGAAACAGTATTTATAATTTTTTAACTCAATGCCCTGACTCTTTAGCCCCTCTCATACCTTTTTCCTTAGCTTTCTGGGGTGAAGGGGGCCAGATATGGCATCCAGGAGACTATGGGTACCTCTGGAGTGTCCAACTCTTTTTACAACAGCTGACAGGCAGTAGAGATGATGACAGGAAACAGCAACTCTTTTCTTTGGCACTGTAAACTAAAACTCTTAATCAGTTTCCTTGGATTTTACTAGCTCCAGATTCTGAAGAAAGGTCTCTTTAAGTACCTTTGGAAATAGCTAGGGAAATCTCACCAATTTTCAGCCACCTTGACAAGAAAGACTTTTGTCTCTATCTCTAGAGAAGACAATTGAAGCCTAACAAAGACTTATCCCAACTGTGATTGGTTAGGATCACTATCTGATTTTTGTCTGATTCTTTCCACTGTACCACTGTGACCTTGACAACTGCTTTGTCAAAATACCACACATACAGGAGATGTAAGCTGAATTTGGAGATGGAGAGAAAAGTTAGAGAATAGAAAAGACAATTTTGATCTTCAGCTTTTAATTCATCAAATTGGAGTGATGTGTTAACCTGTTACATCCAGCTAAGCGTTTAGAAAAAAAACCCCAGCATATTCTTACTGAAATAGCATACAGGGAAGTTTCCTTTCTTAGTAATTTTGGGATGTTTGCCACTTTTTATGCCAGTGATCAATACAGACCTTCTACTTTTTCCAAACCCACATTTAGATCTGGGCAGGACAAATTCAATAATGGCATGCTGGAGTTTTTAATTATGTGTGATGCAACATACAATTACAAAGTAGTTCTAGGTATGGCTCTTCTGGCAGCTTCCTTACTGCCCTAGTGTCTCTGACTGCAAAGAGGTTAATTTTGCCCTGCAAAATCCATTGCTCTGTGTTGCTATTCCTCTCCCTTTTTTGCAGAGGCATATAACAAAAAGACAGGAATAAGTGATGGCAAGGAAAGCTGAGGATATAATGAGATGATATACAACATAACCTCCAAACTATAAATAGTTTATTGTATGACCTATAGCAAGTCTTTCCCTAAACTCCATTTTCTCATTTATACTCTTGAGTGGGTAAAACATGATGACTAATAAAGGAATTTTAATGTATCCTTTCTTTTCTATTTATGAGAATGCTGGCTAAGGCCCCAAGAAATTACCGCTTCAGGTCTGTTAAATAAATTGTCAATCATTTTTTCATGTTAATATTTATTTCATTTAATTTTAGCCACTTTCTTTCTGCACAGGGGATCAAATACAGAGTTTTGTACATGTTAACCCCTGAGTTTTATCCCTAGGTCTTGTTTTATTTAGATAGGGTCATATTACATAGCTCAGGTTGGCCTCAAACCTGAAGCTCCCCTACCTCTGTCCATGAAAACTAGTATTTAGGCATGCACTATCATAACTGGCTATAACAAGTTTTAAGCATTTGTTATATAACAGATATTAAATTAATGGCTTTATCACATATTGTCACAATGACTTCAAGCATGTTCCTGTGGCTGTAAAAAACTAGGTGTCAGGAACACAAAATCATTTAACTAAGGTGTCCAGCTAGTTAATGACAGAGCTAGAATTCAAGCCCATTTTTTAAAGACTCAATGTCTAGGTACATAACCGGTATGCTGACAATACAGAGTGAAAGAAGTCAGTAGGGGAAAGGAACAAGGATATTATCTCTGAGCCCTTTAAAATCAGGGAGGCAGGATGACAAACAAACGGTCCCATTCAGCTGATAGAAGAGTTAACACTGGCTTGGGCCACCAGAGTCTCCAGGAAAACACTCAGAATCCTTGTTTTGGTTTGGGGCCTTAGGCCTATTTTACTTATTTGCTTCTTTTGGAGTTTTATCTGGTCATGCAAGCCTCTGCCATTTGCCCGAGGCTTGGGGTATAACTTAATCAGCACATTACTTCTCTTTCCAGGTGCATATCTTCCAGGATGGTCTTGCTGCCCTGTGGAATCTTCAGACCTGGCCTTCTGCAGTGTCACGCTCCGTGTATTTGACAAGCTGAGTTAGACACTCTGTGTGGTAGAGTGTCAGTTTGTCAAATACCCCAAGTGTGGCTCATGCTTATCAGCTCCAGGCCCAGGACAGAAGGAATAGCCTGATGACTATATACAAAAGTTTATGAAACACCAAACTCTCTCATTATTCTATGGCTTTGAGAGAGCTTGAAGATTTAATCAGGGGGTGTCAGAATAAGAATGATGAAGCTCTGGGGCCTATAAATCTGGGATATATATATCTACATACCTTGTGAGAACTCCTTGGAATGCCCAATGATATTGAAAATACATAAGGGATACTAGGAAGAAAGTAAAATTTAATTTATTATTATGTCTATTAATATCTTCTTTCACATTCCTTTTCTTGCAGCCAGAACACCAGAATTTTCATAGAAGAACCATGACTTGAATGAGAAAGTAGGATATAGAAATAAATCCATGGGGGCTTGAGAGGTGGCTCAGTGGTTAAGAGCACTGCCTTCTCTTCCAAAGGTCCTGAGTTCAATTTCTAGAAACCATATGGTAGCTCACAACCATGTGTAATGAGATCTGGTGTCCTGTTCTGGCCAGCAGGCATAATTTATTATGTGTAGATAATAAATAAATAAATGTTCACAAAAAAGAAAGTAAATCCACTTTCTTGCCTTTGGAGCACATCTTGATCTACATTTTATCTTTTTCTCACTCTTAAAGCATTCTTCCTACTTCTCTTCACACACTCAGTTCCCTGTACTTTCACCCCCACAAGTTCCAATCTCTCTGGGCAGTTTTGAAAGTCAGGCTATACTTTTTCTTTACTTCTGGACTAGATACAGGGATGGACTCTTGTATTTTCTACCACCCAACATATCCTCTTAAATGGTCAATGGATTTTTCCACAGTATATTCTTGAATTCCCCATTACATTGTAAGAGTCTAGAGTATATTATATTTACTTGATTGCTCTCTTTCCTACCATTGTCCAACATTATAATTTATTTAATAAATATTTACCAATTAACTGATGTTGTACTAGTCCATTGCTTTTGGGTATGTTGGTTAAATATTACCCAGGGTTTTGTGAAAAAAATAATCAAACCATGGATATTCCAATCCTATAGTGTATACAAGTAATAGCCAAATGAGATTTTTCCTGAGAAATAAGGTTTAGGGCTAAAGAATGAGGGTAAAAAAATAGACTCTGAGGGCAAATAAATTTTGGAATTATTTGTTTATGTGGAAAATTTTAACAGAATTTTCTGAGCCTTTAATATTCTAATGTGGCACTGAATGAATTTCTAATACAGAACTATAGTAAAGGACTGCCAACATCTATCTCCAAACTCTAACACCTCATAATATATATTTGGAAGCTTCTCTAGAGAAATTTTATATTTTACCTTTGTTACAGAGATAGGAGATACCTGCTTTCACTCACAAGCCATCCACCTAAATGGCAAGACCTGTCTTGTTACTCCATTTTTGCTTAGAAGAGTCTAAGGGCTGATGTTCTATATAGGAATGACTTACTGCCTTATCTTGCATGGAAAATCATCTTAATTTTGGGGCAAAGGCCACCTTCAGAATACATAAGCAGCAATGTATACACACTGCTAAAAAGTCACAGGTTTCACTTCAGACTTTGTTCTGCCACTACCTTGATGTATGTTGCTTTTGACAAGTCATCATTTCTCTCTGTGCTTCATTTCCCAGTTTGTGATATGTGAATGCTTACTTAGATCAGCAATCTTTACGTTTTTCAGATCAGATGAAAGACTGGGATATAATCCTGATGGTTCCTCCATAGAGGGTTCCCTGAATTTGTGATTAATTTCACTAGGACAATGGAATTATCTCAAGCCCAGGGATGATGATGATGATGTTGTAGTTGTTGTTGTCCTTCTTCATGTTCTTCTTGTTCTTGTTGTTCTTCTTGTTCTTGTTCTTCTTCAAAGCAGAATAAGATAAATGAGTGTTTTCAAAGGTTAGTGGGGGCTGGACTCAGAGATTTTTAATGAAGGAAGCTGAGGTTTCTACTGGGTGGGGAACCTGTTGTGGATGTTTGTAAGTGAAATGGAGAAGATGTTGTTTTCACCAATTATGTGTAGCTGGCATTCAGAAAAGAAGAAAATGCTGAGGTTTTGAACATGGACTTGGCAACATCAGTAGGAGCGAAATGTGGAGGATTCTTACTTGTTTATTTTTGTGTACTATTTTGTTTTTTGTAATCAGTTCAAAGTGGGAGCAGCTCTTGTTGAAACCTGAACTGATTCCATACATATACAGAAAATAGGGAACATAGTATTCTCATGAATAGTAAGGTAGTTGTTTGACATGAAATACATGGAGGGAAACGTAGAAGCAGTGCAAACCTGGCCCCAAACAATTTCTTCACAGTGGATTTTGTTTCAAATGTACTTAAATGTACAGTTCTTCCCTTCATTCCCCTTCCCTTCTCCCACTATCTTCCCCCTTCCCTACCCTTCCCTCAAAAAAAAAAAAAAAAAAAAAAAAAAAAAAAAAAAAAAGCAGAATCTCTTTCTCTTCACCCTTTCCACATTGTAAGACGAGTTCAGGAGTTAGAGAAGATGAACAATGAACATTGCAACTAGCCCAAAGATTTTAGTGGTGTTATGCACATACTTTGAAAGGAAGGAAACTACTAAATATCTACATGCACAATCATTGGAGAAAGAAGAGGAACTTCTTGTCAAAGTTCACATTGCCCTGGTAAGAGTCCCCAAATAGAGCTGAAAGAAAGACGAGTGGGGAATAGATATTATGTAGAATACTGATTAAGAAAAGATTGATTTGCTTTAGATAGGGCTATTCACGGTGTGAGAAGGGAAATGGCATGGGTTGGAATGTGAAAGACCAAGTAACCAAGAAACAAACTGATAACAATGAAGAGCAAAGTTACAGGTTGGCCTAGGTGTTATAGACCCATAATCCCAGCTACTCGGAAGTCTAAGGCAGCTGGTAAGTTCAAAGCAAAAACAGTGAAATAAAGGGAAGCCTGTGCAAGTTAATGGAATCACACACAAATAAAAAGTAAAAAGATTAAAAGAACATATCTCAGTGGTAGAGTACTTGGTTAATCCTGGGTTACATTTCTTGTAAAACACACACACACACACACACACACACACACACACACACACACACGCACGCACGCACGCACACATGCACACACACATACACCACAGAGAATGCAGAAAATTGAGTGATCTATATTTCTAGGGGTGCTTATCATCATATTTAGTCCCATTTTTGGTAGGTCCTACTGTGTCTTGAGAGAAGACAGACACAACTGTAGTTGCTGTCATGATTAAATATTTATTAACACCAAAAGAATACAGGAGCATTAAATTCACAGTGTAGGAACAGATCTGTACCTTGGCTTGTGATTAGCAGTATTAATCAAAAGTCCCCTGGCCCTAGAGAAAGGGACACAAAGATGGATACAAATGGTTGCTTGAGTTGGTAAGACTGGGCCTCATCTGATTTTCTGGTGATGCCTTGAGACATGAAGAACCTCTAGTGCTATGGGAATTTCTCTGGTGTTTGCATAAGAGTTGTGGAGGCTCCACGCTGGAACATAGAAGAGTCCAGGGCCAAACCCAGAAACTAGCTTTCTTGAGGTGCATATGGTAAATTCTTAGCCAAACCAGGATTTCCCAGTGGCCCCAACACTGGCAGAGTTGATACTTTGGGTTATCTAGGAAGCAAGGAAGCAAGGAAGGAAGCTACGCTAAAGGCAATAATGGAAAAAATCATAGGCAATTATGTTAGTAGACCTACACTTAGTGAAGCATTTTAGCAGATGCTATTGTTTTCAGTAGCAAGGACTTCAGAGTTTCTTGGAACAGTGTGAAGCATTCAGGAATAGTCATTGTTGAACTGGGTGGTGATTTGGTACTCCTGTCCCAGGCAAGGCTCATCAGAATAGTCATTGATCAGAGCATGGGAATCTGCTGCAACATTGAAGCACCCGTTTGTGAAGGTGGTTTCTTCAGAGTTGCTGGTTTCCTTGGCACACACCCTAAGGACCAAGATGCAGTTACTCATAAGAAAGATCTTGACCTTAGATCCTGCTTTCTAATATCTTGCCTCCTAAGTTCTTACTCACCGACTCTCAGGATCCTGGTAGACAGGGATTGTGGGCACAGAAAGTTTGTATACTTAAAGTAAATCATCTTGTGCATCCATTGATCCAGGACACAACATGAGAATATTCATCTGAGATGGTAAAATATTTTCTGACCCTGAGGGACTCTGTTAGGATTAGTCTCCAGGTTTTCTGCCACTGATAAACAGAATTTATGGCAAGGAATGGTTTAATAAGTTAGAAAATGAGATGGTATCTTACCTGCTCACTTCATAGACATGCTCTGGAAAACAATGAAGAAATATGTTAGAAACTTATTTGGAGAGTAGACAAGAGCTAAGCATGAAAGCTCGGTATCAGTCCAAAACCAGGGAAAGAAAACAGAAGATAATTCAAGGTACCAGCTTCCTAATATTGAGAGTTATTGTCATGAATTGAAATACAGGGATATGGATTTGTCACAGAAGTGGAAGGTACATATGCTTGATCTCATTTCTGTATCAGAACATCAGGCTGAAGATATTGCTTGGTGTGGGGAAGGGTTTATATCATATATGGAAAAGTTTGTTTTTCATTGAATTAATAAAACAAAATTACTTAAAAATCATAAAACTAAAAGGACCATGACTAGATAATCATTGCCCCCTAGTGTCTTTGGAGGAGTACTGTCCTCTATTCTAGAGGATTATGCTAGCACAAAGATTGGTATTTCTTGATTACTCTTTCCTCTGGGTGCTTATTGTCTTTCATGGTAGCAGCTGAAAACTCATGCACTAAATTACAAGAAAGATAATAATGCAAACTACAGAAGTTCTGTTTTGTAGAGACCCAGATTCTCATGTTTTATCTCCCCCATTGGAGTGGGAGATTCTGTACTTTCAAGTCTGTGATCTTTTGTTTGTTTTTTTATTTTTTGTTTTTTGTCTTTATATACACAGTATATGGAATACAAACTATGCTCAGTAACTACAGACTAAATTACATTACTGCTTGGAAGTTGGTCTTTCTTAAAGAGAAACAGAAAGCAGGAACTCGTGGAAGGCAAACTAAGAAGGGTAAAAAGTAATGAAGCATGAATACATGTGAAAGTTTTAGTTACTTGTTTAAATTTAGTGACTATAAATGAGAATAAGTAAAAGGTATGAGAGAACAGGAAGAAAATGGGGGAAGGTCTTAAAAATGATATGATGTGACTTCTTATTCCCTTGAGCTACTAGGAACTATAAAACATTTGGAGATAGTTTAAGAGGCAAATAATGTATAGTTACTGTTTTAGTCTCAACAAGATTATGGAGCAGGTATTTGTGGCCATTTGAGGAATTTCCACTCCCAAGACCATCCTGTTGGGTCACAGTCATGGTAAATGGCCAACAACATAGGTTATACTTCAGACCCTGGGAAAGGAGATGGACAAGATTCCCTTCTATTTGATTAAAGTAATCCAAGGCAGAAAGATGCTTATGAACTTAAGATACAGAAAAATAGACAAGCTAACTCTAAGCAAAATGACTAGTGTAGGAGTACTGAATTGTAATGAAGGTTTTCTTAGAAACAACCAACCTGATTCCCCTCAACTTTATGTTTTCCATACTCATTAAATAGCTATGACAGTAACTTCTTTATTGTGCTACTTCCCTAATCATAACAATTAGGTTAATCTTAGGGTCATGGCAAGGGCTAGTGAAGAAATTCTTTATGCTGGAATTCAAAACTTGCTATGATTAGAAGGGAACCTTCATTTCCCCCTGTACTTCATTATCATTTAACTAACTGCATTTTCCTTTGTGATGATCCACCTGCATTTGCAGTTTAAGCCTTTATACTTCTACCCATTTGGTTTCACTGTCCTGGAATACTGTCCCTTCACATATTGCCTTCATTCAGTATTACCTAGATCCAGTTATACCTGTTGAAAGTGAATATTACAGCTCTGACTCTCTTCTCTTCAGTATTTGCTCAGTATTGTCTTTTCTACAATTTGAATCATAATCTTTCTAGTATATATGCTATTGATAATTTATTAGCTTCAAATTGGAAATCCTCATATAAATTGCAAGCAACTTCTCTTCCAGTTTTGTAAAATGATTCAGTACAATGATAGTTGCACTTGGCTGGGTACCCTTTATTATTATATTCTGTTTGATATGACATGCATTATTTGCAGAGACCCTATCTGTCTCTTTTTAATTCTACCATTACTCTAAAAGTAGTCTTCAAGCTCATTGGAATGTTAGGCATACTATCTTATGTAGTATATAGATAAATATACTGTTGAAAAGAATGAATGAACAAAAGCTAACTATACCTATTTATCACTCACCTTGTTGGCATATTCTGGAACAGAACATGATATAAGCTATGGTGACAACCACTATGCAGCAAAGGACGGCAATGCAGATGATGGCAGAGGTTGCCAGTTCCCTTCCTAAAAGGTAAAATAAGACTAAGTAGTATTTGGTTAAAAATTAGGTCAGTCAAAGTCCTTACCCACTGCTGGACCTTGCACATTACCTTACCAACACACCAAGGAAGGTGTGCCCATGGCATGATAGTAGCAAGACCAGAATAGAAAAACTAAGAGCTTTTCTATTGGAACTGAGGGCTGTTGCACAGGAAGGAATGTCATGCCTGGTACTATAATCCTGGTCAATAGGTACCTTTCGTGGCAGGGGGTGGGATGGGGTGTGTCATAGACTCTAGAGTAGTTCTTGCTGTTTTTATTTTTGCAAATATTCAATTTTCTATCTAAAAATTATACCCATAGAACTAGGCTTCTCTCAGTATTGGACTGAGAAGCTTATTTTGCATCTGACAGCAATCAATACAGAGATACATTTTTGGTGAAAGTGTTGAGAAGAGACTGAGGACTCATGTCTAATTCTATTTTGTGTGCTTTGCTGTTTTGCCTGCTTTATGTCTATGTGAGGGTGTTGGATCTACTGGAACTGGAGTAACAAACAGTTGTGAGCTCCCATATGGGTGCCTGGAATTGAACTCGGGTCTTCTGGAAGAGCAGCCAGTGCTCTTAACTTCTGAGCCATCTCTCAAGCTCAAGTGCTCATTTCTAACACACACACACACACACACACACACACACACACGGGATGGGGAGGTGGGAGGCCCAAAGAACATCATGAAAGATAGCAGAAATATTAAGAGCTAGGCAGTGAGGAAGAGTTCTGTGAAATGATGTTTTCTGGACATGACAAGGCTATTGAATTAATGAATTCGTAGCAGTATAGCAGTTATAGTTATCTGCTCAGACTGATGTAAGATCAAGCCAAAAGTTTATTGCATATGTGGTAAAGAGCCCTAGTCTTTACTGAAGATAGCTTCTGGAGGAGAGACAATTATTCTTTTTTTCAGTGTGCTCCACCCAAGAGGTTTCCCACATGCCAGTGGGTGGACCCAAACTCATGTACATCTGGATGTTACTAATCAGAGTTAGTGGGTTGTCTTAAATGAAAACATGGAGTAGGAGGGGGTCAGTTTGTGGAATATGTGTTTGGAGTTGAAGGAGAGAAATGAGACATGATCATATTTTAAATATGTATGAAATTCAACAGAATCAAGTAGTTATGCCAAAAGTTTTGAATGCTTATGTAATATTCTTTTTAAAAGACAAGATGGGGTGGTAATGGTGGTATATACTTTAATCCAGGCATTTGGGAGGCAGAGGCAGGCAGATCTTTGTGAGTTTGAGGTTGACCTGGTCTACATGGTAGGTTCCTGTACAGCCAGTGTTATATGTGTCAATGATGCAATATTGTTTTTCCAAGAATTATTAGTAATAGTTCAAATGGGAAAATTTTCAGTTCACATTCAAGAATAAAATAAATTCATTGTTAAATACACACACACATATACACTAACCATTTTTCTATCAATGGAAATATATTTGCATATAACCACACACATATGTATATGTGTGTGCGTGTGTGTGTGTGTATTCATAAGAAACTGCCACTGACTCTGATAAACACACCAAGTAAAAGAAACCAGCTACAAAAATACATTATTTTATTCCTTTATAAGAATACAAAACAGCTTAAAATAATACATGGCAATAGTGACTAGGAAAATAAATCATTTGGTGTGAATTAGACAGCAGGTAAGGTGGTTGTAAAGTATGCACATTTTTTTAGATTTTTAAATTTTAGATTTTTAAATATTTAATTTACCTATACATTATTCATATACTATGTTTCCATAAAAAGTTCACTAAATTTTTAAAAAGCAGACAAATAAACAGAAATTGGGCTTGGGAAAAAAAGATCAAATCAGAAACTCTAAGTATCAGCCTAGAGCATCTTGACGTTCTGAGCTTGCCAGAGAGAAAAATAAAATCCCACATTCTTTAGAAAATCTTGATAAATGTCAGAGATGCAATGTCAAAACAAATTCTCATAGTCCCACAAGTTGATTGCTCTTTGTGGCGACAGTCACATTTTCATTCTTTCCGTGGGGCCAAGACAGGAGGCTTTCACTTTTCCTTAAGATAAAAAAGTGGTATTTTGACTCATCAGTTATTCAGAATTGCGAGATTCTGGCAACTTACTTAAGCCATAAAGACTATTTTCTTTATAGTACTGTTTGGCTCAAGTTCCCAGCTTCCTCTTTCATCAAATATATTTCCATTCAGAAATCTGGGGTACCTTGAGAGTTAATACTGTCAACCTGAAAGGAACTAGATCCTTCTAGGAGACCAGCCTCTACGCATTACCTTAACCATGGGCACCATATTTCCATGGGCTAGCATCATGGTTGGAATATAGGAGACAAGCCTCTAAGCATTAACTGGGGGCACCATACTTCCATGGGCTAGCATCATGGATGGAATAAACAAGAGAAAGCAAGATGACCATTCTCTGCTTTCTGGTTGTAGCTATGATGTGATTGTTTGCCACGACTTCCTTGCCATGATCAACTGTACCCTTGAGCCCAAGTAAACCTTTTCTTCCTTAAATTGCTTTTGTCAGGTATTTTGTTGCAGAAATGAAATAAGTAACTAAAATAGGCACGCACATAGTTGAAGGAATACACTGTATAAAGATTCCAACCCTCAGTCTTATTTATTTGCTCTATGGTCATATAGGTCAGATAATGGTCCTCCCTCAAAAAATGTTTGCTAATGGGTTTCTAGAATTATATGTAATACAAAGAAGAGTTAATGTTAAAGGCAGAATTAAGATTGGTAGCTACCTGTGGTTAAAATAAGGAGATTATCAATAATGTTTTTGATGAGCTCAATGTAATCATAAAGATTGATTTAATAGTGAAGGTAAGAGATAAGGGAGAAGTTAAGAGTCAGAGGGAGATTTGAACACATTATATTGATAACTTTGAAAAGAGATAAAAGAAGTTATGAGCTAAGGAATGTGGATAACTTGTATATAGTGGAAAGTATCAGGGAATGGCTTCTTCTACAAAGCTTCCAGAAGGACTACAGCACTACTAGCACCCGATTTAAGCTCACTAATTATTATATCAGATTTTTTCCATAAGTATAAGATAACATGTTTATGCCATTTTAATATACAAAAATTGAGGTAATTTTTTATGTTAGTCACAGAAAAGTTAACATGGTAAAGTTAGTCAAATCATCATCTGTTACTGGACTTTAATTTCCTCACAACTTCAATGACATGTTTGAATGATAGTCAAAGCACTTCTTTTATCTACTTTTATTTAATTATAATTATCATTCAAAATAACATATTCATCATGCTTTGTTTTGATTGATTTTTTCTTCCCCACTGCATTCTGTCCTCCTGCTACTTGTATCCTTCTCCTTCCTGTAGTTACCATTTCATGTCACATGTGTTGTATTTCCCTCCTCTGCTCCTTCCTTAACACTAGTTTTTCTTTGTTTTGTTTGGAGGGATGGTTAGGTAGATGGCTCAGTGGTTAATGTATTTGGTATATAAACAAAAGCAGAGTTCACATTCCTATTACCGACATAAAATTCAGACACAATAATGAGAATCTGTAACCAGTGTTCAGGGACAGAGACAGGTGAATCCTCTGGTCTTGTTGGCCAGTCAGTCAATTCAAAATAGTGAGCTTCAGGCCATTGAGAGACACTGTCTCCAAAAAAAAGTTGAGAACAATAGAAAAATATCTAAAGAAGACCTTTAGTCTCCACATGAGCATACACAGGCAAGCATGTGCATACACATGTATATTATACTAAATACACACACACATACACACACACACACACATAACACACTACTTATTTTTACTTCAAATTGGCTTTTTTCTAGTTTCATAGCTCACTTATTCTTACAAAAATACACATACATAAAAATTAGGAGCTAGACTCTACATAAGAACCTAGGTTACTCCAGTTAACATATTTTCAGTTCCATAATTTTCATGTATTTCATTTTCTGTTTGTGCCTGAGTAAAATTCCTTTGTCATATATAATGCATTTTCCTTTTCTATTCATCTGTTGGGGCAGGGCCTTGGCCTTCCTCTGTGTGTCTATATAAAAGAGTATCCCTCTACGGGGAATGGACTTGAATGGAATATTTTTTCTCTTTTTGTGTTCAGTAAGTTCATTATTGTATATATAAAAATATTTATTTTATATGTTGATTATGTATCCTGAAACATTATTGTTTTTCAAAACATGGCTTCTCTGTAGCTTTGGAAGCTTTTCCAGAACTTGCTCTGTAGGCTAAGCTGGCCTCAAACTCACAGAGATCTGCCTGCCTCTGCCTCCCAAGTGTTGGGATTAAAAGAGTACACCACTACCCAGCTATGAACACTATATTTAATAAAACTGGAGGTGATACACACATTTATTGCATTTTATATTTTAGAATGCTCTAAGCTTTCCAACTTAGTATAATGTTAGCTGCAGATTTTCATATGTAGCATTAATTGTGTTGAGGTATATCCAGTATGCTCCTGATTTTTTTCTGAACTTTTATTAAGAAGCTGTGTTGAACTTTATAGAATGCCTTCTCTATATCTATAGAGATAATATAATTAAATTGACAGTCAATCTTGGCAGCACTGTCCACATGAAACTGACTGTGGAACAATGAAGGATTTGAAAGTTAATGGGTCATAAATTTTTCCCCTGTGGCTTCAAATAGCCTCTAAGGTCATGCAAAATGTGGCAAGAAAGTCCATTCATGAGAGTTCTGAGAGGTCAAGTGGTCTTGAAATGCCACTGTAGAAAGGGAGAGGAAACATCCTGACAGGGAATGGTTTTGTGGGCAGCAAAATTGGAGGAGTAGAACCATGTAAGCCTTCAGACATCAGACATGGAGCTATGGACTAGAGTATTTGGGACTTTGTCCTTCTGGGTTTCAGTCTTGCTTTGGCCTAATATTTCCTTACTATGCTCCATTTTTCACTTTTGTAATGGTACAGCTAGAAGACCTGGGTATATTATGTGTTAGATATAATTGCTTTTGATTTTACAGCCCATTATAATTAAGAGAGTATATTAATAGTAATTTTCTGATGGGGTCAATGTAATCATAAGGATAAATTTAATTAGAGGAGACTTTGGACATTTTAAACAGCATTTTGACTGTGCAAGACTATGGGTACTTAGGAAGGTAGACTAAATGGATTTTGTATTATGATCTGGTCTACAGACTATTAAGGCTAGGGAGCAGAATACAGCTTGAGTGTGGTGTCTCCCATGAGTCTTGGAATTTAGAATGCTTGGTTCTCAGTTGGTTGCTGTTTGAGGAATATTATGAGGGATGGTGATGCTGGAGGAAGTATGTCACTGGGGGTGGGCTTTGAGGTTTCAAAGCCATGTGCTACCCTCCAGTTTATCTCTTAGTTTCTTGTTTGTGGTTGGACTTATGTATTCTCAACTGTGTGATGTCTGCCACCTGCTTCACTCCATCACCCAAAAAAATAATAAGAAGTATATTAGTCTCTAAACACCTATGCTTTATTGTAGTAAGTTTTCTATTACTATGATAAAACACCATGAGTAAAGGCAACTTAGAGAAGAAGAAGTTTATGGTTTCAGATGGATAAGAGTATGTCATGGCAGGGAAGCATGACAATGAGCATGGGCATGGCAACAGAAGCAGGAAGGTGAGAGTTCAATCACTTTCTTCATCATCAAACATAATGCAGTGAAAGGAATCTGGACCTGGAATGATACTAAAAACTCTCAAAGGGCAACCCCAGTGATACACTTTCTCTGGAAAGGCCATTCCATCTCTCTAAATAGTGGCACAACTGGGGACCAAAAACTCAATGAACCCACAGGGGACATTGACATTCAAGCCATCACATTCCTCTCTTTGACCCTGATATGTTTATGACCACATGATAATACAAAATGCCCTTAGATAAACTTTAAAAGTCCTCACAATCTGGTACTCTCAAAACTATTTAAAAGTCCAATGTCTCTTCTGAGACCCAAGTAAATTTCTTATCCATAATCTCCTGCAAAATAAAAAAGCAGATTACATTCTTCCAACATCAAATGGCACAGAATGCACATTACCATTCCAAAACAAGAAATGGGGGAGGGGGTAGTAAGGAAATAATGGACTAAAGAGAGACTAAACTCTAACATGGTAGACATAAAATCATGTGGTCTCATTTCTGGAATTATGGGAGTTATACAAGTCTGACACTCCTGCCTTGCTGCCTGCAACAGGCATTTCTTTCTTGGGCTGTTACCGCTTCTTATCTATAGTTCTCCTTGGCAGATGTTTCATGACTCTAGCATCATCCACATCTTGAGGTATCCAATACAATTCAAGCTTCATTTTCACAGCATAACACAATATGCTCTCGGGCATTTTGCCATCTCAAACTGTTCATGTAGAAACTGTCCTGTCACCAATTTCCTGGTCTTAATGTCTCCTATTATCAATCAATCCTAAGGTATAAATTTGATGAATATACCAATCTCAGCTGACAATGAATATTTTCAGAGCTTGAAGTATATCATTCTATGTTTTCCCAGATTTTAGTGATGCTGATGAAAGATCTGATATTATGCGGACATTTTTGCCTCTCTCTGAGTTGGCATTTCCCCTGTATTTCTTTTTAGTACTTTATTGGGATGTATATGTCTGTTTAAATTTGGAAAATTCTTAGGTATCATTTCTTTGAATACATTGTCTAAGGATTTTGATTTAATCTCTGCTCTTTCTTCAACTGTATGGACTATTAGGTTTGCTCTCCTGAATGTATCCTTGACTTCTAAAGTTGTATTTATTAATTTTAGTTGTGCTCATTAATGTTTTCCTTATGTTTCCTTATGTGTTACTTTTTTTTTTTTAACTTGTCACCCATCCGTGAAATTCATTATTCTGCCTGGTCTTATCTCTTCATGATGATTTCTGCTATGCTTTTTATTTTATTCATAAGTAGATCATTTACCTAACATGTTTGAGACCACTGGTTCAATCCCCAATATCATAAAAAGTGTGTCTTCAACAATAAAAAGCCAGAGCATGAAACAATGAGGAATCGTTATCAAACTATTTCATACTGAATAATAAAAACAGATACTTGATGTATATTTGGAGTCATAGGTGTTCTTCTGGATATCTGGAATTAACAACTGGTTGCAAGACCATGAAATAATCTGGAGAATTCTGGTGGATGGCCTAAAGTAGCCCAAATGAAAATGGAAATGTTATTGTTTAAGTGTAGCAGCTAATTATTAACATGAAATAAGTTTATTATTTTAAGAATCAATTTATGCATGTCAGTGCACATTGGTTGACTAGAAGTTAGTGATGAAATAATACAGAGTATTTTCTCTTTGAGATTTTAATCCGTGAGTTCCCAATTTGTGAATCTTTGAGACTTTGGGGGAATAAAACTCAGCTGTGAGGGACTGCAAAAGCTCTTAGTCAGGAATTAAAGTAGTGGAGGGCTGTTTTGAACTTTACTTGTTCTATTTCCTGTCTCCTTAGGTTAGATGGTTGAGTTCATGGTCCTACTCCTACTTTTTTTGTTCAGTGTTTGAGAAGTGTAGTGCTATCACAATAGAAAACAAATGAGGAACACATTTATCACTTTCTTTAACCTCAATCTGAATTTTTTTCATTCTTACATCTTTGTCTTTTCCTTTCTCCTTTACCTAACCAATTTAGCTCTTGAGCTCTTCTTTAATGGTTTGTGGAGATAAATATAGAGAACTTATAATGAGTCACAAATTTCAGAGTCAAGGAAGATTGAAAGAATTCTCAGTGTTACTCTTACTTGGTCCATGTCTTTCATTCACTGGGGCAGCCGTGGTCTCAAGTTTTTCATTCACCTTAGTGGTCTCCTCAAGTTTTTCATTCACCTTAGTGGTCTCCTCAAGTTTTTCATTCACCTTAGTGGTCCAGTCACATGTTGATTTCACATTAGTTGTTGCTGCGAGAACAAAGAATGAAGGTCAGAGGCTTCATCTTGCACTGAAGAGCTGTGAGGGTCAGGGATGGTGGAAAAGACTTGATGTCTTTATTGTTGGTATCATATAGGCTTCCAAGGTATCTAGTCATTATTTTTCAGTTGGCTTAGTGGCTACACCTGAATTTACTGATTTTTTTTTTAAACTGCCATCTGCAGCTTTGCTGCCCTGCAGTCAGCACTCTGTTGCTCAGGACACAGATGGACTGGTGGAGTTTCTGGTCCCACCAGCACCAGCTCTAAGTGTCCTTGTTCTATCTAACACTAAAGTTTTGGGAGTCAGATGTTGGGGTGGTAGCTCAGAGGAGCTGAGAAGCAACCATCTTGTCTTCCTTTTTGGCCAGAGCAAGAGAAATCTCTCAATTTGTTCCAAACTAAAAAGACTATGGATCACTAAGTCCCTCCCTACTCCTCCCTATTCATCTCTTTATCCATCTTCTTGGGTCCTCTGTATTCTCTATGGCTAATTCTTGTAAACTAGTACCTGACTCTGCTCCCTGATCCAGGGTTGATTTTATTAAAACTCTCTTGGTTTCACAGTGGCATCAAATTTCCCACAACAAGCCATATCATTGGCCTATATTGTAATACGAGGCAAAACATCTGTTTTTTGCTATATGTGGTTATCAATGGAAAGAATAGGTACAAAGAAGAAGTAGTATGCTCAAAGTCACATAGTAAATCATGTTTGAAAAAAATGTGATATAATGCTTTCTTTTTGCTTTTTTCACAAAGAAAAGTATATTTCATGATTCAATGTTTTCACTACCCTTAAATCTTTGCTGTGTCTCTTTACTCTTATGATCTCTCTGAGTAACACAGTGATATCTTTGCCCAAAATCAATGTAATTGCAAATCCTTGGTTTCTAAACATTTTTAAGAACTCTGTAACAAAGCCTTAGTAAAACTTACCTTCCAAAGAGGACTGCATGGTTGAAAGTGATTCAGTATTGATTATACGTGGATTGGAGGAGTCTGCAAGGAAAAAAAGGAGCATGGTTAAGGAGTCTGTTACCCTTAGATAAACAGTTGAAGATACTAATAAGATTAGGAATTGGGTTGTATCTCTCAACCCTCCAGTCATGATGTTGGAAACTTCTATTCCTGTTCATCATTCCTCACAAATCACTCTAAGGTAGAGTTCATAAGTCAAGGTTCAAAGAATCTATATCTATATCTATATCTAGAGTTGAGAGGGTCTGAAAACTTGGTTGAGGAAACATCTTAGCAATCACTAAGTTTTATCTATAATATAGTGATTCATCCTTGAGAAAGACTCCAGAAGTCTATCAAAGAAGGTGTTATTCAGTGACTTCAATGAAAATGGTGAATAATTACTTCTAAAAATTTACTTCCTCTCAGAAATAAAGGCAGAACTGAACCATTTTGATATCGTTATTTTCTACAGAATTTTGCAAACTGGTTCATAGGAACTTAGGGTGTTTATGTAAGAAAAACAGCCTAGTTTTAGTAATGACATGAAGATTTGTGGCATTTCAACTTCCCTCAGAAGTAATAAAATCTAATACCCTATTCCAGGTGCAGGAGTAAGCAGCTCATTCTAAAAATACTATCTTTATTTGACCTATCTAATGATTCCTTGAG
Organism: Phodopus roborovskii; assembly: GCF_943737965.1. Classification (NCBI taxonomy): domain Eukaryota; kingdom Metazoa; phylum Chordata; class Mammalia; order Rodentia; family Cricetidae; genus Phodopus; species Phodopus roborovskii. The sequence goes on from NW_026125868.1 coordinate 347,877, forward strand.
AAATGTGACTTCAAATGCTTGTTTTACTTAGCATCTGTACTAAAAGTCTCTCTTGATGGCTAAGAAAAAATTTGTCACACAGAGGCCTACAGCAATGGATAACAGTTTGGAGAAAGAAGAGAGTAACCAAAAAATTTAAAAGGAAAGCTTAAAAATGCGACATCTCCAGGAAGTTTGAAATGTTTGCTAACTTCCCTGAATCAAGGATGGAATCAAGGATGTCATATCCTTTCTTATAGTTATATATATCCAGAAAAATGTAAGAAATGCATAAGGTCACACTTATGGTTAGCCTTCAGATTTCATATAACAGAGAATAAACAATGTGCCAAAATTGTAAACTGGATACTCATTGATACCATTGCTAAACAAGCAACATAGTTCTCTGGTAAATAATATGATTTGCTCTTGGCAGTTAAGAAAATCTCATTCCAGTTATTAGCTGACTTCTAAGCTAATGAAATAGTGAATTTAGTGGCTACCTTGAGACACTGAATTCAAATGACTATACAAAATTAGTTTTTAAAAATCACCATCTTGAACAAACAATCAAACACATAAAAACAAATAAGTAGAGTAAGTTTGCCCTCATAGTCTCAACTACAAGTATAAATTTAGTTTGGGCACCATAGAAAACCCCCATGTAAAATACAAACAATCCCCAAATGAAAATGCAGGAGAAATAAAGATATTTCCCAGAAAAGTAATGATTGTAAGAAATATTCTCTAGTGGGTAGGACCCATAAGAAATGTCATAAAGCATTCTTTAAGCTAAAATAAAGGGGCAGTAGATCATATCCAAAACTAATGTGAACAAATAAAAAAGCACCAGTATAGGTAACTATAGAGGTGAATGTTGAGTGTAAACATACCTTTCCAACCTGACTTAAAATCTAAAAGAACAAAACACTTTATAAAACAATACTATCTGTGGTTGTGTTCCCAGCCTTTAATGGCTAAGCCATCTCTCCAGCTCCACAAAACAATAATTCAAAATCAATACTCACACCATTATAATATATTAAGAAGTAATTTGCAGTAATGATAGAATTAAATGATAAGAAATTGAACTGTATATAAACATCCTTTTGTATACTATGAAATTAAACGGGAATGAATACAATAAATTAGGAACTGATAATATTCCACAGATAGAAATAATGAAACTACTTAGTAAATGTCTTAAGACTTTTATGGCTGTGATAAAATACCATGACCCAAAGAAACCCGAGAAGGAAAGAGTTTCTTTCAGCTTATAAAACTCATGTCATGCTCTATTACTTAAGAGAAGTCATGTCATGGACTCATGATAGGAACCTAGAGGCAGGAACTTCAGAATCAGAAGCCATGGAGGAATGCTGCTTACTGGATTTTTCTCATGGCTTACTCAGCCTGCTTCCTTATAGCCCCCAGGACCACCAGCCCAGTGGATGGTACTGCCTGTGGTAAATTGGGCTTCCTCACAACAATCATCAGCCAAGAAAATACACCACAGGCTTGCTCAGACATTTTCTCAGTTGACTTTACCTCATCCAAAATGACTCTAGCTTCTATGAAGTTGACATAAAACTAGCTATCACAGTAAACTGAACAATAATAGAATTATGTAATACACTAGAAATTGTATATGTATATTAAGCATCAAAGGTAGAACTGATGGAGAAATATAGAAATAAGTATAAAGTATAAAGACTACAATATAAAATGAGCAATATATATCCTACTTTATTAATCACTGGATTAAATATGAGAAGAAAATTTCATATTTAAAGGCACAGAGTCTCAAATGATCAGATCTAGTTATGTGATGTGCTTGTTTAATACTCTGTGGTAGAATAATATTTAAAGGAGTGTTGTTTTTATTTATGTTGCATCTTTTTAAACTCTGTAAAACTGTGATTCTTTGTCTGTCTAAAACACATGATGGTCTCATAAAGACCTCAATGGCCAAGAGCGAGGCAAGAGGAAGCACAGGTGGGGCTGGAAGGCAGGGTGTATAAATAGAAGGATAAATGAGGAAAAGGAAGAAAGGAGCAAGAGAACAAGGGGAGGAGAAAGGCCAGCCACAGAGCCACCGAGCCAGGCACGAAGTAAGAAGAAAAGTAAAATATATAGAAGTAAGAAAGATAAAATCTCAGAGGAAAAAGGTGGATGGGATAACTTAAGAAAATCTTGCTAGAAAAAAAGCCAAGGCCAGGCATTCATAACTAAGAAAGAACCTCCATGTTTGATTTCTTTCAGTGCTGCGTGGAGGGCCCCTCAAAAAGGCAAGAGATCAAAAACATTAGTAGAGTACTCAAAGAAAAAAAGTTTTAAAGTAAAAGAATGCCAAAAGATGCTGTGGAGTGGGGGGTGGGATGGGATGGGAGGATGGTCAGGGGACATGGGAAGGAGAGAGAAAGGGAGAGAGAAAGAGGGAAAGAGATTGATATGTAAGATAAGAAAAAACAAATAAATAAAAAGAAAAATATGGACAATAAAATATGTGAAGAAAAAGAAAAGTTGTAACATACAGAAAAATTTCAACATATAGCCAAGATATACTGGTATAAGACAAATTATATTTGCAAATTTTTTTCCTATGTACAAAGAACAGAAATTTGTGATCATAAAATTGCCTTTTGTGAAGGAGAAAAAAATTCATTTTTAAAAATATACTGATATTAATAGAGCACCTATGAACACCTGATTTTTGACAAACAGCCTAAATTATACAATGGGAGGAGGAAAGCATCTTCAACAAATAGTGCTGGCATAATTGGATGATGGTGTGTAGAAGACTGCAGATAGGACCAATGTCTATCGCCATGCACAAAACCAAGTTCAAATGGATCAAAGACCTCAACATAAATCCAGCCACATTGAACCTCTTAGAGAAGAAAGTGGGAGGGACCCTTGAACAAACAGGTACAGAAGTCTACTTCCTGAACATAACTCCAGTGGCACAGACACTGAGATCAACAATTAATAAATGGGACCTCCTGAAACAGAAGCTTCTTTAAGGCAAAGGACATAGTTGACAAGATAAAATGGAAGCCCACAGACTGGGAAAAGATCTTCACCAGTCCTACATCTGACAGAGGGCTGACCTCCAAAATATACAAAGAACCCAAGAAACTAGTTACCAAAACACCAAAGAAACCCTATTAAAAATGGGGTACAGAACTGAAGAAAGAATTCTCAATAGAGGAAATCAAAAAGGCTTAAAGACACTCAAGAAAGCACTCAACATCCTTAGCTACCAGGGAAATGCTAATCAAAATAATTCTGAGATACCATCTTACTCCTGCCAAAATGGCTAAACTTAGAAACACCAATGACAACTTATGCTGGGAAAGGTGTGGAGAAAGGGGACCACTCCTCCACTGCTGGTGGGAATGCAAACTCGCACAGCCATTTTAGAGATCAGTATGGCAGTTCCTCAGGAAAATGGGAATCAGTCTACCACAGGACGCAATCCCCCTCTTAGGCATATACCCAAATTATCCACATCCATGCAACAAAGACATCTGTTAAACTATGTTTGTAACAGCATTATTTGTAATATCAAGAACCTGGAAGCAACCTAGATGCCCCTCAACTGAATTATTGATAAAGACTATGTGGCATATTTACACAATGGAATAATACTATGTGGAAAAATCAATGGAATCTTGAAATTTGCAGGCAAATGAATGGATCTTGAAGAAACCACCCTGAATGAGGTAACCCAGTCACAAAAAGAGGAACATGGAATGTACTAACTCATATATGAATTTTAGGCATAGAGCAATGGATCACCAGTCTATAATTCACACCACCATAGAAAACAGGATACAAGGAAGAACCAAAGAGATTCACAGAAGGGGAATGGAATAAGATCTCCTGAGCATATTTGGAGTAGGGGGGATAGTGAGTGGAGAGGGAGCTTGCAGAAAGAGAAGGGGTGGAGAGGAAAACATGTGGGACTGGGAAGATTGAGTCAGGAGAGGAATGGACGAGGGAGAAAAGAGAGAGGGAGATACCATAAATAAGGGAGCCATTATAGTTTTGAATAGAAAACTGACTCTAGAGAAATGTTCAGAGACTTACAAGGATAACCCAAACTAACAATCTGAGCCCTTCCCTGATGATGAGATTGATCACTAACTTATATACCATCATAGAGCCCTTATCTACTAGCTGATGGAAATAGAAGCAGACATCCACAGCTAAACACTGAGCCAAACTGGAATCCAAATGCAGAGAGGGAGGGGTGATAATAAAATGGAGACTAGACCAGACTACAGAAACCCACAGAGACAGCTGACCTGAACAAGGAGGAGCTCATGGACCAGACTGATAGCTGAGAAACCTGCAGTGAACTCATTCAGACCCCCCTAAACATGGGTCTAAATTGGAAGACTTGGGTATTCTATAGGACCTCTGACAGTGGAACCAGGATGTATCCCTGGTGCACAAAAGGATTTTGGAAGCACATTCCCTATGGAGGGATACTGCCTTAGCCTAGAGGCAGGATGGAGGGCCTAGTCCCTATTCCAAATGATTTGACAGATTTTGTTGATCCTTCCTGGAAGGCAACACCGTTCCTGTGGTGTAGGGGGAAGATGGGATGGGAGGGTGGTCGGAGGGCATGGGAGGGAGGGAGAGGGAAATGGTATCTATATATAAAATAAAGATTAAGCCAAAGTGGCTTCACTATTCAGTTCTATCAGTCCTTGAGTAAGTAAAGGAACGTTGCGTCTGGTGGGATATGCAACAAAAACACAAGTACCAAGATAAAGCAACAGACTAAACTTCAAAAAAAAAATGAAAAACTTTGGAGCCTTAAAGGTTACTATTCTGAAAGTAACAAGACAACATGTTGGGTCAGAGATATGGCTTAACCCTTTAGAGAACTGTCTGCTCTGACAGAGATCCTGGGTTTGGTTCTCAGCACCCATGTGATGGCTTACATCCATCCAGTTCTAGAGCATCTTATCCCTCTTCTGACCTCTACAGACAACATACATGCATGGGCATACAGCATGAAGAATGTGTGTGGGGGAAATACTTGCAAATAAAATACTTCATAAGACTAACCCAGCCACATAACCTTCAACCTCCAATTTATTCTACCTACAAGCTATGCTGGGGTAAAGTTGGTACAGTACTTATGAGAGTGACAAACCAATGACTGAGACCCTGGCAGTGCCTGGAGTGGCAGGAATCAGAGGCTGGATATCCCAGAGACCTAGGGTAGAAACAAAGATGGCTGGAAAAAAAGTTAATGAAATGATTCCTAATGATATATTGCTATACACATAGATTAGTGCCTAGCCCAAGGGTCATCAGAGAGGTTTCACCCAGCAATGGATGGAATAAAATTCAGTATCTACATCCAAACATTAGACAGAGCTCAGAAAATCCTGTGGAAGGAGAGGAAAGACTGTAAGAGCCAGAGGCATCAAGGACCATAAGAAAACCCATAGAATCATCTAATCTGGGCTCACAGAGACTGAACTGATATGAAAACCAGTGTACCTGAATGGGACGGACGCAGACCATCTACATATATGTGACAGTTGTGTAGCTTGACCTTCTCGTGGGACTCCTAACAGTGGGGTCAGAGGCTGTCTTCAACTCTTTTTCTGGGTTTCATGACCCTATTCCTTATACTGGGTTGCCTTAGTCCAACTTTAATATAAGGGGAAGTTCCTAGTCTTACTGCAACTTGATATGCTATGCTTGGTTGATTCCATGAGAGCACTGCCCTTTTCTGAATAGAAATGCAGGAGGAACGGATTGTCAGGGGACACAGAGGGGAGGATGGGGGAGAGACTAGAAGGAGAGAATGAAGGAGAAACTGTGGTCAGGATGTAAACAACAATAATAATGATAAAATCATTTTTAAAAGATTCTAGTACTCCAAAAAAATAAATTATATTCACAACTCAAGAATAATTATGGAAATGTTAGTCTGAAATGACTAAAGTATTTAGATGCACAATTCTCATAGAAGGCTGAGATCATTACAACATTTGATTTTGGGAGATATCACAGTAGTACAATTACCAAAGCCAGCACAATACTACTATACAAAGACACCTAGGTCAGTAAAAAAAAAAAGAGTAGAAATCTCAGAAATAAACTGATATGTCTGAAACCAAACTAATTTCTTGTCAATGTACAAAATGACATCACAGAAACCTTTTCAATAAATGGTGCTAGGGAAAGTGGGCATCATTAAGAATGAAACCTGACCTCTATTAGCCTGTGTACAAATCAACCAAAGTGGATTAAAGACATCAATGTGAGATGAGATTGGGAATGCTGAATCTATTAGAAGCCATATGAAAAAAACAAACAAGCAAAAAACCTTCAAGATATGATTAGAGGCAATGATTTCCGAGTTACAACCTCTAAAACAGAAGGAAAATTTATAATTTCTCATGGTATTATATCCAACCAAAAATTACTGTACTGGAAAAAAAATAATTAAAAGTGTGAAGAGAAAGACGACCTGTAGACTGGAAGGTTAGAAATGAAAATATTCAAGCTGAATGAAGTGAACCTACTCTAGATGTAAAACAACTATAATATAACTTTCAGAACACTTATAGTATTGAATAGAAGATGAGCCAGAAAATAATCTAGCAATAATCACTCAGACAAACTGTAGAAAACCCAAGGAAAACTGGCTAAAAGAAGGAGGAAGCATTGGCAGCAAGGTCCACTGCTGCACAGAATTTTATATGGTTAGGTGTGAAGGGACAGAGGTTGGGCTTTTGTTACACAAAGGACAATGCTGATTTCAGTTTTCAAACTTTTGTGGTAAAATGGGAAGTGCAGCTAATAGGAAACTATATCTCTCAAAAATACTTTTTCAAATATAGGAGAGATTGGGTGGCAGAGGAAGAGGTTCTTAAAAGTAATGCATTTTTATTTCCCAACACTATTTAAATCCTGTGATTAGCACAAAAAACTAGGGAGAACCATTTGAAGAGAAGACTGGTACTAGGGAAATGTCCAGAGATCTAAAAGAATGACCCCCAACTAACAATCTGAGCAATAGTGGAGAGGCTATTTTAAATGCCCTTCCCCAATAATTAGATTGATGACTACCTTATATGCTATCCTAGAGCCTTCAACCAGTAGCTGATGGAAACAGAAGCAGACACTCACAGCTAAACACTGAGCTGAACCCTTGGAATTCAGTTGCAGAAAGGGAGAAGTTATGAGCAAAGGGGTCAAGACCAGGCTACAGAAATCTACAGAGACACCTGATCTAAACAAGGGGGAGCTCATGGACCCCCAAACTGATAGCTGGGAAACCAGCATAGGACGGACCCAGATAGCCTGAACGTGGGTCTCAGTTAGAATGCCTGGGCAGACTATGAGACTTCTGACAGTGGAAACAGGATGTATCCCTGATGCACGATAGGACTTTGGGAGCACATTCCCCATGGAGGGATATTCCATTTGCCTAGAGACACAAGAGAGGATAGGAAGGAGAGGGAACTGGAAATGATATGTAAAATAAGAAAAGAAAAATAACTAGAGAGAACCTAAGAACATAGAAACAAAGGCTTCTCAACTTCTCAAACATGTCTAAGATTACAGTAATTTATTGTGGCTTTGCTTGCCAATACCTTGTGTTTTCACTGTGACTTACATTTCTGGACACGGAGCTCAATAATCTTATCTCTCACCACTTGGTTTCCATCAGGGGTCTGCCAGGTGACTTCACATGTGTAGTGATTCCTGTCATCCATCTGTAAGGCATTCAGTTGTAGAGAAACATCCCCTGGAACGTTGTGGCTCACTTTTAGGCGACCTCTGTATTTTGCCTGCTGGATATGGTCTCCTGAGGAGTCCCGTAGGAAGATGGTGACTGGGTCAGAGCCACGTTGTACCTTCCATTTCATCAAAATTTGACTGTAGCCTCTCAGGGGATCATAGATGCAGTGAAGTGTCATATCCCCTTTCCAGGTCCCTACCACACTCTCTGGTGCTTTTAGGATGGGATGGCCTATAGACAGGGAACAAAGGAAAATAAGCAAGCACAGATGGTATATTCACCAGAGTGAGGGTGTGAGTGACAGGGTCAAAAGCTTTCTAAGAAAGACTTTTCTTTTAATCATACTTTCATCATCCCTGGGTTCTTATGTTACCTTTCTAATCAATACAAGTCAGTTTGTGGGATAGAGTCCTTAACATTCTTAAACTATAGTGGTTTCAGGTCCCCTTTACGGCACTCTCTTGCTTGGAGGTGACTCTGAGTAAATTGTAGGACCAAATATTCTTCCCAAGTAGTATATGGAGAGTTATGGTAGACTAATCTTTAGGGACTCTATGATATTTTACATGTCTACAGCTGTTCTTTAACTGTTTTTAAGTGGGATGGAGGAAGATGGAGGAAGAATGATGAAGAGTAGATTATTATGGGTATATACATGCCTGAAACAGTCTTCTGGTTTATTATCTTTATTAACTTTCTTTTTTCTTTTCCTGTCATATATATATATATATATATATATATATATATATATATATATATATATATATATATATATATATATATCTCACTAAAGAGAAAGCCTCAGTGATTGGGATACAAACTCAAGTTCTTTTCTGCAACTGTTAAAGAGATAATAGGGGAATAAAACAGTGAAGGAAAAAGCCTGGATACATATTCCTATTTAACCAAGCCACTAGCTATTAGGTTTGAAACTTGTACTTTGCAAGTAAGGCTAGCTGATTTTTCATCCTTAGTCCTTTCTTTTCACTTCTTTTGGTTCTTATGAAAAAATATTGGAATTATATCCTGAGAGGGGCAAAGATTTCATCTATGCTTGGTCTGGAGAATTAAGGAACCTGAGTAAATTTCAAGAGCTTGTTGTGCTAGTGATTGTGGTAGAAACAAAGGAAATTGCTCCTTGATGGGATGGAGAGAGGATCCCAGAGGCAAAAAAAGAGATGGGGACCCATTGCATTTTATTAGAATTTTTCATACATAAGCTCATATCTTGATGATTTTGTATTTAGGGACAGGGGTTGTATTTAGGCAATGTCTTTCCTGGTAGATATGTTTTCAAAATGGAAGGCATTACTGAATAAATCTTTTTTATTTAGCACATATTCAGTTAAGCATGTAGAATATGATGCCTTGTGAGCAGAGTGAGCTTATGTGATCCAACTTCCTGGATATACTGCTAAGTGTATTGGTATCTATTAATGGAGACACTGAAGTTGACTCTAAGGGCCTCACCATCATCAGGAAATCTTGGAACATTCATGCATATTTTAGACAATAGATAGGACAATTTGGTTAAAAAGAAAAGAGAGCAAATAATCATAATTCAGTATTGCTAGCTACTTCAAGTAATGATTTATCCAGTCTTGCCCTCTAGAAAGGTGAAAAAAGCAGCAATTGAGAAAGAATCCCTTTGCTCCATACTGAGTCACACTTACTTCTTACTTGTGCTTACTTTTCTGAAAGGCATTTCATTTCCTTGAATTATAAATGAGTGTGGAGGAAGAGTCACAGAAATGCCCCTATGAGATAGCCCAGCACTGGGATGTATATCTAGAATTAGATTCCCACAAACAGCCCCTACAACTGGGATACTGTGTCCATAAGGTTGTGATTTGTCTCAGCAGTAAGTAATATACCAAGTCCTTTAGTTGAAGAAGCTAGCTTGGAGAAGAGGAGAATTGAGGGGACAGTTTTTCTTCCTTTCTTCAGACATTTGAAGTGCTGTCACGGAAAAAAGAAGAATGTGTGTTCTGGGTTGATAGTGAGAAGTCCTTGGATAGAAATAAGAGAGAAGTGGATTTAGTACAGCACAAGCAATATTTAGCCATGCTCTTGGATAGAGTCTTGTGGAAATCTGTAAATGTCTGTGCTCTGAAAGTGTATGAATAGCAAATACTAAGCACTTATAAATAATTCTAATTGATAGTACATGTTACTTTTATTTATTTAGAAACTGAGTCTCACCATGTAGTGCAAGATGGCCTGAAACTTTCTATATAGACCAATGTGCCCTTGAACTCACAGAGATCAATTGGAGTGCCTCTGCCTTCTAAGTGCTCAAGCATACTTATTAAACATTTATTCATTGGGAGCTGTATATTGTAGCAAGAATCAAAACTTGGAAATGAGAAGTTAGTCATTATTGTAGAATTTCAAGAGAAAAAAGAGAATATAGGAGGTTTGTGTGATATCCCTGAAACACTGGAAAATTATACAAATAATTTCCAAGAGAAGAAGCATTTCAATTTCTACCCAAGACGACTTCTGGAACTTTTACCAGATTCCAATGACTCCCCTCCCATCTGCACAAAGTTCAGAAAATTGCAGTCACAGTAATATGACTGACAAGCTTTTCTCAGTAAATACTTAACATCAACACCCATGTCCTCTGTCAGAGGTAGAAGTTGTAGACAGGCATCAGTGTGCTACCTTACCGTAGGTGAGTACTATTAGGTGGCCCAAGAGCAGCAGGACTAACAAGATCTCCATCCTATGTGAAGCCAGTGTTGTTTTTTCTTCCATCTTCCTGGTTCTGTTGCTAGTTTCTGCTTTACTTAGCTGTATTTTTTCAAAATTCTAGTCTTATCACACACTTCCTCCTCCACCCATATTTTAGAATAATCCCTTGGGGTTATTGCCTTTCACCCCGCCTGATACTGGAGTTTTGAAATCCTTCATAATTCTGAAAGTACTGTAAGTTCTCTGAGGCCAATGGTGATCTATGGTCTTTGATGTTCCAGATTTTTGAGTCTTCTCATTCCAGTACAGGGGTATTTTCCTTTCTGGTAGGTCTGGGGAAGATAAATTGTTCTGGCATATGTAATTTTCATCAGTTGTACCAGTAACCCATACTCCTCAATACAAGTGAATAGAGTAAGAGATGGGATATCTGAGTATTTCATAGTATGAGTTTAGTGTATTAGAAAACTTTCCACACAGAAATTTTTATTAATTCTCAAGTCTAGGGCCATGGTTGTTATGGGAAATTGTACCATATCTCATAGTGGGAGAGTTTGTTGACTGAGTTTTGCCAGTAGTCCATCTCTGATAACAATAAATGACTCATTTGAATTAATACTCCTCAGGATGCTCTTATAAAGGCATCTATTATACTTTTAATTTCTTTTAAGAGAAAGACAAGCCATATTTGTAATTTATGGGAGAGGGGCCAGGCTCTGCCCCAACTATTGTACCAGACTATGTTTACTCCTTATGGGTGTCCTTACCTGTGAGGAGGAGTGGACTTGGGGTGGACTAGGGTGGAGATAAGGGAGAGTGGAAGAAGGCAAGGGGGTGGATGAAGGTGAGAGGGTTGGGAGGAAGGATGAGAGGGAGAACTGTTGTTGAAATGTAAAATGAAATAAAAAATTAAAAATGGAAAAAATCCTTAATACTGGGAAGTGAGAAAAATCAAACCACATTATTCATACAAGAATGGCTATAACAGTAATAACTGGTACTTTTTTCTTCTTTTACTCATCCAGACACTGTTGTTGTAAGATTAATATTAATGTACTTAACTCCTCTATCTATCTATCTGTCTGTCTGTCTGTCTGTCTGTCTGTCTGTCTGTCTATCTATCTGTCATCTATTTCTCACATTACTTCTCATTTCTTTGTAATGCTTGTAATTGACAGACATATACATATACTCATTTGTCACTTTACATTGTGTAATGTAGTTTTTAAAAGGAAGGACTTTTATATATCATGTTAACTAAAATCAGACAAATGTATAATATACTTAGTAAAAACTTTGTTCAGTTGATTGAATTAAATAAACTTTCATTCTGAAAATGAGCCCTTGAATATCCTTTGCAGATAGAGTAAATGTGTGCAGAGATGCACCATGGAACCTATACACAGTCAAATGTCATGAACAAAAGGGAGATTTTTACTTCAGTGTCACAGGGTGGTACTTGAGCTAATTCAGAAAGGATGGGGTATTTGAGTAAGAGAAGGAAGGAATATTAAACAAGAATTTACTTTTAACCTTCAACTCTAGTGCTTCCAGGAACAATGATAGATATGTTGTAAGAACTCACATATTGTGAGTGAGTAGCAAAGAAAATTATGCAAAATTTTCAAGCCTAGTATCGAGGGATCAGTGTGGTCTATGCTTGCCAGAATATGGGTTTCATATTCTGGTTTCTTGTGCTTAACATGACTTCAAGTTGTATTCATTTTCCTATAAACACCATAGTTTTGGGTCAGAGAAGGCGATTTGGATAAGAGGGTAGTAAGATATAGGTGCTACAAAAGAAGAAATGGGAAAATGGGGAAGAGCAGTACTGATGCTTATAAAGAGGGGGTAGGAGGGATAAAAGAGAGTAACAATGATTGAAAAAGTCATAGGGAAACATTTTATGTTTATTTAAATACATAAATATATATGGGAGTCGTTAGATTTATTTTTTTTCCTTTATCCTTTATTCATCTATTTATTTTCCATCCCACTAGCAGCCTTCACCCATTCTCCCCTCTGAGCTTCATCCCACCCCCACATTCCCACTCACCAATCATCTCCTCCATCTCCATCCAGGGAAGGCCAGGCCCCTCATGAGTATCAAAATAACATGGCATATCAAGTAGGAGTAAGACTAAGCACCTCCCTATGTATTAAGGCTGGGCAAGGCAATCCAGTATGAGGAATAGGTTCCCAAAAGGCAGCAAAACTATCAGAGACAACCCCTGTTCCCACTGTTAGGAGTTCCACAAGAGAACCAAGATACACAGCTGTAACAATGCAGAGTTCCCATGCCAGTCCCATGGAGCCTTCCTGGTTGTTGGTTCAGTCTCTGTGAATCCCTATGAACCCAGGTTAGTTAATTCTGTGGGTGTAGGGAGCCGTCCCTGTATTTTCCATTACAAGATGGCGCCTGCATCCAGCAGGCACCAAATGGTAAACAAGCTAGTGCGCAGGCGCTGGGTAACTTTCCATCCCTTGGGCTCTGCCTCTCCCGTGGCGTCATATGGGCCAATGGGCTGCAGCCAATCAGGAGGTGACACGTCCGAGGCGAAGGTTGTAAAGCTATATAAGGGTTGGGTTTTGGATGTTTGGCTTCTCCGCTCTGTAAGCTTATGTTCTCCCTCTCAAGATGCATTAAAGCTTTACTGCAGAAGGATCCTGAGTGTGCCACGTCGTTCTTGCTGGCGAGACGGTAGCGCGGGACATGTGCGTTTTCTTGTGTTATACTTGATTCTTCTGGCTTCTACAATCTGGTCACAGGAGGTGGCCACTTCAGGCTAATTATCCACTAAGGAGTCTAAGCTGGTATCCTCCCTGCAGACACCTGGTAGAGTCCCCTGAGTCAGGCTTCCAGCCCACACAAAATGCCCTCTGCTCCAGCAGTACCCCTTATCACTCTCCCACTTTGTGACCATCCCCTCCCAACTTGATTGCTCATGTTCCTATCTCCACCTGCCCTCATTCCACTCATGAAATCTCCATTTTCCTTGCCCAGGAAGATCTGGGTGTCTCCCCACACCCCTTCACAAACCCTCCCTGACCTAGTCTCTTTGGGTCTGTGGGTTAAAGCATAGCTATCCCTTATTTTACAGCTAATATCCACTTATTAGTGAGTACATACCATGTTTGTCTTACTCAGCATGGATTACTTTACTCAGGATGACTTCATCTAGTTCCATCCATTTACCTTCAAATTTCCCAGTGTCTATTTTAACAGCTGAGTAATAACCCCATTGTGTAAAAGTACCACATTTTCCTTATCCATTCTTTGGTTGATGGGCATCTAGGTTGTTTTCAGGTTCTGGCTATTACAAATAATGCTGCTATGAACATAGTTGGACAAGTGTCTTTGTGGTATGATTGGACATCTTTTGGGTATATGCACAAAAGAGTTATAGCTTGTTCATGTGGCAGGTAGATACCCAGGTTTCTAAGAAACCACCACACTGACTTCCAAAGTGGCTGTACAAGTTTGCATTCCCACCAGCAGTGGAAGAGTGTTCCCCTTTCTCTATAGTCTCTCCAGTATGAACTGTTACCTGTGTTTTTTGATCTTAGCAATTCTGACAGATGTATGATGGAATCTCAGTCGTTTTGATTTGCAATTCCATGGTAGTGAAGGACATTGAACATCTCCTTGTGTGTTTCTCTGCCAGTTGAGATTCTTCTGTTGAGAATTCTCTATTTAGTTATGTGCCCCATTTTTAAATGGATTATTTGGTTTATTGATACAATGTTTCTTGAGTTCTTTATATTTTTTGGAACCAGACCTCTGTCAGATGTAGGGTTAGAGAAGCTCTTTTCCTGTTCCATAGACTGCCATTTTGTCCTATTGACACTGTCCTTTGCCTTACAGAAACTTCAATTTCATGAAGTTCCATTTATTAATTGTTGATCTTAGTGCCTGTACCATTGGTTTTCTGTTCAGGAAGTTGTCTCCTGTGCCAATGTGTTTGAGATTATTTCCCACTTTCTCTTCTATCAGTTTCAGCATTATGAATTTATGTTGATGTATTTGATCCGCTTGAATTTGAGTTTTGTGCAGGGTGATGAATATGGATCCATTTGCAATCTTCTACATGTTGACATCCAGTTATGCCAGCACTGTTCGTTGAAGAAACTTTCTTTTTTATAGTTTATAATTTTGTCTTTTTGTTGAAAATCAGGTGTTCGTATGTCTTTGGCTTAATTCCATTGATCCACCTGCAACTCTATAGCAGAGCTTGAAATCAGGGATGGTGATCAGTTCAGCAGTTCTTTTTGGACAAGATTGTTTCAGCTATTCTGTTTTTTGTTTTGTTTTGTTTTTTGTTTTGTTTTTCTATATGAAATTCAGCATTGTTCTTTCAATGCCTGTAAAGAATTGTGTTGAGATTTTAATGGGGATTACATTGAATATATAGATTGATTTTTTACTGTTACAGATCCATGAGCATGGGCAAAATTTCCATCTTCCGATATCTTCATCAATTTCTTTCTTAAGACTTTTTCACTTGCTTCATTAAAGTTAAACTAATATATTTTTGTATTATTGAGGCTACTGCAGAATGTGTTGATTTTATTTCTTTCTCTATCCATTTATCATTTGTATATAAGAGGACTAATGATTTTTTTTAGTTAATCGTGTGTCCAGCCATATGTCTATAAGTGTTTACCAGTTGTTGGAGTTCCCTAGTAGTGTTTTTGAGGTTGCTTATGTATACGCTCATATAATCTGCAAATAAAGATGCTTTTACTTCTTTCTTTCCAATTTATATCCACACTATTTCCTTTTGATGTCTTATTGCTTTAGCTAGAACTTCAAGTACTATATTGAATAGGAATAAAGAGAATGGACAACTTTACCTTGTTTCTCATTTGAGTGGAATTGACTTGAGTTTCTCTCCATTAAATTTGATGTTAGCAATCAGCTTGCTGTATATTGATTTTGTTATGTTTAGGTATGTCCCTAGTATCCTTGATCTCTCTAAGATTCCTAGATCTGCCCTGGTCTCTGATAAGTACACTTCTGAAGCTGTAGACAAGGATATGGAGTCCAGAGAATGGAGGGCAGACTGGAGTCTCAAGATCTTGTCTGTCCTCTGAGGTCTCTAGTACAGCTGCTGACACCGGGGTCCCTGTATCAGGCCTGTGCTCCAGTAAAACTGAAGTTTTCTTCTGGACTTGTAGACTTGGAGTTCCTAGATTCTGCTTGGCCTCTGGTAAAGTGGAGATCTTCTTCTGAATTTGTAGATCAGGATATGGAGCCAGGGGTGAGGGGTTAGTCTGGGATTGTTGGGTATGCTTTAAAGGGGTTTTTGGGAACAGTGGGTAGTGTCTTACCTGTGGTTCCCAGTAACAGTCTGGCCTCCCATAAGCCTGTAGGCCTTAGTATGGATCCAAGGGTAGAGGATGCAGTCTTCAGATTTAATTTTTTTAATTGAAACTTTTGTATAAAAATGTTCCAATTAAAAGAACATCACATGTCAAAACTAACCATACTCAAAACTTCATAACTCAATGAACTTCTATATAGTTAGAGTAGCCATTCAAAATAGAAGCTATAGAGATTAAAACTGGATTTCATACTTCAACTTTAGAATGTTTTTATGTATTTACCCACAACCTACACTGAAAAGTCCATGATAGACTTAGAATCAGAAACACAAATATCCTCTTGCATAACTCATTTTCATTATTTGCATTCTGTCCATCATTTTCTAATATTTAGCCTTTCATTATTCTTTTATTGTGTTCTGTTGTATACATGTATGTATACCATGTACATGCCCAGTGCCCACAAAGGTCAGAAGATGTTGAATCCTCTAGACCTGGAGTTACAGATGTTGTGAACCATTGTGTTCATGCTGGAATCAAACCTGCATTCTCTGCAAGACCAAAGGTACTCTTAACCACTGAGTAATCTTTCCAGCCCCATAAATAATTGAAATGATGTTATTCTATTTGAGGTGCTAATGCCCGCCTCCCCCAAACCATTGGCTAGCTAATAAAAACTGCACAGACAACATAATAATCCTCTTTTATATCATTATAGAAGTTCAAAGGATTATCAAAAAAAGTTGTTGCCTCCCAGAATAAGATCCTATTGCTGAGGATGCCACAACCTCACACACAGCACTTAGAAGAATCCAAATAAAACTGACACAGGAGTCTCCTCTCCAAGAATTAGCTCTCATAACATCTGAAGTTACTATGCAAGTTGCCAAAGAAGAAACGTCATTAAATTTTAAATCAATGATAAACACTGTGAGCCATAAAGAATTACCAACATGGCAACCTATCTTCAATGGGGCAATAGTGGCACTTATATCATGAAGGTAAACAGCAGCCAACTGATTAGATATAAGGCCCACTCAAAAGGGTATTCATGACTGCTACAATAAACCCAACCAACTACCTCCAACTGGTGAGGTCATGGACACTAGAAGAAAATCTACTACTGCGTTATTGTAAACTATCACATAATTGACAACTGTATTTTAAAAACTTATCCTTCTATTATAAGTGTAGTTCTCACTTGTCATCAAGCAAGTTATTTTTTCAACAGATGGAGACTATAACAGAAATCCATAATCTCAACATGCTAAGAACTGACTGTGGGGTTCTCATACCCAACTGATACTCCTATAACACCAACATTTCATCCAAATTTCAGGGAACACTCCAGAAGATGGGGGAGACAATGGCAGGAATCAAGGGCAAGGATGTGTGCTACATTATACTGTGTTCTGTATAGAACAGGGAAACTGCATTTTTGAAATCCCAATAATATAGTAGCATAAACAAAGCTGATAAAATGCCAATATCAATTTACACTGTGATGTGTGTGTGGGGGAGTATCATAAGACCTTACCCCTAGATGAAGAGCTATAGGTAATTGATATAGCTGTTAAGAAAGGTTAGAATCAGTCTGTTCCAGGGATAAGCTACTTAATAAGCTATTGAATCCAAGTGGTCATCCTTATACACATATACATATGAGCAGTTCTAAATTTACTCAGGAAATTATATTTACGTGAGCATATATATGTATATGAAGTATCTCTGTGAATGTAAGTATTTCTGAGTGTAACAATAATAATTAAAGAATTTATAAAGTTGGGACAGAGTGTAAAGGGACACTGGAGGAGTATGGAAGGGAAGAGAATATGGGGTAAAAATGACATAAATATGATACTTATGTAGGAAACTCTCAAAATTAATAAAGTAAACCTTAAAAATATTCTAATAAGCATCCTAGTTCCAGACCTACATCTCACAAAAATTTTCGATGCACCATACAAACTACCACTTTTCCTGGGTAAGACAGTTTTTCCTTTTCTTTCATAATCCCAGTGTTCATCCATTTGCAAACTTTGTAGGCTAGTTCCAGACCCAAGGAATATACTTAGCAGCACCTGGAAGTGTCTGTTAACTAGGCCATATGCTAAGGCACAAAGCAAACCTTTACAAATATAGAAAAATTAAATAATCCCATATTTTTATCTGACCATTATACAAAAAACAAAATCAACATAAAATAAAACTGTAGAGTGTGTATAAACTTATAGAGATTAATCATCTCATTAGTGAATGATGAATGGATTAAAGAGGAAATCAGAAAAAAACTAAAAAGTATTCTCTGAACTGAATAAAAACAAAAACAATAAAATAAAATTTCTGGGACACATTAAATGCAGTTCCAAGAGGGAAATTTATAGCCCTAAATGGTACATTAATAAAACCACAAAGACTGTAAGAACACAAATAAATAAATTAATGATGAAACTCAAGAATCAAAAACAAAACAAACAAAAGGAAAAAACAATGAAAATCTGATGGGAGATGTCATTTTGTATATGTTTTTCATATTGGTTAATAAATAAAGCACTGTTGGCCAACAGGAAAGGAAGATAGGAGGGACTAGGAGACAAGGAAAAAAATAGGAAGTAGCAAGGAGGAGTCAGCATGGAGAGCCTGGAGAGAATAGAACCGCCATTCCTCCGCTCTCGGTAAGACCACGTGGAAATACATAGAAATGGGTTAATAATTAAGATGGAGCTAGCCGATAAGAAACTAGTAACTGGCCAACAGGATTATATCAAATACAGAGTCTCTGTGCATTATTTGGGGCTGGCGTGGCGGTGGGACAAGACCAGCAGCGGCAGGCGGAAAAACCGTACTATAGTATAATATCAAATACAGAGTCTCTGTCTATTATTTGGGGCTGGCATGGTGACGGGATAAAACCAGCAACAGCAGGCAAAAAAAAAAAAAAAAAACAAAAACAAAAAAAACTGTACTCCTTACAAAAATCAGAGCAAAAATAAATGAAATAGATGCAAAGATAACAATATAAAGAATCAATGAATCTAACAGCTGTTTATTTGAAAAGATGGAAATGATCAACAGATCCTTTGTCCAAGTCACAAAAAAAAAAAAAAAAAAAAGAAAGAAAAAGAAAAAGGAAAAAAAGAAGGAAAAGAAAAAAAGAAGGAAAGAAAAGAGATGGCAAAAATTCACAGAATTATTGAGAGTGGGGAAACATTGCAGCAAACTCCAAAGTAGCTTAAACTATTAAAAAGAAATACTCCATTAAGATGGAAAATTTAGAAGAAATGGATGAATTTCTTGATTCACCAATCCTACCAAGGTTAAACAAAGAATAGACCAACAACCTACACAGACTCATAACAAAAGAAGATACTGAAACAAAAAGTCTTCTTAGAAAAAAAGAAAAGGTTCAGGACTAGATAGATTCTAAAACATACTCAAAGAAGAACTGCAACCAATCCTTCTTAAACTCTTTCTTTAAAAGAAGGAAACCTAAAATCCATGTATGAGTGAGTAGATACCATGTTTGTCTTTTTGTGACTGGGTAGCCTACAATCCACACCACCAGAAAAGCTAGGAAACAAGAAGAACCCTAAGAGTGACATACATGATTACCTGAAGAAGGGGAAAGGGACAAGATCTGAGCAAATTGGAAGCATGGGGGAGGAGAGAGGGAGTTAGGAGAAAAAGAAGAAAAGGGGTGAAGAGGAGAGAAGAGGAGGACACGAGGGAGCAGGAAGATTAAGTCAGAGGAAGAATAGAGGAAAGCAATAAAAGGGATACCATAATAGAGGGAGCTGTTATAGATGTAAAGAGAAATCTGGCACTAGGGAAACATTCAGAGATCTACAAGGACAACCCCAGCTAACAATCTAAGCAATAGTGGAGAGGCTGCATTAAATGTCCTTCCCCAGTAATGAGATTGAGAACTGCCATCCTAGAGCCTTCATCTAGTAGCTGATAGAAGCAGAAGCAGACACCCACAGCTAAACACTGAGCTGAACTCCTGGAATCCAATTGCAGAGAGGGAGGAGTGATGAGCAAAGTGGGTCAAGACCAGGCTGGAGAAACCCACAGAGACAGTTGACCTAAATAAGGGGGAGCCAATGAACCCCCAGACTGTTAGCTTGGAAACAAGCATAGGGCTGACCCAGACTTCCTAAATGTGGGTGTCAGTTAGCAGGCCTGGGCAATCTATGGCATAGGGCCCTGCATGGAGGCATCTTGAGCAAGCCTGAAGCCATTGGTTGGAACATCTTGGCACAGAGTTGTTATTGGTACTCTGCCTGATGTGCTAGCACACATCTGATGGGGAGGAGCTAAGCCCCAAAACTAGTATGTTTAATCCTTGATTGTTTTCCACTATGCTGTGAGTCAGTATATAAGACTGCTCCTTCCCCTCAATAAGCAGCATTCAGCATTCCAGCATTCCTGTTGCATGAATGAACTGCTCTCTTGACTTTTATTTAAATCTCTAGGCCTTCGTCCCATTAGTGGATCAGATTGTAGCACAGGTTCTGTATACATATGAGGCCTCTGGTAGTGGATCAGTATTTATCCCTAGTATACAAATGGACTTTGAAAGCCCATTCCACATAGAGGGATACTCTTTCAGCCTAGACACACTGGGGAGGGCCTAGGCTCTGCTCCAAATCACATTTGAATATCACATATGGAAGGCCTCACCCTCCTTGGGGAACAAAAAGGGGATGTGATAAGGGATTGGGGGGACAGGGGAAGAGGGCAGGGAGAGGGAACTGGGATTGACATGTGAAACAAGCATGTTTCAAATTTAAATAAAAAATAAAAATGAAGAAAATCTACAAAATATATCCCTGCTAAACCTAGAACCCCAAACTATCAAAAGATGCTGCAATCCAAATGCAAATACATATCA
Source organism: Phodopus roborovskii (assembly GCF_943737965.1). Taxonomy (NCBI): domain Eukaryota; kingdom Metazoa; phylum Chordata; class Mammalia; order Rodentia; family Cricetidae; genus Phodopus; species Phodopus roborovskii. The sequence continues at coordinate 368,552 of NW_026125868.1, forward strand.
AAAAGATATTCACCACAATCAAGTTGGTCTTATCCTAGAAATGAAGGTTCGGTGCAACATGATAAGTCAACAAATGCAATAAATAATATACATGTACTTAAAGATAAGACTCAAACAATCAAAAAATCATTTGACAAAAACCAACATGCTTTCATACTAAAAGTCCTAGATAGAGAGTAGGACTGAATGGAGCACACATCAACATAATAAAGCTATAAATGTTAAACCCACAGCTCACTTTATTCTAAATGGAAAACAAAAACCTCATAGCAACCTCTTTAAAATTAGTAATGAGACATATCTAAGTTGGGAACTTCAACTAAAGCTTGCCCAGTTCTCATTCCAAAACTCCAAATGACACATAAATCAAAGAAATATATATCCTGAAAAATCTACCATACCTATTGAAATGTTCTCCATTGAGAATTACCTCGATGAACCCCAGGACACAGAACTTAAAAGAACAGTCATAAACTTCATCAGCGAATTCAAGGAGCTTAAAGATCATGGACAGCAACAGCTCAGAATCAAATTGAAAATCCAGATATTAACCCACACACCTATGAACACCTGATTTTTGACAAAACAGCTAAAAGAATACAATGGGGCAAGGACAGCATCTTCCACAAATGGTGCTGGCACAATTGGATGATGGTGTGTAGAAGACGGCAGATAGACCCATGTCTGTCACCATGCACAAAACTCAAGTCCAAAATGGATCAAAGACCTCAACATAAATCCAGCCACACGGAACCTCTTAGAAGAGAAAGTAGGACGTACCCTTGAACAAATTGGTATAGGAGACCACTTCCTGAACATAACACCAGGAGGACAGACACTGAGAGCAACAATCAATAAATGGGACCTCTTCAAACTTAGAAGCTTCTGTAAGGCAAAGGACACAGTCGACAACACCAAACGGCAGCCCACACATTGGGAAAAGATTTTCACCAATCCTATATCTGACAAAGGGCTGATCTCCAAAATATAGAAAGAACTAAAGAATTAGATGACATAGGGAAAAAATATGAACACTGTCACCACCAACACCAATAATAACAAAAACATAGGAAAGGGAAGTTTAGGAAGTTTGTGTCATCATGAAAAGAACAAATCTTTGAATTATTGGCATAGATAAGGATGAATAACTCCGAGTCAGTAGAATAGACTTGGTCCTGCTGGGTCCACTGCTTGGGGTGAAAATTGGGCCAGAGTGTGGGTCCAACAGCCCCTCCACCTCTTGGGAACGTCTTAGGTCAGCTCTGAGCCCCATCAACTGCCCTCTGCTGGAGAGACCTCCAAGAGAGATTGGGTTATCCGGAGTTACAGATACTGAATCCTGACCCACCTATACCCACTGGGAGAGCAGAGAGAGACTCCACCTGCACCCACTGGAAGACACGATGTGAAGATGGCAATACAAGAAAATACCCAACAATAGACAGAACAGTATGACACCATCAAAATCTAGGGACACTATACCAACTAGACCTGAACACACCAAAGAAGAGGAAATAGACCTAAAAAGTAACCTCATAAAAATGATAGAGTTCCTCAAAGATAATATGAGAAAATCCCTTAAAGAAATGGAAGAAAAAAAAAAAAAAACAAAGAAAAAAATTGCAAGAAATAGAGGAAAAGACCAAACAAAAAAATGCAAGAAATGAACAAATGTCTTAATAAAAGTAAGGAAAGCCAAGAAAAAATAATCAAACAGTTCAAGACCTGAAAACTGAAATAGAGATAATAAAGAAAACACAAACTGAAGGTATGCTGGAAATAGAAAAACTGGGTAAATCATCAGGAACTACAGATGCAAGCATAACCAACAGAATACAGAGGATCAAAGAAAGAATCTTTGGCGCTGAAGATAAACTAGAAGAAATAGTTTCATTAACCAAAGAAAATCTTAGATCCAACAAATCCTTGACACAAAACATCCAGGAAATGTGGGACACCATGAAAATGGCAAACCTAAGAAAATTAGGTATAGAAGACGATGAAGAAGCCCAGCTCAAAGATGCAGAAAACATTTCAACAAAATCATTGAAGAAAACTTGCCCAATCAGAAGAAATAGATGCTCATGAAAGTACATGAATCATATCGAACACCAAATAGACTGGACCAGAAAAAAAAAGGCCCCTCGCTACATAATATTCAAAACATTCAATCAAAACACCTAACATACAGAATAAAGAAACAATATTAAGAGTGAAGGAGAAAGGCCAGGTAACATATAAAGGCAGACCTATCAAAATTACAACTGATTTCTCCATGGAAATTCTCAAGGCCAGATGGTCCTGGATAGATGTTCTACAAATATTAAGGGTCCACGGATGGTAGCCCAGGCTACCTCTCAATCACTCTCAATCACTATAAACCCAGAAAACAAGACATTAAATGTCAAAGCCAGATTTTCACAATACTTATCCACAAATCCAGCCCTACGGAAAGTTCTGGAAGGAAAACTCCAACCCAAAGAAGTAAACTATGCTCACAAAGACATGGTAATAAATAATACTACTTTACCAGAACCCAAAAGAAAATGCTTGACAAATATACTCATAATACCACTGCCAACAACAAATCTAAAACAAAAAAGAATTAACAATCAATGGTCCTTACTTTCCTCAACATTAATGGTCTTAATTCGCCTATAAAAATACACATGCTAAGAGAATGGTTACGAAGACAGAATCTATCCTTCTGCTGCATACAAGAAATACATCAAAGCTCCAAAGACAGACATTACCTCAGGGCAAATAGTTGGGAAAATATATTCCAATCAAATGGACCCTGGAAGCAAGCTAATATCTAACAAGTTAGACTTCAAGTCAAAATCAATCGAAAAAGATGAAGAAGGTCATTTCATATTCATCACATGAGAAATCCATCAGTAAAACGTCTAAATTCTGAACATGCCCCAAATACAAAAGCACCCACATTCGTAAAAGAAATGCTACTAAAACTCAAAGCTCACATAAAATCTCTCACACTCATAGTGGGAAACTTCATCACCCCAGTATCACCACTAGACAGTACCACCAAGCAGAAATTTAACAGAGAAATAAGAGAACTAACAAGTTATGTCCCAACTGGGTTTAACAGACATCTAAAGAATATTCCATCCAAACACAAAGACTATAACTTACTCTCAGCTCCACATGGAACCGTCTCTAAAATCAACCACATACTAGGCAACATAACAAACTTCAACAAATACAAAAAAAAAAAAAAAAAAAAAAAAAAAAGGAATAGCCCCCTGCATCTTATCAGACCATTCAATAACAACACAAATCGCAAAAATCCTACAAACTCATGGAAACTGAACAATGCACAATTTCACCATTCCTGGGTCAAGGAGGAAATAAAGAAATTAAGGACTTTTTAAAAATTCAATGAAAATGAAGAAGCAAAATACCCAAACTTATGGGACAGTTTGAAAACAGTGCTATGAAGAAAGTACATTGCACTAAGTGTCCACAAGAAGAAATCAGAGGATAGTCACATTAGAGCAATAACAACACAACTGAAATCTCTAGAACAAAAAGAAATAAACTCACCCTGGAGGAGTAGACACCAGAAAATTTGAGGGCTGAAATCAATAAAGTAGAAACTAGGATAAAAATACAAAGAATCAATGTAACACAGAGATTTTTTTTTTTGAGAAAATCAACAGGATAGACAAACCTTTATCTAAACTAACCAAAAAGCAGACAGAGAACATGCAAATCAACAAAATCAGAAATGAAATGGGGGGGCATAACAATGGACACTGAGGAAATGCAGTGAATGTTCAGGTCATACTTTGAAAACCTGTACTCCACAAAATTAAAAAATTCAAAGGAAATGGACAAATTTCTGGGTAGCTATCACTTACCAAAATTAAATCAAGAACAAATAAGCAATTTAAATAGACCTGCAGCCCGTAATGAAATAGAAGCAGTCATCAAAAGCCTCCCAAAGAAACAAACAAAAAAAGCCCAGGGCCAAATGGCTTCAGTGCATTTCTCTACCAGAAATTCAAAGAACAACTAATACCAATTGATGGGAGATGTCATTCTGTAAATGTTCTCTTATTGGTTAATGAATAAAGCACTGTTGGCCAATAGGAAAGCAAGATAGGTGGGACTAGGAGACACGGAGGTTTTGGGGAGAGAGAGAGGAGGAGATTCAAGATGTAGGACCTAGAGAGAAGAATTCTGGACCCTCTGGTAAGATAAGACCATATGGAAATAATTAGATTAATATAAATGGGTTAATGTTTAATACTGTGCTAGGCAATAAGAAATGCTGGTAACATGATAACAGCTTTATATCAAATATAGTGTCTCTCTGTGTTATTTGGGACTGGCGAGGCAATGAGACAAGGCTGGTGGGAAAACATGCTCCTAACAACCAATACTCCTCAAATTGTCCCACACCATAGAAGTAGAAGGTTCATTACCAAATTCTTTTTACAAGGCTACAATTACCATGGTACCCAAGCCACACAAAGACATGGCTAAGAAAGAGAGCTACAGACCAATATCCCTCATGAACATTGATGTAAAAATATTCAATAAAATACTGGCAAATTGAATCCAACAGCACATCAGAGAAATCATCCACTATGACCAATTAGGTTTCATCCCAGGGATGCATGGATGGTTCAACATAGGAAAATCTATCAATGTCATCTACCATATAAACAAACTGAAAAATAAAAGCACATGATCATCTCACTTGATGCTGAAAGAGCCTTTGACAAAATCTAACACCCTTTCATGATAAAGGTCTTGGAGAGAGCCGGGATAACAGGAACATACCTAAAAATAATAAAAGAAATATACAATAAACCAACAGCCAACATCAAGCTGAATGGAGAGAAGCTTAAGGCAATTCCTATAAAATCTGGAACATGACAAAGCTGCCCACTGTCTCCATACCTCTTAAATATCATACTTGAATTTCTAGCTATAGCAATAAGACAACAAAAAGAGATCAACTTGGTACAAACTGGAAAGGAAGAAGTCAAACTGTCACTATTTGCAGTTGATATGGTAGTTTACACAGTGACCCAAAAAAAAAAAACTCTACCAGAGAACTCCTACAGCTGATAAACACATTCAGCAAATAAGCAGAATACAAGATTAACTCAAAAAAATCAGTAGCCCTACTATATACAGAACCTCTGACAGTGGGACCAGGATGTATCCCTGGTGCACAAAAGGACTTTGGGAGCACATTCCCCATGGAGGGATACTTCCTTAGCCTAGAGGCAGGAGGGAGGGCCTATACTCTACTCCAATTGACTTGATATATTTTGATGATCCCTCCTGCAAGGCATCACCCTCCCTGTGGAGTGGGTGGGGAATGAGATGGGAGGGGGTTTGGGGGAACATGGGAGGGAGGGGGAGGGAACTGGTATTGATATGTGAATAAGAAAAAATTACACACACACGCGCACACAGACACACATCTATCATTAAGTGTACAGAACTCCCCCCCAAATGTGTATTGAAAAATTCAAGAGAAAATATAAGGCACATTCAAAGGAAAATCTGTCAAAATAACAAGTGATTCTCAATGGAAAATCTGAAAGCTTGAAGCGGCAGCAGCAATACATTCAAGCCTTAAAAGAACAGGAGGGCCAACATAGACTAATATACCCATAGTTGAAGGAGAAAGAAAAATTTTCCACAATATAAATAACCTTAAATATTTCTTATCCAGCACCATAAATCTAAAGAAAACATAAGGAACAGTATTTTTGGATGAATAGATTAATGAGCATATCAAAGTCTGTGGAAAGAAATGTAAAAGTATAATTTCAAAAACACAAATTACTACTGTGATACAAACAATACCAAAAAGTCATTAACACAATGACTAGAATCAATGCCAAACTTTCAGTAAAAATGATAAAAATGGTCTCCATTATCTAGTCAAAAGACATGGTTGGATATATGAATCAAGTAACAAAACCTATTTTTTGTCTACAAGAAACATTTCTTACCTTCAATGATAAACATCACCTTACAATAATAGAATGTACAAAAACAGGGACAGGGAAGCAAGAAGGTGTCATTATCTTAATAGTAAGTCCCTATTGTTGTACATACTATGTACTTTGGATACAGGAATCAGATGAATGGAGCTGAATGTGACTCAATAACTTTCTGCTTGAGAACTTGCTTTAATATTACTCAAAGCTGTCAAGGAAGGGATGTAGTCAATAATCCTAATCAGCTGTGATGTTTAGGAACCATAATAATGACCCACATGACAATATATTCCTAAAGGTGTAATAGTGATACTCATGTATTGGCAGAAACAAATAGCTGTCTAATTGGACAGGAAGGCCTATTCAGCAGGGAACTCTTTAAACAGACAGAGAACATTGCAGAAAACCATACTGGTCAAAATGCATAGAACATATGATTCTGGTGTGCTCAGCCCCAATGCATACAACTACAATAGAATTTTGGCACCTAACATTTATGGAGTGCCATGGGGTGAGGGTGGGGTGCAGAAAGATTATGAGAGCCAGAGGGCCAGGATATCTGCATGAAGTAGTGACTTCTAGAAATGACAAGAAATCTCAACCCCTGATATGTCAAGGACATGGCTGCCTAAATCAGACCTGATCAAAGACAGCATCAACTAACATGCTAATGTGGAAGGGAGAAATCTAATGGCCTTATACAAAGAGCAAGAAAAGCATTTAATAATGGTGGGAGAGGGAGAATTAGTCTCCTGAAGTTTGAGCCACCTAGTAGGTTATTAAATACTAAGTGGTTATCCATAAAACCATATGTATACAAGCAAGAGACCAGGCAGGCTGTATTTATGTGTTTTTGTGTTTACATAAATATATAACAATAATTAAGTGAGAGTCAATTAACATGAAAGGGATTACAAGGGTTGGAGGAAGGGAAAAAAAAGTTCAGAATGATATTAAGATATCAAAAATAAAACAGTAAAAAATTTCAAAAAGCCAAATACAACCTTATAAGAACTTAAAGCAGAAAAATTCATTTCTAAAACGTCATTAATTAATTTTTAAAAAGTCAATGGAAGGAGGACATATAGATGACAATGAAGAGCATGTGGAGGAGGAAGAAATGATGAAAAATAAAAAAGGAGGGAGGAATAAAGGAAGGGAAGAAGACAAGAAAGGAAAGAAGGACAGAAATAAACTGAAACTCTGCAGACAGCTGAAGAACAGACATGGTAGAGCCAGGAAAATTACTTGGTTCTGAATGATTCCAAATTCATGTCCTTTATGTCACACAACACTGTTCAGATAAAAATATGTAAAATTCACCTAATATGTCCCATAACCACTCCCAAAGTCATCATCTTTCACACATAGTCAGACTATCCCTTTGCTTTAAAGACTAGAAAATACAAATGGAATTACATTTCTGGGCTGACTACAGATGTTGAGAACTCTTATTTATTTATTTTTTTATTTAATTTATTATTTTACATGTTGATCCCAGTTCCCTCTCCCTTCCTTCCTCCCTCCCTCCCACACTCCCTCCCTTTTACCTACTCTGCCCTCTCACATACACCCAAACCACCCTCCCCTCCTACCCCCCCCACTTCCATATGTAGGGGAATGACATCCAGTTGGGGTCATGTAGATCTGACAGGTCATGTGAAGTAGGGACTAGGGCTTCTCTCCTGTCTCTAGGTTAAGGCTGTTATCCTTCCATGGGGGATGTGTTTGCAAGGTCCTTTTGTGCACCAGGGATACATCCTGGCTCCACTATCTGAGGTCCCTTAGAATGCTCAGTCCTTCTGCCTGAGTCAGTCCCATGCTGGCTTCCCAGCTATCAGTCTAGGGGACCATTAACTCCTCCTTGTTCAGGTCAACTGTCTCTATGTGTTTCTTCAGCAGCCTGGTCTTGTCCTCTCCATCTGCATCTGGGTTCTAGTTTGACAAAGTGTTTATGTATGGGTGTTTGCTCCTGTTTCTAAAGGCATTGGATGAGGGCTCCATACACCACTCTCAACACTAGACAGGACCACAAATTAGAAACTCAACAAAGAAAAGAACTAACAGAAGTTATGTCTCAACTGGGGTTAACAGACATCTACAGAACATTCCATCCAAACACAAAAGAATATACCTTCTTCTCTGCTCCACATGGAACCTTCTCTAAAATTGACCACATACTAGGTCATACAAACCTCAACAGATACAAGAGAATAGGAATAGTTCCCTGTACCTTATAAGACCCCCATGCTTTAAAATTGGAGTTCAACAACAACACAAATAGCAGAAAACCTGCAAACTCAAGGAAACTGAACAATGTGCAATTGCACCACACCTGAGTCAAAGAGGAAATAAAGAAAAAAATTAAAGACTTTCTAATATTCAATGAGAATGAGGACACAACATACCCAAACTTATGGGAAACCTTTAAAGCAGTGCTATGAGGGAAGTTCATTGCACTAAGTGCCCATATGAAGAAAACAGAGGATAGTCACATAAGAGAATTAACAGCCCAACTGAAAGCCATAGAACAAAGAGAAGCGAAATCACCCCTTAGGAGTAGATGCTTTCAGTTGTGCTGTGGTGTTTCTTTTACAAATGTGGGTGACTTTGTATTGGGGGCATAGATGTTCAGAACTGAAACGTTTTGGTGATGGATTTCTCCTGCAATGAATATGAAATGAGTCTTCATCTCTTTTGATTAATTTTGGTTTGAAGTCTAACTTTTTAGATATTAGGATATCTATGCCTGCTTGCTTCTTATTTCCATTTGAATGGAAAATCTTTTCCCAACCCTTTACCCTGAGGTAATGTCTATCTTTGAACCTTAGATGTGTTTCTTGTATGCAGCAGAAGGATGGATTCTGTCTTCGTATCCATTCTGTTAGCCTGTGTCTTTTTATAGGTGAGTTAAGACCATTAATGTTGAGGGTGAGTAAGGACCATTGATTGTTGATGCTTGTTTGTTTTAGGTTTGTTGTTGACAGTGGAATTGTGAATATATTTGTTCTGCTTTTCCCTTGTTTTCTGGTGTAGTTAGAATATCTGTTGCCTAAGCAAACCTAATTTTTATATCTCACTTGTTTTGTTGAAAAGGAGAAGTGAAAAAAGCTGACAATGTCAAGGGATGTCAAAATGACACAAAATGTCTTTATGAATGTGACCAATATGAGTACTCTAATCTTACTCCAGTTTTATGTCAATACATTTTTCTGTATTATATTTAGTTCTGGAAAGTCTTCCCTTACCTTTTCTCAAACCTTTCAGGTGCCCCGTTGTGTTGTTCTCTCTTCTTCAACCTTATAGTCAAATTTCTCATTGAAGTTATGTGCAGCTCATAACTGGACAGTTTCTTCTCATGGGCCTATTTATTTCAAATTTAGATTTAAATTTATTGCAAGTAATATTGTGATAATGCTTTATACTTTGTCAACTTCACTAACAATTACTCCTCATAACCCAGATTGCAATCTAAGATCTCAAACATCAACTTAAATATCTCAGAAGTCTAATAGAAGATCAGGTAGGAGTGGGAAATACAATTTACTTCTCTTTTAATATTTCTAGAGATTGAACCCAGGACCATGAGAATGCTGAAACATGCTCGACCACTACCCTTCATCCCAAGCCCCATATTTTGCTTCTAATTTTTATTTGTTTATAGGTTGTAAGTCCTATGATGGTGTTATTTCACATGTTTTGATATGCCCTAATGGTTAAGAATGGTGTTATGCTTATGGAAACTCATGAACTCTAGACCTACAATACTGGAGACTCCAGGAAACCAAACTAGGCCCTACATATTTGGGAGACAGTTGTGAAATTTGGACTAGCTGAGGGGTCTCTGGCAGCAGGACCATGATAAATATCTGATACATAAGCTAACTTGATGGAGCCCATTCCTTAGGCTAAAATGCCATGCTCAGTGGTAGTAGGACCATGATATAATCCCAGTACATGAGTTAGCTTGCTGGGCAAAAGGCACAGAGAGAATTTCTGGGTGTAATTTTTTGCACTTAACTGCATATGATTCTCCAATTACCACAGAATAAAATACATGATTTACCATATTAGCAAATACGTCCCATCAATATGTGAAAAAGGAGAATTTATTCACTATGACTGTGCTGATTTGATAAGAATCGTCTCCATAATGCAGTGGAAGAGCAATGAAAGAGATATCATACTAGAGAGAGTCACTATGGGATTAGAGAGAAACCTGGTGCTAGGATAACTCCCAAGAATCCACAAGCAGGACTCCAGCTAAGTCTCCTAGCAATAATGGAGAGGGTGCCTCTTCATGTAATCATATTGGGTGAATACCCTAAGTATCATCATAAAGCCCTCATCCAGTAATTATTGGAACCAGATGCAAAGATTCAAGCTCCTGGATTCCATTTGAAGAGAGGGAGGATTGAATGAATATTTGAGCAATGGAGATCAAGATCATGATGGAAAAATCTACAGAGACAGCTGAACCAAGCTTGTGGAAACTCATGGACTCTAAACCTACAACTGTGGATACTCCAAGGGACCGAGCTAGGTCCTCCATATGAGGATGACAGTTCGGAAGTTTGGACTATCTGAGGGGCCCTTGGCAGTAGGACTGTGATACAAACATGGTCCATGAGCTAACTTGTTGGAACCCGTATACCTATGGTGGGATGCCATGCTCAGCCTTAATGCATGGGAGAGAGGCCTGGTCCTGCCCCCAGCCTATTGTGTCAGGCTATGTTGACTCCTCATGGGAACCCTTACCTGTGTGTGAGGAGGAGTGGAATGGTGGGGGGATTAGGATGTGTGGAAGGAGGCAAGCTGGGGGAAGTGTGGGAGGGAGAACTGTGGTTGGAATGAAAAATGAAATTTAAAAAAAGAATGGTGCTATGCTGACAGCTCAATGACTTATTTGTTAAATGGATGAATGGATGACCATTTTATGTCTGTACTTCATTTACTGGTTTTGTAATATTTAAGTAGAAATTAAATTGTTATTTTAATGTTTGTGGGATATGCATTCTAAGGAATAAGACACCACAGATCTTCTGTGTGTCTGAGGGGAGGTTGTTCATTCCTGCATGGGTGCATAGGTATGAGGGTGCACACACACATGTAAAACAAAGTTCAACACCTGCTGTCTTTGTTTCCCTGTTGTTATTTTGAGAAAGGGCATTTGATTAACCTGGAGCACAATGAGTGGTAGGAAGGACTGGGTAGGCAGTGAGTTTCACAGATCCTCCTATTTCTGCCTCACTAGAGCTAGGATTACAAGTCTGCACTTTCAAAATCATCTTTTTTTCCCCATGGATTCTGTGGATCAAGTTTGGGTCCTCATGCTTGTACACATGCACTTAATTGATACAGATACCACTCTAGTCCCTATAGGCTTTCATCCAAATATTTTCTGGTTGCCCAAACTGCTGGATAGAAAATGTATTCTATACAAATATAAATACAACATATTGTTTCTATATAGAAACCCAGAATCCAGAATAAACATATAAAGTAAATAGACTTCTTGGCTGCATACATTTCAATTGTTATGTAAGATATACTAAGTAATCCAGAAGTACAAAGGAGGGAGATCTTCAATTCTTCCATTAGAAGAGAAATGTGGGTCTGGCACAGGACTTCGTGCCTGTAATCTTGCCAGTTGAGAAGCTGAGGCAGGAAGATCATTGGTTTTATGTTTGCCCTATATAGTAAATTCAATTCAATTTGGATCATAAACCAAGATCCTATGAAAACAAAAGGACAAAAAGACTAGATGAAAGGAAGAAGAGAAAATGGGTGGGAGTGACAAAAAGAGTGAAAAATGAAAAGGAATCCAAGAAAAATGTTTGTTTAGTAGCTTAAGCCCATCAAAATCTTAACAGAGAATAATTTAGGTGCTGTTGGTGTAATTTCCAAGCTTTACAGATTGACAGCAAGATGCTTTTCTATTTCTTTCATCTTTTCTTCTGTTTTATATATAAAACCTTAGCTCTAGTAGCCTTAACTTTGCCAACACAGTGCCGTGCTTTTATTCACTTCAGAGAAGTTAACTGATTTTTTTTGTTAATAATTATATTCTACTGAGATATGACAGTAAAACTCATGACAGGGCTGTTGGCAAATTCACTCACACCCAGAGAATATGCTGACTACAGTGGAAAAATGGTCTTGGTGACAAAACAGTCAAATCATACTTGTGTTCCCATGAAAAAATAAAGCAAACATGAAAGAACCCCAAGAGGATGAAAACTGGACTTTAGAAAGGGCAACTGAAAAAAAGCCAACTAACAACCAACAAAGACTTAATATGGGTCATCAGAGTGCCTGATGTTAAAGAAGTAACCAGAACTTTTGTTTTTGATTGTTTGATTACTGTCTTAATTTTTCTACTGCTATGATGAAACACAACAGCCAAAGAGCAAGATGGGGAGGAAAGTTTTGGTCTTGTTTTTTTTAAGCTTACACTTCCAGGTAAGATTCCATCACTAAGCAAAGTGATGGGCAGGAATTCAAATGGCAGGAACCTGGAGGCAGGAACCCATGCAAAGTCTATAGGGGGGTGGTGCTTACTGGCTTGCTCATTCTGCTTTCTCATAGAACTCAGGACCACCAGCCTAGGGATGTTACCACTACAATGGGCTGAATGTCATGGATGCATTTTCTCAATTGATGTTCCCTCCTTTCAGATAATTTTGTCAAACTGACATAAAAATGGTGTTCTTAAATTCATTACTACTTTTTCTTTGCTGAGGTGTTTTGGCTGGCAGTAGCGAGGATGAAGCATTGACAATTCAGAAATCTAAGATATCTGTAGCAAAACTGGCTGAGTGGCTTCTGACCCACATGAACACATAAACTCTTATGGCAGATAGTTTTCTAATATATATTACTCACATCACAACTAAAATCTAGCTGTTGCCTGTCTCTACTTTGGAAGCCAATTAAAGAAACAATTTTAATCAAAAGTTTTTAGTTAATACTTCCATTTGGCTACTTTTTAAGTTGTCATAACACTTCAGTTTTGAGATATGTAAATATATAAATGCATCTTTTAAGAACATTTTTCATGTGTGTAGTTGGGTTATTGTTTTTGTTTCTCTTTTCATAGTGTGCAGAGTATCTTCCTGTCTTACAGGCTAGAATATAGGGGAGAAGGCTCTATGTAGGCATCAAATTTGACTTCTCCATGCTTAATGAGTTGTGTAGGTATTGTCTTCAGTAATAAGGCCTTGCCAACAGTTTGTGGACAGCAAGTTATTGTCTTGGCAATAGGCTAGGTTGTTTGCCAATTCTCATGGGACCCCTTTGACCAGAAACTTAATCCTGGTACTCTCGTACTTAGAGCTTCATTTGGTGACACAAGGGATGGCATATATATATATATATATATATATATGTATGTATGTATGTATGTATGTATGTATGTATGTATGTATGTATGTATGTATCTATCTATGTATGTATGTATGTATCTATGTATGTATGTATGTGTGTGTGTGTATTCCCTTCCTTCTCTCCTCCTCACTTCTGTGTGTATATATGTGTGTGTGTGTATTCCCTTCCTTCTCTCCTCCTCACTTGTCCATTTGATCCTCTTTCCACCCACTCACCATCCATAGCTATCTATGATATTTCCCTTCCCTAAGGAGATCTGTATGCAATACCTGGTCCCTTACTGTACCTCTGTGCTTCTTCAGACTGGAGCTTAGTTAGCATTGACTAAAAGCTAACATCCACATAAGTAAATAAATACCACATCTGTATTTCCGTAACTGCAGTACCTCTCTCAGGATAATTTGTTCCATCTATTTATCTGTGGAATTCATTTTTTTTATAGCTGAGTTATACTTCATTTTGTAAATGTACCACACTGTTTTATCCATTCTTCTGTTGAGGGACATCAGGCTGTTTCCAATTATTGGGTATTTTGAGTATAGCAGCAATTTCTGTAATTGGATGACAAATTCTTTGGGATATGCCCAAGAGTGTTATAGCTAGAACTTAAGGTAGATTGATTCTCATTTCCCTGAGGAACTACCAGGCTGATTTCCATAGTGGCTGCCCAAGTTCGCATTTCCAACAGCAATGGGTGTTTACCTTATTCTACATCCTTGCCAATGTGAGCTGTCATTTGCTTTATTGATGTTAACCATTTTGATGGGTATAAAATGAAATCTCAAAGTAATTTTGATATGCACTTCCCTCATGATTTAGGTTGCTACACATTTAAGTGAAGAACACCTTTAAAAAGGCTTGATAAATATTTTAATATTGTACATTCTTATTTATTGCTACAGCATTCAAATTCATCGATTCAGAATAGATGTCCATGAACAAATGAAATGATGCAAAATGTATGGTGTAGAATGAAATGCTATGCAGTGATAAACAAAATAAATAATAGCATATGAATGCAAATATAGACTCAGGAAGGCCAATACCACATGCAATCTCTCTGCATGACTTTTTGTGTTTCTATTTTTCTACCTATCTCTCTGTCTGTCTGTCTGTCTATCTATCCATCCATCCATCCATCCATCCATCCATCCATCCATCCATCTATCTATCTAAAGGTCTCAAGTAAGGAGACAGTGAAAAACTTAGTATCAGAATAAATGTGACATAAAAATAGATTGAGGGACTATTGGGGAGGAGAATATCATAAAGATGGTGCCATTGGTGATAAGTGATGGCAGCAAGTGAGGGAGATGAATAAAAGGAAAGTAAAACAATGTATGTGTATAATATGCAAGAATGAAAACATTTGTATGGTAAATTAAAAATAAAAATATGGTTAATGTCAAAATGTATTTATGTGGTTTAAGATACATGCTTTTCAACTGTGTAAAATAAAGGAACTTCTGGAGGCATCACCATCCCTGACTTCAGGCTCTGTTATAGAGCTACAGTTAGCCCTAAAAACAGTTTGGTATTAGCACAAAAATAGACAGGTAGACCAATAAAATTGAATTGACAAGTCTGATATTAACACACACACCTATGAATACCTGATATTGGGCAAAACAGCTAAAAGTATACAATGGAAGGAGGAAAGCATCTTCAACAAATGGTGCTGGCACAACTGGATGCTGACTTGTAGAAGACTCTAGATAGATCCTTATCTATTGTTATGCATAAAACTTAGGTCCAGACAGAAAAAAGACCTCAACATAAATCCAGCCACACTGAACCTCTTAGAAGAGAAAGTGGGAGGTACCCTTGAAAGAATTGGTACTGCTTCCTGAACAAAAACACCAGTAGCACAGACACTGAGATCAGCAATTAATAAATGTGACCTGATATTGAAAAGCTTCTGTAAGGCAAAGGGCACAGTCAACAATACAAAATGGCAGCCTACTAAATAGGAAAAGATATTCACCACCCCACATCTGACAGAGGACTGATTTCCAAAATATACAAAGAACTCAAGAACCTAGTCAACAAAACACCAAATAATTCAATAAAAAGGTGGGGTACAGAACTAAACAGAGAATTTTCAACAGAGGAATCTAAAATTTCTGAAAGACACTTAACAAAGTGCTCTAAATCTTAGCCATCAGGGGAATGCAAATTAAAACAACTCTGAGATACCATCTTATTCCTATCAGAATAGCTACAATCAAAAACACCAAAGAGTTTATACTGGAGAGGATGTGGAGAAAGGGGAACACTCCTGCCCTGCTGGTGGGGGTACATACCACTTTGGAAATCAATATAACAGTTCCTCAGGAAAATGGGAATCAGTCTACCACAAGATCCATCAATTCGACTCTTAGGTATATACCCAAAAGATGCACATTCATGCAACAAGAACGTCTGGTCAACTATGTTCACAGTAGCATTATTTATAATAGTGAGAGCCTGGAAGCAACCTAAATGTCCCTTAACTAAAGAATGAATAAAGAAAATGTGGTACATTTACACAGTGGAGTACAACTCAGCAGAAACACACACACACACACACACACACACACACACACACACACACAACATGGTATGTACTCACTCATATGTGGATTTTAGACATAGAGCAAAGGATTACCAGCCTAAAATCCACACCATCAGAAAATCTAGGAAACAAGGAGGACCCTAAGAGTGACATACATGTTCCCCCTGAGAAGGGAAAAGGGAAAGGATTTCCCGATCAAATTGGGAGCATGGGGCAAAGTAGTTAGGAGAAAGAGAAAGGGAGGAGAGGAGGGGAGAAGAGGGCATGAGGGAACAGGAAGATTGAGTCATGGCAAGAATAGAGGAGAACAAGAAAAGAGATACAAGGGAGACATTATGGGTTTAAAGAGAAATCTGGAAATAGGGAAATGTCCAGATGTCTACAAGGATGAACCCAACTGACAATCTAAGCAGTAGTGGAAAGGCTCCCTTAAATGTCCTTCCCTGATATTGAGATTGATGACTACCTTGTATGCCATTCTAGAGTCTTCATCCAGTAGCTGATGGAAGCAGAAGCAGACATCCACAGCTAAACACTGAGCTGAATTCCTGGAATCCAGTTGCAGAGTGGGAGTTATGAGCAAAGGGGTCAAGACTAGGCTGGAGGAACCCATAGAGACAGGAGACCTGAACAATGGGAACCTCATGGACCCCAGTCTGATAGGTGAGAAACCGGCATAGGACCAACCAAGACCCCCTGAAGGTGGGTGTTAGTTAGGAGGACTAGGGCCTCTGGTAGTGGATCAGCATTTATCCCTATTATATTAATTGACTTTGAGAGTCCATCCCTCATAGAGGAATACTCCCTCAGCCTAGACACATAGGGGAGGGCCTTTGCCATGCTCCAAATGATATGATAGACTTTGAAGATCCCCTGTGGAAGGCCTCACCCTCCCTGGGGAGCAGAAAAGGAATGCGATAAAGGATGGGAGGGGGACAAGGGAGGAGGGAAGGGTGAGGGAACTGGGATTGACATGTAAGACAAGCTTGTTTCAAACTAAAATAAAATATATTATCATAGATATATATGTTTTTCATTTGTGAGATGTTATGGATCTTTGTGTAATTGATCTTTTTTCCCATATGAATGTTTCATTCTTTCTCAAATCCACATCTAAGAAACTATTAGCATCTAGAATATATAAAAGTTAATCCTTTTGTTTTATGTATTTAACTTGGTGAACAAGTGGACACTGGGAGATTAGAAAGGGACAATTGTGTGGGAGAGGAGTATTAAGGAAGAGAGGACCGTAGAATATAGGTAAGAAAAAATAGAGAGGTGGACTTCTATAGGTGGAAAGGCTTAGCTCAGAAGGGGCACTGAAGTATGAGGGGAATCCAGAGAGAGAGAGAGAGAGAGAGAGAGAGAGAGAGAGAGAGAGAGAGAGAGAGAGAGTGTGTGTAGACTAATATCAAAGGATGGGTGCGTGAAAATTCATTTGGAAGCCTACTATATCATCATTCAGCTAAAACAAATTAATTTGAGGAAGTGTAGAATACCCAATATTTTACAATATATAGGAAGAGGAAGAAATATTAGGGGTTAAAGAATTAAAAAGAGATGGGGACCCAGTGATTATGGGGGAAAAGAGTAGTGAGTCTTTAAACTAATACTAAAGATGCTTTAAAAACCCTTATGGAAATTCATTTGTTTGTAAGCTTATTTGAAATTATTTTAAAAATGGAGTTGTAATAGATATACTGGGCATGATGAGGGCGGTGGTGACTATGTTGCTCCAGGAGATATGGATTATTAAATTAAAATCACAGTACTAAAAGCACAGGTTTCCTCCCTATGAGTTATGGGTTTCTTTGAAGTGAAATGAAATAGCACAAACAAATTTATGTTTGAGTGTGACACATTCTCCTTATTACATATGCATATATCCTAGATGTTTCAATTATATTTGTCACAGGTTCTGGTTTACACCAAAGAAAACAATACTATGAAAAACATGCTCATCTCTTTATTAACTGACAGAATATTACAGTGACAATATATTTCTCAGTTTGTGAAATACACTATTTCACTCCTGACTATCAAAACTCAGCCACAGCTACATGAGATCTGGACTTTCTATAAGAATTTTCAAAATTAAACAAGCCATTTTATTTTAACAAGGACATGCTTTTAAAATCAGGGACTGAAAACAATGAGCAATTTCCCCTTCCTCTTAAAGTTGACTCCATTATTGAAACTATGAAAGAACACATTAAATTTTAAAAAATCAAGGGGGCAAAAACACAAGTAAATTTGTTGAGTTTAACAGGTATAATAGAGCAGTAGGACAGTGTCAGACAGAAGTCTTTAAAACCTTGATGTTTTGGTATTCAGATCACTAACAGAAAACCTTAAACATGTTCTTCAGTGCTTCCTCAACTAAAGAGATAACCCTAGAGACTAAGTGCTATGGTGCTCAATGCTTAGGCATATATGAACACTATTGTTACAATAGTTCGCATGAAAACTGCCCCAGGTTAATGTAAAACCAGACTCTTTTTGGAGCATAATAGTATATCAAATAATTACATTTGTGTCAAAGAATGCTGCTAAAACTAAAGATACATTTGTAAATGTAGGTATAGTTGAGAAGTGGTTGACTGTGATTCTTAATTTCTAATAAGTCATTCGCTTTTGTGTTCCCCTTTGCTTTAAGGAAAATTTGCTAAAGTTTGAGTCCTGGAGTTCTTATCCAAGGTTTTGGGTGAGAACCAACATGTTGACGTTGATTGTCCATGAAAATGACCATTATACAGACAAATTTCTTTAGGAATTAAAAATTGTGTAAAATTATGTAAGACTGTAATAAAGTGTGTAGCTATAGAGTAACTGTACCTGTAAAATCTAGGAGTAACAATAACCACACCATTTTCATTAACTGAATAACTTGCTTTTAAAAATGAGACTTTCAATAAAACTTGGAATAACTGTTTCTTTACTATGAAGAAAAGGTAGCTGCAGAAATCTGCTAATTAAAAAATGCAATAACACTAATCTATGTTCTAGTCACAAATAAGGTATCAAAATACTATTGGTTTAAAATAAAAAACTTTTTGTTCTTTTAAAATTTGAATGTATTCTTTATATTTTTGTGGTTTGAATTTCATCTTAGTTGCCAAAGCTTGTCTTGATACTGGGAGGCAGTAATTTTAACATATTTTTTTAAGTTACAGAAGGTACAAAATGAAGATAAATATACTAGCCAACATCCGTGGAATAGCTATTTCCCAGCAGGAAGTGAGATTCTTTGAAACTCAAAATAACTTCTAATAGAAGATTAAGCTTAATATGCTTTTCAAAAAATATTAGGAACAGGATTGAGAAAGAGAAATGGAAATACACTGGATTCCCCACTGGATTCTGTGGACAACTGGGAAACAACATTTTCAATAGCATTTGCAGTATCTTCTTGGTTAGGAGAAATATTGAAGCTTATGTAATCATGA
The DNA here is from genome assembly GCF_943737965.1 of Phodopus roborovskii. Classification (NCBI taxonomy): domain Eukaryota; kingdom Metazoa; phylum Chordata; class Mammalia; order Rodentia; family Cricetidae; genus Phodopus; species Phodopus roborovskii. Next base: position 387,925 of record NW_026125868.1, read on the forward strand.
TCACATAAAGCTGACAAGGCATTTGATGGGGTCTTCAGATTATCTAAAAAGAGGTCATTAGAATCTTGAAGATTTTCTCCAAAATCACATATTGGTGTCCCATCTAATAGTAAAGGCTGGGTTTTTTCCATGCATTGTATCATATGTTTGTCTGTGGAGAGACAGTGTTTTATTACATGTGATGTAGGGGAAGAAGATTTATAACAAAGTATAATTCACAAGTCTTTCACTGTTAAAGGCTTCATGGAAGACACTAACTGTTATCCCCCCACTCTTCTGATTTACACTCTATATACTGGCTATATTAGCCAAGAAAAATGGACTTTTATTCTTAAAAGATACTATCAGCCTTTCCTATTATACGTATAGATTATCAACATTTTGGTGCTTCTGTATGGAAAAGGATATCTAGTTCCACCCAAATACATGTTTGGAATCAAGGCGGCATTAATCACGAGAACATAAATTTGGCAGACTACACCATCCATAAAATAGAAGGCTGACTATGAATGACTAGGCCTAGTAAACAACAAAGGACTTATTTTCTGAAAAAGAACTTTCAGTGTCAAAATTATACCATATCCTTGTCAGTTTTGGTCATTTTTTTTCTTAAAATCAGCCATATAATAATAATATAGTCTCCATGAAGTTTATAGAGTCACTATCAGGGGAATTCCATATATATATATATATATATATATATATATATATATATATAATATTATTTAAAATAACTCATGAAACAAGAAAATTAGTTTCCACAAGTGTTGACTAGGGCTTTCAGATATTAAATGGTTTGTTGAACGTCATATGGCTTGGTTGTGAGCCTTAGTCTCAGACACGTTTTCTGATCATTCTAAAAATAGTCTTTTGTACCTTTTTCCCCAATGGCTTCAAGCAGACTTCTTTCTCCTTCGTTTTTCATTAGACTTAGAGTCTGGATACAAAGAGAAAACACTAGAGTCCTTATCAATACGTCATTTTTAGTGATAAAATTAAATGACTGAGATAAAAATCTATCCCTTGAGGCTGTGACTGTATAGTGTATTTTGCAAATATGAAGCAGTAGTTTCAGTTCTCTGCACTCAAAGAAGCATATTTTCTGATAGATTAATACAGTTAAGAACAGTACATTTCCCCTTATCTTGTTTTTTAAAAGTATAGTTTTTTCTTCCTAACTGCTTTTTAGACAGAAGAAAAAAAGAACAAATTACAGTAGGTCTATTTTCCATTTAACTTGAACTAATATATACCAATATTTATTGGACAAGATAGAAGCAAACATAATATGCAATGTTTTCAGGCATGCATGTTTGAATGTTAATAACAACATTCACCAAATATGCCTACTATTCCTGGCAAAAAGGAAATAATACTTCTTTCAAGTCATTTCTGTCAAAACAATATAATAAGAATGAATCGTCTCAAGGTCTAGCCCCATTACTGATCAGTGGTGAAAAATAATGCTTCTACCTATACAGGTTCCCTAATTGGAGAAATCATCCTAAGAGAATAGGATTTTACTTTTGTCTTAAAACCACAACAACAATATGACCTTACTAAGCTAAGAGAAAGACCTGTAAATATACTTTAAAAGACTGCTGTCTAGGAGAAGGAACTGTGTTTTCTTACTATCTTTAGGCAAGAAAGGAAGATTTTTTTTAAAAAAATTATTTCATTATTTTATACATTTTAATTAATATATATCACTTACTTGCCTCTGGCCTTTCCCATCCACCACCACTCTAATTCCTTCTATGCACCTGCTCTCACTCAGCAAGAAATATTTTTGTTTGTTTTAAGACAGGCTTTCTCTGTTTAACAGTCCTGGCTGTCCTGGAATTCTCTCTGTAGCCCAGGCTGGTCTCAAACTCACAGAGATCTGCCTGCCTCTATTCCTCAAGCACTGAGATTAAAGGTGTGTGCAACCACACCTGGCCAAGGAAGATTTGAACAAAGACATTTTTCAAAATCTGGCTGTCCTATTCTTTTGTTTTTCTCTTTTAGTTTATAGTAATAACTATGGTCATTTCATAACCCAATTAATTCCAGACAAAATTCCAGGATTTATTTGATAAAATTTGGGTAACTATCCAATAATAATGCGTTAGTGCATTTAGTGCTTATGTATTTAGCCATGTCAGAGACTAAAAAGCAGATTTGCCTTTTGTGAGATATTTTCACCCATGATTATAAAGTTATGGCATAAGAGAAAAGGGATGGAATTCTACATTGTTTTTTAATGCATAAATAATGGGTCATGTGGTGATGCTAAGTCAGTCTTACTAACTCAGTCCTGCCCCATCCCCCTATGGCTGAGTTGCTTCTCAATAATTACCTTTCTCATGAACAACAATTAAATTTATTGGACAATAGATATAACTGGAAAATGTTCTGTTAAGCAAAGTAACCTAAGCCCAGAAAAGTAAATGCCACGTGATCTTTCTCATATGTGGATTCTAGTCTGTAACTGTTAAATATATGTCATAATAGCAGTAAATATTGGTAAATGTCAAGAAACTAAAAAAGGGTCTATTACAATGGACAAAAGTGGCTTTCAGAAATCTGGATGGAGAAGGCAATAGAACTTTTGTAAGAAGGGGAATAAAGGGACAAATAGGGTACAGCAGAAAAAAAGAAAGGGAGAGAAATATGAGGGGACTGTGGCAGGGAGAATCAGCCAAGATGAAATTTATGTGAAAATACCATATGGGAGCCTGCTACTATGATAGTTTATAAAAAGAATTTTAACAAATATATTAGCTTACTCTTTGTATGTCCCTTGCACACTTGAGGCAAGTACACAAGAAAAGTATGTTATTTCAGGATGTCTACACTATAAAAACTCACTAAATCAAACATACAGTCCCAATTATGATCCTATAGATTGAAATATAATAAGAGTCTTTCTTATGTATATAAATTTATAATAAAGCAATTGTCAAGGAAAACAGCAGCTCATTTAGAAGCATATGTCAATTTTTTGAGGTAAGTTCTTACTATATTGTCTAGCCTGGTCTTGAATTCCTGTATTCAAGAGATTCTTTTGTATCATCATCCCAATTAGCTGGAACTATATATGTGTGTACCATAAGTATTTGTGATACTGTATTAAGCTTGCCAATTATTTATTATCAGTACTTATTTTATAAAAGTGTGAGCAAAGAATTTGTACTTGAATAAATGGGTTTCTAATGTTATAAGTACCTGAATGTATTAAAATCTTGAAAACACATTATGCTAGATAGGCCTTGTAATTTATCACCATTAAGGCACTTAAGAAAGGGTCACTATGTCTATGAGAGATTATAAATGGTATACCTTAAGCCATCTTATATTATTCATATTATTCACTTAAATGAAAAGATTTTTCTGCTAATAATCTACTACAGCAAGAGTCATGAGTAAATTAAAACTAGATGAGGTATAAAAAGGACTAAAGAGACAAGACGTAGATCTTACATTGGTTTCTGCCATGATATCCATATCTAGTAAATTTTCAGATTTGTCCATCATCAAAACAGGAAGGTCATAACAGGCTGCCTGAAAAGAATTTACAAGGAAAATTCTCTAAATACAATGACATATTATAAATAAACAACCAAACATCTAGCTCTTATGAAAATTCTGTATACAACTGAAAGATATTGTGAAAAGAAAAGGAATGCTGAATACATAAAATCACAAAGCATAATTTTATGTCAGTGAATACTTTAGAATTTAAGTAACTAGAAAAAGAAAAACATCATGTAAAGACAACTTGTAATGCTGCTATAAGGAAGAAAGGCATAATGATTACAGAAAACTAGGCATATATGAAATATAGTAAATTGGAAATGCCAAGGTAAAAGCTCATGTATTGAGTCCTAGGCCTGATATTATCAGTGCTGATTTGCATATATCATTCTACTTTTTGAGCAGTCAATATAAATGCAAAACTTCATAAATTTGGGCTGGTAAGCTTACCTCACTGAAATGGTCAAGGTCATAATGAACTGAGTTCCTAGAGAGTAATGAATTAGGCTCTACCATATTTCCTTCAGTATGATGCACATGCTTTTTATCCCTTCAATGAGAAACATAGACATAGGCAATAAATGTGGATGCAAACAATGACATTCTTACTTCTAAGAAACAATCTGTCAGTTTATTTATATGGTGGATTACACTGATAGATTTTTGTTTGTTGAACCATCCCTAATTGATCATGGTGGCTAATTTTTTTGATGTGTTCTAGGATTTGGTTTGCCACTATTCTATTAAGTATTTTTGTGTCAATGCTTATGATGGAGATTGGTCTGTAATTCCCTTTCTTATTTGCATCTTTGTGTGGTATGGATATCAGGGTAACTGTTGCCTCTTAAAAAGAGTTTGGCAGTGATCTTTCTGTTTCTATTGTGTGGAATTCTGCACTGAAACCTTCTGACCCTAGGCTTTTATGTTGTTGTTGTGAGATTTTTTTTTATGATTGCATCTACTTCCTTGGGGGTTCCAGGTCTATTTAAATAGTTCATCTGGTCCTGATTTAGTTTGGTATGTGGTACCTATCCAGAAAATTGTTCATTTCTTTGAAATTTTCCAATTTTGTGGAGTATAGATTTTCAACTTATGACTTAATGATTCTCTGGATTTCCTCAGTGTCTGTCTTTATGTCCCTCTTTTCATTTATGAACATCTCATTAGATGCTGAAAAACACTTTGACAAAATCTAACACCCCTTCATGATAAAAGGTCTTGGAGAGATAAGTGATACAAAGAACATACCTAAACATAATAAAGGCAATATACAGCAAGCCAATATCCAAAATCAAACTAAATGGAGAGAAACTCAAAATGATCACACTAAAATCAGAAACAAGACAAGACTGTTCACTCTCCTTATCTATTCAATATAGTACTCGAAGTCCTACTAGAGCAACAGGACAACAAAAGGCGAGGGTCTTGGTCCTGCTTCATCTTGGCATCCCAGATTTTGTTGACTCCCCAAGGAAGGCCACACCCCCTCTGAGAAGAAGATGTGTGTGGGAAGGAGAATGTGAGGGCGGGAGAAGGGAAAAGAGAAGGAATTAGAGTTGGAATGTAAAATGAAAAACAATTTAAAAACAATCTATATAGGAAAACAAATAAATTAAATATTGTTGTAAAAAAAGAAACAATCTTTGAGAAATCCAGCAGATAATAAGTTGAAAAATTATGTGGGATTGCCAACTAAGAAACCATAAAGCAATATTACACTTTTCAGCTACAGATATCTCACTTGCAGAGTATAAATCCTACTGCTGTATGATTGCAGTTTATGATTTACCAGTTATAACTCAGAGTAGCCCATTTCTCAGTAAAATTCCAGAGTTTTCAACCTACTGACTTCCAGAAAAAGATGGGGGTGGGGAGGAAGACCACATTAGACTTTCTCTCTCTAAATAGGAAGTACTTTTCAACCAGAGATAAATGTCAATAGCCATAGGACAAGAGGTTTACACATTTGGCATAAAATAAAGGTGTTTAAACTGCTGTCTCAGAAGAGTAAAATCTAAGGCACCATAACAATACACCCAGCTGACCAAGAATAACTAGAAGAGCTTTACATTTATGAGATTGTATATATTCAAATTTAGGCTTAGAAATGACTTGATTCCTCTCAGGAAGAACACCAGTCTGAATCTCATCAAAAGATAAGAGTCACCAGCTAGTGGTTGTACAGTCCTTTAATCCCAGCACTCATTAGGTAGAGGCAAGTTCAAGGCCAGCTTGGTCTACAGAGTGAGTTTCAGGCCAGCCAGAGCTGTTACAAAGAGAAACCCTGTCCTGCAAAACCAAAACCAAAACCAAAACAATAACAACAAAAAGATGAGAGTCCACAGCCTTGAGAGTTTGGGGCATACATATCGGCAGCTCTCAGTAAGCAAAAGTTTTACACATTTTTTTTTTTACTTTTCATCAGGAGTTCTGAGGATCTTGACTTTATTTTGTCACTAGTTAGGAAAACTAGGTGTTCTAAAAATATTTACATTTCTATCAATTATTGTTATCAATATTGCTACTCAACTTGGCTTCAAGAAGCTATTAAATTCTTGTAGGGCAATATTTCTTGCTTAATCTCATAAATCTTGGACTTAACTATGATGGCCAAGTCATCCACCAATGTTAAAACAACTCAGAATATTCATCTCAATCAACACTGTTGTTGTCATGGTTAGTTAGGTTCTGGTGAGATTCAGTGTAGTGAGAGCTTATTTTGTTGTCTAGAGTTTTTATTTAATGCACATATCTAAGAGTCCACACTGAGGTTTAGGTTCAAGCTGAGGAAGCTCTTTGGGGGGTGTGTATGTCAAGAGGGTATTTATATTTTAGGCCTACCAAGGACTACATGTGATCTTTGTCCCCTTAAGATTAGGTGATGATTGTGAGCTTGTAATGAGGAATAATACAAATCTAAGATGAGAACACATGCAAACAGATGATTATAAGTACTGCTGATGAAGGTGAAACTCAGGCAGACATCCTCAGGACAGAGATATGCTGACAATGGTGCCTTTCTGGCTCCAATTTAGTAGTATTTTTGCTGAAGCATACACAACCTTCAAGTTTTAGGAAATGAAGACAGTTCTCGTTTTTTTTCTTATAGTTCTGTTCCAAGCAGGAAGTTTCACTCTAATTTCAGAGCTAATATTGGATACAGAATTGAATATTTTAAGCTAACAATGTTGGGTTCTCATTTTCATACCAGAGGAGAAACACTAAACATATTATCTGAGTGTATCTGTAATACATGAGAAGCAATGATAATGTCAGGAGATGAGTACCTAAGGGAAGTGTTTCTTTAATCACATCTTGCTTCTCTCAGCATATCATTAAACATTTTTCAAAACTATGTAAATGTATACCTAGAATAAAGATGGAAGACACTGAATACCTGTTAATTATATTGTTACACAGACTGTCTGATTTATCTTCCATCAAAAGTGAATCCTGAGGAGAAAGCTCTAATTGCAAAGGCATATCCTTAGGCTCCTGTTCAAAGGATTCTTGAGTTATTTGTTCTCGTAAAAATGGTATGGTCAAATCCAACTGAATGGTCAGTGAATCTTTATCTGTAGGTATAACTGGAACAGATGCATTAGGGTCTTTTCTGAAAAATAGGGCAGAAAAATATTAACTCAACATGTTGCAAGAGTTCAAATTCCATGAAATATAGTATATCTATTTATATTGTATCAGCAGATTTTCAATACTCAGATCAAAGAATTATATTGTTCCAATATGCTCTCCTTTAATTTCATTATATAATATATGATACAGTGCTCAAACATATTAGTAGATCAAATTATTACTTGGCAATAAAAATAAACTATTAATACTTGATGAAGCATACGTGAAACTTGGAAATATGGTAAGAGAAATAAACCAAAGACAAATGTTTACTTTTATGATATTATTGATATGAAGTACCCAGAATAGTCAAATTTCAATTTTAGGGATACAAAATAAGTCTTATAAATGGGAATGAAAATTCATATTGGGATGATGAAAATACTCTCATAAGGAGTTATGATGACAAATGAACAACACAGTAACTTCACTATAAAGCTAAAATAAAATTTAAGTGTATAAATTTTATAACTTATATACACACATATAACTTATGTCCACTATGTTCAATTAACCAATGAATAGATAAATGAAATGTGTGTATATATATATATATATATATATATAAATAATAGAATATTATTCATGAATAAATTCAAGCACTAAACTGTGTCACCTTAATTTTAATTGAGAAGGAAGCATGGGGGCTACTTTCTTGTCATTTAAAAGAGGAAATAGAAAAGTAAAACAAAATAGTCTTTTGATTATTATGTTAAATAACAAGTTATATTTAAGCTTATATTGAGGGAAATATACAAAAAGTTACACTGCAAGCTAAAATTTCCACTGATTACTGTATAATTATAGCAGAGGTTAATTTCGTCATAGGATTAATGAATTCTTTCCAATAGAATAAACAGGGGTGGAAGGATGGAGCACTGATTAACAGCATGGGCCGTTAACATCTTCTTTCAGAATATCTGAGTTCAATTCCCAACGCCAATATATTGGTTACAGACAAAAGTCTGTAACTTCAGTTCTAGGCAATTTAGAGCCTTCTTCTGATATTCCTGGGCACCAGACACACAATTGGTAAACAGACATACATGCAGGCAAATACTCACAAACATACATTCTATAAAAATTCTCATTTAGACTAAACAATTTGGATTAGTAACCATATTTCCACATTTTCTGATTTGGCAATTAGAAAGCCCTCAAATATTTGAACTACACATTGAACTTAAGAAGATAAATTATCAATTCAATTTTGACATAAATTTGTACAGGTATAGAAACTTGAAATCTTTCTAATTGGCCTCTAGATGTCATAAAGTTTGAAATACACTTATGTCTTTATTTAGTAATGCTTTTCAATTACCCATTTTGAGATGTGCCTACTGTTAGGAATATTAGCCCCTGTTCATTAGGCAGACATGACAGTCACTACTGAGGTGGCTTTTATGCTGTTGCCTTTAAGATATCACTCATGTGTGTGTGTGTGTGTGTGTGTGTGTCTGTGTGTGTGTGTGTGTGCAACACACACATATTTAACTCAGGAACTATTGTTCTAAATTTCAAATCTAAATTCTCTAAAAATATGACCTCATTATTTTTCCCCAAACACATTTTTAGACACAGGTGTCTTAGCAGCTTGTTAATATCCTTTGAATTCCTAGGTCTAGGACACCCAGGCCCACAGATATGAATGACCTTTGCCCCAAATATATCATCCCCACCAAAATATTCTACCTTTTGTGTTGCTTTTGATATTTCCTTAAGTGGTTTTATAAATATCTGCCTCTAAATGGTCACTAGAAGGCTTTTCCTTCCATAGTCCTCTTGCTAGACATTCTTTTATAAAACTCTTTTCTCCCTGTACCAGAGCTGTAATGCTCCATCTGGCCTTCTGTTTATCTAAATAAGTATCTTTAAATATCTAAACAAGGCTAGGCATGGTGGAGCATGCATTTAATCCCAGTACTTGGAAGGAAGAAGCAGACAGATAAATCTGATGTACACAGTGAATTGTAGGACAGTCAAGGCTACAAGTCTACAAAAGTGTTTCAAAAACAAAAGTCTAAACAAATTTCTAAGTATTTCAAGTTTTAAATGATTAAACAAGTGTTAATATATCTCCCATCAATAAAACAGTCTTAGGAATAGCATACACAAAACCCCACAAATATTCTTATTAAATATTGGTTTAAAATCTAAAACTGTTACAAAGAACTCATGGAAAAGTATGCATTATTAAAAATGCTTCAAGTCATAGTGGTACCCACATTTTGGTGGTAACCAAAGGGTATCTGATTGGACTTAAGGCCCACTCAACCCTCCTGAACTATTTCCTAGTCCCTGAAAATCTCATCTTTGTTGCCATTTTTTTTAAAAATATGTACTCATTACATTTATTATTTGTAATGTGTACTGATTTATTTTTTGTAGTGCTGAGTCATTCAACCTAGGGAATTCCATGAGCCAAGAATTACTTTACCAATGAGCTTTATCTTAAGGCCTTTAACTTATTTCTTTTTTATAAATAATTTTTTCTACAATAATTTCAAATATATATCCTGTTGTAGATGTGCTGTTTTGAAGTAATAGAATCCAGGTCAAACTGCTGTGTAAGTACTTTTGTTTTCTATTTAGAGGAGTAAACTTCAAGTACTACTATAAAATAAATATATACAAATGAACAATATAGTGCTAATTTATAACCATTATAATGCTTCATTATCAATATATTGCTCACAAATCTGCTTACCCATCATCTCCACTTGGCTTGTCTACAGATGAAATTACATTTTTGGATTCTTTCAAAACTGGTATGACTCTATCAAGGAGACTTTTATATTTGTCTTCAACAAGTTCATAACCATCTTTTAATATCTCCATCTAAATAAAAAGATTAGAGAAAATTAGAGCTAGTTATGCTCCTAGTACATATATAGTAATTCATGGATGATAATGGATGCAATTCCAATTCAAACTATTTAACAATTATATAAAGAGTAACAGAAACTAGAATTAGAAAATTTATTTATTTATTTATTTTTTGAAATAAGGTTTCTCTGTATTATTTCTTTGGAGCCTGTCCTGAAACTTGCTCTGTAGACCAGGCTGGCCTAGAACTCACAGAGATCTGCCTGCCTCTGCCTCCTGTGTGCTGGGATTAAAGGTATGTGCCACTAATGCCTGGCCAAATGTTTGTTTTTAACTCATCCACCACCAACATTTTACTTAAAAATCTTACAGCTTCTTTCTTCTTGTCATCTGGAATATGTAAGCACTGATGATCACATTCAGAATCTGAAACTCCAGATAATGATAATGACCTGCAATGAGATCCACAAAGTTAATGTCATGATCTATATTAATGCTGCAGTTGTCAGTCCATTGTGTTATGCAAAATATATCTTTTACTTATCCTTTGACACAATAATTCCCATTAGAAATTAGTGCTATAGGTCTTAGTATCAGAGTTAAAGGACACTGCACATTTAAGCGAGAGGTCACTTAAAAGAGTCAGTGGTCTGTTAACCACCTTTCCAAAATGTTTGAATCTTTTAGTACATCTTGTAATCTAAAACTAAAGCAAAAGTTTCCTTAAATTATACCTGATTCAAGACCTGGGGAAGACAAAAGACAGATAAAGACAGTTTATTATGTTCAAAGTAGGTATTAACCATAATGATGTCTGGATATATTAATGATAATGTTTTAGTAAGGTTTATATCCTTGAAATAAGTTGTGAATATATGATTCTGTACTAAAATAATTAACTGAATGTATTCAGGAAAATGGAAATAGTCTTTCTCATGTAGAATGCAAACTGAAAATAAGAATTATTTAACTATGAGACAATCACCATACACCATCCAGTGAGGTGAGAGTACATCCTTGTGGCAGATCTTCACTCGGCCCTCATTTCCTTATTTAAATAATATTCAGAGAAATATAGCAGGCCAGTTTGGTCCTCTACTGTTCAATCTTGTATATACTTTCCACCCACTCATTTCTTTGTACACTTGTCTTTTTCTTTTACCACTCCCAAAGAACATAGCCTAGCTTGGTTTGCATGGTCTCAAGGGCTCAACCTCCTGGGAAATGAGGTTGCTATACTCTGTTTGAGTGCATATTTATTCTCTTTTTTATTCATTACATCTTTAAGCAAACTCCCATATTCTTCCTTTTTTGTTCTTTTTTTTTCTTTAATCATTTCCCTTTCTGTCATATTCCACTCTTTTTTTTCCTGAATAACAACCTAAAGCTAATAACTAGTCTCAGTGTGATTTATTGTTTTTATTTCCACTCCCTTTCACAATACAAAAACTAATATATTAGTTCACAAAGTTCTGTAAGTCTTCATTTAATTCCTAAAACAACTGGTTCTTAAGAAGAAAGATTTGAATATTTTATAGTCAACAGGTACTCTATTTTCATAGTGGGTGTGGTATTTTTTAATAGGAATTGTCACCATAGACTCAAGTGTTTGAATATTTAACCCAAAGGGAGCGGCACTATTAGGAGGTGTGTCCTTGTTGGAGTATGTGTGGCCCTGTTGGAGGAAGTATGTCACTGTGGAGGTGGGCTTTGAGGTCTTATATGCTCAAGCTACACACAGAGTGGCAAACAGTTTTTACTTCTGCTTCCTGAGGATCAAGATATAAGGCTCTCAGTTCTTCCTTCTCTAGTACCATGATTTTTTACACATTGCCATGTTCCGCTATGATGATAATGGACTAAACCTCTGAACTGCAAGCCAGCCCCAATTAAATGTTTTCCTTTATGAGAGTTGCCATTGTCATGGTATCTCTTTATAGCAATAAAACCCTAACTAAGATAGTGAGATACTGCTAGATAATGATATGTTTTGCTTTCCTTAGTAGGTACTTTTGTTCTCTGGTGGCACATACTTAATGTATGTGTTATGATGTGTTCAGAACTAGACAAGAGAATAAAAGCACCTTTGTAGAATACTCAGAGTCAGCATACTTACCTTTTCCTCTTTTTTAGTACTGTATGGTTTTCATTCATCAAATCCAAGATAAAACAGAGTACCTGAAAATAACAGACTATTTTAACTATGACACCATTCTCAATATTTAGGGAAATCAATAGTAAAACAGGAACGTTGTGAGAGAGGTTCTAGAAAGTACTCCTATAACTTTGCATAATCATTTGGATTTCACATGACTTTATGTTGTAAATATTTTATATTTATGCACAGAGTGCCATCAAATAAAAATAATTCCTAGAAAAGAAAAAAAACTAAGACTACTTTAAAAATATAACAACCTATACCTGCGTTAACAGCTGCTGTTGTTCACAGTACTTTTTTCTTAGGCTTGTCATTTCAACACATAAGCCTGAATAGTCCCTGAAACATAAATAGATTACTTAAATGGAGAAAGATATTAGTGTTCCTTAAAATTTAAAAATAAAATATCTAAAAATGCTAAATTTATTTGAATCATAGTATTTTCATGTTCTTCATAAAATTATACTCATATTGTCCTAGTGGAATATTACTGCCTTTCAGTTTAAAAATCACTACTTTTACTAGTTAATTAGTTCACACAGATTTTAGAGCAATGAGGTTTTAGTGGTGCTGATAATAATCTAGAGCTTTGTGCATGCTAGTTTGGAACTTCAGTGATCAATCTAATGAGAGATGTCATATTTAGTTTTCTCACAATCCTACCTTAATACTTTCTTAGACTTAAGAAAACAAAACAATAAATTCCTTACTAATTAACTTCAATAACTGGAGGAGGAAAAGATTTTAGAAAACTATATGAGAGTAAATAAATCTTCAGGTTAGTAGTTTTAAACCTGGAGGAGTAAAAGATTTAATAAAACTATATGAGAATAAATAAATATCCATGTTAGTAGTTTTATACCAAACTATCACATTTAGACTTCTATTAAATAATACAAGAGACACATGCCATCAGATTACATTTCTAATACTGAATTAGATTTTACATACAAATTTACTTTGAGTTTTGTGTTTTAAGAATAAACAGCATTATAAATAAAGTTTAATGTACATGCTCACAGATATGCTGCCTCTGATAATTTTCAATAATTAGAGAGACAGTGCTTGAAATGCACAATGTTTGAACATGCCTAATTTTCTTTGTTAAAGATAACAGTAATGATACATTTAGAAACATAAACATAAAACCAGAAAGTGTTAGCAAAACTACTGGAATAGAATTCCTTACTTGTTGGGAGGAGTGGATGATGTGGGGCTGGTGGAGAGGCAAGGGAAGTGATAGGAGAGATGGGGGGAGAACTTTGGGTGCAAATAAATATAAAGAAAAAAGTACCAGAATTTATAACTTCTTTCTGACCCTTTAACTTTCCATGTAAAGACTAACATTTCACTACTGCTATGTTAAAAAAAAATCAAAACAACAACAAAAAAACCCCAAAAATGGTCATACTTAGGAGACAAATTGTAACACAATGTCTGTCATTTGTAAAGACTGAATTTTTTTAACTTGTAGAAACTTATATTCCATCTGTATGCAAGTTGACTAGGAATGGACTTGTGACAGCTGATCTTGGTTGTCAACTTGACTACATCTGAAATCAATAAAACCCAAGGTTCTGGGGACTCCCATGAGGGATTTTCTTAATCAGATTATTAGAACTAAGCAGACCAACCCTAACTCTGTGCCATACATTCATCAAAGGACATTGAAGACGGGAAGCTTTGCGTTTGCATGCTTGTCCTCATTCTCACTGGCAAGTTCATCTATCCTGTTGCTGAGGCATTCCTTCACCAGTATTAGTACCATTTGCGGGATGAAAATTCTAATGTAGATTGATGCTCAGCAGCTGTTCAGTAATCCTCCAGGACTCCAGCACCAGATTGAGACTACGGAGGCATTCAGCCTCATAAACTGAGTAACTACTGGGGCCTCAGTCTCTTCAATGTTATAGCCATTGTTGAACTACCCAGACTGCACCTTGTAAGCTAGTTTAGCAAATATTTTGCTTTTAATACATCGGTTCTATACCTTTAATGAATCCTGCTAATTATTCTAGATTGTTGTAGTAGGAGTGGAATATTGCTATAACAGGACTGATTATTTGTTGAAAGAGGATTGTGAAAGATTTTGGAGTTCTGGGCTGGAAACATCGTTTAATATTTACAGCTTAATGACTTGTTTTTACTTTAACGATAACACTGAAAATAATGAAGGCGATGGAGGTCTGTCCTGGAAAGTTGCAGAGGGAAGCAAAGACACAATCATGGCCATTCTTGTGATATTTTGGATTACAAATCTTTGGAAGTGAAACCTTTACTTAATTGACACAATTCATGCTGATCATCTGGGACTGAGGAATCAGCACTGATTAAGGGATCAGTGTTACTGAACAGAAATTTTCTGGGAATATTTCCTCAGGGACACAGAAGCCAGCTTCTAATGCTGGTAACTGGCAACAAACATTCTTATTACTCAAATAAAATAAATGAATGTCAGGTTTTAAATAGGAAGATCACCCAAGTGGCAATATGTTCAATTTGATGGGAGTGATTATAGGTAACATAAATGAAAAAAAAAAACTTTTGGTATTTATATGTATATTACTTTAAAGAGAGCATTTACTGGTTGCTTTGAATATATAAATTTTCATGCCTTTAACTCTACAAACATGTGTATCTCTATGCAGAGGGTGATAAAACAACAAAATTTGCCTTAGAGAATAACTTCATATAAAGTGGGCATTTAACAGACTAACATGAAGATATTCAACTAAATCTTGATTTGTCAAAACATAGTTTCATATGTAACCAAATGTCTGGTAAAAACAACAGAATAAAAGCCATTATTTTGATAAAATATAAAATCTTATCCTCTTATTCTCTTTTTAAAATATTAGTAAAAGTAGAACAATGTTTTTTGTTTGTTTGTTTGTTTTTTAGAACAATGTTTTTAAGAAAGCTTTGTTGCTTTGGACCTAAAGAATTTGTGGTTCCATAGTAGTAAAATAAAATTGACTTCATAAAACCCTTAAGGTTAATTTACATCTTGATTTTCTGCATATTGAATTTCATGTTAATTAGGATTTTCGTAATTAATGATCTTACATTTAGTGGAGACTCAAACCATAATCTTTCTCTTTTTATATTCAGTGATTTGTGAAAAAAACACATATATCTACTGAGAAATAATGGTGAATCAAAAATATATTTAAAATGGAATAAAATATATTAAGGTCAATTTATGAGACTATAGTAGGTTATTATTATCTTTCCATGTGGTTAAACATTAATATGCCTTTGACAAGCCTGTAGAGACAACACCTATGCTTTATGTGATTTTTTTCTTCAATCCCAAATTCTAGAGTTAACTCTATTTTTGAGATTATAATTTAAGTACAACTTTTCTCTCTTCCCTTTTCCTTCCTCCAAAACCTCCCATAATCGTTCCCTGCTCTTCTTAAAATACATGGCCTCTTTCTTTTTATTAACTGTTATATTTATATATGTACTTGTATATATGTATTATGTATGTATGTATGTATGTATAAATATATATTCCTAAATATAATCTGTTGAGTCCATATAACATTACTTATATGTATATTTTCAGGGCTGGTCCCATGGCACTGGATAACCAATTGTTGTGTTCTTCCTTGGAGAAAGGTACCTTTCTTGCTGCCAAGTTTACTCAGTTGCCTATAGTTGTTTGTACAGGGTTGAGTCCTGCTGAGAATTCCCCCAACAACTTTGGGATACCCAAAAATGTCATCCTTGTTCAGCTTCTGCTGTTACTAGAAAACAATCTTACAGTAAACTCCCTGATCTTTTGATTTTTTTCAATCTTTCTGTCCCCTCTTCTACAATGTATCCTTAAGCTCAGTAATGTTTTGTAGGTGTATATGTTGGGACTGAGATCCACAACTCTCCGATTTGACTGGTTGTAGTTTTCTGTAGTGGTCATTGTCCATCTGTTGCTAAGGTAAGTTTCCTTGATGAGGGATCAAGACTATACTTCTCTGTGGATATAAAGGACAAATGTTTATAAACTCTTGTTTTTCAACATTACCTCTTCACCAGCAAAGTTTACACTTGAGAGATGCACAATTGAACCACAAAAGCTCTCAGTGGAATCTTACAATATTTTAAGTATATCGTATTCATCTGCCCTCAGCTTCATACAGCTAAAGAAGCTTTGGGTTAGACACACCTGCATCTAATTCCTTTCCCAACCTCAACTTTGGTGGGATAAGAAAAATGAAACTATCAGAGGCATAAAATGTCAACCATACCTGCACCCACTTACACAGAAATAAATTAATTGCCTGTCTTTATAAATGTGTAGCTCTGTCCATGCACCCATGGGTCCTTACACTGCCTGGCCCTCTTCAGGCTTTTTTCCTGACTATTTCTCTACTTCCTTATTTTATAGTTGAGTTTGGGGATTCCAGTCCTCTGTACTTAAATTCAAACCTGTTGTCCCATCCAAACACATAGAGTTAGATACTGTACAAATAAGGATGGTCCCAATTTACATCTCCAGCTCTGACTACTGCCTCCAGACTCTTTGGTTTGTCTGTCACCCCAGCATCTGCCTGTGAATGTGACTGACTGATATCAACAATTGACATCATCAACTTCCACTGAACACAGCCTTATTTGCACACTACACTCACTTGCACCTTCGCCATCCTTGTGGAAGGCAACTCTCTTCCCTCACCTCCTTGTGAAACCTACATTCTGACTGGGAGTCCCCCACTTCCCACAATTCCGCAGGTGCTCCCCTGGTAGAAGTGACCCTCAACCCCCACCTAGATTCTGCAAGAGCTTCTTTAAACTATTTTTTAACTTTTATTGTTTTATTTAATGATAGGGGATGTCAATAATATAAAAAAAGACAAATGTTTACAATGCTTGTTAAGGAATATATTGGTTTAGTAAATTAGTTGTTGTGGATTCTCCTCCAATAATCATAATTTCACTATCACAACTTAGTTAGCTAGGTTTCCAATTCTTGGTATGATATGCTTGTTGAATGGGTTCTGAAGTACAATTAGAGAGCTGTTGGTTACCGCTAAGGTGTATGTGCCACTATTGCATCCTTAAGATTACCATGCCATTTTGGTTATTGATATGATTCATAGGCACCACAGTTGGTTAGGACTGTTGGTTGACCCCCTTCTTTGGAAGTTTGTACAGAACCTTCTGGTACCATGTAAGCTAGTCCTTAGGGAGGGAGCATTTAAGTCAGTTACAGCTCAAAGGTTTTTGAGTCCTATTTTTGAAGTCCATGGTGTCTTCAGCAATAAGGATTTACTTCACATCTTTGGGACGTAACCAAGAGAAACAGCAATAGGCTGCATGTTTTAGGAGTCTCTTCAACAGCCCTTATTAACAACTCAAAAGAGAGTTTTTCATGTCTGGTATTGGGGTTGGTGGTCTTTAGCTTCAAAGGAGGCATCATAAGCACAGATGAAAGAAGTTCATCAAAACAATACATGGAATTCTCTGTATTGTAGGAGTAAATTCTCTCTTCTGAATTTACCTCCCCACATACCACCAAAGAGAAACTTCATTTACAATTTCCCTCATGAGATCATTTGTACTCTGCTATTTTCACCTGTTTTAATACACTCCTACCCCGCACTCCATCCTTGATATGGTTCTCTTTTACTTTCCTGGTTTCTGTAGTGATTAG
Source organism: Phodopus roborovskii (assembly GCF_943737965.1). Lineage (NCBI taxonomy): Eukaryota > Metazoa > Chordata > Mammalia > Rodentia > Cricetidae > Phodopus > Phodopus roborovskii. The sequence continues at coordinate 405,714 of NW_026125868.1, forward strand.
AAGCAATGTACCCACATGTGTATATTTAGAGCCAGGAGCCTCCAATATGAGAGAACATGTGATGTTTATCTTTCTGGGTCTAGGTTACCTAATTCAATGTGATCATTTTTAGTTCCATCAATTCACCTATAAAGCTTATAGTTTCGTTTTCATTACAGTCAAATGGTATTCCATATCCATAGTATATATGTATGATATTTTCACTCTATTAGTAGGTTTTAGGCAATTTATCTTGTGTCCATTCCTTAGTTATAGTGAATGAAGCAGCAATGAACATGGCCTACCAAGTATCTATAAAGTATGATGTCAAGTCCTTTGGCACATGCCAAGAAGTGGTATAGCTGAATTATATGGCAGATTTATTTTTAGCTTTTTGAGAATTCTCCACACTGATTTCCATAGTGGCTTCACAAGTATGTGAATGAGGGTTCCCTTCTCCCTGCATCAACTCCTGATATTTGTTTTAGGTTGTTCTGTTGATATTTGATACTATGACTGGGAAAAGCCAGTGATCTGGGAGCTTGCTGTGAGACTGTGTCTCCTAGTAACATCCCAGGTTATTCCTATATTGTCTCACCAACATGACTGCCCAAATGTGGTCAGCATTGTACAGCCTGAACAGGTTATATTTAGAAATATATGAATATGCATTAATAGTAAATAATAAAAATAAGTGGGGTGAATATATGGGAGAGGTTGGAAAAAGGAAAGAGAAGGGAGACATGTAATTAAATTATAAACTCAAGAATAAAAAAATGGCTACAATAGTAAGAGAAACAGATGAATGGGTCAAGTGATGGCTTCTAAGAATTAGTTATCTTTTTAAATTCAGCATATATATTCTAACATCTTCTGTTTCCATTGTGGGCACCTAAATTCTTCCAGGAATTAGTTCTAAATAATATATAAAATAATAAGAGTTTCATAATGGGAAAGTATTACAAGTATTTGCTTAGAAGGAACCTCAGAAAGCTTTGACTAGTTTGCATATAAAAGCAACCAGAACTCATTGGACCATTATCACCCATATGGCATACACATATGCATTGCTTAACATTCAACAACAGACTGACATCCAAAATTAACACGAAGGACTGGCTCATGTTCAATTTCAATGAAAATCTTGGTTTCTTTTCAATGTTGATGAAAAGTGCTTCTATTTTCTTCACCCCTTCTCTCCTTTCTATGATGCTGTATATGAAAAGCTTAATGTACTAAGTAAAATACAAAAGATAGACTCACGAAATTAAAGGTTCACTTATATGTCACAGAAAGATTTTCAGAAAAATTCAATTTGTATTTGAATACTGATGAACATTTGCTAAAAATATACTACAGATACCTCCTCTAAGGAATGGATTACAATATTTTCTCAGAGTTATTACTGTGCAAATACCTAGCTAGTTAAAATTTTCTTTACAATATTACTGCCAGAGACATTGCATGGTATTATAGACTCCGATTCCTTATAAAATTCTGAAGAATGCTGTAAATAATTTATTTCATAGGCCAAACTAAAATTTGAATGAAAAAAGGCTGAAGCAAGAATCAGTAAATGCATTAGGCATATATGTCAGAGTACTAATTAGAGAACATATACATTTAGCAACCTTTTCTAGTTTTCTTTCATAGTTAAAATGGAAATTTCTCTCCAGCTTAATACTCATCTTTCTGTTGCCATCTTATATTCTGGTAATTTTACTTCTGGTTTGTACACTGGTATGTTAGACAGTCACATAGTTTTGGTTATAGTTGAGTTACTGGCTCATTATTAGTAATTCAAGAATTAAATGATTTGATTCAGTGTTGTGTATTTACTTAGAGGACATCACACTAAAAAGTTCCATGTAAAATAAGAGTGCAGTTTCAGAACTCTAAAGTAATTAAAGTGAAAACCCTGAAATCGGGCACTAGAAAGCAGATTATCACCCACTGTTTCATTTTTTCATATCTGGCATCCATGTTGCTCTGCATGTCTCTAAGTTCTCGCATTTCAGTCAGAATTTTCTGAAACTCGTCAGAGTATAGGCTGGCATCTTCAATTTTTATTGTTGACACCTAAAGAGGGAAGAGTACAGTCATGCTGGTTAAAAATTTGGCAAACCATTAACTATCCATTATGAGCACTAATGAGAAAAGAAAAAAAGCATGACTAATGGGAAAGAGGACATCCAATTCTGTAAATGTACCTCAATTATAGTACTACACTACGCATGCTTCATATTATAGTTAATACATACATTATTATGCTTCCACTAACTTGAAAGCTCCTGAAAGATTAGCAGGCTACAGAAATGGCTCATCAGTTCATAGTACTGGCTGCTCTTCCTCAAGACCCAACCCAGGTTATTCTGTAACTCAAGTCTCAGAGGATATGACACCCTCTTCTGGCCCTCGTAAGAACTACATGTTCATGATAGGTAGACATGCAGGTAAGCAATGAAAATATATGGTTTCTGACTATATTTCTTCCCGATTTCAAGAATACCTTACACATAGAAAACTTTCAATAAGCCCAGAATATATATATATATATATATATATATATATATATATATATATAATATTCAATCACAATTGTATTGGAACACATCTATAATACCAGCTCTCTGGAGGCTGAAGAAGAGAAAAGGAAGATCATAAGTTTGAGGCTGAAAATGCCTCACTCCTCTCCACCAAAAAGAAAAAAAAGAAAAAAGAAAAACAATAACAGGCATAATTGTGTATGGCAGAATTTCTATCCCTATCAAAATGACAATACCATACTGGGACAACAAAATGCAGTTTATAGTAAGTACTGTAGCACAACCAAACACAGTATATATCTTTATATGTGACTTTGACACACTATATATTAATTTAGAAATATTCTGTTATACATAACATCTCATTTTGCTTAGATTTGAACACTTAGCCTTTCCCTCCTTTTATGGGAGTAATTATGTGAATTATCAGGGAGTTGTTTTATCTTGTGAATAATCTGCAATGTGGTTAACTCTCAGAAATAACCCACAGTAGACTACACATTCATTTTTGGCCTGCTGTGTTGTGAGCATATTAAACTATAGTTTTTAATGAAATGAAACAACATACCATGGTTATACAACTTCATGCATAATAATTCCTATAATATTGTGAAAATTAATTTTGCAGGTGGTTCTTGAAACAACTTTAATGATTTGACTGTGGATTATTTCCAAAGGTCTAAATACATTATCCCCATAGTTAATAGAACTTTAAAAAGTTTTCATTTATTCAGAATATCACAGTATGGGCATAACAAAAGCTTGTTAAAACTTTCTAATACAGATGAGAGAATCAACAAAAAATAAACATTTAATAGAATAAAGCATTATCAGTTACTCTAAATTGAAGCTTTATATCATACCACTACTATAAATGGGAACTGGAGGCTCCTGGTCTCTCAAAGTAAAAATTCAAAATTTTGAATAGAAATTTCTGCCTTGTTTTACCTGCTGTAAATGTGTCTGAAGTGTAAGCTGGTCTGTGAAACACTGCTGTGTAATTAACAGAACAGAGAGAAATTGGATATTTAAACTTTAAAAACGATGGCTATGAAAAGCGGTATGTAGCAAATTGCAAATGAGCAGTGCAGATAATGTGTTTTATCAGGACTAAGAAGAGGGATCAATTATATTAGCAATGAGTCAGTTCTCTCTTTTGATTCTATTGGTAAAAACCAAATTGCTTATCCCCTGGATAGCTCACAAACTAGACATCTCCTCTTCAGACAATACTTATCTTTTCTGTAATATTCACCAAACTAATGGAATAAAAGCTACCAAGCCACTGCTACAGAAATTTTGTCTTTTTTTTAGGTCATAGGAAATTAAAATAAAAATATTGTATCTCCTTTATATTATTACTTCCACTAACTAATGAGATATGAGAATCACTGTTCCTCATGTAGAAGTTTTAATCTTGAATTAAATGCTCCTCGGGTCATATGTCTTAAAATTTTCTTAATTAGATCAAGAAGATTAAATGCTCAGTATAATCAATAATGTCTGAACATGGCACCCTTTTCAATGGGGTAGAAAAATGACCTAAAAAGCATTGGTTTTCATTTTTCTTCCTCCTAGAATAGAAATCTCATTTCAAGATCACCATGACTAAAAAAACAAAAAGGCTGTTTCAATCTGGTACAGGACAAACAAAATTTGGTCTATTTTAAAAATCCATATTTCTTATGACCACTTCATATTATTAAATTTTTGGGGGAGAATCAAAAACATTTTGTTTGTATAGGTTTGTTAATGTCTACAATATGAAAATTGAAACTGATCTCTATGGCTATGAAGGATTATCACCTATACTATAGTGAGTGACTATGTGGATAATTTTGGTGTCACCCATTGTCCTGGAATATCCTTTATTTTTTTTATAAGGTAGGTCCAATGCTAACAAATTTATTCTCTCTCTCTCTCTCTTTCTCTCTCTTCCTCCCTCCCTATCCCTTTCTCTCAAAGCTTTATTTCTTCTACACTCTGAAAGATAATTTTGCTTCTGTGTTTTCAGTACAGAAACACAGAGTGGGTTCATGGGTCTGAGAGGTAAGTAGTGATGCTAAAGCATACCAGTGCCTCCAAATGGAGCTGTGCAGTACCAAATTGTTATTGGGGTGTCAGGAACGGTCTCAGACAAGAACAGCCACACAAAAGCATTTCAAAAAGACTCTTGTGGAGGTAATTCCATGGACACTGTGACATTATGTGAACTGTACCTCCCAGGAAGCTCAGAGTAAATGACACATGACTATGTGCTTTACTTGGTCTAGGAGAATTCCACCACACTATGGGGGCAAATCTTTGAGTCAGAAATCAACAAGGCAGAAACCAAATTTGATTCAACTTTTGCTGGTGAGCCATATAGGTCCTAAGACACTCACTAAATAATAGAAGCAAACTACCCCCACCCCTGGAGATGAGTCCAACATTAATAACTTGGTACCTGAGAACTTCTCAGAAATATTAGCAGAATCTGAGACTCCACTCGTGAAGCCCTCTCCACTGTTCAGGTTTGGCTAGAGTAAGTCAGACTTCTGCATATTTATCCTCATATAAATACCCCATATTTATCCTCATCCATATTCTCTCGGCCACTCCCCTTCCCTAGTCTTTCTTTTTAGATTTCTCGTTCCTAAAGAACATAGGCTGGCATGCTTTGTATGTCTCCTTTTTCATTTAACCTTTATTAAGACTGTTTCATATTTCCCTCTCCCTTTCCTACTTTTTGTTCCTTTTGCATATATTTTTCTCCTCACTTTTTCTCAAACTAATATCAAGCACTACTACTTTTTTCCTGAATTCTTTCTGTTACTGTTACGGTTGCTACTTGTTTATTTTTCTTTCTACTCATATCAAAAGCAACTAACATATTAATACACACACTAATATCTGTGCCCCTGTAGTTCCTAAATCAATCATTGTGCAGGAATGAATAACTTTTCAATACCAGACTGTTACTGAAAGCCTATTCTTTGGTAGAGTTATTTTTGTTTTGTTTTGTTTTTTGTTTTTGACAATAATGTAACTTCAGGGGGATACTAAGGATCAGATCTGGTGTCCTCATTAGGTGTCTTGCAGATGAAAACAATACATTAACCTTATAACTACATACCTCCACTTGTAAAGACCAAAATTGCCCCTAAATAATGAGCAATTTAAAATTAATCATAATGAAATATAAAAATAAACTCAGCCAAAAGCTAAACTCCATATCTACAAGACTCAATGGAAAGCCATAATTTGAAAAAAAAAAAAAACAAAACAAAGCAATATTAGGCTTCCACAAATTACTAGTCCTATATAATTTGTCTCTAGTAGGAATTAGTTACATGAAATTTCAGTAAGGTGACTCAAAAGCATGATGATAATATGTTTAAAGAAATTAAGGAAGAAAACCTGAAGGAAATTTAACAGGACTCAAATAGTTCAAAGAAATAATAAAATAGATATAATTTATGAAAAAGAATCCAAATTTAGCAACATTAAAAAACAAACTGAAATATTAGAAAAGGAAAAAATGCAAATGAATGACAACAGCAGAATATTTCAAGGACAGGGTACAGTACTTGTGCTTGAAGTTTAGATGGATGAATCGGAATATTATTCCAAAAAGGCTCCAGATTAATTATTCCAAAAGTATGGCTGACACATTCAGGATATACATCAAGAAGATAACACCAAATCTAAGAAATGTTGGTATAAAAGAGGAAGAAATTTCAATTCTGAAGGTATAGTAAATGTTTTTAGCAAAATCATTACAGAAAATTTCCTAGAGTTTTGGAAAGAGATGCTAATCTAGATGCAGGAAGTATTTAAGACACAAACAGAAAATGTCCATGAAAGAACGACCCTTCAACTAAACCACCAGCTACAGACACTAAAAAAGGTATATTGAAAGAAGCACAAGTGATATTACCTACAAAAGCAGGCTTGTGAGAGTAACAGTAAGATTGGGGAAAATCTAAAATCCAGGAGATCATACAGTTCAAGTTCTGAAAGACAACTACCATCACAGATCACAGAATATTATATAGATCAAAACTATTTGTAAAAAAAAAAAAAAAAGGAAAAGAAAACCTTTTCATGATAAAAAAAAAAAAAGGTTAACAGCAATTATGACTACTAAGCCAGCTCTATGAAGATACTGCAAAGAGTCTTTTGGAATAAAAAGAGAGACATTCATAAAGCCACGGGAAAAATAAATGACACTTCTATAATAGGTAGAGGAATAAGAAAAGCCCCAAACCACAAAACAATAAAGTATCTGGAATTAATACACATCTTTCAACAATAACTCTTGATTATTGAAGGGTATTAATTCCCTAGGCAAAAGACAAAGACTAAAAGATTAGGTTAAAAGCAAGATTTATTGATTTCTTCCTTCCAAACAGATGACAATTCTTAAAGTTAAAGGATGGAAATGCTTTCTTTTTTTTCCTAAGCAAATGGAAGACGAACACAACCCTCAACCATTTTAGGTATAATAATTAAAACAGAAAATATACAGAACAAAAAGAAGGCACAGAAACTAACAAGAGAAAAGCTATGCATCACATATAAAGAAAAATCCATCAGAATAACAGTTGTTGTCTCAAAGGAAATTTTGAAAGCCAGAAAACGTTGAAATAATGTAATATAAGTTCTAAAAAAAAAAAAATCAAAAAAACACACAGATACCAACCCATGTTACGGTATCCAGGAAAGGTATCTGCCATAGTTGATAAAGTAAAAAAAAAAAAAAGTTCATCATATAAGCAACCCAAAACCCAAGAGAATTCATGTCTATCAAGACTGCCCTACAAGGTATATTAGAATACTGGAAACAGTACTTTAAGCTGAAGAGAGGATTAAGCATACCTAAAACACCATAGAAATAAAATAAATGAAGTTATAATTACTGAAACACAGCACAATTAAGAACCCACACACGCAAGAATGCATCTTACAATAATATTTCAATATCAATGGCCTCAACTCTACAATAAAAAGGCATGGGTTCACTGAATGGATTAAGTAACTAAATCCATATTTCTGTTATCTACAAGAAACTAATTTTGATTTAAAAATGGGAACCACCTTAAAGTAAGGGGATGGAAAAACAGTCCTGCAAACAAATGGGGCCAGTAAGTAAGCAGGTGTTGCTATCTTAATGACTGATAAAGCAGATGTCAAAGAAAAATAGATCAAGAGAGATAAAAGACATATCATTCAAATCAAGGAAACAGTTAATCAAAATGGCATATAATTCCAAACATATGTCACCAAACTCTGGTGCACCAATTTCATAAAATTTGTATGATTGAGATCAGTGACACAGATTACTAACAATCTGACAATTGTAGATAATTCTAATACCTTTCTTTTTTCAATACACAGGTTATCTGGACAAAAGAAACAAATAATCATAAATACATGGCATCATACATCAAATGGACTCAACAGGTACCTACAGAATATTCCACTCAGCACCAAAGAATATACATAATCCACAGTAGCACATAGAAGCTTTGCTGAAATAGACTACATCTTGGGATAATTTGCTTCTGTAAATATCTGCTATTTCAAAAAGATAGAAATAACTCCTGTATCCTAATGAACAACAAAGCAAGAAAACTTAAAGTTGATAGGAAAAAAACCTCTTGTAAATACACAAACTCCTGGGGATGTGGAGATTAAACAGCTCATTACTGAATGATAACTGGGTCAAAGGAGAAATCAAGACAGAAATAAAAATATTTATGGAATTTAATGAAAATGAAAACACAGTACAACAAAACATTCAGGACACATTAGAGGAAGTCCTATGAGGGAAATTTATACCTCTAAGTAACTACATTTAAAAAATCAGAAAAAGCACAGATAATTGACTTAATGATGCAACCCCAAAATTTGGAAAAGCAAGGACAAACCACATCCAAATGCAGTCAATGGCAAAAAATGATAAAAATCATAGGACAGCAATGAAATAGAAACAAATAAAATAATACAAAGAATCAACAAATCCAAGAGATGACTCTTTGATAAGATAAACCAGACTGATAGACCCCTGGCCCAACTTACCAAAAGATAGAAAGACAAGAACCTAGCTAAAAGCCATGGCCTCTGTGTGAAAGCTACATTTACTGTATAAGTCACTTCTCTTTCTCTACTTCCCATAACCATATGCCATCTGCCAACTGATAAGCCTATTTCTAGATCCTGTGGCCATGAAGTGTTCATTCATAAGGTTCCCTTGCCTTAGAATATTATCTAATCTTTGCATTTTGCAAGACCAGCATAATTCCTTACTACATATTAAAACTTAACCGCACACCCACCGCTATCACCCCTCAACAAGAATATTTCCTTTACAGAAAATAGAAAGCAATAACAGAAGATGGACACAATGCAGAGATCAATGGATTGTGAGAAATGCACCTCCAAAGTATACATTACATGAAAATTCTGGGAACATCACAGAAGAGGTTGCAGAAAGATTTTTATGAGCCAGATTATCCAAACAAATTAGGAGCATGGGGGGATGGAAGAGGAAGTTAGGAGGAAAAGGAAGGAAGATGTGGGCGTGATGGAGCAGGAAGATTAAGTCACAGAAAGAACAGAGGAGAACAAGAAAAGAAATACCATAATAGAGAGAGCCAATATAGGTTTTTAGAGAAATCAGGACCTAGGGAAATGTTCAGAGATCTACAAGGATGACCCCCAACTAAAAATCTATGTAATAATGGAGAGGTTACTTTAAATGCCCTTCCTCAAATAATGAAATTGATGACTACCTCATATGCCATCCTAGAGCCTTCATCTAGTAGCTGATAAAAGCAGAAAAAGACACCCACAGCTAAACATGGAGCCAAACTCCTGGCAATCTAGTTGCAGACATGGAGGAGTGATGAGAAAAGGGGTCAAGACCAGGCTGGAGAAACTCTTAGAAACTGATGACCTGAACAAGAGGGAGCTCATGGACTCCATCCAGTTTGATGGCTGAGAAACCAGCATAGGACTGACCCCTATTCCCTGAATATGTTGTTAGTTGGGAGGACTGAGCAGTCTATTGGGTCTCTGGTAGTGGATCAATATTTATCCCTAGTATAGGAATGGACTTTGGAAGCCCATTCCACATAGAGGGATACTCCTAGACATGTGGGGGAGGGCCTGAGCCCTGCTCCAAATGATATGAAAGTCTTTGAAGACTCCCCATGGAAGACCTCACCCTCCCTGGAGAGCAGAAAGGGGATGGAGGTTGGTGGGGAGAACAGGGGAGGACTGGAGGGTGAGAGAACTAGGATTGATATGTAAAACAAGCTTGTTTCAAATAATATTTGATTATACATACATACATACATACATACATACATACATACATATATATATATATTATTCATGAAGTCTGCTGTGAAATAGTCTCTTCAAACAAATAACAACAAAAATAAAAACAGCCCCCCAAATAAGACCAGAATAATGGCAATATCAATAGACATGCCAATGTCAAAGATAGAACTTTCATAGGGCCCTGCTCCTAGCAAAGAACTATAGGAACCTAGTGACTACTGAGAGAGAGAATTATCCTATCCTAGCAATGAGCCACCTAGTTGGTTATCCCATATGAAGTGGTCAGTAGTGATATCATATTTCCACAAACAATAAAAATGGAATCAGAATGTTGTATTTATATATTTGTGCATATATAAGAATGTGTTTATGTGTGTAATAGTAATAAATAAAAGGTCATCAGTTGGAGAGTGGGCAGATGGTCAAGGAAGAAGTGGTTGGAGAGTGGGAACCTGGAAAGGGCTGGAGAGAGCAAAGAGATATGTAGATATATATAAGAATATAATTTTGTTTTAATTAAAATGTATAAAATTTTTAAATTTAAAAAAATGAATCTTATGTGAAAGATTCCATTATTGTGATTTATACCAATATATAACAGAGATAGCTATGTGTGAATGTCATTTTCAGTGATATTCATAATAGTTAAGTTATAGAAGCAAGCTAGGTGTGCAGCAACAAATATGGGTAATGAAACTGTTGTACATATACATAATGGAAGTTCTTTTCAATTATAAAGATGAATAAAGTTTTGTTGTTTGTGGAAAAATGGATGTAACTAAATACAATCATATTTAAAGAATATTAGAATTAAGCTGGATATGGTGGCTCATACCTTTATTCCCAGCAATTGGGAGAAAGAGGCAGGTGGATCACTGTGAGTTTGAGGCAGATAGAATCTATAGTTATTTTCTTTATTATTCATTATTCAAGTTCCTATTTCATAATCTATCCTAGCCCCATCTGCTTATTTCTTAAAATTTTGTATCAATATTTACATAGTAAAAAATACACAAGAACATAAAATAGAGCACAAAAACTTTGGCGTAAACTAATACCTAAATATTATGTTTACAGGAACTCAAATGGTACCTAGCCATCAGTTACAAATTTCAGCATCTTCATGCTATGAGAAATCATGAAATGTTTAGAATATGTAAAAACTGAATGCTACCTTAAATCCCAAAGAAAAGTATAAGAAAGTGGTTTCCTTCCTACCTTTCGCTTAATGTTTTCAAGAAGACAGGCTCCTCCTTTTTTGAAGAGTGGATGCTGAAATTCCATAGGTATTTTCTTCTCATCTCTGTTATTTTCACCCTGCAGTGCAATTGTCTTTCGGAAACCATCTAATGTAAAGAACAAAATCAAAATTAAACAATAATGCTGAATGTCATACAGTAGATTTTAACAACAAATTTGGAAAGATCAGAACAAGTAAGTGATATTCAAAATGTTTGATGGTCATAAAAGATAGACTCTATTAGCTATCAAACTTGGGTACTACCGATTCTTGTTATTTTTCGTGTCTGTGGTGTGTGTGTGTGTGTGTGTGTGTGTGTGTGTGTGTGTGTGTGTGTGTGTGTGCAAGCATCTGAGCTGACATTGTCTTCTGTGGGAGAGCATATAGAGATCAGAGGTTAATACCATGTTTTTTTTCAATCCCCCTTTCCATCTTTTTTTTTTTTTTTTTTTTTTTTGAGGCAGCATCTCCCATTGTGCTGTTATGTCTAAACTGTCCAATTGAGTTACTTAGATCTGCCTATCTCTGTCCTCTGCCCCGTGGTCCTGGGATTTTAGATGTAGAACATCCACCTGGCTTTTATATTGTTCAAAGGATTCTGAACCCATTTCCTCACAATTGCACAAGGACTTCATCGATTGAGCTGTCTTTCTAGTTCCAGAAGTTGAGATCTAAATTGCTTAATTTAAATTGCTTATGCACAACTTGGCAGTGATTCTAGAATCCAAACAAATAAGAATGTGTTAGTATATTTTTACATGTATATTTATATATAATATTCAAGCCTCATTCAAACCAACAGATTCCAATTTTTCCAACCACCGACTAAATGCCAAGATAGAAAATATCTTATATTTCCAAGTGGGGCGGCAATACTACTTGATTTGGGTTTTATCTTCTTTTGGTGCCATGTAATTATTTAGAAAATACTGAAAAATATAGTATGAAAAAGGAAGGAAAACATATGGAATCAATCAAACAAACAAACAAAAAACCCCTAAACTCCAAAACAAAACATGATTGCTAAAACAATCCTGACTAATAAAAGAACTGTTGGAGGTATCACTATCCCAGATTTCAAGTTGTACTACAGAGCTATAGTAATAAATACAACATGGTGCTACACAAAAACAGACATGTTGATCAATGGAATAGAATAGAAGACGTGGACATAAATCCACACACCTACGAACACCGGATTTTTGGCAACGAAGCCAAAAATAGACACTGGAATAATAGAGAACATCTTCAACCAATGCTGCTGGAGAAAGTGGATGTCTTCGTGTAGAAGAAGGCAAATATCACCTTGTACAAAACTCAAGTCCAAATGAATCAAACACCTCAACATAAAACCAAATACACTGACCCTGGTAGACGAGAAAGTAGGGAAATAGCTTTAAATGTACTGGCACAGGAGATAACTTCCTGAACAGAATGTGGATACTGCAGGCACTAAAACCAACAATTAATAAATAGGACCTAATGAAACTGAAAAGCTTCTGTAAGACAAAGTACACTGTCAACGGGACAAAACATTAACCCACCGAATACAAAAGTTTTCTTTTTCCAATTTCCCATCCAATAGAGGGTTAATATCCAAAATATTTAAAGAACTAAAGAGACTAGGTGCCCAAAACAAGTAATCCAATTAAAAAATGAGGTACAGATCTAAGCAGAAAAATTTTCAGTAGATGAGTCTCAAATGGCTGAGAAACACTGACTTAAAGAAATTTCAATGTCCTTAGCCAGCAGGGAAATGTAAATCTAACCTTAATTTGAAATTTCATCTTACACCTTTCAGAATAGCTAAGATTAATAATACAATTGATAGCTCATGCTGGCAAGGATATGGAACAAGGGAAAAACTCCTCCATTGTGGGTGGGAGTGCAAATTTGTACAGCCACTTTAGAAATCAATATGGCAGTTTCTTAGAAAGATGGTAACCAATTGACTTCAAGATCCTGTTATATAACTCTTGTACATATACCTAAAGTATGCTTGATCTTACGACAAGGACACTTGCTTAAACATGTTCATTGCTGCTCTATTCATGACAACCATAAACTGGAAACAACCTAGATGTTTCTCAACTAAAGAATGGATGAAGAAAATGTGGTAATTTACATAATGGATTATTTTCAGCTATTAAAAAAATGATACCATAAAATTTGCAGACAAATCAATGGAATTAGAAAAAATAATCCCTAGTGAGATAATCCAGACCCAAAAAGATAAATGTGGTATGTATTCCTTTATATTGTGCACATTAGCTGTTAAATAAATTATAAATGAGCTACAATTCATAGGGCCAGAGAAGTTACCTATAAAGAAAAAGACGCCCAGAATGTGGGTCTCAGTTAGAAGGCCTGGGCAGTCTAAGGGACCTCTGACAGTGGAACCAGGAGGTATCCCTGGTGCACAAAAGGACTTTGGGAGAACATTCTCCTTGGAGGGATACTCCCTTAACTTAGAGGCAGGAGGGAGGGCCTAGTCCCTACTCCAGATGACTTGACAGATTTTGATGATCCTTCCTGGAAAGTATCACCCTCCCTGTGGAGTTGGCGGATGTGGGATGGGAGGGGGTTCAGGGGGCATGGGAGAGAGGGAGGGAGAGGAAACTGGGATTGATGTGTAAAATAAAAAAATAATTTTACAATATATATATGAATGAAAGAGTTTAATAGCCAGAGGAGATGGAGGTCACCAGAAGAGCAAGGCCCTCTACATTAGTGGAGCAAAGCTTATGTGAACTCACAGAGACTGAAACAGCACAGGGCCTGCATGGGTCTGCACCAAATCTTCTGTATATTTTGGTATTTTTTATGTGATTCCTGAATGTGTGCATGTGTGATCTCTGATTCTTGTGCCTTTTCTTGGGGTTCTTTTCCTTCTGTTGGGTTGCCTTGTCCAAATTCAATGTGATGGTTTTTGTTTTATCATATTTTATTTTGTCATGTTCGGTTATCTCTTATAAGCCTGTTCTTTTCTAATAAGAGAAAGAAAGAGAGTACATCCATATGGGAGGAGTAGAGGGAGGGGAAACCATAATCAAGATGTATTGTATAAGAAAAGAATATATTTTTTAATTAAGAGGGAGAAACTACAAAAATAAGTAAATAAACAATTGAAAAAAAAGAAAAAGGATGAAAAACAAAAGGATCTGGAGATATGACAAACTAGGTGGTATACTCTCAAGCAATAACAACAATAATAAACACCCTGACAAAATTTAAAAATTAGTATTTATCCCCAGTATAAGAATGGACTTTGTGTGTCCATTCCATATAGAGGGATACTCTATCTGCCTAGACACCTGGGGGAGGGCCTGGGCCCTGCTCCAAATGATATGACAGGCTTTGAAGTCTCCTCATGGAAGGTCTCACCTTCCCTGGGGAGCAGAAAGGGGATGGGGGTTGGTGGAGGGAACAAGGGAGGACAGGAGGGTGTGGGAACTGGTATTGATATATAAAACAAGTTTGTTTCAAATTTAAATTTAAAAATTAATATATGTATATGTACTGAATATCTGAATAAAGATTTCTCAAAAGAACAGTGTGTGTGTGTGTGTGTGTGTGTGTGTGTGTGTGTGTGTGTGTGAATCCCCCTGGATAGACAAAGAATCTTAAGAAAAAATGCTAGTGTTGGAATGACTATCATATCTCTTCTCAGGTGATATTGAAGAGGCAAAGTAGTTGAACAGCACAGCACTAGGCACTAGCAAAAAAAAAGGGGGGGCAGTGGCATAGCATTGAAATACAGATACAGATCCATGCAATTATCACTACCTGGTTTTCCACAAAAATGTCAAAAATATTCACGGGAGTAAAGAAGACATATTCTTTCACAAATGGTATAAGGAAACTCAATGTCCACACATAGAATGGAATTAGACCCATTTCTAGCACCCTGCTCCAAATGTCAACTTGAAGTAGATCAAAGTCATTAATGTGAAACCTGAATTCTTAACATGCTAGAAAATATAGAATTCCATTCTTTCAACAGCATTTTATAGATTCAATAAAACTGCAATCAAACCCTCACATGAATTAATGCCAATAGACAAATGGAACATTGTGAAACCAAAGCTTGTTTATATGTTGATTTTGTATCCTGCAACTTTGTGAAAAGTGAAGTAAGTTCTAGGAATTTTCTGGCAGAGTCCTTGGCATCTTTTCTAGTATCACATTATCTCCAAATAGTGATAATTTGACTGCTTCTTTTCCTATTTGTACTCTTTTTTATTTCAATTATCTTGTTTTGTGCTCTGGTTAGAACTTTGAGCACTATTTTAAATAGGAGTAAAGACAGCAGTCTTTTGTTCCTTATTTTGATAGGGTTGGTTCAAGTTTTTCTTCCTTTAAAGGTGTGAATTTGTCAAATATGGCCTGTAATACTTTGAGGAATGTTTCTTCCAGTGTGTTTCCTCTGGCATTTTCACTTTAACCATGAAAAGGGCATGAGATTTTTTCAAAGGCCTTTCTGACCTCTGTTGAGGTAAGCATGAGAATTTTTACTTTAATACATTTATCAATTTGAATATGTTCTGTAGTTTTAGGAGATATCCTGGAGATGTCTGATATGTCCATTTGGTCTTTGACATTTAACTCTGAATTTTTCCTGTTTGTTTCTTTTTTTCTTTCTGGATGCCCTTTCTATTGGTGACAGGATGGCATCAAAGTCATCTCCTCTTACCATCCTGATGTCACCCTATAGATCTATATCTACCAGTGTTTCTCTTTTTTTCTGAAATATCCCTTCTAATAATCTTTTTAAGGCAGTCATACATGATTTAGTCTGTATTTATCACAAAATATGTTTCATCCCTAATCAATTATGATGATACAAGGAGTTCTTGGGTAGTTACAGAGAGTTCTGGGGTGGAGAAGCAGAACAGGGGGTGCTCTCCCACATAATCCATTAAGTCTTCTTATAGACTATAAAACAGCTTATACAGATAAACGACAGTGTTTGGAACAACTGTGGCCATGTGTATGGGGCTAAATGCTTCTTAAAATTTGAATAATATGGGCCTAATATGTAAAGTGAGAAGATTTTAAAATAATTTTTTTAAAAAAAAATCAAATAATGGCCGTGTCTCTTACTAATGGTCACAGTTATTGAGGCATTTGTCCATGAAAAATGTAGTACATCAACAGCCCTGGCTGAGAGTATAGGTCATACAACAACATCTTTAGGGGCTGAAGAAATGATGTGTGACAACCCTGCAGTTTTCTCAAGGTATCTGTGGAGTATTCCAAATGGCTAATTTTTCCTTTAGGGAAGTATGGCTAGCTGGCAGACTGGAAAATAAGGGAGAGACAGATATGAGATAAATATGAAGGCAGTTTTTCCCAGCCTCCAAAATATTTGCTCAATATATGAAGGTGCTTACAATTTAAATATACATAATTTACTATTAATAGTAATAGAAATTTTTTACAATGCCTTAACAGTTTTTAATACCTGAACAGTGCCTGTACAGGTCCATCTCATCTTTCTCTCATGTATGCATGCACGTACACAAAACACAAACACACACCATAGTCTTAAAAATAGAACAAGGAGCACAATAAACAGAAAAGGATGATTTGGAGAAAGGGTATGATAGCCAGACTGAGGAGATGCATTTTATTCTATGTAATGTGCTGGAGATCAAACTAATATTTGGGGGAAAGTAACACAATTAGTTTTGTGTAACTTACCAGATGGAGGTGTCTGTAATATATTGAATAAAATAAAAATTGAATAAAAGCAGAATACTACCTAAAATTGTCTTTGGATAGTGAAAGAATAAATTGGAGGTATACTGAGAAAATACAAAATGTTAATATTTTCTTCATAATCACTGTGCAAATAAGGATACTCCTAAAAGAAGAAACATGGCTAAGATTTTCTAAAAATATTCATTTTTCTTAGTAATTATGGAAGTGTAAATCAGAACAACTTTGAGAGTCCGTCTTACCCCAGTTATAATGGCAATGATCAACAAAACAACCAACAACAACTGCTAGAGCAGGTTTGAGGGAAAGGGAACCCAATTTACTCTTGGGATTGCAAACTGGTGCAGGCTCTCTGGAAATTGGTGTGGGGAATTCTTACAAGGCTAAAAATTAATCTGCCATGTGAACCAGCTATACCACATATGGCAAATGCCCAAATGACTCAACATCCTACTCTACAGATATTTGCTCAGCCATGTTCACTGATTCTATAGTCACAATATCTAGGAAATGGAAGCAGCCGAAATGTCTTTTAACCAATGAATGAATAATGAAAGTACATTACATATATGCTAAGGGATATTATTTAGCTGTAAAAAAATAAAATCATGAACTTATCAGGGAATTGAACTAAACTAGAAAATAGCACATAGAGTGTAGTAACTCACACCAAGAAAGCTAAGTATAACTTGTTCTCTCTCAGGTTTTTAGCTCTAGATCTTGACATGAGAGCACATTTCCTGGAGTAAGTTCAAAGATTGGGAAAGTAAAATAGTGGAGGTGAAGAGCAGTAGAAAAAGGAATAGCAAGATACAAGTGATCTAACTGGGGAAATGGGAAAAGAGGGGCTCCAAATAGGGAGTTGGAGGGAGATAAATGAGAGTAAAATAACAGTAAAGGTATATGTAATACATGCAAGTCATAAGGAATCATTCTACCAACTATCTGCCTTTAAAAAGTCTACAACATGTGTAAGTCTCTAGGCTGAAAATGCTCCCTCCAAGAGCCTAAAACCATCAATCAAAAACCCTAACAGCAAACATAAGGAGCCCTCTTTTGAGTTGTTTGTCAGGGTTGTCAAAGAGGCTCCCAAAATATTACAGGCTATTGCTATTTCACTTGATTATCTACCCCCCAATATGTGGAAAATCTCTGTTGCTGAAAACCCCATACACTTCGGGCCCAAAGGCCCTTGAGCTGAAACTAACCTGGATGCCTCAGGGAGACCTGAGGACTGGCTGTCATAGTACCAGAAGGTTACGTGAAGCTTCTATAGCAGGGAAACAACCAACAGTCCTATCCAGCTATGAAATCTATTAACTATAAAGACAAAAATTGCACATTAACCCTATAGGTATAATAGTGGCATGCATAGCTTGGAACTAGCCAACAACTTTCTAATTGGACTTAAGACACTTTCAACAAGAAAAAAAGTGTGCTTGATACTGGAAATCTAGGAAACTAGCCAGGACCAGGGAAGTCATGGATCTTGAAGGGAAACATAACCACCACTCTACAAGCCAAAATAATCCCTAATTACATTTTAAATAGTTGTCCTTTTTCCCTCAGATAAGTGTTATCCTCACTCCTCATCAAGGAAACTTTTTGCAACAGACAGAAACCATTGTGGAAAACCATAACCAATCAAAATAGAGTTATGGAGTACATTGCCAACTGACAAATTCATAAAAAACTCCTGAACCCAAGTCTCAGGGAACATTACAGAAGAAGTAGCAGAAATATTTTAAAGATAGAGGAACACAGAGTTTGTTCTGAAGATTATGCTTCCTAGTAATGTCAGAAACTTCACCCACATTCTCAGCAACATGACTACCTAAACATGGAATAAACAAAGTTAGAAACAATAGGCATTCTAAGGTAGATGAGGAAAAGCCCAGAAGGCTTCAAGCCTATGCAAAGAACTACAGGTAACTGAGGAATATTGAGAGCAGGAGAGACACTTATCTCCACAGAATAACATGTAATTTTTTATCCTATACCAAATAATGAGCCCTGAAGAAATTTATAAAAGAATGAACATATATTCATGTATTTGTTTTTATATATGTATGAATTATGCATATAGTCATGTATTTGTTTTTATACATGTATGAATTATGAATATGAGTGTTATAAATATAACATTATATAGCCTGGGCAGGTTGTATCTAGGTATTTAGGAATGTATATGTATACAATAACAATTAATGAAAAAAAGAGGCCATGAATTTAGAAAGAAAGGTGTGTATATAGGAAAGTTTGGGATGAGAAAAGAGAAGGGGGAGATAACAATTATAATCTCAAAATATTAAAAAATAATTTAAAAGAAGAAATAAAATTCCCAATAAGCACTTTGAAGGTTTTCAACATCTTTAGCTATAAGGGAAATGAAGATTACAATGTCATTAAGATTCTGTCTCATCAGAGAAATGGCCATTATCAGCAATGCAATTAACAATAACTGACCATGTGGATGTGTGGAAAGGGGAAAACTTACACACTGTTGTTTGGCATGCAGTGTAAAGTACTATAGCCACTTTGAAAAGTGTCCTAATGATTTCTCAAAAACCTGAAGTAAGAGGCTCACAGAGACTGAAGTGATAATCTTGGCACTTGCATGGTATTGTGCTAGTCCTCTGTATATATGTTATAGTTGTATAGCTGGATGTTTTTGTGGAACTCCTAGCAGTGGGAGTAGGGGGCTTTATCTGACACTTTTGCTGGTTTGTAAGGCCCTTTTCCTCCTACTAGATTGCATCCTCCAGCCTTGATATGAGGGTATGTGCTTTTTGTAACTTGTTATGCTATGCTCAATTGATGTCTCTGGGACGTCTGTTCATATCTGAAGGGAAAAGGAGGAACAGTGGATCTAGGGTAGAGGGGAGGTGGAGGAGGGAGACTGGAGGCACGGATGGAAAGGAAACTATGGTTAGGATGTATTGTATGAGACAAGAACAAATAACAACAAAAAGCAAATATGACCCAGTTATATCACTACTGGGGGTATATACTGAAATACTCTGTACCTTACTACTGGGATACTTATATATCTACCTTTATTGGTGTATTAATTATAGCAATTCATTTTCTAATTATTATTTAGAAATGAAGATGGAATCATGCTAGATGTCTATCAACCAAATGAATGAGTAAAGAAAATGTAGTAGATATACACAATAGAATTTCTCCACTACAAAGAAAAATAAAATGAAATTTGTAAGTTAATGGGAAGAACTGGACTGCCTTCTACTGAGTGAATTATCCAGTCCCAGAAAGACAAGCACCACATGCTTCCCCTCAAATGTGAATCTTAGGTTAATAAAATACAGGCCAGTGAAAGTAAAGGAGAGTATTGGAGGCAAAGAAGTTCAAAGGGGTGAAGAAATGGAGAAAATGGGATAGAGCAAAGACTAACCAAAATAGAGCATAAAAAAGCTAAACAGAAACCTATGATCTTGTGTACAAGTAAAACATGTAGTAAGAGGCTATAGTTGAACATATATGATCTGGAAAAACTAGGGTGATACTGAGGGTTACAGGCTTAATTGGGAGTGGGGGTAGAGAAGGGAAAGGAAGGGTGTGGAAGGAAACAAAGGTTAACCAAATCTACATATGTATGAAGCCTCATAAAAACCCAGTGATGTATAAGCTAATTAAAAATACTGTTATGTAAAAGTATAAACAAAGTTGCCCTTCATGGGTGAACAATGCTGTTCCCAGAAGACATGGGTCATTATATGAAAATCTTAGTACCAGGCATAGTATACCTTCCTATGAACTATTGGTCTGGAAGACCCAGTGGCACCCAAAACAGCAGAGCTTTGTCATTACTCTTGGTTGCCCACCATAACCAGATGTGAAGACCCTACTGCTGAAAATACCACACACTTTGGTATAAGACAGAGAAATAAATCTCAAACTCTCTCTCTCTATTGGCTAGCTTTCCCAGTTTCAGGAAGTGCTATTTAGGATGCTAGAGGAGAAAAGGCGCAGGTCATCTTAATCCAGTCCTGAACTCTACATCCTACAATATTGACATGCCAATCAAGATTTGCCAAGTATGCATGACTATTATGTGGGCGAGCAACTTGGAAATCTGAGTCCATTTCCACAGGAGGGAAGCCATGCATGGTACTATATTATTATTAAATGAGGTAATTAGGGCTCTGAAAGCAAAATACTACCTGTTCCCACTATGAGTGATCATGGCTTCTGATTTTTTTTAATATACTGGATGGAATGAGGGCAGAGATGGCAAGAGCTGATGAAAGTAAAAGGACGCAAGAGAATAGTTTCCTTTTATCCATAAGTGTGAAAATAATTGATATATGTAGTTAAAGTAAGATTGGTTAATTAGTAATGCTATAACATTGAAAGATAAAGAGAAACAGTGGGCCAAAATAACTGCATGTATTAAATTGAGTGTTAATAAAGAAATTTTTATATTTATTTGTACTATGTCTACAGCTATGGTTGGCATACATGAAATATTTTAAGATAGTGTGTGTTGTTAATACACATCAAGTTTCTGTGCTTTTTGCTCTGGATGATTTAAAATGCCACACTATATATTACTTCTCACATTTAGGCCTTGAAAGTAGATGGTTATTGGTCAATGAATGCACCAAAGAGGAAGTCACTGTTCAATTACAAAGCAGATTCAGTATGTACATGGAAGCTTTTGCCCTAATTGTGATGAAGTGAGGAGAGACAAGGAATAATAATTGCAAACATTAAATAAGTCCCTCAGAGAAATTCTACTATCAAAAAGAGATTTGATCATATTTTAAAGATATTTTATAACAATAGTACACAATTTTCACTATGAAATAATAAACATCCTTAAGAAAATTTTGAGAGAAATGAAACATAAATAACTTTTTTAAAGTGTCTAAAATAAAAACCTTAATAATGTTATTACAGAAAATGGTAACACATTTTAAATGTGTGAAATAGTTATAAATCACTAGATTTAAAATATTAAAGTCACAAATTTTAAGCACCAACATTTTCATAAATATACATTATTTGTCAATACTGTTTGTTTTTATATTTATCTATACTAGTAACAACAAATCTATTAAATCAGGCCTATGGAACAGTATAATTCACATTTGTGCTATATAAGACTTTCAGAACTTTAAAGATTAGAAACAGAAGAACTAAAGAACTAAAATATATTTAATCAAGGTAATGAATTTCCTAGCTGTAAATTTGGATTAAGTATACTTAATCTCTTTAGTCCCTATTCTTTAGCACTAGCACAGTAAGATTAAACTAGATAACTCTTTGGTCCCATTCATCTGTATGATTCTGAACTCAAAAATTTAAATGAGATCTTTGCAGAAAGGTAATTTTTATGTTTCAAATGGTTCAGAGGATAATGGCTACCACAGGCACATATGTTTGAATACTTGGTCCCTAGTTGGCAAAACAGTTTGGGAAGGATTAAGAGATGTGGCCTTTTTGGAAGAGATGTTTCACTGGGGTAGGCTCTGATCATTCAAAAACCTGCACCATACCCAGTTAGCTCTCTCTGCCTTGTGGTTGTTTCTTGATGTGTGCTTTCAGCTACTGCTCCAGGACCATGCTTGCTGAAATGCTGTCGTGACCTTACCATGATGATCACATACTCCCTGGGATTATAAAGGTCCATATCATATGCTTTCTTTTATAATTTGCCTTGGCCATAGTGTTTTATCACATCAATAGAAAAGTAACTAAGGAAGAATTTTAGTCAACACAAAAAAGCTATGTAGAATTTAAATAATATACTATAGTAACAGCTTTCCATTCAACTTGAACTTATATTTATACATTGAAAACAAAACATATTTTTGGTGACAAATGTTAATAATAGTACAATTAAATCCTACTTACACATGTTGAGCTGTCTTATAAAGCTGGCTATTTTGTTATGCTTGAAGTATTTTGGTAGTATTTCATTGGAAAAGATTTCTTCATTAACAATCTGAAAGCTGTGACCATCCTTGTAAAAAAAGGAAGACCAAAACATAGTCATTTACAGAAAAAAGTAAGCTTTCTTTCACTCAAGCAACAATTCAAATTAATGCTTCCTGAACCCTGAACTTGTAAAAATTTAAAGTCCAAAATAAATTCTTCACACTGGAAGTATACAGGTCATTAGATGAGTATGTTCATAACATGCACAGAGCTCTGGTTTCAGTCCTTTATCATGGAAGGAAGTCACCATAAACATATAGAATATGAGCAAAAGAATTACCATGAGGTATAATGTAATAGACTGATCATGAAAGCATGTGTACCCAAATCTCACAAATTAAATATAAGCAGGCAAAATGGGACATGATAGAGCATATCTGTAATCTCAACATTGGGAAAGCAAAAACAGTTAGACTGAGGGCTTAAAGTCAGTCTGGATCATACAGGGAAGCTTTCTTTCCACAGACTTGAGTAAAAGAAAAAAAAAAATGAAGTAGTAATTCAAAGAAGTAACGTAGGTGGACATGGTGACTTTAATTTCAGAAATTGGGAGGCAGAGGCAGGCGGATCTCTATGAGTTCAAGGACAGCCTAGTCTACAGAATGAGTTCCAGGACAGCCTGGATAGGGAAACCCTATCTTGAAAAACCAAAAGAAAAAAAAAAAAAGAATTAGCCACTTGTAATGTTTAGTGTCAGTTGTCAACCTGATAAAATACAGAATCATCTAGGAGATGGACCTCTATGCATTTCTACAGAGGATTAAACTATGTTAAGTGATATGGGAAGACACCTCTTATTTGCAGGTAGGATCATTCCCTGAGCCAGGCATCCTGGACTATACATGTGGAGAGGAGGTGGTGAGAAGCATGCCACATTCACCTCTTACTCTATGCTTCTTTACTGTAGGCACAATATAACTAGCTTCTTCAGCTCTGGGTACTGTGACTTCCTCCAGCATAATAGACTGTGGCCTTGAACTATGCATTTAAATGAACATTTTCTCCTTAAATTGCCTGTGTCAAGATATTTTATCACAGCGACAGAAAACTGAGACACCAATTAAGTTTTCAACAAAAGTTTTCAAAATTTAAATTACAACAATGAGATATAATCTTTTGTCTATCAAACTGACAATGACTTAAGAAAATATTAATCTTCAGTGTTTGCAAATTAACAAGGGAACAGATAAACAGGTTCTAATACTGTCAGAATTTAAATTGCCTTAATATTGTTAACAGTAAGTATTCAAAGTCCCCAAACACTTAGTCTTTGGCTTAGGAATTCTAATTCTAGACTGTGTAGAGAATAATTACTGATATGTGATAAGATTTAATAAGTATTGTATATGATATTAAAAATTGGAAACTATCATAACACTAATATAACTAAATTTATACAAATGAATATTATATAGTGATATAATACAGCTATATAAGGTTATTTACTAAATGAAAATGCTCATGATATATTTTAAGTGAAAAAGGCAAATTTTCAAAAGGTATAATAAATGATAGAGGCATTTAATGATCAATGCAATAATGATCAATGACAGACTACCTAAATTCTAACCCTAGTATCCTTGCTCCTCCCAAAAGATATTTAAACATACAAAACAATATTACATAAGCTTATAAGAGTAGTTATCAATGGATGGCACTGTAGATACCTTACTTTCTAAAAAGTAGATTGCAAAAAGAAAGTATTTTAACATAGGCAAAGGTGATAACATTTTTCTATGCTGCTCATTCTCTTAAAGTATAAATTTAAATATAAATGAAATTATAAAAGAATGAATTAACTCCAATGTCATGTTTTTTAAACTTGATTCCCTACTTCACCTAACAATTAGAAAAAAGCCCAGCTCATCTACTCTTTACCCATAGAATTCCACAGATAGTTTAGTGCTTTATAGATGACAAAGCTCATTACAGTCTCCCAAAGCACCAGGTTAAAGTGTGTGTGTGTATGTGTGTGTGTGGTGTATGTATATGTTTATAGGTCTATGTGCCTATGTATGTATGCATGTGCTTCTGGAATCCAGAGGAGGACATTACATTAGGTGTCTTGCTCTATTTCTCTACTTTACGCCCTTGAGCCAAGGTCTCTTACTGTAATGAACCTGGTACTAGGTAAGTAACCAGAAAGCCCCAGGGATTCTCCTGTCACACACACACAAACATACACACACACACACACACACACACACACACACACACAAAGAGAGAGAGACAGAGAGAGAGTTTTTACTAAGATTTTGGGATCTGAACTTAGATCTTTTGCTTGTGTAGCAAGCCACTAAATCATTTCCCTGCCCCTGGAGCCAAGGATTTTAATTCATTCTAGTCTAGTCATTACTGGGTTCCCTGAGTCACTCTATAAAAAAGGTATGTGCATTTTAGGAGGATAGGATTATCTTTAGTTAGCTTTGAGTCACAAAACTATTCATAAACTAATTTATTGTAAGACCAGAATCCAAATCACCTTAGCTTTTCCCAGAACTGACTTGTCTTCAGAGATTAATAAAGAATGTCACACAATATCTGTAAAATATCATATTACTGTGTTTCTTGATCAAACCTTTGTGGAGATATAAAAATAATTCAATTAAAAGGAGTCAAGACTTTAAAAATGTCATAGAGAAGAACATTAACTACAAACTGGATGAAAGGTTTTTGAATAATTAGAGGCTTGACAATGATACATAATGAAATGAAAGAAAAGGTAATGATGTATGTTTCAAGTTAACCACATTGTTTATTTTGCCCCATCTTTAGCTTTTTGAGAATGGAATAGTGAGTATTGAAAACAACACATATCAGAAAGATCATGGTGACATTACACAGGAGTGGGGAAGGGACTAACAAGAGGAGGCTTGGAAAATAGGATAGAGCAGTAAAAGAGGGGGATAAATAAGAACAATTATAAAGAACTGGGAATGAAAATGTGATCATTAGACCCATTACTTTGTATGATAACGTAAAATAATTCCAATAGAAAAACACAAGACAATTAGCTGGGAGTATTATCACATGTGTAATTTAGTATTCAGGAGGCAGAATCAAGAGGATTACAAGTTTAAGAGCAATGTCGATATACAATAAGGTCTTACTGAAAAACAAGTAGGGGCTTCTGGATATTGTCTCAGTGGCAGGGGTTTGTCCAGCAGCACAAGGCCCTAACTTTGGTCCCTAGCATTGGAAAAATTAGAAAGTAATTATTTAATTGTGTGATAAGAACTATATTCGCTGCAAAAGAGAAAACTATCACACTAATTTCTTTCCTACAGAAGAGGAGAAAATGGAATTCAATCAAGAGTTTGCTAACACAGAGCACTGAATTAAATACCCTCTCCAGAACAGATGGGCACTCTGTTTTCAAAAAATGTTCAAAGTGAAACTTGGCAGACTAACCTTCTACTGATCTTTGAGTCTGATAATAATAAAGGACTTTGGGCTCATTACATCTTGCCTAGTAATTTAATAACTAGCTGAGACTTATCACTTATAAATGATGGATAGAACTGATCTTATGTTTTCAGATAAGAAAATTGAACTACAAGGACAATAACTAATTTCACTGAACATACATTAAAGACAAAGGAGCTTGGATTCCTGTTGGCTAGAGACACTGCTTTGTCTTATTGAGGAATCTTTTTGTGTTATATGTGAGATGTAACAATGCTAGAATTAAAGGTGATAAGGTAGCACTATGGAGTACTGAGTATAATGAGATACAAACATATGAATATATATGTATTTAGTACTTCATAGTGCTGTCTTATCAGCACATTTTAAACTATTAGTACATATATATATATATATATATATATCAGTATACACTGTGTGTGTGTGTGTGTGTGTGTGTGTGTGTGCGCGCGCGCACGCGTGGGCACTCACATGTGTACATGTGTTTCTTTTCTGAGACGGTGATAAAACACGGTGATCAAGTCAACTTACAAAATAGAAAATATATTAGGACTTTAGGGCAGGGAGGCACAGAAGCTGGAATATGATGCAAATAGATAACATCCTCTACCACAAGCATGATTCAGAGAATGAGAGAGAACTGGAAATGGGTAAGACTATGAAATCTCAAAGCCTGTCTCTAATGACATACTGTGTCTCCTAAGCCACTACCAACAGTAATTCTACCTGGGAACCAAATGTTCAGATACTCAAGCCTAAGGGGAGTGGATTTCTCATCCAAACAGCCACATATGGAGCATGTACAGGAAAGGTTAAGACTTCCACCAAAGGCAATAATTGTTGATGATGAGCTACATACAACACAGTGAATAGGGATCGCTCCACCACTAAATTGGGTTTGTTGTTAGAAAAGATACTCTCTGAAGGTTTTCATAGATCACTATGCAAGCACCTGAGATTTGGAGCTGATTCAAAGTATTATTGAAATGATGTGGCCAGCATTTAAATATGATTCCACACTAGAGAATGACTGAATGGACAGAGATAGATAATTCAGTAATGACAGAAGTGTTCTAAAATTGTAGTGATAAATGTAACACTTTATAAACATGTTAATAAAACTTAAAATAATATTCTTTGAGTGAAATGAACAACATGCCTTAGTAAATTGTTATTGAAATAATTGATCCCATTTTAATGTTGCTAGGACAGAGCAGTCTCATTCTCGTTTGCTTTGTACTTCTATATCCATTATAGAAAACAATATTTGGGGCTACAAACTAGTTCAGCAGCTAATAGCAGTTACTGTTCTTGCAGGGGATCCAAGCTTCTTTCTCAGAATCCACATTAGGCAGTTCACGACTACCTGTAACTCCTGTTTCAGGGGATTGAAAACTTCTGATCTCCATGGGAGCTCATATTCATATGGTACACATACAGACAGCGCACACGCACACACAGAAGGGGGGAGATCACATACATATAATTAAAAAATAAAATAGATAAAAAAAATCAGTGCTAGAGTGTTCACTATGCTAATTGAAGAATTACAGTATATATCATCTTCAAAATCCAAAAATGTTTTTCTGGGCCACTGGGAAATAGCCTAGTAAAATCACCATCTTCAATGTCCAAAAAGGAGCTTTCATTCTATATATAAACAAGCAAACATCCAGGTCATGTACCATTGTATGTATGAATACATTTTGCTTATTTTGAGAGCATGATACATTTATTATCACATCTGTTTTTTTTATTTATGACATTATTTAGTTCGTTTTTTTTTCCCTTACTGTTGGAGGAGATTTCATTTTATCTAGTTGGCGCCGTTAAGATCAAAAGAACAACTGACATCAAATGCTGACTAGGATACAGAGAAGGGGGATGTCTCATTCACCACTGTTGGAATTGCAAACTGATGCAGTCACTCTCAAATTAGTGTAGAGAATCTTCAAAACATATTTAAAGAAAAACTTAGTTTATGACCCAGCTAGACCACTGTTCTCCTGTTCCCAAGGACTAGACTCCAGGAGATACTTGCTCAGCCATACTCATAGCTCTCTGATCACAATAAGTAGGAAAAGAAAACAACTAAAATACCTTTCACCAGATGGATGAATGGTAGAAATGGGGTGCATATATACATTATTAGGCTACAAAGAAAAATGGATTGGTGAAATTTTCAGGTTAATATATAGAATTAAAAGAGTAAACTGATGAGGTAACCCATACCCAGAAAGACAAATGCTGAATATATTTTGCTTATTTCTGGGTCCTAGTTCTTAACCTGTAGATGTGAGTGTATTGCCCCTGCTATCCACAAATACCAAGGAAAGGGGACCTGTGAGAAGGGGGCATGGGGAGCTCTAGGTAGAGGAATAGTGGAACATGGGTGCTATGAAAGGGAAACCTTGATTTTGGAGGGGGGAAGTAAGGACAACACAGGAGATGGTAGGAGGACAAATAACATTAAATGTGTTTGAAAAGGCTAAGGGGAATCACTTTATTTTATGGTTACTCAAAATTTGATAATTTATGCATAAAATGTATTGTATACATATATACATATAGGTTAATTTAAATTATGTCACTTGTGTTTATAGTGTTCCTCCAAAGCCAGAGAAGACTATCTAGCAAAAATGGCAGTGCCAAGTATGGGAAACCTACTTTCACGTTGTTGATAAGAGAAATCCAAGTGAATCCCGAAAAAATATAGTTATTGCTATTGCCTCCCAGAGGCTGAATTTACATTCCTACTGCTTACACAGGACTGAGAATATTTGAGCTGGAGCTAGCCTGAAAATCTACTTCTTGCAGTCTAACTTCCATAGAACCTGAAAGTACTATGTAATTTGCCAAGGGAAGGAAGCAGTCCATAGTCTTACCCAGGCATATTGCTGATAATCACCACAATGAGCAGCATGGCTCACCTGAAAGGTGAAATAGTTGCACTTATATTTTGAAAGTAACCAACAGCCATTTAACTGAACATGAGTCCCACTCAGTAGGAAGGAATTCATATGTGGCACAGTAAACTTGACAAATTAACCATGGTTGGAAGTCATGGACCCTAGAGAAGAGCCTATTACTGCCACTTTAATAAACCAGTATAAATCTTAACTGAATTCTAAATACTTATCCTTATAACTACAGATAAAGGCAGCTCTTACCAAAAAAAAAAATGCACACAAAACAAAACAAACAAAATCAACACTTTTTTCCTCTCAGTAAACAAAGAGAATTACAGAAAGTCACAACTATTCAAAACATATAGAACAACTGATGGTTCAGTGCCCAGATCCAGATAAAACCTCAACACAGAGGTCTCCAGGAACACTGCAGAACAAGGGTTAGGAAGAGTCCAAGCACTAGAGGACTAAGACATCTGCTTTGAGATAGTGTTTTCTATATATGACATGGTAACAGCACCAATGAACTTTGAATAAATTCATAATTATGAAAATCCAAGGGTAAGGATCAATGAGACAAAAGATTGACTCTGAACTCTTGGAGGCAATTTAACTAATAAGTTATTATCACTACTTTTGTGGTTTTGGTAATAAGTGCTTTACCAGTGATTTATATCCCAGCTCTAATTTCTTTAAATATAAAACATTTACTTCAGTATTTCTTTTGTATTAAAGTTATATTCATAAAGAAGTTATAAATTAAAGATGATACCCACTTGAGTAAGAGCTGTTTATGAAATAAGAGTGGCTATGAGATGATCTTTATTTGAAGTTAGCTGTGATACTTGGGAACTCATTATTTCACTTTATATTTGTGGTTGGCAGTTTATTAATAAAAAGTTTTACCTCAGCTGAGTGTGGTAGTACATTCCTGTATTACCAGCACTGGTAAGATGATCATGAATCAAGACCAACTTGGGCTACAGAGTGAAACCCTGTTTTAAAAGCAAATGGACATGATGCAAAAGTGACTATTACTTTAGACAACTAGCCAAAATCTGCCTTTAATAGATTCTACAAGATTTTATCTCCAATCAGAGTAATTAGATGTTAAATATAAATAAAATTCCCAGTGGGAAAAATGCATGTATAATTCACCCAGTTCACACAATGAGAGGCTAACAATGTCCCAGTGATAAAAAGAGGTGTATTACAAATTCTCTCAGAAAATGTGCTAGCCATGGAATATCCAGTTTAAGTACACTTGGCAGGAAAGTTTCCTCTTCTTACCAATCTGATCTGCACAGTGAGTTTCAGGGCAGCCTGGGCTACATTGTCAGACCGTATCTTTCAAAGAAAGAAATAGTATGGACTAGTTGTGTAGCTTGGTAGTAGAGCACTCATGTAACATACTGTATGATCTCACATCCATACATCCATTCCAAGTACCACGGAATTAAAAAACAAACAAACAAACAAAAAAACCCAAAAACAAGAAACAATAAATAAATAAATAAACCCAACAAGTTGTCAATTTGTGCTTTGGTAGAAAAGACAGGGTATGTGTTACTCATACTGTTATGGTGAAGCTGTCCAATTCTGAGTGACTTTTTACTCATGTAGAATGTGTTTAGTGAGTCTGACAGAAATAAAACAGTAGAAAATGAGCGTAGTTTTTGCCAGGAATCACAGCGCAGTGAAGTGAGGCTAAGCTGTCTTACGAAAGTCGACATCCACCAAAGGGCTGTGGCGTCGCAAAAAAAAAAAAAAAGTTCTTTACCTCTGTCCTTCAACCCGTCTGAAAATTTCCCGCATCCCGAAAACACTCTTTCTAAAGTTACTTCCCTCTGTTTACACCCACATTTCTTCCCGCCCAGTCTTTTACCTTGCTCCAGCGAATCACACTGTCCAAGACGACGTCGTCTACTAATACCCAGAGTTTGGTGAGAAAGTTAGGAACTGTCTTGCAAAATTGCTCCATGTTTCGTGGTGTCACTCCCTCAAGGAAATGTTAGTTCTGGAAAACTGTAAGCAGCAGCGAAAAACTAAGCTACCGTTACCAAGAGAGCAAATTCACCTCAGGTCAAGCAGCAGTTTTCCTGACAAAAAGCCGATTACCCGCCGGCCGTCAGAATTTAGCTTGGGGGGCGGGCCTTAATGACCCAGGGGACAATTCTCATTGGCTAGTTATAGTACCGGGATTTCTGAGCCTTCTCACACGTGACTACTAGGGAACTTCCGGTTGAGGAAACTCTCCGCACTGTGAGGGAAAATAAGCCAGGAGCAAAAGCAGTAGGGGGCACCACTTTGGAGGTATTCTCTGCTGTTTTCCTGGCTCTAAGTGCTACGATAAGAGGTTCTGCAAACTCCCTCTTTATTCCTAGCAAAAGTTAGCTATTTGCTGCTAGGAGAACGCTGAATATTATATTAAATAATGTATATCATGACCTTGAAAGAAACAGGGACACTCACTATGTACAATCATGCCCTGGCATCCACGTGGTACTAGGTTAGCACTGAATTTGCTTTACGTTACATATAGGTTGGCAATGAAGATGAGGATATTACAAGGCAATGCTTTGTAATGCATGGTTGTGATCATTTCTCTGGATAGATGGTAAGAACTATTTGTTTTTTGTTTGTTTGGTTCGTTTTTTTTCCTGTACTTTTTTGGTTGGGATTTTTATTTTTTGTATTTGTTTTTTTTCAGAATCTTACTACATAGCCGCAGCTGGCCTAGCCCACTACGTCATACATCAGGCTGTCCACTAACTCTGAGAAATCTTCCTGCCTCCGTTTCCCTAGTACTGGGATTAAAGATGTGTGCCACCGCACTTAGCTGCTGAAAATTCTTTGTATTTATTTTAATGAACTGACACTCCTAGAATATTAGATCATCCCCTTTTGCTAATGATAAGGTTGGAAAGTAATTCATAAGAAAAAAATGTCTAAAAATGTACTCAATGTCTTTTGTTGTTATTTTCTTATTTCCCTTTCATTAGAACATTGTTTGTTGACAGGCTGGAGAGAGAACAGTCATGAAGTGCTTACCGTGTATGCATGGGACTGATCTGTGTTCAGTCCTCAGCTACCACATAAAAGCTGAAAGTGGTGCCTGTGCTTGTAAACACAGTGCTGAGGAAGGAGGAAGAAATAGGCACATACCCAGGGCTAACTGTAAAGGAAAAGGGCCAGCCAAAGAAACACACCCTGAGCAGAGGTAAAGAAACATACTCTGGCCCTGCAACCAGAACCAAAGAAATTCACCCTGACCCTGAAACCAGTGCCAAAGAAACACACTTTGGCCCTGGAATCAGAGCCAGTGAAAGAAATACAGCCTGGCCCTAAAATTAGCACCAAAAGGCTAAAATGGACCAGTAAAAGAAACACACTTTGTATAGGCTGGTGGGGGGGGTTGTTGGGGGATATAGGAGGGAGGGAGAGAGGGAGGGAGAGAGAGAAGGAGGAACAGAGGGAGGAATGGACAGAGAGGGAACTGGGATCGATATATAAAATAAGAAAAAATAAATTTTAAAAAAGAATTCAAGTAATATCAAAAAAAAAAAAAAAGAAAAGAAAGAAAGAAAGAAAGAATGGAATAGAAAAAAGAAACACACTTTGGCCCTAAAAACAGAGAAACTAACCAATCCCTGAGCAGGGGATCTAGCCAGTCTGAGCTCAGGGATTGAAATCTGACCCCACCCTGGAAATCTCCCTGTCGCCCCCCCCCCCAAGAATCCAAATATAAACCCTGTGCCTGTTCAGCTTGTGGCTGTCTGGCTGCTCTGCTGTCCTCTGCTATGCTGGTGGAGGACAGCCACTCTCCTGGATTCTTCCCTCTCATCTCTGGAGTGATGTTTGGGTGAGAGCTTCCTTCGCCAGAATGGAGCTGATGAGAGAAGTAACAACTTTTTTAGGGAGCCAGAGCAAAGCTAAATGGAGCAGAGCCCAGCAACCTGAGGGAGCCATGCAGGGCTGTAACACCCAGAAGCAGAGTTGTTACACTACACTCCAGGAGATCTGAGCAGAACTGTAACAACTTCGCCAGGGAAGCCCTCCCCTGCCAGAGCAGAGCTGTTATACTGGGGGAACCTCTCTTTCCCTGAAGGAGGTCTGTAAGCTGCAATGCTTACTGTGACCTATGGCATTCTTTGGCTCCACAGTGCCAGAATCCCGGTCCATCCCATTGGAGTCACTGCAGTAACTGTACATTCACCTTAGCCCATTCAGTGAGCCCCACACCAGAGTAAGATTATGCTGTCTAAATAATCAAGTTGAATGGTGTCTGAAGAATTTCCGGAACTCTGATTTATTATTCCATATACATACATCCAAACATACACACGTGCGGGCACACACACACGAAAATAGTGTATGATTTTAATACTATTTTTTTCTGAAATCTTTTATATCACCGAGTTGAATTGAGTTTTGAAATTTTACATTCCATTTTTTTATTTCATTTACTTGATTTTAAAATGTATTTTAACTTTATGTGCATGGTTTTTTTTCTTGCATGTATGTCTGTGTGAAGGCATTGGAGCTACAGTTACAGACAGTTGTGAGCTGCCACATGGATGCTGGGAATTGAACCTGGATCCTCTGGAAGAGCAACAGATACTCTTAACTTCTGAGTCATCTCTCCAGCCCTTACATTCCATTTCTTATGAAGATAAGATTTATCATAATAGCAATAAATCACAGTAGAAGCTATCAAACTTTTAATTTAAATTTATTTTATTTCAGTAAAAATTGTAAGAGCATATGCAAGAAAAATTAGAATGTGTTTAAAATATCTGCACAGACATTTCACATAAAATAAATTTACTGTTCAATTTTTAAATGCTAGATATAAAAGATATCCAAGGGTCAATGTTTTGCTTTAATGTTAAAGTTATAAAGAAGTTTGGTTAATTGTCTAAGGTCACATAGTGATTAGAGGACAGTTTCACACATACTAGCTAAATTTCTAAAGGCAGTATATTCAGTGATACTAATATAGGAGACATTACTTTATGATAATCCACATGTTTGCTTTTTAATTGAAATATTTTTCCTTTTTAAAAAGCATTATATGTGTGTGCACACTTCTTTGCAAGTGGGATTGCTCAATCCTGTGTATCTGAAGATAATTTTTTTCTCAGTTGTTTGTGTACCTTAAGTTTTGAAGACCAGGCCTTTCATTAAACCTAAAGATCATATTGGCTAGGCCAGTTTGCCTCTTAGGACCTCTTATCTTTGCTCCCCCAAACTAAGGTTACAGGCATGCATCAGTATGCCCAGATTTCATGCAAATTCTAGAGATCCAAACTCAATTTCTCATGCTTAAAAAGCAAGCATTTTATCCAGTGCCCCCACAGCTCATATTATTTAGATTATAGATTATCATTGTTCCTGGACACTAACCAAATAGTTTTAATTATGACTTTTCTCATATGAAGAGCAAAAGACATTTTTAGCTCTGCCTGTATAAATGTTTGAATATGTTAAGAATTTCAACTACCATGAACCTTGATGCTAACATAATAATAATGATTTTAATGACATTTCCCCAAATCTTGTTTCTACTGTGCTCTTTTTTGCCCACTCAGACTTCATGATTCTGGATAAGAAATAATTAAATTTATATCCCTGGTAGGACTGCATGTAAAATTACTAATAAAGGTGATTTATGAAAAAGTTATCAAAGCACTGGGGTTTTGCTATCAATCTAAGACAGTATATCCACTGAAAATTATGAAAGTTTTTGTTTCCCAATGATACTTGGGGAAAGTATTAATAATTTGTAGATAAAAGTTTCCATCAAAATATGAGAGACCATCTTTGTCACATTTTAGAATCAAAAAAGGGGACAAATATGACATCGTCATAAATTAGTAGTTATTTTCCTAAGACCCACAAGAGTGAATATATTCAACTCATAATTATTGAAGTGTGTTGGGTAGCACATATGTCCACTTTGAAACCCTGTGTCTGTGTGGCCACATTTATTTAAAGGTAATGAGGGGATATTTTGGTTATTAGCAGCTGCATCTTCTTATTAGATCATCATTTCTCCACACCTGTCTTTCCTGTCTTTCCTCAAGATGACCTTCTATAGGATGCATGTCATGCTGACAGTGTAGCATTGCAGATTATTTCTAGGGTGCCAAGACACTACTCTAGTAATCTTGTTAAGTTCAACATCTCAGTAGATATGCAATACCTTTACATTTGTTCTATCTGGAAAAGCTTCCTTATTTCCTTTTCTACGATATATTTTTTGCTAGTTCCTTGCTTTGCCTCTGATATGCACTTCTTAAACTTACTCAGTGTCTTAGATTTTTAGGCACATGTTCTATAGTCTTTGAAGATTTTACAGCCATTTTGTAAAACACACACACACACACACACACACACAGAGAGAGAGAGAGAGAGAGAGAGAGAGAGAGAGAGAGAATGTAACATGTGAAAGACATGAAATATTTTTTCATTACAGGAATGGAATACAATACAAATCCTCACACATGCAAGGCAAGTACTCTTGTCACTTAGCTATACCCAAACTCCAAATAGTGAATATCTTAAAAGCCAGCGGTATGCCGCAAATTAAAAATTAAATGGTCATTCTCGAATGGAAATTAAATAGTTAATTAAAGCTTATTAAATAATATATAATATGAAGTCTATTCATAAAACAAATTTACATTGAAATATGCTTTGCTTTTCTAGGATTTTTCTGTAATTCTGTAAGTGCATAGAATGTGTTTGATCCAGTCCTTCCTATTCCTCCTATCACTAATCCTTCACAACTTCATGAGTACATCAGTATACTTAGTACTGCCAGTATTTGTATGAGTGTGGGGCCATCTGCTGTAGCATGTTTGGCCTCTCACTACCTGAATCCTTAAAGAAAGTTGACCCTACCTCTCCCAGCAGCCATCACTAAGCCATAGCTTCTCAGCAGGAGATCTGTTCTTAGTTTGCTATGAAGTATCCTTTATTGTTTAGTCTTTATGCTACTGTCTTCTTTAGCCAGTACTTTTTCAATTGAAAAATTTCCAGCTTGAATTGTAGTTCAGTGAGAGGCTTGCCTGCCTAGCAAGCACAAGGCCCTGAATTTGAGCCTGAGTACCACAACAAAACAAAACTTTGAATTTCCTTACTTATTTCTCTGAGTCTTCTCAAATGAATTCAAAATGATAAATATTCATTGCTACTCTGTTTGCTTGGATTCTTTTGTGGAATTAGGGATTTAACCTGGGGCCCAAGGAACGTTAGGTAAGCACTCAACCACTGAGCTGTATCGCCAGCATAATCCCTGCTCCTCTGAGTAATGAAAGAGTGATTCTCAATGTAAAAAGGTTAGCATTAAATTAAGATTGCAGAACTACTTAAAATTTTCTGTCCAAGACCTTGACTTCTCACCTCCTAACTCTCTTCTTTTTTGCTTCTTTTCTTCTCTATACTCCAACTATTCAAGCATAAGCCAATGAAACCTTTGAAATTTTTGTTTTCATACTTGACTCCACAGTTAAGTTCAAGCATTCTTTAAAGAAGCTCTGACATGCTACAATACACAGCCCCAGATATGCTAGGTAACAAAAAGGTCCCAAGGAGGCATTTGTGGATTTATTTGGGAAAGGAAAATAGATCTCCTTGGTAAACTGGGGGCAGGTGTTTTGGAACATGAGTGATAATTTTGAGTGGGTTGGGGCAGGACAGAGGGGGAAAGTAGTGAAATAAATGTCTTTATGAGGGTCTGTTTCAGAATTAGGGAGAAGCTCTGTGTCAGGGAAATTCCCAGGAATACACAAGCATGACCCCAGTGAAGAATCCTAGTAATAGTGGAAAGTGTGCACGAACTGGCCATCTCCTATAATCAGATTGGTGACTACTCTAATTGTCATAATCGAAACTTCATCCAGTAACTGATGGAAACAAATGTAGAAATCCACAGACAAGTACTGTGCTGAGCTGTAGGAATCCTGGTGGAGAGTGGAAGAAAGGATTGTACAAGCTAGCACATCAAGGCCATCACAAGGGAACCCACAGAAACAACAAATCTGAGCTAATAGGAACTCACAAACTCTGGACCAACAGCTAGGGAGCCTGCATGGGGCAGACCTAGGCCTTCTACATATGTGTAACAGTTGTGTAGCTAGGTCTGTTTTTGGGACTCCTAACAGTGGTAGCAGGGACTGTCCCTAATGATTTGCCTTCTCTTGAGAACCTATTCCTCTTACTGGGCTGCCTTGCCTACCTTAAACAAAGAGGGGAGTTTAGTCCTATCTCTATTTGATATACCATGCTTTGTTGACACCAATGCGAGGCTTGTTCCTTTCTGAACAGAAACAGAGGAGAAATGGATGGAGGGAAGCAAAGGGGAGGTGTGGGAGGGAGAGGGAACAGGTGGAAAGGGGGAGGGGAAACCGTAGTCTGGATGGAAAATAAATGAAAAAAATAATTAATAAAATAATGTTAAAACAGAAGCTCTGCCAGACAATTTTCAATTTCATTATGTAACTGTAAAATTATTTTTCTTTGGCAACAATTTACATTTTTATATCAATAGCTAAGTTTTTATGCTTATATAATGATAAAAGTGCTTCATTTGCTTACCACCTCCAAGGCTTTATGTTTATATTCTAATTGGATTATAAAGTTGTTGAATTCAACACTATCTTATAAACTATACATTTTTGTTTCATTGAGGAATAGACACAAAGAGTTTTGTTCATTGGTTGATTGACCAGTGTCCCCCCCAAGACATTTTTTTCTTTCCAATCATATTTCTCTATATTTAGTCACACTGTGATTATCTTCATGCTGGTCTTCCTGCCTGTATTTTTCTCAAAATTATGTTTTATGCTATTGCCAGATATAATTATTCTGCCCAGAAAATTATGCTTTCTTTTTTCACTGTCATCCATATTATGTTAGTTCATTTTCTGTTGCTATAATAAGATATATGATGCTGGATACTTCATAAAAAGATAACTGAGCAAAAACAATACCCAAACAAAATTAAATTAAAAGCTCACCTAAAAAAAAAAATGAAGCCCCTTCTATATTGAGCAATATTGCTGGGCACAGGGCCTGACCTGGTATGATTGATACAAAGGTATCACTCCATTGGAGAAAACTGACTTTCCCTTTCCCAGTAGGTATCTTTTTGCTGTTGTTTATTGTTTGGGGATACACACAGTTGTGTGGTAGGGAAGTGGAGAGGATCTGGGAGTCGAGGAAGAAGAAAACATGACCAAAATGTATTGTATAAAGATTTAAATGTAAAAAGTGACTTGGAGTACATCTCAGTGGTATACTATATGCTTAGCATGCCCACAGGTTCACAGTTCAATCCTCAGTAACACACACATACACACACACATGTACACACACAGAGAGAAAGACAGAGACAGAGAGAACTCTTTATTTAACTCTCTGTTTTTGAGGTTCAAATGTGTATACCTTACATCAATTGGGTTATGATGAGGGTCCCCTTGGATAAGTTATACAGGAGATATCAATAGAGTACAAGAATATGTATCAGAGGAGAACATGTGGTGAGGTAGAAAAGCACTGATTATTTTCTTTAAAACATCTTAAAAGAATTAACTCAAGGCTCCAGAGGCCTTTCTTATTTCCTTCAAAGAAATACTCTCCCATCACACTATTTAATTCCAGTATATCCATATCTCATTTTTCTTTCTAATTTTTTTTGTTTATTTTCATGGTGCTGGGAATCCAATACACTGCCAACTAGGTAGGATAGATTTTACAGATTCCTGATTCAACCCTGCCTTTCTATGTTGTCATGACAGAGACCAAATTTCCTCCACATAAAAACATGTGTTTACTGAAATCATATCCAAATATATATGAGATATAACATTTATTATATTTAATATGTTCTTTGAAGTATTCTAAATTACCCTTTCTTTTCTGAATGCCCAATTATGCTACTTCAAATGGTCTATGATTTAACAGAAGGAAACACACACACACACACACACACACACACACACACACACATATTACCTCAAGGCTTATTCCTCATTCTTGGCATTATTGTCCATGTTCTCTGAGCCTACTAATATTCTATCATTGTTATAGAGAAGCAAAATAACACAGTAGTTAAATTGTGGAATCTATGATCAGATCATATGTTGTTGAATTCATATCCTGAAGTGTATTGGCCATGAGACAATGTATTACCAACTTATCCACTTCAGTGTTTTCACACAAAATGAAACAAATATAACTACCCTCTGTTTTTTATTCATTTATTCTTATTTCTGGCCATGTGCTTATGCTTTGTTGTTTGTACATGTGCCTTATGCATTCCTGGTGCCTGTGAAGATAAGCTGAGGGTATTGGATGTCCCAGAACTTGAGTTACAGGCCGTTATGTGTTCGAGTATCAAGAAAGAACATGAAGGAAAGCAAGCCAGACAGTCTGTTCTTTGTTCCTTTGTTCCATGTATAATCTACTTTGACACAAGAACGGAGAAAGGAAATGAGTAATATTTCCCTCTCTTTTTGTCTAAATGGTTTATTTGTTGCTAGTTGTCCAAGTATTAATGCACTTTTTGTACAGTGTTAGGTGCAGTTTTCAAGTCACCCTGGTCCCACAGCTGGGTCAGCCCAAATAACACACAGAAACACTGTATTAGATATAAAGTTCTTGGCCTGTTACTAGCGTTTCTTATTGGTTAGCTCTGCCTTAAACATTAATCCATTTCTATCAATCTAAGTATTTCAATGTGGCTTATCTTACTGGAGAAAGTATCCGGACTTTCTTCTCACATCCCTACATCTTGAATCTTTTCACTACATCTTCCAGAATCCTCCTTGTCCCCTTGTCCCATCCTTGTCCTGCCTATCTTGGCTTCCTATTTGCCAACAGTGTTTTATTCATTAACCAATAAGAGAACCATATTTAGAGAATGAAATCTCCCATCATCTCCTTTTTTTCTGTCTAAACGAAAAGAAGGGTTTTAACTTTAACATAGTAAAATATATAATAAAACAGTTATCAAATAAGAATCACAGTTAACAATATTCAGTCCATTACTATTTAGCCAAGATTTAAAGAAAATATTCCATCATCTATACTATCTTTGTGAGTCTAAAGCCCTATATGTAACTTATCGTTAATCCTAACTAAGTAAAACTATAACCATAACTATATGTCTTCAACTCCATCAAAGACCACAGAAGGATAGTACATAAATTGTAAAAATGACAGAGACAACTCACTGCCTGGTCATTCAAAGTTCTTCTGTAATGTTCCATCTTCAGCTTATAGGCCATAGTGTGTCAGGCAGACTTCTTAGCAAAGCAGGAAATTTCAAACTGTCCCACCTGTGTTGGCAGTTTGTCAGTCACTTTTCTCTGTGTCCTGCAGAATATCTGGCAGACTATTCCACGAAGCAGGAACCTTCCAGCAATGTCCATCTTATTTCAGCAGTCACTTTTCTGTGGATCCTGCATGTCCAATTTATACAGCACAAAGTCAAACAGTCCAGACAAGATCAGTATCTTGCCCAAATGGGTAGTCTTGCCATATTGGAAGTAAACCCCATAACTTGTTTCTTTGATGTCCATTTTCCTTTCTGATGCAGTTGGTGTTGCCAGGAACAGTTGTGTCTCACTGTCAAGAAAAACTCTAAACCATTTTAAATTCCATATTCTGTAGGTCTTTGAAAGGTTTGAAGGATGCCTATTCATTTGAAATCTATCTCTCTATATCTAGAAAACCTTACTAACTTAACTATAAGTTTTGACTATTATAGGTGACTATAATTTGTACTAAATTATACATTACCTTTTAATGAGCTATATAAACACAATACCTAAACAAGAGGAGAAATGTACATATTACAAAATTGACCTTAAATTTGTATCAATAAATGAAAATCCATTCCAAAACAAAGTATTCACTTCTATACCATAACCCCCTTTTGCCTTTAAAAATAGATTGTTTGTGATCATTAACCATTTATAACCAACCCCATATAAATGAAAACAAACAATTATAAACAATATTTAGGAATTTTGGCATGGTTCTGTCCAAACTATTTCCTGCTGATAGGGGGCTCTATCTTGGGGATCCTAAAAAGACGCAGAAATCCTGTCTGTAGTGGTCTCCAAGGTTGCCTTGTCCCAACTGTTTTGAATGTTGGATCCCCTGGGACACTGCTTCAAGTTGTCTTGCTTGATCAAACCATGATAGTCTGGAAGGAATCCACCACTGTTCATTTTCTGTGGAAAGAAATTCTTTTCCCCAGTAACCTGTCCTTAGACTTAAATTT
The DNA here is from genome assembly GCF_943737965.1 of Phodopus roborovskii. NCBI lineage: Eukaryota > Metazoa > Chordata > Mammalia > Rodentia > Cricetidae > Phodopus > Phodopus roborovskii. The sequence continues at coordinate 447,123 of NW_026125868.1, forward strand.
TGGAGTCAAAGCATTTTTCAAGTATGTAAATTTAATTAATCCAGCAGCATTTTTTTAGCAGTTTTTGCTATTTCCTCAGCAGTCAAACAATACAAAGATTAAAAAATAGCATACAGTATCCAGACTTTCTGTGTGTGTTTCATCTTCACGTGGCTTGTTTTACTACTCTATTTCTTCTACTTCTATTTTTTTTTTCATTTTTTAGACAGGTTTTACCTGTCCTGGAATTCAATCTGTACACCAGGGTCACTTAGAAATCACAGAGATATGGTTGCCTCTGTCTCCTAAGTGCTGGAATTTAAGGCGTGTGCCACCACATGCAGCTACTCCCTTTCTTTCTATTTTTTTAAACCACTTTATTCTGTTACTTTTTCTCTCCCAAGCCTACATATATTTTAAAACACACTGTAAACCTTTAGAGGTTCTTCTTTATATGAATCGGTCTTTACTATAAATCTTTGTCTTTTACTGGCCACGAGTCTTTTATCTGCTAAACAACATTGTTAAAATTAAAGCCATAGCTGTATTAGGCACAGTTTATCCAACATGGCAGGGGTACATTTAGCACCAGCACTGAGAGTTGTGCTCACCACCTTGGTCTTTGCTGCATCTAGCAGAATGCTACCGGCTTGGAGATGGTGGTCAATGCCAGCTCTCATATATACCATTAAGTTCTTAGGAGGGTTTGTGCTTATGCTGAGTAAGGAAATCTCCCTTAAAGGAGCCAAGTAAACCTCTATTTGTCCCTAGCAAAACAGAACCCAAATGAGAAAAATGCTGCTACCAAAAGGCTTTGCTTGTTTCTGTTCTTTTGTTTCTAAAATTCCTTTTTTAAGCTTTCGTTAAATTTTAAGTGAAAGTTCTCAGGCCCCACTCTATAGGCGCATGACTCATTATCTCAAGTTTGTGGGTTCAAGTCCATGTTGGGTGCCATTTTGTTACTGCAGTTTTCCTGCCAGCCTGATCCCACTGCTGCTTCAGACCCAAATAACACACAGAGACACTGTATTAGATATAAAGCTGTTGGCCTGTTACTACTGTTTTGTATTGGCTAGCTTTGTCTTAAATATTAATCCATTTCTATCAATCTAAGTATTTCCATGTGGTCTTATCTTACCAGAGAAGGGTCTGTACCTTCTTACATCTTCCCTTTTCTCACTACATCTCCCCAAAACCTCCTTGTCCTAGTCTGGCATATCTTGCCTTCCTATTTGCCAACAGTTCTTTATTCATTAACCAATAAGAGAAGCATATTTACAGAATGGCCTCTCCCATCAGTACAGTATTGGGTATCAAGCATAAAACTTCACAATTATTTATTTAATAACCTATATTTCTTCTATGTATGGAGCCCAATTGTGAGATCTGTTCCAATTACTATTTTTCTATTATATCCTTTACTAGAACCAAATTTCTTTAATTGCTATAAAGTTACATTACATTGTAATATATAGTAATCTATGTATTACTTTATCACTTTTCTTTATCAATATGGTTGTGAGTCTTTCACATGTTTATTCCTCCAAAAGAAATTTAGTGTGATTATTCTCTAAACTCATCCACTTATTCATATTGAGAAAAACACTATTTTAAGGGTTTTATTTTAAAATAATGTATGTCTTTCAAAATTTTCAAGTTGTTCCTTTGGTTAATTTTTATAATTTCAGTAATATAGATTTTCCTCTATATACCATGAGTTAAAAGTTATATTAAAAGTTCATTTCACGAAATCTTTAATTATTCTTACCTGATCTAGAAAGCTCTATAGTAAATGACACCATTACAACCTTTGTGTGATCAAAATAAATGCCTGGTATCTAATGAGAAAGTTTTTGTATAAGTACACATACATGCTGGCTAGCTTTCTGTTTGTTTGTTTGTTTTGTTTTGTTTTGTTTTTCAACTTGACAGAAAAAGGTCACCTGGGAAGAGGGAACAACTGTTTAAAAAATCCTCTGTCAGGTTATCCTGTGGGAATTTTTGCTGGATATTTTCTTAATTAATCATTGATGTTACTGTCCTGCCTATCCATGGACAGGTGGTGTTTGGTGGCATAAGAAAACAGGATGAGGAAGCCATGGAGAACAAGTCTGTAAGTAGCATCTCTTCATGGTTGTTGCTTCAATTCCCACATGTAGGTTCCTGTCTTGGCTTCCCTCAGTAATGGGCTATGGTAAAGATCCCTTTCCTCTATTTTCTTTTGCAAAAAGAATAAAAGAAATCATTAAATTATGACAAAAACAGAGCCATTTTGTTTGATCTAGAATGGTTGTTTTCACATATCATTATGTGTAATGTAATGTGTAATGTACATTAAAGACTGATACAGATCAACATTTTTATATTAAAAATTAAAATTCTGCCCAATGTTATACAAACCTTGAGCCTATTCATGGTAATTGCTAAGGAAAATATTTCATGAATCCAAGTGACTCTATCTGTACACCCTGTGTAACAAAGGTTGCCAAGGATTTCGGGCTAAGAGCCAATGTATATTTAACTTGAATTTTGAGAAACTCTGGGAAACTAGGCCATTCTCATGTCATACGTATTAACAGTTGTTTCCCACAGAGGCTCATAGTGTAAGATTGTTCCCATGAGTTACACGTAACAATGTTTCCCACATACAAACTCACATAGCTAATCAAATAAACAATTTTGACGACAATAATATGTGAATATCATTGTAAAAGGCACTTTGATGAACCTATGCATTTATAGTAACTTATAGTAAAACTCAGTTTCACTGCAATTACAGGGTTCTTAGCAACTAGAATTTAGAATATGATAGCTTGTATTGTATTTCTTTTAAGAAAAATATGTAAGCATATCCACAGTCACATGACTTTAATGTATACAGTGTGTGTTTTTATGATAATTCTACTTATGTAAACTTTACAAGGATTTATTTCAGATTATTTTAATTAATTATATAAAATAAATTGCTATTTTTTTTTATTATATAGCCATGGGATGTGTCCTGAGGTCTACAACTGTAATCACTTCAGATTTTTCTCCTATCCTTGGGATTACTCTATTGCTGTTAGAGTTTCTATTTCCATGACAAAATACTGTGGCCAAAAGTAAATTAAGGAGAAAATAGTTTATTTCACTTTATAATTGTAGTCTGTAGTTCAGGAATGTCAGGATTGAAACTCCACACAGGAACCCAGAGGCAGTGACTCTGACACTGCCTGTGGTTGTCTGAACAACAATGGCCTCATAAGCTCATATATTCAAATACTTGTCCCCTGGTTTTAGAAATCTGTGGAATCTGTGGAAAGGATTAGAAGGTATGAACATGTGAAATGTGGTGCATCAATGGGTTCAGCCTTTAAGGTTTCAGAAGCCTAAACCATTCCCAGTTATTTCTCTATTTCCTACTCTTGGGTCAAGAAATAAGTTCTCAGTTATTCCATAAACATGGTTGTCTGTGTACTGCCATGTTCTCTGAAATGATAGTCATGGACTAACCCTCAGAAATGGTAAGCCCCAAATAAACTATTTTTTCTATGAGTCACCTTTATCGTGATGTTTAATTTCATCAATAGAATAAAAAACAAAACACAATTTGTTACCACCAGGAGTAGTGTATTGCTGTAACAAGCCAGACCATGTCATTTATTTTGTAGACATGTGGAAGACTTTGGAACTCTGAACTAGGAAAGTAGTCCAAATCTCATTTTAAAAATATGCCTGAGGCTAAATTAGAAAATGTTGGACTAAATTTGTTTACAGATGAGATTTCAAGACAGTTTAATATTGACTCTGCCTCATGGCTATTAGCAATCATTCTCATGTAAGCACACCATAAAAAAGAGCAAGCAGGGCAAAAAGAGATACAAAATGTCGAGTTTGAAGAGAAAATAAGAATCAAGAAATTTAATGATGGAGCCAAGTCTTGTTTTTGCTAGAGAGATAAAGGAAAACCAAATGCAAAATGAACTAAAGGGAGTGATAATTTTAGGGCAAGACCCTACCTAGAGAATCCTGGAACTAATAAACATAAAAGGCTTCAGGACTTTTCTATTCCTAAAAGGCAACAAGAAATCAAAGATTTTGCAAATGTATTCACAGCAGGGGCCAGACTCCATCCCAAGCAGACAGCCAAACTTGTGAATATCCGCTACATGTTTATGGCTTTATAGTCATAAAGGATGCAAGAGTAAAGAGGTTGTGGAATATTTCTCTTCAGTAAAAAGAAGAACTAAAGGCAAGTATGTGACAGGGGAGGCCCTGACTGATCATTGCCAAAAGCTGTGAAAGTGAAATCTGGATTGTGTTGGAGATCCCAGGATGTTGAAGTTGCCTGAATCCTGGGGCATTTGCATGGAAAGTCACATACAGAGAGTGGACTCAGTCCAAGAGAGAAGTATGTTTCAGTAAACAAAGCAGTAAGATGGATCCATTAAAGCCAGTAGTTCTCAGTAGTTCTCACTCTTCTTAATGGTGTTACCCTTTAATATAGTTCGTCATGTTGTGATGACACCAATCATAAAATTATTTTTGCTGCTACTTCAGAACTGTAATTTTGCTACTTTTATCAATTTTAATGTAAGTTTCTGTATTTTCCAATAAACTTAAGTAACCCCTGTGAAAGGAGTTAATAGGGGTCACTACTAAACTCTTTGACATTAGATATGGTGCTATGAGATTTGGTGTTTGTCACTAGGCTTTGGTCTTGGTTTAGTACAATATGTCTTCATTATCCCCTCATTCTTAGTTTCTGAAATAGTAGTTAGTGCATATTTTGTGTTGTTGTATGTTGGAAGCATATGAGTTTTGACTGTACAGGGGTTGCAACTAAGAGATTATTTTGAGTCTCATAAGAGACTTTGGGATTGGACTTTTAAATTGTGTTGAGATGGTTAAAGACTATGAGGACTTATGAAGTTGAACTAAATCCTTTTTCTGTCATGATATGACTACAAGTTTAGGGGACCCAGCAATTGAATTGGATGAGAATGTTTCCTATGGGCTCATATGTTTGAAAATTGCTTCCCATGTGGCAGAACTGTTTGGGAAGGATTAGAAGTTATGGTCTCATGTGTAAGTGGAGTTTTCTTGTCCACAGCAGTTTGCAAATAATTACTCTAGATCTGGCTGGCACTTCGTCTGACTCAGCCCTTCCTCATGCCACCACTCACAGTTTGGTTTTCCTGACCAACTGTGTCCTGTTTAGTGGTTGGCCAGTCAGCTTGTTTATTAAACCAATCATAGTGGCTCATATTCATACACTGTACAGAAGGATTATTTTACAGCATTTCCCCCTTTTTTGTCTAAATAAAAATGAATGTTTTTAATTTTAACACAGTAAAATTATATACAACAAAGAGTTATCAAGTAAGAATTACATTTACAATATCCACTCTATTTGTACTTGGAAAAATTAGAGAAAATACTCTATTATTTATCTTGTTGCACATTAAGTTTTATACTGAATTTGCTTTCTATCATAATTAAGGAAATATTTAACTATTTCATCTTTAATTCCATCAAAGATCCCAGAAAGGTGGTAATTTTACCTAATGACAGGAACATCAGGCTACCTAGACAGTTACCCAAAGTTCTTTTGTAATATTGGGGCATCCAATTGTTGCCTACAGGCTGAGTATATCTGAAAGACTTTCCTGTGAAACAGAGACTTCTAAAGGACTGTCTTACCTATGTCATGGCAAAGTTTGACAGTCACCTTTCTTGTGTCCTGCTGATTCAGTTCGGACAGTATTTTATCAGCAATTGATCAAGGGAAGTTTTCTTTTGCCCACATGGCTAGCTTTTGCCATAAAGAAAACAAACTCCACATGGGGTTTCTTTGATGTCTATCATCTTCCCTAAAGTATGTCAGTGTTGCCAAGAGCAGATGTGTCTCAATGTCAAGCAATGCTAGGTTATTAAACATATTAAATCCCATATTTTATAGGTCTTTGAAGTGTTTGAAGACCATCTATCAATCTAAATATATCTGTATGTGACCTTGAAAACATACCTAACATGACTATGAATTTGACTATTATAGATGACTCTTAATTATACATTACATTTTAAATGAGCTGCATAAACATAATACTTTAAACAAGACCAGAAATATACATAAAATAGAACAAAATTAACTTTAATTTGTATAAATAAACCCAAATCCACACCAATATAAAATATTTAACATCAATAGTTGTTTTTTAGATTAAAGAAGATTCAATAATCTACATTTTAATCTCTATATTCCCCCTTTTCTTTTTAGTATGAGATCCCTAAATCTAATCTCCTTTTTTGAATTGACCAATAACAACCTGTAACCAACTCCCCTTAAATGATAATGAATATCCATAATCCTCGTATTGAAAGTGCAGTCATAGTTCTCTAAACTACTTCCTGGTGATTAAGGGTACTGGTATTCTTTGGGGGACCCTGAAAAAATTTAGGATTATGGCTAAGTTTTGGTTGCAGTAGTTTGTGAGGCTGAACCATCTCAACCAGAAATTTTGAAGCTGTTCTGGATGAAGAATTCCAAGGAAACTGCAACTGACATTTTGAGAGGCTGGATCACCTGGGCCATTTGTTTTCATTGTTGTCTGGACCTCTCATTCTGAAAATAAATAAACTTTTAAAGGTAGCATACTTATCTGCATTAATACAAGTATAGACTGTGTATTATACATGAGTCAGTCAAAGAGGAATTTTTGTTTTATGTTTGAGCAGGTAAAATGTATGTCATTTGTCTTATAGTTCTAGGTTTCTTTATGTTTGTAGCCAGAATTTTCAGGGAATCTTCTTCGATCAAACCTGATCATCTTTAACTTTGAATGAATGCACAGTCCTTTATTTTCTATGTAAATAAAAGCAGAACTTCTTTTCCAAAGTAAGATATATTTGACCTCCATTTTGAAGTCAAGATATTTTCAGAATATATAGGTTGGTTTAATACAGCAGCATTTATAACCAACTTTCTCTTAGCAGCTATTGCTCCTTTCTCAGTAGTCAAAAAATGCAAAGACAACACGACACGATAACATACATTGTCCAGACTCTTTGTGTAGTTTTCATCTTTGCATGGCTTTTATTCTTTTCTATTACTTTGCTCCCTTTTTAAGGACTTTATTTTATTATTTTTAAAATATATTTTAAAATCTATGACAATATATGCCCTTTCTTTCCTCTCTCCTAAGCCTATGTATATTTTTTAGCACACTAATCTGTTTAGAGGTTGTTTTTCTTCTGCATATCTCTATCTTTTTCTGACAATGTGAGACTTTAAACTGCTAAGTGGCATGGCTAGGACAAAAGCTGCTGGCTCTGCACCACTGTTTGATTACCCCAAAAGCCTAGCTTCTTGGAAGAGTTAAACATTTACCGCCCCAAATCTGGGGAGTTTTGGGTCTACACTGGCACAGAGTAGCTTGCCATCCACTGCTTATAAACCCCATTTAAGTGTTTGGTAGCAGGGCTTCTGAAAAAAGCTGTCCAGTTTTGCTGCTGGCACTGATCCAGGAAGCCGTCTTTTAAAGGAGCTATGCCTCCACTATCAGCCAGCGAATAGAGCCCACTTGAGAAAAGGCAATTATCAAGAAGCTACGTTTGACACTTATTGTGTCTTTAGATTTTTTTCAAGCCTTCTCAGGTTTTACATGGATGTAGTTGTCAAACGCTGGGTGCCATATTAATGCTGGGTTTTCCTGTCCTGCAGCAGCTCTCAAATAATCACTCTGAGGCTTGGGCCAATAGCTCAAGCTTATTACTAAGTAGCTCTTACATTTGAAGTTAACCCATATGCCTTACTTATGCTAGGTAGATCAGTGAATGCCCACCTAGCTTACACATTAATAACATAAAATTACTTTTAGAATATTTTGGATGTTTTCTGGTATTGGATTAAGACTTTGGCAGTATTTCTCCTGAGAAATAATTGAAGTAACAGTCCACCACACCCTCTCTTTTACATTAATATTGGATTTCCATGACAAGAAAATTTTAGAAGTCAGATTGGGAAATGACACAGCCAAGTGCATCTATCATATTGTTAACTATGGAAAGGGGAAAGTGTGTACATATTTTAAGGATGTTAATAAACTACCAGAAGCTAGTTGTGATAGTAATATTGTCAACTTGAAAGAATCTAGAATCACTCTGAAGACAAACCTTTAGGCATATTTGTGAGAAATTATCTAAGTTAGGTTAGCTTCTGGGTATATCTAAGAGTGATTATCCAGATTAGATACAGAATATTGGTACTGAAAAGTGAGTCTGTTGCTGTAATGAATCCCACTGTTATCAGTCAGTTCATCACATAAGACAAAATAAAAACAATACTTCTTTTAGAGTTACTCCAGACCACAAAAACCTTAGACAAATGTTCTTTTTGCCAGCAGCAAATAATTAGGTCAATAACAACACCTTCTACACTTTACATATAAAGTGTCTTTAATAATGGACTCCCCAAGAAAACTCCAAGGCCCTAAACTGAGTTCAAAGTTCCAGGAAGCCAGCTTTTCAGAATAAAAGCATCTGACCCCTATCCCAGACACCCAGTGGTTTCAAAGAACCAATGTACCCTGCAGTTTAAAATAGAAAAAAAGCTTATCTAAGGAAAACATCTAACTTTCCCATTCTGTTCCTAAGGAGATTTCCTTCTTTCCCTATCCATAGCCACAAAACTCCCAGCTTGAAGCATATAAACTGTATTTTGAACTCTGGTCATTTTGTTTCTGAGTCCTGGACCTTGACCACAGAATAGACAGAGCTGGAAAAGTACCTCTCTGGCATAAAATAATGTCTATTTTAGTTGTTGAGGCTGCCTTAATTCTTATTTTGTTCCACAAACTTAATTTTCACATATTGTCATTACAGCCCCACTAGGCCCCCCCCCTTTTTTTTTAACCACGCTTCTATCCTATTTGTCATTTTTCATACTTCCTTCATGTTACATGAGTTATTCTTTTCTCTGAGCTTACTATGGTTAAATGGGAGCCCTTATACAATGAGCTTACTATGGTTAAGTGGGGGCCCTTATACAATCTGGAGACCTCACTCCATCTGGTGCTATGGTGGTTTAAATAAGAATGGTACCCATAGTCTCATATATTTGAATGTTTAGTCACCAGGGAGTGACTCTTTGAGAAGGATTAAGAAGTTTGACATTGTTGGAGGAGGCATGTCTCTGAGGGTGGACTCTGAGGTATTAGAAGCCCAAGCCAGTCTCTCTCTCTCTCTCTCTCTCTCTCTCTCTCTCTCGCTCTCTCTCTCTCTGACTGTGGATAAAGATGTAGCTCTTATCTTCTTCTCTAGTACCATGCTATTGTGCCTGCCATCATGCTCCCCAATATAGGCTGAGCCACTGAAAGTGTAAGCAAACCCCTAATTAAATGAATTTTGTTTCACAGCAATAGAACATCAACTAAAATAGGGACCATGTTTTCCAGCAGTCTCATTGCTATGTGAGTGCAGCAAGGGGTTTCTCTTAATTTCTTATGGGCAGGAATGGCAAGGTCACATATTTTCTCATCTAAAGCAAACTTAAACACCTGAGAGGTCATCTTTGTCATTTCTGGAGCTATGTTCTCAACATGCTTACTGCCCTTCTCAGGTAAGGGCTCCATTGATTCTCAGTTATTAATTGGGACTTCAACTACATTTCAGATCATGGGGTCTTTTGTTCTCAACAGTTTTCTCTAGGGCACCGTAGGAACAATCAAGAACATTGTTCTCATAAATCTTCAGTTCCTGGAGAATTCTCTGGAGTAGGAAACTAGTATCAACTTCTTTTTAGACTAATAAGCATGACCGTTTTCCCTTTATATTCCAGTGGTTCTCAGGCTGTGAGTTGCAACCCCTATGGGTGTCAAACTACCCTTTCACAGGGATTATATAACAGACATTCTGCGTATCAGTAACAAAATTATAGTTATAAAGTAGCAATAATATAAATAATAGTAGAAATGATTTTGTGGTTGGGAAGTCACCACAACATGAGGGTCACAGTGTTAGGAAGATTGAGAACCACTGACGGATTTCCAAAGATATACCTTGTCTTTCTTTCTGAAAGTATTTCAAATAACTGGGTCCCAAATGAGATTTTAAAATTTCACACTTCATGTGATCTTCAATTCATATCTGGCCTCAAAATCACATTGACTACCAAAACTGTTGGCCTGAATTTGGCATACTCGATTCTCCTATCTTTCAGGACTTCAACAGTTTGCTGGAACAAACTGGCAATAATCATAGTCAAAGATTTCCTAACTTTACACCTTTTATCTCTGCTTCTGTCCTTCCCTTTGTTTGCCAAACTCTGGTTATCAAGTCCTGCATGCTTACACTTATTAACTGAATTCCCTTGACCCTCTCTTAGATTCTGATCTGTCACATGAGCCCCCTCCACCATATCAAACCTCACCCGAGGTTCTCCCTTTCAGTGTTGACTGAGTCTTTCTCTGTGTCACCTGATTCTCCTTTAAGCAGTTGTGTACTTAATCTCCTTGCCCACCTAAATATTGTCTTCTACCCCAAAATATTTCACCAACTCCCATCCTTTATCCCCATTTTCCCTACCACAGTTCTTGAGTCACTTCCATCTATCCACCACTGCCCTCTTTCCCTACCTCTACCCTCACTTACCTGATCCCTCAAATGCAGCCTCAAACTTCCCCACCCAACATTATCCCTCATCCCCAATTCTCAACCCCAGTCACTGCCTCTCTGTACACAGGTCCTCTTCTCCTTGCTCCTGTCTATCCACCACCACCATCTTTCTGCCCCTCTCCTTCTCTTCTCCTCATGAGACCACACAGCCCACCTTCACATTTATCCACTTCTCTTACATTTCCTTTCCATGTAGTTACAGGGATTGATAGTTTCCTCTGGGTCCATGTTACCTTTTTGATGGCTGATACAACTCAAGTAGAGGAAAAATTGGGTGGTTTCTTTCTGAAAACTCCTCCAAATTTAGATCAAAGTTTCTTAGACTGTGATGGTTAGAAATAAATATGTACCCATAGGATGTGGTACTATTAGGAGGTGTGGCCTTATTGGAAAAATTGTGTCAGTGTGGGCAGTGGGTTTTGAAGTCTTCTATGCTCAGGCTATAACTAGTTATTTCTGTTGGCTGCAGATCATTGGGTAGAACTCTCAGCTTCTCCTCCAGCACCATGTCTGCTTGCACACTACAATGCTTCCCATCATGATGATAATGAACTAGACTTCTGAAACTGTAAGCTAGCTCCAATTAAATGTTTTCCTTTATAAGAGTTGCCATGGTCATAGTGTTTCTTTTTTCACAGCAATATTAAACCTAACAAAAAAAGGACTAATATAAGATATGTCACTTAACCTGATCAGGTATTTACTGTATTCTGACATCTACCTTCAAAATGGATGAAAAACGCCATATTTGGCAGTTATTCAACATGATAATAACTTTTATCAACAAAATAATAATCCCATTGAAGTAGATGCTATCTCCCAGAACCCCAACTGGAAATACCAAATAAATAATCCAACCAAATGACATAAAGAGAGATCATATGGTCTCCCACCTCCTAATTGGAATGTTTAAAAAATAAAGCCCATAGAAAGATTAATTATGACAAGATTAGGGGACTATTCAGGAGCCTACTTGAAACTGTTCTCTTCCCATAACTTCCCTTACTAAATATATTGCTCTGGACCCTACATCTTCCAAGGGCCAGGTCATCCTTCATATTCATAGTATCCCCCAGTCAGCCCCTGATGTAAAAGCTTCAAAATCTCAAACTAGTCCCCTAAACTACCCAAAAGACTTTCTCAACCTGGCCTTCAAGGTTTTTAATAACAAGAAGGAAGAATCCAAAATGGAGAAGTTGAGAAACATCTTCAACTTAAATACTAGTTACTATTACCTGCTATCAATCCCTAACAAAACACAAGTCAACCTATAAGATCAGGTCACCAGCATCCTCAAATGGTTCTTCAGGACTGTTTTTGTTGTTGTGCAGTGGCTTATTAGGCAAGAGCATGCAGCAATCCCAGGCCCATTTCCAAGTCTTTTCCCAACTGCAAAAGGAACACTGGAAAAATGCACTGTCCCTGAGAGAGATGCTACTTCTGGAAGCTTGGGCTCATCAGCCACCTACCACTCTTGACATGTCCCATGAACCCGGGATAACCAAGACAGTATCTGTCCAATCTATCTTTTTTTATTGATGCTGGAACTTGTGTCTACTAGACCCCTGACTTTTTAGGAAGCCTCCTCACATCCTCTACATCCATCAGAGTCATAGAGAGAACTACACAAAAATCAAAACTTACTCTGCCACTCTACTTCACATTGTAAAACTAACAGGCATTCACTCTTTCATTGTCCTCCCCTCTTGTCAAACTCCATTTTCATTCAAAACAACACAAAAATCAAACAAACCAGGAACTAATGATTCTTTAATAATACTAATTAAACCCATGACATTTGTATAGTGTTTCATGATGACCTATTCATTTTGACTCATAGTAATAATTATTCAATGTGAGTGAATACAGCTCCAAGAAGATGGACTATAACTCAAAGAATTATAGTAGCTGTCCTCTAACTTTTAGGGAGCTACCTGCTTTGGCGAATTTACTCTTTTCCCTGACAGTTTATTCATTGTTCTGACCACAGGTGCTGAGCCACGTACCATACCCAACTCTCCTGCCTAGCCACTTACATCAACAGATTCATGCTTTTTAATACTGCCTGAATGAAACACAGATTTTTTAAAGAAATATTTTTTTCTTTATCTCCTACTTGTTGGGGCTTCCTCTACCTCTTTCAGACAGCCAACAAGGCACCCCCATATTTTTTTTTAACTTGACTTACTCCCTCTTCAGGTTTCCTCTTTTCCTTCTCCTTCTCCCTCTCCTTCTCCTTCTCTTCTGCTTCCTTCTCAATCATAGCCATCTTCAAGTCCTTCCATATCTGCCCCCTCACCTTTACCACACAAGCCCTTACCCAAAAATGAAAATTAAAAACAAACAACAAAAAAACCAAGTCCAACCTGTGTTATTTGTGCCTCACTGGAGCATGATCAAACTTTTAGTGGCCTGCCTTCAAACAAAACTGAGTCATTTCCGTCCCACACCCCAACCAGAAGCCATCCAAGCTAGCTTCAGCATCCTTATCACACATTTTAAGCACTTTTCTCAATGGTTTCCTGTCTAGGCCATTACTTTTCCCTTGGAGGGTGTAAGGGAGAGGGGTTGTACCAGAATATTTCCATGTCCCACTTTTTAAACTGCATCTTTAATAATCAATGTCACTAAAACAGTAGTTTCCTGGCTATTTACAGTCAGCAGGAGCACAGGTAATGGTCTTCCACATGTTTTCTAGTGACAGCACAGACCATGAACATGGCCCCTGGATGCCATAGGACCACTGACCCAGACAAGGCCCTCAGAGGCAGCCTGAACCACGACACCAATCTGGACCCAGGTGGAAGCACAGGCCACTCACATCAATATGGCTACCAGGGACAGAATAGCCTATGGACATCAATAAGTATTCAAGTGGCAGTCCACACTGTGGATATCAGCATGGATTTCAGTAGTAACATGGGCCATGGACATCAACCATCGACACAGACCCCAGTTAAAGTACACCTTGGACTCATACATGTTAGTCATAGTCAACATGGATTTGGACATCACCGTGACCTCAGGTGTCAGCACAGGCCACTCAGATAAGGATGGGCCCTGGTGTCAGGAGGGCCCTTAAACATTAATATGGGTTCAGGCAGTAGCTCAGACTATGGACATCCACATTACCTTCAGTGGCAAAATGGTCCCTGGACATTGAAACAGACCCAGGCTGCAGCAAGACCTCAGCCCCATACATGGCCCTCGGCAGCAGTATGGATCAAGATAAAACTGCGGGCTCAGATTGCAGTGTAGACCACTCCCATCAGTCTGGTCCTCACAGCAATCTCATTTCCAGATCTTCCTCTTTCCACAATGCATGTAGTACTCCACTTCTTTATCATTTTCAACACCACATACTTGTTGCCTGCAGTGGATGGAGCCTGCCATTGAGTTTTTACTTCACTTGTACCTACACCTCCAAAATAAGATATATACCAGAAGTCAATGATGGCATTATTGATTATGAGCTATAATACAAGAAGGGTCCTGGATTGTTCTGGATGTCTCAAAAAAGGAACGCAGGATCAATCAGTTATTTACAACTCTAGCAAAATTAATTCTCTAATCCCCAAGTGCCTACTTAAAGAACCTCACTAAACTCATCAGCCCTAGTCTATCAGGTACCTTTATGTCTCCAAAGGTTCTGATTCCCTCTCATCAGACTTGATTAATGCAACACAACCATCTCTGTGTTTTGCACAAAGGAATACCTAGACTTTCCTATAGAACATGGTGCCTCAGAAATTGTGTATATTTCCATTCCACTTACGTTCTCTTTGTCTAAATCTACCCCAGGGTTCTTTGTTGGAGCTGGAGTTGGACCTGATTTCTTGGGGCTAGGAAAGACTTTCAAAACCTGTAGTTTCCCCATTTATATGTGATTTTGTCTTTACTTGGAAGATTCTAAACACCTCCATTTCTTACTGGTTATTCCTTGAAACTAATACTTTATGTCTACTTCAGGAGAAACCTAACCAACTTACAGCCCTTCACCAAATATCCCTAGGGCATACCTTTACCTCGTTGCATAACAGAAAAGATTAATTACAACTGGTAACCTGTTTCAGCCTTATTCCATGTCTCTCCTACAGAGCAGGGATGTTCTGGGTCTATGAGTTCAGTGCCTACATTTGTCTGCCTAATAATTAGACAGGGGCATGTAACCTGGCCCTGCTCTTGCCTAACATTTCTATCACTTCTCTAGATAACCAACTCATCATGCTGATCTCTACTCTTGTAAAAGCAAAGAGAGCTATCTACCCATCTCATCTCCTTACTAGCAACACTAGACATCCTCTCTGGGTTTGGGATGGTGTTGGTAGGGCTATATATATCGTTATATCAGTCAACTTCTTTGTTTTGTCATCTCGGAAAGCCTTAAAGAAATTTCCAAATAGTTTAACATCCTTAAAGATCAACTTTACGCTGGCTGCTGTGGTGTTTGGGCCAAAACTGTAGAGGGCTAGGTCTTGTGATTGACACTGGTGAAGGAATTTTTGCTCTGCTATTGGAACAATGCTGCCTTTATACCAACAAATCAAAACCGGTTGAGGAGAGGGTTAAGACACCAGGCATTAAAATCCTAAGAAGTCTCATATTCCAGACAGACCCTTTCATCCCAGTTCCTCTCCCTACTTAGCACTCATTCCCATTGTCAACTTCATTTTTAAGTTTTTATCTGCCTTTTAAACTTATTACAGAAATTCCTCTTGGATTGCCTCACTGCAATCCACTGCCATCACTCAGTTCACCACACAAGACAAAGTAAAAACAATACTTCTTTTAGTGTCACTCTAGACACTAGAACTATGCCAATTCCACCAGCAGCAAGTAGACTCACAGTAAAAATACTTGGATATATATAGTCTTTAATAAAGGACCCCCCCAAAAAAAACAAACAAAAAAAAAAAAAAAAAAAAAAAAAACAAAAAAACAAGGCCCTAAACTGAGATCAAAGTTCCAGGAAGCCAGCTATTTGTGGGTTGCATAACAAAAGAAGCTGACCCTTCCAGAGATTGAAGAAGAAAAGCAGCTGGCCACTACCCCAGACACCCAGTGTCTGCAAAAAGAGACAACACAGACTGAAGGGATTTTCTTTTTCTTTTCCTTTTTTTTTTAAGCTTAACTAAGAAAAACAACTAATTTCCACACCCTGGCCCTAAGGAAATCTTCTTTCCCCTTCCCTATCCTTATCTATAAAAACACCAGCTTCAAGTATATAATCTGTCCTGAACTCAGGTTGTTATGTGCTGATCACAGTGTGGCCAGATCTGTAGATGTCACTTCTCTGGCATTAAATAAAGCCTGCTATAGTGGCTTCTGTGATCTAAATTCTCATCATTTGTTTCTTTCTACAAGTTCTATTCATACATATTCTTACACTTAGACCTTTGGAATTGGTTTGCAGGAGAAATATGGAAGAGTTTGGAACACTCAACTAGAAAGTTCCTTGCATGTTGTAAGCTTATTGTAACAAGATGTTGACCTGGGAACTTGAAAAACCAAAACTGTTGAAAGAAATGCAAATGGTGTAGAGCCAGCTCAAGAGCTATCAGAAGGAAATAGGGAGTCTATAAGAAACCTTTTAGGGGCCTTTTAAGTAATACTATGGCAGAGAATCTGACTATATTCTGTCTATTAAAAATATTTTATGAATAATTTTGTGTATGAGTGTTTATCTGCATGTATGTCCACACATGTGTAGGACTTGGAGAGGCCAGAATAGAGCCAAATTCCCTTAGAACTGGAGTTACAGACAGTTGCGAGCTGCCATGTGGGTACTAGGAAACTAACCCAGGTTCTCTGGGAGATCAGCCAATTTTGAACTATCTTTCCAGCTCCAATAAACTTTTTTGTTTACACTTATTTATATATTCAAATGAAAGACAACTTGGGGGAGTCAGCTCTCTCCAACATGGATAGAACTCAGGTCATCAGGTCAGCAGTAGTTATGCTCACCATCTCTTCTCCCTCCATGCTCCTAATTTGCTTGGGAGATCTTGTCCCTTTCCCTTTCTCTGGGGGACCATACATGTCTTTCTTTTTTTTTATTTTTATGATTTTACATATAGATCCCAGTTATCCCTCCCTCCTTCCCTCTCTCCAACCCTTCCATACCCTCGACCACCCACCCATCCCATCTTCCTCCACTCCACAGGTAGGGTGACGACTTCCAGGAGGGATCATAAAAATCTGTTAAGTCATTTGGAGTAGGGTCTACCCCCCCCTCCTTGCCTCTAGGTTAAGGGAGTATCCCTCCATGGGGAATGTGCTCCCAAAGTCCTTTTATGCACCAGGGATACATCCTGGTTCCACTCTCCAAGATCCCTTAGACTGCCCAGGTCTTCTAACTGTGACCCATGTTCAGGGGGTCTGAGTCAGTCCCATGCTGGATTCCCAGCTATCAGTCTGTCTGCCCATTAGCTCCTAACCCTCACCCTAACCCTAACCCTAACCCTAACCCTAACCCTAACCCTAACCCTAACCCTAACCCTAAACCCTAACCCTAACCCTAACCCTAAACCTAACCCTAACCCTAACCCTAAGACATTTTCATTTTTCTCAGAATAAGAGATCACAAACACGTACTCCAGAAAAGGAGGCATTTATATAATGGTGTAAACAAATTAAAACACATTTTGTCCTAAGTTATTTTTTTTTTTAATTTCCTATTGTAGTGAAGAGACTCTGTGACTATGGCAATTTTTATAAAAGAAAGCATTTAGCTGGGGGCTTGCTTACAGCTTAAGGGGCCTAGTCTATTAGAAGCATAACAGGAAATATGGCAAAAGGGAGCATGGTAGCAACGACAATGCTAGTGGCTATCAGGTGTGGTGCCAGAGAAACAGTTGAGAACTACAATCTGATTTACAGGAAGTGAGAGAGAATGAGTTTGGCATGGTCTTTTAAAAGCCCACCCCCCAGTGACATACTTCCTTCAACAAGATCACACCTCCTAGCTTTACAAAATTTTCAAAGAGTTGATAAATATTCTAATACATGAGCCTATGGGTAACATTCTATTTAAACCACCACATTTGGTTATTTAGTTGTTTGTCTGTTTACTTATTAACTGTCTGAAACAATCTTACTTTGTAACTCAAACTGTCCTTAAGCTCATTGTATTCCTGCCTTTGTTTCTTGAGTGCCAGAATGATGTGTGTATATTATTGGTAGGGGAGAGGAGTGACAGAAACATTTTTATTTTACATTAGAGGACATTTCTACTTCATAGTGTAAAAGCAATCTGTATATACATACTGATAACAGTTTAATTGTTCCTAGTAGATCTTTGACCTAGATTGTGCTTGAGAAGAAGGAGAGTGACCTTGGGAGTCCATAAATCTCCAAAACACAGAAAGAGATGGCAATAAGGGAAAGGTTCAAGAGATACTAAGAGAAAAACCAAGACTGTGAATATCAAAGACAAGACTAACTATGTGATCAGAGAACTAGAATGGATTTTGGAATGGTTCTCTACCTTTGCTCTGATGCCCTATAATGTATGGTAACTAGTAATGGCCTGAAAACTTAAGTTTTGGGGTAGTTACTCATCTGGCCTTCCAAACTGTTTGCTCCATGAATAAAGTACATCGTAAATATTAAGTTGCTGCCTCTGATCCTTGGTGTTTGTCATGATAGCCATCAGAAACTGTAATATTTTGGTTATACCACCACACATGAGATGATTCTGTAACATGAAATGAAAGGGTAGAGGGAAAGGATACAAAACCTGAAGACTGATGTAGTGGAAAGGAATGAGGAACAAATACATACAAGGTATTTTAGTTAAGGCTTCTGTTGTTGTGATACACCACAACTAATAGCAACTTGGGGAAGAAAGATAATTTTTTTACTTACATTTCCGTATAGTCCATCAGCAAAGAAATTCAAGGCAGGATCTCAAGCCAGGAACCTAGAAGCAGGAACTGAAGCAGAAGCTCTGGAACAGTGCTGCTTACTGGCTTGCTTAACCCTTTTTCTTACATTGTCCAGGATTACCAACCCATAGGTTATCAGATCCCTGTTGAATCCCTACACCAACCATTAATGAAAAAACATTCCACAAACCAATCTGGTGGGGGCAGCTTTTCAGTTGAGGTGTCCTCTTTCTAAATGAATGTATCTTGTGTCAAGTTGACATAAAAACTATCTAGCACACATGCTATATATTGAATATGGTAAATCCTCACTAAACCTCATTTTTAGATTTAATTCTTGAATTTAGCAGTGTTAAGTGTCAGTGCTAAGAAGTGAAACCCCCAGTACCAGAAATTGGCCAATAATTGAGTAGTTGGCAATAGAAGCCATGAGAAACCTCAAACATCTCAGACTATTGCCAAAGATGTTGGTTGGTCTCTGCAAACTAATGGCAAAACCCTTTGGCTGAAAACAACACTTACATATGTCAATTAACACAGAGAAGTTGCATTGGTGCCTAACTAGGGGCCTAACCTCTACAGACTAGTATTCATGGTACTGGAAGGTACTCTGCATGTTATCAGAGGAGAAAGGTAACAACTAACTCAACCTCAAACACTCTAACCTGCAAAGGTGACCTGATTGCCATATATCCTGATGCAGTATTAGCACAAAAGTTGTAGGAATAACCAACCACTGTCTAATTTTACTTAAAGACCAATCCATAAGATGTAACCCATGCTGATACTGCTAGGGTGACCAAGAACCTGAGACTAGACAGACTATGGACCTAAAAGAAAACCAAATACTATATTGTTCTGCTAAAGGAACATAACAATCAAATGGACTCCTAATGACATTATACTATAGCCACATGCTATAACTATCATCAGAGAAGCTTCTTCTTACAGTAAACGGGAACTAAAATAGATGTGACTGGAACACATGAAGAACACGAGAGACCTTGGAACACTCAGTCCTAAGTGGGCTGTCTTCATCAATCTCCACTTCTCAGGGCTCAGGGAACTATGTCAATGAGGAGGCAGAAAGATTCAAATGAGGTCAGAGGGGATGTGTGATACCAAGTAAAAAGTGTAGTGCAGACACAAAGGAAATGCTGCACACATGAACTCACAAAGACAGTGGTACATGAATAGGGCTTGCCAAGTTCAATCCACATGGAGGTCCCAGCACTGAAAGAAGAAATTGGACAATGGCCCCTATCCCTAAGTAAGTAACTATTTCCAATCAACATCTGCTTTTAAAGGAAAATTAGTTTTCTCTAATAGAGTCTGACTGGATATATTAACCACATGTTAGGGTAGGCACCATGCCCAGAAATACTTGGTCAGCATAAAACAAACTTAATGGTATTTTTGTAAATTTTTGTTTCATATTTCTCTGGGCATTTTGGTCTTATTGGTCTTTTGCTTGAATGTTTTGGTTTTCATTTTTGTGGTTTTCTGGGTTGTGTATATTCCTCCTTTAAAAAAAAAAAGAGAGAGAGAGAGAGAGAGAGAGAGAGAGAGATAATTAAGTGGATGGGATGACAGAGAGCATCTCCAAAGAGTTTGAGAGAGGAGGAATGTGAGAGGATGGAAGAAAGGGAGGGAGGGATGGAGAGGGAACTGGGATCAATATGTAAAATAAGAAAAACAAATAAATAAAAAACAAAGAGAAGAATTTCAAAGAATACTTTGTGTGAAAAGATGTATTTTTAAATTAAAAATATAAGTACATATAGACTTGAATAAGGGTAGTTCATCTTCAAAGTTATATGTGCCATATTTCTTTTCTTTTTTTAATTTATTTTTTCCTTTTTTATTTAAATTTTAAACAAGTTTGTTTTACATGTCAATCTCAGTTCCCTCACCTGCCCATCCTCCCTTATCACCCCCACCAAACCCCAGCCTACCCCCTTTCTGCTCCCCAAGGAGGGTGAGACCTTTCAGGGGGAGTCTTCAACATCTGTCATATCATTTGGGGCAGGGCCTAGATCCTCCCCCATTTGTCTAGGCTGAAAGAGTATCCCTCTATGAGGGATGGGCTCCCGAAGTCCATTCATATACTAGGGATAAATACAGATCCATTACTAGAAGCCCCATAGAATGCCCAGTCCTCCTAACTAACACTCATGTTCAGGGGGCCTGGATCAGTCTTATGCTAGTATCTCAGCTATCAGTCTGGGGTTCACGAACTCCCCGTTGTTCAGGTCAGCTGTCTCTGTGGGGGGTTCTGTAGCCTGGTTTGACCCCTTTTCCTATCACTCCTCCCTCTCTGAAACTGGACCCCAGGAGTTCAGCTCAGTGTTCAGCTGTGGGTGTCTGCTTCTGCTTCCATTGGCTACTAGATGAAGGCTCTAGGATGGCGTATAAGGTAGTCATCAATCTCATTATTAGGGAAGGGCATTAAAGGTAGCCTTTCCACTACTGCTTAGATTGTTAGTTGGTGTCATCCTTGTAGATCTCTATGTGTGCCTTTTTCAGGCAAATGTTTTCATTATATAGTCACCATTAGCAGGCATAAGAACATGAAATGAAAAACAAAAACAAACAAAATCACTTCAACTCAAATATCTCATCTAGTTATCAACTTTCAGAACTTCCAAGATAAAATCAGCTCTTACAGAATCTAGTCTACTGTCTTTTACAATGAAGAACAAGGTTCATAAAAATTATAAAAACTGGTCTGTGGCTGAAAAATGGCTCAACAGTCAACAATTCCCATGGCCTACATGGCAGCTCAAAACCATCTCTAACTCCAGTTCCAGAAGCTCTCATATTCTCTCCTTTCCTTAACAGGTACTGTATATTCATGAAGCACATTCATACATCCATACACATAAAATAAAATTTGAAAACCTAACTGATCTAAATCAAACAGCTTATCACACATGTTATTAATATTACTAGGTTTTTATGTTCAGAGCCTATACCATGATATTTCTTACAACTTATGCCTAGCCACCCGTCCTCAATATGTCTAATTAAACAGGCAAGCAATAGTGAAAAGTAGAAAAAGAAAGTTTATTTAATGTGGCCACATTGTGGAAACAAACAAAGAAAGAGCTCCTGTAATTTCCCAGTCCATCTTCAGTGTACTAGCATGCACTTCAGGTTTAAATACAGGACAGGAGGAGTGCATATCTATAGTCTGTCCTGTAAGGTAAAACAGTGTAAAAATCTCTTTTGAGGGAATTGCTGGCACAGGCCTTCACCACTTTTTCCCAACATGAGGTTCTAGAGAAATTCCAGTATTTGGTTTCCATTACTATTACTATTAATTTTGTATTCTTCCTTCTATTCTCCCTTTCAACTAACTTTTCAGAATCTTTAATCAGTCTCTCCAAGTCTTACTTCATACCAAATCATTTCTTGGCCAATCTATTGTCTCAGTAATTTAATAGTCAAAACAATGAGTACAAGTGTCTTTGCTCTTGCCAAGTTGGTTGTACTGGGACTAGAAGTGAGGCATTGTATTTTTAGTACTTTTTTATTACTATCCTCTATTCTTTCATCTATATTTTTTAAAATATATAAGAGGATAGGATGCTTACATTTGTACAAAGCTTGATGTGGTTTTTGGTAATGATGATGCGCATTACACAGAAAGGAACCAAAAAAAAGGACAAATTTATAAAATAATATTTTTATTATTTCTTTTTTTAAAAAAAGACATATTAGTTCTTTGAAAAATATGTATAAGGTGTTTTGACCATATTCATCACTCACTTCCCCCACTCTTAACTGATTGATTGCTTTCCCTTCCCATCCAACTTTGTGTCCTGTTTTTTATTTTCAATTTGTTCATGTTATCTAATATATCAAAATTATTAGGTCAGGTTTCCAGCTTGGGAATGGATTTAGACTTGAAATATACAGAGCTCAAAGTTTATCATTGTTTCCATTTCAGGATCCTTTTGTTTAATCTCAATAATATCAAGAATTAACTTTTTAGGGAATTATCCTAGATCTTTTTTTCTAAGTTGGATGAGTTTTAAGAGTTCAGAAGAACTTCGCACTTTTTGTATTGGACTGCTTGGTTAGTCAGAAATGGATTTTGGGTAAAAATTAATTCACCCACTAAACCAGTATAAAAATAATTTATTAGTTACAAATAGTTAGAAGGTTGGACAATAACTAGAGTATTGACTACAATGTAGGGTAAGTGTAAGGGCTTTGATTTTGAAGACATACCTTTATAGTTAGACTTATTATGTAAAGGACTGGCCTCAGTATAGAATTCTGGAATGTTAATATGTACCATATCCAAATAATTTCTAGATGTACAATATACTACTTACTTTTCTTGTTGTGATAAAATACTTGACAAAAATAACTTAAAGATGGACATGTTTATTTTGGCTCACAATTTAAGAGCACAGCCCATCAGAGTCATGGTGACAAGAACTTGAAGTAGAGAACCACACTGTGATAAACATGCATGACAGTCAGTTCAATTAATTAATATAATTACTCTTCTATGATTTGTGATGTCAAACTTTTAAATGAAAATTTCAGGGCAAGCATAAAAAACACAAAGTACATAAGGGCATGTTACAGCTCTCTCATTTTCTATCTATATCCCCTCTCTTTTAAATATAAAAGCATCTAGACCAGTGGTTCTCAACTGTCCTAATGCTGTGACCCTTTAATATAATTCCTCATGTTTTGGTGACTCCCAAAATTATTTTTGCTGCTATTTCATAAGTGAAAATTTTCAACTGTTATTAATCATAACATAAATATCTAATATGGGACTCCTAAAGGGGTCACTACTTACAGGTTGAGAAGCAATGCTCTAGACCTACCACTAACATGTATCTGAAGCAGTTAATCCATATTTGCTTCAGAAACACAAAGCCATATCTTTGACCATCAGTAAAACTGAAAACAGATTAAAACCGTAACATTTAAGCATGGCCATGTGTATTTTCAACTTTATCTAATGAGTGATTCTAAAGTGGGGTTGTATAGGATTTATGCCCTAAAGAATACTATCTCTGGATATGATTTCTTATTAGTGCACTATTACTTTGTAAATACTGTATCGTATTTAGTTATTTTGTATATTTTAATTAAGTAGGTGTAACTTCTAATTTATAAACCTCCTAACTGTGTGGTTTTTACAGAAGTTTCAATTTGAGACTTTCCTAAAGCTATACAAAATGAAAATTTACTACTTTTATTACTAGTAGTATGGAGGTTTGATGAAAAGCTTTAAGAGCTGGAAGAGACATACTAATATGAAGTGTAAGGTGTCTAACACATCCTTTTCTTTTTATAATTTCATATATGTATATAATGAAAATTTGTCATTCTCCTACTATGCTATTTTATTACCCCCTTTCCTTTTGAACTGCTGAATATTTCTCCTCAACAAATCCTTCTTCTACTTTAATGTTTGTGATAGTGTGTGTGTGTGTGTTTAAATAATGTTTATTATATGAATATGAGTGGGGGATTGACTACTTGAATACTCGGTTCGTTTTCCTATTTCAATTATCTTTTGGGTTCAAATAGGCATACTACTCCCACAGGGAATGACACTAATAAGAGGTGAGGCCTTCTTGGAGTAGATGTGGCCTTGTTGGAGGAAATGTGTCACTATGGAAGCAGGCTTTGAGGTCTCCTATGCTCAAGCTATGTCCAATGTCAAAGTTCACTTTCTGTTGACTGAGGATACCTCTTCAGTATCATGTAATCCTGCACACTGCAGTGTTTCCTACCATGAAGATAATTGAATAAAACTCTGAAACTTTGAGCCAGCCACAATTAAATGTTCTCTTTTATAAGTGTTCCTCTGGTAATGTTGACTATTGACAGCAATAGACTATCATGACACCTTAACTCTGAAGTAGACATTTCTCTAAAAGCAAAATCAATCTGGATCATTCAGAATAAGCTCAATCTGAAATGTTAACCTTAAGCCAAAGCCAACTGCATTAAATGTAGATCATAGACAAAAAAAATTCATTTAGAAGGTGCAAAAACTATGGCTTCTGGTTGAACCCACAGAACAGGAAGCAATGGACCAAAAAGGTTGGGTCAGTGCTGGGACTTTTTTTTCTTTCTTTCTTTCTTTCTTTCTTTCTTTTTTTTTTTTTTTTTTTTTGAAGATTTTTAATATTTGACACGGAATTTCAGCATCTACTAATGACTCTGCTGGTCAACACTCTGAGTAAATCAGTCTTAGTAACTGATTTAATTCCTAAACCATTAATGCCATGATGTCTCATGGAAACCCTGATTCCTAGTAAGAGTCCCAAACCATCAGACAAAAATTAGTAGGATGAGCATTGCCTTCAAATTTCCACTGAAGTCAAAACAAATTAAATGCCATCATCTGCTCAAACCTAAACTATACATCCTGTAATAACATTTTTTTATCTAACATAAAAGATTTTCTAGTAGACTGGCTTCAGCTTCCACAAGAAATATGAATTATCAAACTTGAGATAGATTTCTCTTCAGTATATACTTCCTCATGACAGTCCTGCCAGTATACAGTCAAAACCTCATCTCGTGGATGCTTGTTGGCATTCCTTTTGGCTTTCTCTTCCCAAATGACATTTTCTTCCTATTACTCATTGTCATCCCTGGACTGACTGTCATGCATGCTGATAGCAGTGTTTGAAATTAAATTCCTGCATCCTTGCTATCCACTTTTTCAAAAAGGAAAAAAAAAACTACAGAGTTAACAGCTCCAAAAACTTGTCCTCCAAACACATCCAGATACATAAACAAACACTCATGCACATATGTGTGTGCTTATACACATCCAATCTCTTTCTCTAAATTAAACATATAAAAATGAAATTCTGGAGTGCTGTTTAGACTAACAACATAAAAATGCAGTGTCCAGAGGATCAGGGAGTTTTCTAGGAGACTGTCTCCTAGTAATGTCAGAAACTACACTCACAAAGTCTCACCAAAGTGCATGGGGGAGAGACTACATGGCCAAAGGTTTCTTATAGTCCACTAGTTTTAGGAATTTTAGGGGCAAAATGAATTGTGTTCCATGTCATTCTACATATAAAACAGCACCTAAAACAATTATGAAAATTATTGTTCAGAATTTTAACACAATAACATTGAATCAGAGTGCATCTTTGCTAATAAAAATAAGTGGGAAACCCTTCTTATCTCCTTCTGAATGAGATTAAAGGAAAGCTTCATGATGTAAAGATAAAAGTTTAAGCTTGTATAAAGAGTTAAGATAATACCTTTTCCCATTTTAAGGCGAACAGCAGAGTGTGAGATATCTTTACAGATGGTTATTTTTTTATTCATTTAAGGCCAAAGTTGTTTCATTGTTTGTTTTACTCTTTAGTTTATAATGGGGGAAAACTATATTCACAGTGCTTGCTTGTGTGCTTAAAAGGAAAAAGGAAAAGAAAAAAAAAGAGAAAATGAATAGTATTGACTTAGAGCAATCATTGAACTTCTGAGTTACTCATTCTCCATAGACATCACTGGCCTGTGTCATATTTCCTGGATCAGACATCAAATATAGTGATTAATCTGGCACTTGTCCCATAAGCATCCATAGAGATTGCCTCTTAGTACACTTTATTACATGTCCTCATAACAGCTCAAAGACAGATAAACATAGCAACTGAATTCTAAATATACTTATTTTGGCCTTAAGTAGCTATGAAACCCCTTCATCAAAGTATCATCTAGTGAGAGCTTGGGTGATAGCTGAGTGATTAATAGCACAACATACTGTTCTTGAAGAGAACCTGTGTTTCATTCCCAGCACCTACAACAGGCAGCTTATACCACCTGGAACTTTAGTTCCAGCTGTGTCACCTTCTGACCTCTGTGGGCACTGAACTGACTTGGCACAAATCCAAACTCAGATATGCACATAATTCAAAAGTAAAATCTTTTAAAAAGAAAATGAAACAAACAGATATTATCTGGTGGCAATCAAAAAGAAAGATGTGAAATCAGAGTTGGACAGAGATGAAAAGGATCTAGCAAAAGAGCATAGCACTGAAGAACAGGCTAGCAGCATTCACTCATACTTGAATCTGAGGATGCCAGCATCACAGAAAAGAGTTGAATTAAGAAAAACAAGGTCAAGAAAGGATATATAAATGTAGAAGTGGCTATTCTTTTTTAAATTTATTTTTATTAATTATTTCCCAATAAATTCATAGTTTCCCCTTACTCCCTCTTCTTCTCCCAGTGTCTTCTCCCAACAAGCTCCCTTCCACCAATCCATTCCTCCTTTCTCTTCAGAAAAGGGCAGGCCTCCCTTGTGAATCAACCAGCCAGGGCAATTAAGTTTCAATGAGACTAGGCACCTCCTCTCCTATCAAGGCTGAACAAGGCAACCATGTAGGAGGAAAAGGTCCCAAAGCAGGCAAAAGGGTGAGAGACAGCACCCACTGCCACTGTGACTGTTAGGAGTCACACAAGAAGACCAAGATGCACAACTATGACAATGGGC
Organism: Phodopus roborovskii; assembly: GCF_943737965.1. Lineage (NCBI taxonomy): Eukaryota > Metazoa > Chordata > Mammalia > Rodentia > Cricetidae > Phodopus > Phodopus roborovskii. Next base: position 474,144 of record NW_026125868.1, read on the forward strand.
CTAGGTCAGTCCAATGCAAGCTCTCTGGATTGTGGTTCAGTCTTTGTGAGCCCTCATGAGCCTGTTAGTTGATTCTGTAGGTTTTCTTGTGGTATCTTTGGCACCTCTTCCTCTCACAATCCCCCACATACACATTTACACAGGATTCTCTGAGCTTGTTCTAATGTTTGGCTATAGATCTCTGCATCTGTTCACCATTTTCTGGGCAAAGCCTCTCTGATGGCAATTAGGCAAGGCATCAATCTATGAGTATAGCAGAATATAATTAGGATTCATTTCATTAATTATAGTTTATTTTTGCTAGTAGTGTTTGGTTCTATCCTATGTCTCCGGGCTGTCCAGCCTCTGGATCCTGGCCCTCCTGAGAGTAGCAGGGGTGGGCTCCTTTTCATGGATCAGTGATTGGTTGTCCATTCCCATAATTTCTATATCACCTTTACCCCAGGATATCTTGAAGGCAGGTGAAACTGTAGGTCAGAGGTTATGTGTCTGGGTTGGGGTCCCAATTACTCCACTGTAAGTCTTGCCTAATTGCAGGAGATGGTTATTTTAGTTTCAATGTCCCCCAATGCTAGGAGTCTCAGCTAGGGTCACCCTCATAGATTCTTGGGAGTTTCCATTGCTTTAGGTTTCTAGCTCATTGTGGAGATGCCCCTGATTCAAGTTGTCTTTCCCAGTACTCTCTCCCTCCATCCTACCATCACCTAATTCCTTCTGTTCCCATGTCCACTCCCTCCCTATCCAGAACCTACCCTTTTCCAACCATGATGTCTGTTCTATTTCCCCTTCAGTGAGATTCATGTGTGCCCCCTGAGCCCTCCTTGTTGTTTAGTATCTTTGGATCTGTGGATGGTAGCATAATTATTCCTTAGTTTATGGCTAATGTTTACTTATGGGTGAATACATACTATGTTTGTCTTTCTCAGTCTGCATTCCTCATTCAGGATGATAAATTATCCAGAAGTAAGGCCATACTCAAGGTCATACGCTCTCAGGTCCTTCTAGAAACATACAACTCAGACACTTCTGTTTCTAGAAGAAACCTCTTAGAGAAGTACATTCAAGTGAAGTTTCAGCTCACTGTAACAGCCTTTGGAAATGAAATAATGCAACAAACTTTTCATTTCTATTCCCAGGCTGGTGCGCCAGGGACTACTGGTTGTTAAAGGATAGGCTTTCTAAGCTCATGCTGAGATTTCATCTATTCTTCCAGTCATTTGGGGAAAAATTATGAATTAGAAGTCTTCAGAATATTTTTTCTCACCCCATTCTTACATCTTTACTTTGTAACTTGGCCATCTGTTTTTACCACACTTTTCAAAAACAATAACCTTGTTCTATCTTCCCAGGACTTAAATCTATTTTGATGTAGACAAGCTAATCATGAAAGTGTATCCAGGTTTCAAGTAACTTGATTTTTTTAAAACCTTTTTTCTTGCCAGATTAATGTGAAAATAAAAAAAGAGGAAGTATTTAATATTTAATATAAGCTTGATGCAAAGACTATGATGATAATAAAATAACATAAACACACACACACACTTGATTCAAAATGCACTAAAGTCTTTAATGTAACACTTGAAACATTCAAAAACCTAGAGGAAAACACGTGTTTAAAAACAGCTTATGCATACAAAATGAAATAATCACCCAAGTGAGGAGGCAGTCTACCATACCAGAAAAAGACTTTGCTACCCGTACATTACAGAAGGGATTAGTACATAGAATACACATAAAGAACTACTTAAATTTAAGATAAAAATCAAATAAATAAATCTGGTAGGGAGCCAAATAAATAGTTTTCAAAAGATATACAAGTAAATATTTGAGAAAAAAATTGAGTATCCTCAACTATTGGAAAACCAAGAATTAAAGCTCTTTTGAGATTCCACCTGACCTAAGTCAAAATGTTTACTATCAAATTATTGTTTTTTCTCTACAAACTGATAGCAAGGCCCTCTTCTGAAGACAACACCTACATAATTCGTTGAGTATGGTTAAGTTGAGCTGATTCATAACTAGAGCCTTCATCTTTGGTGACTAGTTTTCATGGCATGCTACCAAAGGAGAAAGGTTAACAGTAACCCACCTATAACTCTTTGATCTTCAAGGGTGAGTTCCTTTGCAATATTGGCAAGTGTAATAGTGCCATAAAGCTTGTGGGAATAATCAAGCCCCAGCTTATTGGATTTAAGACCTACTCCATGAAATGACATTGCCTGGGTGGCCAAAAAAATTTAGACTAGGTATGTCAGAGACCAAGAGGTAAATTGAACATTATTGTTCTGCTAAAGGAACATAAAAACAAAATTACCCCTACTATAGGAGAACTACTATATCTATAAATTAATATTTCTCTTAATTATCATCAGAGTCGCTTTCTCCTACAGTGGAAGGGAACACATACAGAGATCCCCAGCTAGAAAATGTGCAGAGATGCCTTGGAACAGTTAGTCCTAAATGGGATACATCCACTAAACCCCTTCCCTTCTTACCTTGGGGCTTAAGGAACTCTCCAGAAGAGGTAGAAAGCCAACGGGGATGGATGTTACCAAGGGAACAGTATCTTCTAGTTACAACAGGACAGACAGACACATATATGAACTCATAGACTATGTCAGTATACATAGGACTTGCACCACTCCAAACTAGACAGGATCCAAGTGCTGAGGTGGGAAAGTAGACTCAAGTCCCCGTTCTTAACTAAGACACTATCTCCAATTTACCACTGTTCAAAAAGGATAAATTAATTTCTTCGAGAAGTATCATTGGTTGATGACTACCTTACATGACATCCTGGAGCCTTCATCTAGTAGCTGATTGATGGAAACAGAAGCAGACACCCACAGCTAAACACTGAGGCACTCTCCTGGAATCTAGTTACAGAGAGGGAAGAGTGGTGAGCAAAGGGTTCAAGACCAGACTGGAGAAATCCACAGAAACAGCTGACCTTTACAAGGGGTAGCTTATGGACTCCAGTTTGATAGCTGAGAAACCAGCATAGGACTGACCACAATTTGTTGAATACAGATGTTATTTGGAAGGACTGGGAAGTCTATGGGGCCTGTGGTACTAGATTAGTATTTATCCCTACTATACAAATGGACTTTGGCATCACATTTCACGTAGCGGGATACGCCCTCAGCCTAGACACGTGGGGGAGGGCCTGGGCCCTGCTTCAAATGATATGACAGACTTTGAAGATCCCCTTGGAAGGCCTTACCCTTCTTGGGGAGCAGAAAGGGGATGGGACGGGGTTGGTTCGGGGAAACAGGGGAAGATAAGAGGGTTAGAACTGGGTTTGACATGTAAAACAAGCTTGTTTCAAATTTAAATTAAAAAAATGTTTAAAAATTAAATAAAAGAAGTTTCATTGGGTTTATAAACCATACTTAATGGAATGCCCATGTTAAAAAGTAGATGGCCAACAGGAAATGAATTCAAAATTATTTTTGGAGACTTTTGTATTATATTGCTTTGTTTGGGAATATTGTGTGTGTGTGTGTGTGTGTGTGTGTGTGTGTTCATGTGTATGTATTTGTAGTGTTCTTTCTTAGCTTTATTATTGGTTTTGATTATTTTGCTTCATTCTTGTTTCGAATTTTTTTCTGATAGTTTTATTTTGTTAGAAACAATCTTATTTTATATATCAATCCTCCTCCCACCTTCCCTCTGCCTCCTCCTCCCACCTTCCCTCTGCCTTCCATCTTATGCCCCCTACTGATTCCCCAACACACACCCCACCCACTCCCCAAGGATAGTGGGGCCTTCCATGGGGAGTTATCAAAGTCTGTCAAGTCATTTGGGGGAGAGCCTAGGCCCTTCTTCATGTATCTGGGCTGAAATAGTATCTCTCCATTGGGACTGGGCTCCCAAAGTCCATTTGTGCACTAGGGATAAATACTGCTTCCTCCACTGTTAGAGGTCCCATAGACTGCCCAGGCCTCAAATCTTCTTTTTCTCTTAAGAAAAGGCCTGATCATTTTCTTAAGAGAAAAAGAATATTAGAAGTTGGAAAGGGGGTGTGTGGGAGGAGGATCTGAGAAGACAGGAGGGTGTAGAAACAGTGATCAGAATATGTTGTTTGAAAAATTTCCAATAAAAAAGAAAAGATAAATAAAAAGACCACAAATTCAGATGAATGTTGAAGGACACAATACCCTTATACACTATGCATGGAGAAAACTGGTGTAGCCATTATCACATTAATATTAACATAACATGTAGAAGATCATAAATCTTATCCACAGCAGTACAAGTACAATATAAAAAAACTATAGTCAAATTATGCAGATTTTACTTACAATATTCACTTGTAGTCACTAGAATATTTTTAGTTATTAAGAGGTTTTACCAGTAGACAACCTATTGAGCAGAAAAGAAATAGCACAGGCACCAAGATTGACAATTGAAAAAATGGGACCTTGAAAGTTTCTGTAAGGTAAAGGACACCATCAATAGCATCAATAGAACAAAACAGCAGCCTACAGAATGGGAAAAGATCTTCACCAATCCCACATTCAACAGAGGGCTGATCTTGTGTGTGTGTGTGTGTGTGTGTGTGTGTGTGTGTGTGTGTGTGTGTGTGTGTGCGTGTGTGCGTGCGTGCATGCGCATGCATGTGTGTGTGTGTACATATCAAGAAAGTACATAGCAACCAACCAAATAATCCAATTAATGATGTTGGTACAGATCTAAACAGAGAATTCTCAAAATCACAAACGACTCAGAAACACGAAGAAATGTTCAATATCCTTAGCCATCAGGGAAATGCAAATCAAAGCGACTCTGGGATTCCATCTTACACTTGTCAGAATGGCTAAAAATACAGAAGTGACAGCTCATGCTGGAGAGGATGTAGAACAAGGAGGATAGTTCTCCATTGCTTGTGAGTGTGCAAATGAATAAGTCAGCATGACGATATTTTTGAAAATTGAGAATCAATCTACATCAAGACCCAGCTATACTGCTCTCACGACTGTATCCAAAGGATGTTCAATATACCACAAGGACATTTGCTCAACTATGTTCACAGCAGCTTTATTTGTAATAGCCAGAACCTGGAAACAACCTAGATGTCCCTAAATAAAGAAAATATAGTACATTTACACAATGGAGTACTACTTAGGAAAGGCAGGGCATCAGGAAATTTGAAGGGAGGTTTCAAGGGGGAACAGCAAGATCTCTCTGGGAAGGAGAAGTGGAGGAGACTTTGTGAGTACACTGAAACATGAGCGACTAGGTTGGGGGATGGAAGAGGAAAATACTCTGAAAGACTACTGGAGGGAGCACAGATTAAGGTCAGGTAAAACCTGATGAAAAGGAATCTCCCAGGAGGTTACAAGGAGGATCTCCTTAGACTCCTAGCAGTAGCAGAAGAGTAGCCTGAACTGACCATCTGGTGAGACCAAATTGATGCCTAGACCAGTTTTCTTCAGAGAGGCATCATCCAGAAACTGATGGAGACAGAAGTGGACCCACAGCAAAACATTAAGTGGAGTTTGGAGAATCCTTCAGAAGAGGAGGAGAGGAGATTGTGGATACCATCAAGGATACCACAGAGAAGATTATAGAGTTAACAAGCCTATGCTCATGAGATCTTGTGGAGACTAAGCCAATAGCTGGGAAGCCTGAGTGGGATTGACTTAGGCTATCTGAATATATATTGCAGTTGTGTGGCTTGGTTATCTTGTGGGACTCCTAACATGGCAAAGGAGGTGTCTCCAACTCTTTTCCAAGTTTTGGGGAGCCGTTGCCCAGCCTTGATTCATGAGGAGATGCTTTGTTGTGGAATATTCCTTTACACTGTGTGAAGATGTATCATCGTTATTGGTTTTATGAAAAGCTAAACAAAGAATAGCTAGGCAGGAGGTATAGGTGGAACTTCTGGATTGTGAGAGCTCTGGGAAGAAGAAAGGCAAAGTCACCAGCCTGAAGTGCAGAAAAACCAAGATGGGCATAATGGAGATGAGGTAATGAGTACAGGGAAGAATATAGATTTAAAAAATGTGTTAATTTAAGTTATAAGAGGTAGTTAGAAACAAGCCTGAGTTAAGGTCCAGCTTTCATCACTAAACGTAAGTCTCTGTGTCATTTTTTTTTTTTTTTTTTGTGAACTGGCATCTTAGAAAGCCAAGTCTGTCTACACTGCTTTGTTGATGCTCATGAGAGACCTGCCTTTCCTAAGCAGAAACAGAGAATTATAAGGTAGGATGGGAACAGAAGGGGAGATAGTAGTGGGTACTCAGGGGTGGGAGTTGATGCTGGGCTATAAAACAAACTAGCAAACAAATAAAGACATTCCACATAGCTATCAAGTATTTGCTCATATAATGATCACAACAACCTTCTGTGACAGTCAATGGCATTATCTCAATTTTATAGAGGAGGAATTTGAAAGTACCAGCATAAAGTCCACACTAGAAAGTGAAATACTATGGAGGAGTATTGAAGCACTCAATTCTAGGTTGTCTGTCTCCAGGTCACACCATTTGCTAAGGGTAAGAGGGAGGGCTCTCAGTCTTCTGAAGGCTAGAGACTAATGCCTCCACCTTACAGCAGTAGTGGACTGATTTACAATTCCTCATTTTGATCTTTTTTTCTGCTTTCTCTTCTATGTTAATGGATCTGCCAAAGCCCACCCAGATAATCCAGGATCATATCCCTGATTTAAGGCCAAGTGATTAACAACCAGATGATTAGGTGATTAATTTCATCTTTGATTTTAATTGACCTTTGTCATGTAATATTATTATTTATAAATTTCAGGGAATGAGATGCAAAATCTTTTGGGGGAGGTACTGTTCCTTGCATTTTCTTTTCCATGAAAAGACTAGCCACTTGTTGGAGTTGTAGAGATAAAATCTACTGATTTGAAAAGTGTAGCTGAAAAGATATCCAGTTTCTATTGGATAGACTATAACCTGAGATTTTGTTGTGTTCAATATCTTGTAAGGCTGTTTGTATTTATTCTAAATATTGTGCATATGAACATAGTAGTGTGTGTGTGTGTGTCTGAGAGAGAGAGAGAGAGAGAGAGAGAGAGAGAGAGAGAGAGAGAGAGAGAGAGAGAGACCACATGATGTGTGGAGGTCAGAGGACAGTTTCTGGTGTGGGGTCCTCACCTTCCACCTTGTTTGTTGTGGGGTCTTTGTCACTGTTGTACATGCCAGGCTAACTGACCTGCAAATTGGTGAAGGGCCTCTCATCTCTGACTGTGACCTTTTCTCTTCAGAGCAGCACTAGCCTTATAGATGTGGCCTACAACCTCAGGTTTTATATGGTTCTGGGGATCCAAACTCATGCCTTCACACATTTACAACGAGTGTCTAACTTACTAATCTATCTTCCTAACTCCAAAAGTTTCTTTCTCACAGATAGAAATAAAGAGAAGGAAAGAAAAGTAGGCTCACATTCATTTTCCAGATATTCATTTTTAAAAATAAAAATACAGAAATGAATTAATGAGGGCTAAAAGTCTGAATAGTTCAAAATGTAAAGTGAAAGACATTCTTCCTGGTGCCAGATCACAATGCCAAAAGTAAACCACTACTGAGAGTATTTTGGTTATAATATGTAAAGAATGAAAAATTCTTAAATTCCCACATGGTACATGTATATGTATATGATACACATATATATCTACCTTTATTTAAGCATTCACCCTGTTTTTGTTTTACTTTTATCTCTTACTATGTGGAAATGTTGTGCTAGTCTTTTTTATAAACATTTTTTTTCCATTTTATTCCCCAAACCTGTTATTGCTGATGATAAAACTGATACTTGGAAAATTCAATGTCTTCACTAAACTCACACATTTCAGGGAGAAGAAGAGTTAAAACTCAAGCCAGGCTTGCTTATCCTTAGAAAGCACCATCAGAAAGAAAATCTTGACAGCAGAGGAAGGTCAGAGGGTGGATTGGGTTAGCTGGTGCCATCTAGAGAGCCCTGGGGTCAGGTAGTTATCTGGGAAGAAAGCCTTTGTAGCTGGTCAAGAAGGGAGAAAGACATATTCACACAATGTCTGCAGCAAAGAGAGTGGGAAAATAGATGTTTGGATGATTCTTGGGGAAATGCCACATAAATGAAATACATGAAGGAAATACATTTTAGGCCTGGACAACCATAGACAAGGAACTCAAGCACCACATTGCACATAGAGATGAAATGGCAGGGGGCAAACGTTCTCTTTAATATGTATTTATTTATTTATTTATTTTACATACCAACCACGGGTTCCCTCATTCATCTCTGCCCATTTCCTCCCCTACCTTGTATTTGTGTTCAGCCCTATTCCTCAGAAAGTATAAGACCTCCTATGTGGGAGTCAACAAAGCCTGGCATATCAAATTAAGGCAGGACAAAACTCCTCCCCCTGCATCAAGGCTGAGTAAGGCAATTCACCATAGGGAAAGGGCAGCAGACAAATATCCAGCAGACAAATCCTGGTCCCACTGCTAGGAGCCCCACAACCTGACCAAGCTGCACAACTGTTATACATATCCAGAGAACCTATTTAGGTCCCATGCAGGGTCCCTAGCTGTTGGTTTAGAGTCTGTGAGCTCCCGTGAGCTCCAGCCAGCTGTCTCTGTGGGTTTCCCCATCATGATCTTGACCCCCTTGCTCATATAATCCTTCCTCCCTCTCTTTGACTGGATTCCCAGAGCTTGGCCCAGTGCTTGGTTGTGGATCTCTGCCTCTGCTTCCATCAGTTATTGGATGAAAGGTCTATGATGACAATTAGGGTAGTCACAAATCTATCACAGAAGAAGGGCAGTTTAGGCACCCTCTCCATTATTGCTAAGAGTCTTAGTTTGGGTCTTCCTTATAGACTCCTGGGAATTTCTCTAGCACCAGCTTTCTATAATGGCCCTTTCTATCAAGTAGTCTCTTTCAATGCACTCAGTCTGCATCCCTCCCCAATCTAGACCATCCTGATCCCTCATGTTCCCATTCCCCCATTCCCTCCCCACTGCCCCTTCTGCCTTCAGTTTATCCAGGAGATCTTACCTATTTCTTGTTTCCAGGGCAGTCTATTTGTTCCTCTTAGGGCCCTTCTTGTTACCCAGCTTCTTTGGGGCTGTGGATTGTAGCCTGGTTACTCTTTGCATCTAATATCCACTTATGAATGAGTATGTGCTGAGTTTGTCTTTCTTGGTCTGGGCTACCCAATTCAGGATGGTTTTTTCTAGATCTATCCATTTGCCGGCAGATTTCCTGGTATCATTGCTTTTTACAGCTGAGTAATACTTCATTTTATAAATGTACCAAATTTTCTTTACCTGTTCCTTGGTTGAGGGACATCTAGGTTGTTTCCAGGTTCTAGTGATTATGAATAATGCTCCTATGAACATGGTTGAGCAAGTGTCCTTGTGGTATGATTGTGTATCCTTTGGGCATATTCCCAAGAGAGGTATCAGTGGTTCTTGATGTAGTTTGACTCCCAATTTTCTGAGAAACCACCACACTGATTTCCAGAGTGATTATACAATTTTGTGCTTCCACCAGCAGTGGAGGAGTGTTCCAGTGGGTGAACTTTCAAGCACTACTTGAAACAGTACTATGGCAACATTGGTATCACCAAGGAGGTCATTGGAAATATGATAATTTCATGTCCCACCAAAGATATCCTGATCCAGAAGTTCGAAGTCTTTAGTAATTCTTCAAGGACTTCTGATAAGCTCTCTAATTTGAGACATGATTTTTTATTTTCCTTTGTTATGCATAATATTTGCACCTTTGTAAGCTACATGACAGTAATCTAATGTACCTATACAAGAAACAATAAAAATAAGACAATAAACATTTCCAACTCTTCAAATGTTAATATTTTGTATATATTTTGTGAACGTTTTACTCTTTGAGTGATCTGTAAATTTATTATAGATTACTGTAGTCAAGATACCAAATGATGTTACAGAAAACCATAACTAGAGTCATAGATGACCTGAGTTTGATGCCTGGGATCAACATAGTGGAAGGAAAAACTTCTGACTTCTACACCTATGAAATGTCATATGTGCACACACATACACACACACTGCCAAAATGTAATAAAAATAAAGCCACAACTAATTCCTCATATGTGTGTTATGATACCCTTTAGTATGACTTATTTCTGTTCTCCTTTACCCACTTGTATGTCTCTCTTTCTAGTGACCACTTCTGAATTCTGTTCTTTAATGATCCTTGGTCTTTCTAACTCTAAATCACTTGTTTTTCCTATTATACTACGTTACACCTATTTTTAGTGTCTTTGTAGCCCTCTCTTCTTTGAAACTACTTCAGGGTTATATCCCTGTGAATGTCTCTAAGCAAGAAAACTGGGTAAATTGGCCAAGTTGATGAGTAAATGTAAGGAAGGGATAGATTAGTGACAGAACTTAAAGCTTGAAGTCCCATTAAGGATATAAGGTTTTGTGCTTTTCAAACCTTCTTTAGATGTCTTACAGCTTTCCTACTGGTATTCCAAGGTTAACTATATTGCCTGAGAGGGTAGGCATATTCTGAGTAGGTTACTGAATCCCTTGTTGCAGGCACACACCTGTGTCTAGGGATATCTATGAAATTATCCAAGTTTGTATCTCATGGCAAAAAGTTAGAGTAGGTACACATGACTAAAAATGGAAACAGAGACAGTTCATTAAAGAAAAGCACTCCTAACAATGGGAGTAGCAGAGGGAAGACAAGTTCAAAATTCCATGGACCTTTCACAGCAACTTCCTCTTCTATACTTGTATGCATCATAGGATATTCTTGAGCATGTCCCATATGTTGTAGGAAGCCAAGGCATAAAAAAATCTTCCAGTCCTTTTAATCAAATGGTTACATTTATGATACCTTAAGGCAGTTTGTTTTTCAGTTTGCATTATTCTGTCATACCCTTTGCCATGCCTATTATTTCTTTTCCTCCCCAAGTTACGTAGAACAGCTTGACTTTTATTTTCCACAGATAAGGGATGCTTACAGTGATTCTGTTTGTAGAAGGTATTCAGTGGTCAAAATTAAATTTTAACTATGTAAAACAACAGAGGACAGAAAATATCACCAACTTTACTCAGATGTGAACTCTGATAGTTGAGGGGAGATGTCATTCTGTAAATATGTTTCTCTTAACAACATTGACAAACCAACCTTATCCAGAGTGAACCCTGACAATTACAACAATGACCAGCCTCACAAGATGTACTCACTGGTGCAGTAGTAAAACTAAAGTCATGGAATTAAACAACTATTTTCTAATTTTATTTAAATCAGATACGGCCATGGGGAGAACTTACTATTATTACTCTGCCAAATGGACATAGTATTAAACTGACTTGTAATGACGTGACATTATACACATGGATTATTACATCTTCTCAACCATCAACACAGAAGCTTCCATTTGTCATAGATGGTGATTAATATAGAGACCCACAACTAGTCAAGGTGCAGAAAATAATAAACAGTGTAATTCTTATCCCTAAACAGAACATTTACATCACATTCCCCGGTCCAGAGGCTCAGGGATCATTGTGGAAGTGGGGCAGAAAAATTGTAAAAACCAGAGGTGGAAGATGACTATGAGAAAGCAGTGTTTTTTGGACAGTGTAAGACAGTTACACCATTGAATTCATACAAGCCAAGACAGCTTGAATAAGATCTGTGAGACATCAAGCAGACAAAATTCCAGATGGAGAAGACATGGCTGGGAAATTCCACTCTAACTAAGGAGTTATTTCCAATTGACAGTTGCAAGGAGAGGTGCAGTCCCTAATGTTGATTACCATTCAGTTGAAGGCCTTACATCTAAGCATATATGGGTAGCACAAATTGGACTTCCTGGGTTTACTAAAACAAGAAGATAGAGTTGAGTGAGTTGGGAAGAGTTTATGGATCTGGGAGGAATAAGGGAAGGAAATGAATATGATTATAATACATTGAACAAAGTTCTCAAAAAAAAAATAAAATTGAAGAAAATAAATGGGCACATGATCTTAAAATATATGGAAGCCTACTTATTTTATAAATGTTACTGGTAAAGTTTCCCCAGAGGTAAAATGATATGTGAAGGGTCATTGTTGTGTGTCCTTCAGAAACATAACCAGAATGTAAAGCCAGAATTGTTGAAGCATGCTTCCTTTGTGAAATAGTTAGCATTAGACACTAGAACCAAGGAAACTTATATAAGAAAGCATTTAAATGAGAGCTTGCCTATAGTTTCAGAGTCTTGGTCCATGATCATTGTGGCAGGAAGCAGACAGGCATGGCACTAAGGCAGTAGCTGAGAGCTTTATAGCTAGATTTACAAGTAGCAGGGACAGAAAGAGACGAAGGAGAAGGAATGAGGGAGAGAGAGGGAGAAGGAGGGGGGCTGGAATGGGCTTTTTGAAACCTCAAAACTACCCCCAGAATCATATGTCCTCCAAAAAGACCATGCCTCCTAATTCTTTCTAATCGGCCTAACAACTAGTGAATACGCATTTAAATATAGAAGTCTATGGGGGCAATTCTCATACAAATGACCACAATTTACCATATAGTCATACCATTTGTACTAATAAGAAAGTTATTATTTAGTCCCATATACTGTAGGCCGGCATAGAATTCAATACATTGCCAAAGGTGACCTTGAACTTCTGATTTTCCTTCCTCTGTGCCCTGCCAGCATTACAGACATATTCCACCATGTCAAGTTTTCCATGATATTAGAAAGTGGTCACAAGGCTGGCTGTGTGTATAGTTTTCAAACTCTCTACTCACTAAGCTACCTCACCACCCCTAGTTTGATAGCTTTACTAAAAATTAAGGCAGTCATTATTTCTGTCATTTTATTAGGTACCAGTCATCATGTTTCCGTACATAATTGTATTTCACTCCTAATGATAGTTCTACAAAGCACTGCTTTACAAAGGGTAAAATTTACATTTGGGGAGATTAAAATACTTTTTCCAAGTTTGCATTATCTGGAAATGGCAAAATTGATATTTCAATCAAGAGCACACGACTCATATTCCATATTCCTTGCAATGTAGTTCAGATATTAAAAAAAGAATGAGAGAAAGAAAAGAATAAAGTTCTATAGCTCATAGTCTAAATCTTGTCTGTTGCTTTGATTTTATAAATTTTTTGTATTCAAATGTAGCTAGATCATATAAGCTATAACTATAATTTGAAAAGTTATAGCACTGAGAAACTATGCTAGTAAAAGTAAAACAAAATATAGAGTAACATTTTACATTGGTGCTGCCAACCTGTGGTCTATAAGTAGCTGCTTAAACCCATATTTCAAAGGACTTCCAAGAGAAAGCACCAGGAATGTGCAGGATTTGTGTGACAGATATTCACCACTTATAGTCTCAGTGAAATCTGTGACTAAATAATACAAGCTCAGAAATCTTGCTTCGCTTGCCTTCTGTAGTCTTTACTGTGTTGACTTAAGAGCATCTATAATGACCTGCTTCTTGTGTTTCATGAGTCAGAGCACAGGCCTTATCCCTTCCCCTCCCTTCCCTGTCATAAATGCCTTAGAGCGTGGACTTGGATCCCAGCTTAATGGGTTTGGTCACCACCTTCCCCCTCTGGCTTCAAGGTCCACATGTATGTCAGGCAGGTAATCCCAGGTGCTGCTATGAACCAATCCAGTTGCTGTTGGCCACTGTGTGTTTCTGAGGTAGCTGACTCTGGTAGCTCCTCCCTTCTCTTTACTCATACTTCTACTTCCTTTGGCCTGTGCTGCAATTCACAAGGCAGCTCCTCAGTGGCTGAGAATACTTAAAACCTGTAGTTGTTTATGATTCAGACTTTGCCCTACCAGCTCAGTGGGACCTTCAGTCTTGCGAAAGTCCTCTTATTGTGGCCCATACTCCAGGTGCTTCAGGTTCGGGGCAAGTACGTGTATGCAGCCTGAGGAAAGAAGACAATCTCATCACCAAGTAAGGACACCAGGCAGTAGACTGCCATCTTATCTATACTCTTCCTGGGTCTGGGGGGGGGGGTGTAGAAGTAGTCATTCCCAATACGATGTGGGATATTCAGCTGTATCTGCATTCTTTCCATACATCTCTTTCTCAACTGCTATTATTACATAGAATGCACCTTCATAGAATCTTAGATTTGCGATTTTACAGAGAAGAATGGGTTCCTATCTACTTTAAGTCTCCTATCATACAAATAGTAAGAGGCCCAATGAAGCAAGGGGTTAGGCCAATTTCACTCAGCTAATTATTGCCAAAGCCAGACGAGCTAGGACTTTTTTTTTTATTTATTCCAGTGACTTTTCACTGCCTTTTCTTTGCAGAAGGGACAGAAATGGTATTTGGCTAAAAAACTTAAAAGAATCCAGACTACAGTTTTTAAAGAGATCATTGTGGCATTACTATTGTCACCATCATTATCCGCAGTTCTGCCACTGAGCTATATCCCTTGTCCTCCTATTTCTTAACCCAGGCAGTTGGAATCTGCCTGCGGGCTTTGGCTGGCCACACTGAAGATGCATTTTGATCCCAGTTCAGCAAAGCCAACTAGCAAGCTACATTAACAGCCCACCTCCTTGTAATTCCTCCGGAGATCCTCACCAGGATTTGGAAAACACCCGGATGTTGTCAAAGAACCACCCCGGGTTTTGTACCAAACCGGCGGGAACAGGACATTCCAGTAGTTTAGTTTGTGGAAAAGAGGGCACCCAGCACTGTCCCCTCCCCCTTTCACTCACCCCAGAGATCCTCGCCAGAGCCAGAGAGGAGCCCTAGATTTAATTCATGGGAAGAGCTTTGTAACCCGTGTTTACTAAGTAAACAGGGCTGCCAGGCTCTGGCTGGGGTCTGCAGTTCAGCATTGATGGGCCGCTGACATGAATTTGGAAGGAAGGAGGGAAGAAAGGCAGGAAGGGTTTTCCTTAACAAAGGTAAGCTTCTTTCTCTTTTGAAACAACCTCACTTGCCTTCCTATGCAAAATGACTATTCAGTTGGCTTTAGAAGAGTTCAGGGCCACTGGGAAAGAAAGTAGGTGAACTGTGAGTTGGAGGAAGTTTGGTTAGGTGTACAGGGAAGTAATAGGAGACAATAGACTGCTTTCCTTTTGTTCCTCTAACCAAAATGGCCAGATTTTCACTGGTCCCACTGTTTCTGGGACAGTCTTGAAGTCATCTAGAATAATTCACTTTGCTGTCCAAATAGCCTGTTCATCTTCTGTCTCTCAGGTTGGGAAGATTTATTGAGATCTTGGAACTGTAAATTCCAGGTCACAACCCTTAAAAACAACTATGCTAGCTTTCATATTTTTCAGATATGATAGACACAGCTAGAGTCAGTAAATAGTAATTGAGTCACACTAAAAATGTGCATTATTTTAATAATCATTTAAAGAGTAGTGTTTAATGACCAAAATGTATTAGGCATGGATTCGAATTCTGACCATGCTGATACCTGGCTGCATGATTTTGAACCAACCATTTCACCACTGTGGTCTCAGTTTTCTAAGTATCTCGCAACCACACACGCATAAAGAGTGGTCTCTAGAGGTTTTGTAGATATGTAAGTATATAGTTCAATTTAGAATTAACGAGTATCTGATATACTATTTGTGTGTAATATACAAACTACTTATATATTGCTTTAGATATCATCATTTGTTTGAGTCTCAACACAGTCCTTTGAAACAGTTGAAATAATCAGAATCCCCATTTTGAGGATGAGAAAACAGGGGCTCACGGAAGAGAAAACAATTTACTGAATGATAACTCATAGAGGCAAGAGATGTAATTTGAATGAGTGTCATTAACATCACTATTTTTTTCTATCAACAGAGTGGGAATACTTTAAGAAAGCAAGGAGCAGAAAGGCAAGTCTTGACAGGCCACTCTTAGGATGGTTGCTGAGAGTTTGGAGGCAGGGCTCACTTAAGATAGCTCCAGCTTCAATTTAGTGAATTTTTAAATCTGGGATGAGCTTTTAAAAGTCAGTGTAGTTAACCAATACAAGATAAAGGGAAACTTAAAAAAAGAAAAAAAAAAAAAAAAAAGAACAACAACAACAACAAAAAAAACCTTATCAGATTAAAGGAGCAACTTGCAAATTCTAGGGAAAACCTTGATGCAAATTGCCATGGTTGATAAGGCCTAAGCCAGGGGACCATAGTAACTGGAAGGAGAGGCTTTACTTTCTACTCAGGTTGAAATAAGGTTTCAGTGTATAGTAGTTAAATTATTAAATTATACTGCTTTCCAAGTAGTCCGGAAAGGGCCCTTAGCTTTTCTTTACTGCAAATGGCTCTTACTTTTTTTTATTTCTTAAAGAAACTTCCTCTTTGCTTTTACTCAGTACTCATGCTCACCTTATTTATCTCATTTCTTGCTTTCTTTTTCCCACATTGGTTTGGCTTTTTTTCAGCAGGCCCAGCAGCAAGAAACATGTCATAGCTCTGATGAAAAGTTTACACGGGGATGTCATGAGTTTCATCTAATTTGGTGGTCTTCATAAGAACCATTGAGAGGCCCAAGGTATAGATTTTTACTATTTAAGAAACAGGGAGCATAAATTCAGGAAGCTACATAACTTGCTCAGTGTCATGTAATAAAGACACAGTGAATATGGAAGTGGATTCTCTCTCTCTTTTTATTGGTGCTTGGATTCTTTCCACATTCATCATGAAAGGTCCAAGTGGTTCTAAAGGAAGTTTATGGGTTCTTCCTTTCCTCTGCCCTTAAAGTGTATGATAAAAACTAAAGTAAACAACATAAATGACAACACCAATGACAAATTCAATCTCAAGGCAGAAAAATAGGAAGTCAGTAATTTAAAGGAAGAAAAACTACTACTTAAAAGATGCTTGATAATTTCTAGATTCTATACCCATTTATCTTACTTAAATACAAAATAGATAGTACTAACAACTAAGCTTATCTGATTTTATATATATATATATATATATATATATATATATATATATATATCCCGAGAGACTCACACACAGAAAGAAAGTGTGGAGCTTACCATATAGCTTAGATTGGCTTTTGATCTCTTGATCTTCCTGCCTCACCCTTCACCCCCATGAGTACTAGAATTATAGGTGTGTGTCACTGTAACTGGCTCAAGGTCTAGTTCATATTAAACCAAGTCGCCTCTTCTTAAGAAGACAATGTCAGCCTGAAATGTGTGCATTTTATGGCACTGTAAGAATGATTCTATACATTAAATGTGTGTGTACAATGTATGCATGTCTGTTATTATCCATAAAATTAGAAGTTTTGAGCTAGGAGTAATTTCCTTGCTTATGCAACAACTTGGATTTCATTCCCAGAGCCAGAAAGAAAAAAAGTAATGAGAGAAATAAACAAAGATAAAACAGGCAAAGCTTTGTGACAATGGTTGGTTTTTATGTTCAAATCTATTTCCTCAGTTTTAATAATAACAGCCACTAGTACTTTCTCATAACTATCTTGTATGCTTTATACAGGTATAGATTGTTATTTATTTAATCCTCCCAACTGTATGAGGCAGCAAATAGTATTAAAGATAAAGACTATGGTAGATCTAGGCTTTGTCTAAGATGTGTGAGTCCAAAACCTCTGCTCTGTATGTAAAACATGGAAATCAATGCATATCTTATAGGACTGTGAGAAATAAGGTTGCAAATATGAAAAGCACATTGTAAAGGAAATACTGCTAGGTTCTATATTATCTAGACTTTGCCATTTTAGTCACCATTTTCAAACTTTGAATGCTTGTTCATTCTATGCTAAAGGTCTGTACTGTCTCCCAGGACAGTTCTAAGACTATCAGGTTAGACTGTAGTCATGCAACTCTTACCTGTGACTGTTTTCTCTCTAGGTAAATAAACTGAAGGCACAGCTGCCTTGCTGGTAACTTCTTGAGAAGGAAGTTTGAACAAGATCCAGGTGACATTCAGACATCCATTGAACAAAGGGAATGGGTAACAGTGTTTCGATGCATAGTATTATATGTAGGTACATTTGACTGTACCTGTGTTTCATCAGTAAATGTGAGTATCAGCATCATATGAGAGAAATGAGTCTGTGAGAACTTTTTAAATACTAGAGTTTTCATAGTTATGCATATATGTATTTCCATTAGATTATGAAATTTCCATAACTTCTACAATATTGTATAGTTCAGCTCTGTATGTTTCACTGTTTTATAGGTGTGAAACTGGGCTTGTTAAGGTAAAGAAACTTGCCTGACATCACTATTCAAACTAGTATTGGAAGCTAGACTGGAGCAAACAGATGGGAACACACATGCCATGCTTATTCTTCTTTCTTTCATGTTAGCAGTAGCTGCTATGGTTGCCTACTAGGCCCACTATACTACATCTGACAACAGATACACAGACATCTGTATTAGTTGACATCCACTCTCAAGGATTTTATAATCAAATGTGGTAAATTAAGGCAATTTCTTAGGAACCAGCAAAGATACATTAGCAAGCTAGTTAGGTGAGAGAAGGAAAAGCTTGAAGTAGGAACTATCTCCTGTGTGACAAACACTGACATTTCTAGGGCTCTTTTAGGTAAAATTTCCAATTTAGTCTTCCAAGGCTGATAATAAATTCACTTTACACATGAGTAAGCAAGATCATAGCTGTTAAATAATAATAATCAGGTTATATAACCAATCTATAACCAATCAGTAGGGCATCCAGGTTTCTGCAAGAAGTCCTCACCACAGACAGGCCTGTCTTTATATCTAGGGCTTTCTGCCAAACATAGTATGGACACTGGTGATTAATACTAACACAGTTGCTGATAGTTCATTAAAAAAATTCTTTAAGTTTGATTTTAATCAGAGTAAGTATCTGGGCCTAACTAGAGTAAATATCTGAATCTTTCCTGTCCATATGTAAATCTGTTTATCTCTTTTAATTTTTTGTGGTACTAGGGCTTGAATGAATTAATTACACAATTCATCAGTTTTACAGAGTTTCTTCTCTGTATGTAGCCCAGGCTGGGCTTGAACATGTACTCCTCAAAGCCCTGATCTCCTGAGTGTTGATATTAAGTCATGCACCACCACACCCAGTAGAGACTGAGTTTCTAGTTTGGGGTAATAGTCCCTATTACTTATGCTTTGAGTTTAATGAAACAGTTTGTCCAAAGCACTGAACATGGTGTTTTGTGTTTAGTCATATCTCAGTGAAACACAGTTATTATCATTATTATGATTAGCTCCTTGTATGATTATCTGTTTGTTTTAAAGTAAACATAGCCACATGCAATTGTATATTTTAGAATGCATGCAGTTTTTCAAGATAGAGCTGAGGCTGTGAGTGTATGCATGTTTTCAGTGTGTATACCAGTGACTGTGCAAGTATGTTTTTGTGCCAGCACCATAGGTGCTGGAGTCATATTTCCTGGAATTAAGTCCTAACTCTAACATTTGTTAACTAAGATGGCAAAGACAAATTACATCTCTGTTTTCCAATTCCTCCACTACACCATGGGGAATAATGACATCTACTTCATAGGGTGGTTGTCAGGCTTAAAACATCTAATTTATGTTAGATGATTAGAATGAGCACACAATAGACACCTATTTATTATTGGTGTTATTCTGAACTTGATGGTGTCTCTATGCTGACAGTATGGCTGTATATGGGTGTAAATATGTGCATCTGTGTTTTTAAGTAAAATAATGTGTACAAATGTTAATGTGTATTTATATTTATGTTTTTGAACTGTGTATGGTACTACTAGTGCCTCCTTCAGGTTCAAAATTCCAACCTTCTTGCTTAAAACACTGAAAAAAGAAGGTAAGAAGGCTGAGTATGGCAGTCACTCAGGATGGAACCTGTGAAATGAATTTATGTACAGCATTGGGAACCAGCTGAGAATCTAAGCTGTTAAAACTACTTAACTCATATACTATCATTTATTTTTGTTCCATCTTTATTCCTTTTTAAAGCCAAAAATGAAATGTGCAAAATGTCTATAAATCCTATATTCCTCAGAATAGTCTCAGAAACCAAACACACCCATATAAATACAATATAGATAAAGTAATAGAACATGCTTCTTCCCTTCCTAGTCCCGGATATTTGCTTCAAGGGTGAACATTATCTTTGTTTATTCTTTATAGTGTTAGGGATGGAACTCAGGAACTAATGTACAGTGTGCAATCAGTAAACAGCTGAGCTCTTTTCTCACCTATATCCTTACTTCTAGTAGAACAGATTCATTTTCTGTAGTTTGCCATTTACCTGGTAAAATCATGTAGTATGTATAGTTTTGGGTTTTGTTTCTTTCTTTAGAGTTGCACTTGCCATGTCTACCTATAGTTTTGTGCATAGTCATAGCTTATTCATTATTATTGCCATTCTGAATTCCATTGTGTAAGTAAAATGTAATTTACTCAAGCATTTTAATATTGATTGGCATTTTGGAAGTTTTCATTTTGGGTCTATGAATATTCCAGTAAATATCTTTTGATGATTTCTTATGTGTTTCTAAATATAATTTATTGATTATGGGAAGTAGCAGCTATGAGTCATTTTTGCTTAAGGGAAAACACGCAAAATACTGACTTGATTAAGGTACCAAGTCAGTCAGTATAGTCTAATCATGATTCTGATGACTGTTTCCTGATTCGAGGGTCAGAGTACATTCTTTCTTCCACACTGCTGAAAGAACAGAACTCAGGCTTTTCTTTTGAAGGAAGCAATGCATGATTGCTAGTATAGGTAAATTTTTAACTTTGTTCTCTAACAACTTTTGTATAGAGGCCACTGAAAAGAATCTAGCGAGGCTAAAAAAAAAAAAAGCAACCTGGATTAATTGTGTTTCCTTTTTTTTTCAGCCATTTCATTTGTTTCTTGCTTCTACAGTTTTCAAGATACATGCAAAATTTCTTTGTTCTCTTTTATCTTTTTTTTATTCATACCAGCAGATTCCATTCCTGGTTCCTCAGAGTAGTGTGGGCCATGAAGCCAGGCCATTTCCTCTGGGCTTTACTGTTCATGCACAGTTGGCTTCTACCAACTGATGGGGCCATTCGAGACTACTACCTGGGCATCCAGGATGTGCAGTGGAACTATGCTCCCACAGGAAGAAATGTCATCACAAACCAGCCTCTGAACAATGACATGTAGGTTTAATCTCATATATTATTAGATGCAAAGATAAAAGAGGATATTCTTTAAGTCAACAGATAGTCTTTTGAGGGTACTTTCTCAGGGTACCACAGCAGCCAGTTTGGACCACACATGCAACAACAGTTTTCCTAGAAAACAAGTTGGTTTAGAACCCAGCATACTGTCTCAAGTTTGCGCTTTAGTAATGAAGCACTTAAGCATTTTTAGATTCATAAAATAAGTCCATATTCTTTTCTGCCAAAGATGGGATTCAAAATGCCCATCTATCAACAGCTGTTTCTTTATTTTTTTTTAAAAAAATGAAGTGTATACAGCATTTCTAAGGCATGTGTAATGAAACTATGCTCGTCTGGTGAAACTACCCTAATTGTAGATACATGAGAAAGTCTTATAAGCAAGGAATAGCTCTTAGACACTATCTCTGGGGAAGGAGCCATATTAAACATCTACAATTATGTCATTCAGTTCCTGAGAATTCTCTTGGATGTATGAATATCATCAATATTGTGGTATGAGGACAAAACTCAGGATCTTATACACAATAAATATGAACTCTACCACTGAGCAACATGTAACTATAGGCTATCATGATATTATTGATGACAAAATAGGCTCAGGAAAGTCATGTGACTCATTCAAATCCTATAGCCAATAAACGGAGGATCTAGGATTTGAATCTCTGTAAAGTAGATGTGTGTACTTGATTCTGTTTTTACCATTGCACCCCTTCTATTTTTTCCTTTTTTGCTTCTCTGCATCCTCTGGCCCTCTGTACCCCTCTACTCCCCATTTCCCCTCTCTTTTTTGTTTTCAGAGATAAGATCCTACTTGTACTCTGCCACAGGCTGTTCTGGAACTTACTGTGCAACTCTTGCTATGTTTGAATTCATGACAATCCTCCTGCCTCAACCTCCCAAACAATGGGAAGGGTTACCTTTCTTGATCTTAGATACTGATTGGTGCTTCACCAAGAGGTAAATAAACTGAATGTATTGAAGCATCTTTTGCAATAGTAGTTCATTTTATCTCTCCAAAGCTCACAGTTTTCCAACTTGATGTACTAACAACTCTATTTTTCTCTTTCTGTTTTTGTAGTGCTGCCATCCATCCTAGGACCTCATATATTGTAGGCAAGTGTTCTACAACTGAGATGTATGGCCAGCATAAGTTGCCTTTTGACACAAACCATTCATCCAACTTTGGAGTTAGAACTCTTGTATTAAAATTGCTCTTTAAAGAGTAACAGTTTGCCACTTACCTTAGTAATTTGAAGTAATAGCATTGAGCTTTTTCAATTTTCTAGGTACTAGCCAAAAGGTTCCTAAAGTTTTCATTTACTTTTTTTGTTTCTCATAGTCCTGAGAATCAATCCCAAGGCCTTATACATGATAAACCATGCATTTTAAGACTCAAGACATAATACAATTTTAGTCACCATAACATATTTAAAGTCAGATCCCACAATAGTCTTCATTTAGAATATGAAGAAATTATGTACATAAAAGTTAAAGCAGTTTTTCAAATGTTCCAAAGTTTTGAAAATGGATATTTAATATAACTGGTCTGACTCCAAAGCCTGTGGTCATAGCCACTATGATCTTCTGCTGTCTTTCTATAGCAGTATGATGCTAAGGGTTACATGAATGAGGAGTTTTCATTTAAGGAGAGTTGTTACACAGCTGGTTATCTCCTTATCATTGTACATTTGTTTGCATGGTGTAAAAGTGACTCTTCGTATGTTGGTCAAAATTCAGCAATTTCATATGACTCAACTTTCTACTCTATATCATATTTTCACAAGTGCAATCCAAGTCCTCATTTATTTTTATCAGCATTTTCTAGGAAAGAAATATCTAGTTGTTTGAAGATGGTAGAAAATTGTAATTATGTCTTGCATTTTCTCAGAGTGGCTTCCAGCTTCCTAAAGTCTGGCAAAAACAGGATAGGGAGTAGTTACAAGAAGACTGTCTATAAGGAATACAGTGATGGCACATACACCGATGAAGTAGCCAAGCCTGCCTGGCTGGGCTTCCTGGGACCACTGTTACAGGCTGAGGTGGGGGATGTCATCCTTATCCACCTGAAGAATTTTGCAAGTCGGCCATATACTATTCACCCTCATGGAGTATTCTATGAGAAGGACTCAGAAGGTAAAGCAGCCTACCTTTCCTTTCTTACTTTTCTACTGAGGGCTTGGATGCTATCATGCCCAGTCCCAAATAGCTTTTCCCTTACTGATTTACCACAGCAAAATTTTACTTAGAGTAAACATGGCTGTGTACCAGTACATACATTGTGTAACTTGGGCAAGACATTGCACTTCTCTGGGCTTCAGATTTTATATGAGGAAGATGAAGGCATGGTCCCTTTTTATTACAATTATTAGAATTCCATTTCTACTGAGTATTTAAGTATGCCTTTGAGAGACAAGTTCTGTGAAAGTAATGGAGTGATATCCTGATTACTGAGTCTTCCAGAAGATCTCTGTTTTGTTTTTTAAGTATGTTCAGTTTATTCTTTATCATCTTCTAATAGTCAAGGCACAATGGCCTAAGGCAGATACTGTAGTTAGTGAGGGAATTAAAGTAGGAAATCAGAAGCTCTGGTTTGGGATAAGGATGCAGAGAAAGGGAACTTTTTTATACTGTTGAAAGGAATGTAAGTTAATATAGTGGTCAGGTGCTAATATGCAGTTTCTAAAATTAGAACTATGTATTGCCCAGAAATTCCAATACTAGGTATATATCCAAAGGAAATCATATCAGCATGTTGAAGAGAAACATGCTCCCATGATTCCTGCAGCACTATTCACAGTAACCAGATTATATAATCATCCTAAAACTCCATCTACCGATAAATTGACAATGGGAATGGTATATAGGACTGAGGATATGTGGGATAGATTTGCAAGACCCTGCGTTCCATCTCCAGAGCTGCACAAACGAATTAATATATAAATGTCATATATATGAATATTATATGCATGTATATGGAAATTACATACACAAAAAAGAAATATTTTGTTTTATTTCAAAATGAAGTAAACTGGAAGGACACTACATTGAGTGAACTAAAACCGCTACAGAAAGATAAGTACTTGTGATTTCATCATGTATGAAATCTGAAATAATTGATATCATAGAAGCTGAAAATACCAGAGGCTGGGGCAAGAAAAAGAATGAGAGTGGGGAGAGATTACCCAAAGTTCAATGTTTGGTGTTCTATGGCACGGTAGGGTGAGATATGTGTAACAATAACACTTTGAAAATCATAAGGTAGTGAATAGTACTATGGTGATAGACACCTATGATTTCAGCACCTAGGAGGCAGAGGCAGGAGTGAAATGAGTTCCAAGCTACCTTGGGATATCTGGAGAAGCCCTATGTCAAACAAACAACCCCTTTCATCAAATTAAAACTATTAGAAGAGAGTTTTTTTTTTAATGTAAAGATATAAAATTACTCACAGTTTTATTTTCTCTATAGTAAGAAAGTAAACTCACTGTTCATTAAATTGACTTTAAGCTAAATTGTGTTTGTTCTTTTCATTCCAAAGTGAGTGCTTAAAACCACGGGCTTTCCTTAATTTCAGGCTGGGTCTCCTTATACAACCCAGGC
This sequence comes from Phodopus roborovskii, assembly GCF_943737965.1. NCBI lineage: Eukaryota > Metazoa > Chordata > Mammalia > Rodentia > Cricetidae > Phodopus > Phodopus roborovskii. Next base: position 498,849 of record NW_026125868.1, read on the forward strand.
TAGCACTTTAACTGTAGACCTTCCATCTCCTGAATGTTAATAGAACTGTACTGCAATGGGAGCTTGAAAGGAAGTTCTGCATTTTCTTGGCTTTCACACAATTTAAGTTAAACGTGATTTTTTTTTTTTTTTTTTTTTTGGAATATAGCTCTTCTCAAGTGGTTTCTATTTATCTCAGAACTTTTAATTATTTTTACATAATTTTAATGCTGAAAACAGTAAATTACCAAATTCAAATCCTCTTCCCCAACCACTCTCCTTCAATATCTTCCCTATCCTTTCACCACCATTCCCTCTTCCCAACTTCATGCACTATTGTATTTTTAAAGAGGACATAGTTCTCCACTTAGTGCTGCCAGTATATACATGGGTGGAGGGCCATTAACTGGAACCTAGTAACCTCTTGGGGACCACATCCCAAAGAAAATGGACTCTCCTCTCCCAGCATCCATGAATTGCCATTATCTCTTTAAATAAGGGCAAAACTTCATGATTCACTCCTGTATCTGTGCTTGGGTTTTGCTTGGCTTGATCTTTTGCAGGTCTTGTGCATGCAATTTCTGCCCTTCTGAGTCTATGTGTGCACTGCCTTCTTATACCCAGAAAACATCTCTCAAACTATCAAAGAAACCTCTTTTTTGTAGTGGATGGACATTAACACAGAGACCCACACTGATCAATTGCAGAGAATTGGGAACTGAGAGGTGCTCAGCCCGAATTGGGATATCTATATTGCATCACTTCTCCCAGGGCTCAGGAATGAGTAGCGAAGAGGGTGGAGAAAGATTTTTAAGATCCAGAAGTAGTGCATGGCTTACAGTAGCTTCTCCCTTTTGCCTATTGTTGATGTGAGAACTGAGGTAAGGAACACTGTAGTATTGAGATTTAAACAAAATATCCCACACTTCTTTGTATTTTCCAACTTAATTATCATTATATATATATATAATGATAATTATATATATATAGTGTGTGTGTGTGTGTGTGGTGGGGGAGAGCATGTGAGTGCCACAGTCTACAAGTTGAGAACAACTTTGTGGAGTTAGTTCATTCATTTTGGCTTTGTACTGATTCTTGAGATTGAACTCAGGATGCTCAGTAACTGTCTTTACCTGATGAATGATTTCACTGATTAATGTCTTCTCTTTAATTCTGTATTTGCTATAATCTTACTCACCCTGGTACCAGACATGTACACTTTTATTTTGTAGGCTCACTGTACCCAGATGGTTCTTCTGGGTACCTGAAAGCAGATGATTCTGTTCCCCCGGGAGGCATCCATGTTTACAATTGGACTATTCCAGAAGGCCATGCACCCACGGCTGCAGACCCAGCATGCCTCACCTGGATTTACCATTCTCATGTAGATGCTCCACGAGACATTGCAACTGGTCTCATTGGACCCCTTATCACCTGTAAAAGAGGTAATTACCCAGACAACCAGCCATAAAATGCAATTTGTGACATCTATGGGAAGCAGTGAGATAGTTAAATCAGTATCATATTGAGTTGCAACCTGAGTGGTGCCTATTTATTAGCCTGTCAAACTCTCTTTTTCTACTGTTGTATCTATCTTATTACCTTTAAAAACACCAAATAACTCCAGTACTTTTCTGTTATTTCTTATTTCACTTTAAAAATTCAAATTAGTGATGATGACAGCCAACTCACATTTGAATAAGGTAACTAATAAAAGCTTAGGTTGGATCAGATAGAAAATGGAGCCACCAGAATTCAAGGATTCAACTGCTTGATTTGAAATGGGTTATTCTCAAAGAGTAGTCAGGTCTGAAGGCCAGGGGACTGAAGGAATTGTGTTAGGTCTAAGCACTAAGCACTAAAGATGATGGGAGGGTTATTCTAGGATCCATGTTTTCCTTCTTTATGCCATATATTCATTTGGCAAGTTTGGAAATGAAATGTAGCATCATAAACAATTTCTGTTGTTGATAAACCCATAAGGTCCTTTTCCCTCTTTTCCTATATTTTCTTATGAGACCACCTGTAGGGAGATAGTCCTGTGGCACTGACCACGCCCACTGGGGGTGGAGCCATGGGCGGAGTGACCTGGGGAAGGAGGTCGGAGGGGGCCAGGAAAGGCGCTCTCTTTCTGGCGTGACTAGGACAGGAGAGGATAGGGTTGAATTTCCTGGTGTTCATCTGTCTAGGTTGTAAGTTATTTCTCCCTGAATAAACATCTATTCGGCCTATTTGTTTATCCTGATCCTTATTTACCGTGATAACCACCTCCTTGTTGCCTGTTATCAAGAACATTTTTGTGCTTGTCCAGGGACCCTGGATGGTAACTCCCCACCTCAGAGGAAGGATGTAGACCATAATTTCTTCCTCCTCTTCAGTGTGGTAGATGAGAACCTAAGCTGGCACCTTGATGACAACATAGCTACTCACTGCTCAGACCCCAACTCAGTGGACAAAGAAGATGGAGCTTTTCAAGAGAGCAACAGGATGCATGGTGAGCTAGGAGGAAGTGGCTGCATTGTGACAGTGGAGACTCTTATGTAGAATTTCCATTAGGCCTACTATTTGTTGGGTTCATTCATATGGGTTGTTCTTTTAATACAAAGATCAAAATAGGTGGAAAGGTGAAGGGCATGTGGGTTTTCTTTTGTCTTTGAAAATATTGAGTATCATATCATTATGAATCAAAAAATGGCACAGCTCAAGTCTCATTTCTGATCTCTCCAGTTATGCAGGCTTTACCCCTGCAATTAAGATTTTTTTCATAGTGTACAATAGATAGGATTATTGATTCTGAATCATATATGATTTAGTCACCTGAATGAGTTGCCTACTGAAATAAGTAATTAATATTGCTTTGGTTTTAAAAGGACGCAAGATGGCAAAATTATCTACTTTGTGGATAAAAATGAGTACTTTCAAGATAAATTCTTTATATTCTACTTCTGGTTTGTATCTATATGTTTTTTTTTTAAATTAGGGGAGAGCACAAATGCATTTCCCCACAAATGATGCAGTCAATTTCCCCAAATTTGGGGAAATCACAGAGGTCAGCATGTCTGGAGTTCAAAGGATAATTGGCTAATGTCTATAAAAGTATTGGCTATATCAAATTAAAGATAAATAAAAGTACAGAGCCCCAAGTACAGAGAACTGATTTTAGGAATAGAACTCTCCTGATTTTGTTTAGTGAAGGAAAGATATTTGCTACTTTTGGTTATAGGGATATACTTAAGGCCATAAAGGAGCTAAAATTGTACTGGACAGATGCATAGGATGGATTAGTTAGTTTAATTATCTTAAGCTTTATAAAGATAGATTCCAGTAGCCATGATAGTCAGGTAATGTAACAATCATACTGTCGAAATTTCAGAAGGAAATTGACCAGAAAGGAAAGAATGGCTTGGGGAAAAAAGTCTTACAGGACTTCCTCAGATCATTGGATTTAAAATATTGGTTTTGTCACTTAATAGATCTGTAGTTCTTACATCGAAGTAACTTCATGTCTTTATGTCTTGGTTTTCTAAGTTTTTTGATTGAGACTAATAATATTTGTCTATTTTAATTATTTTTCAAATTTAAATGAAACAAGGCATATATATGTTCAGTGCAGTGTTCTTTAAACCTTCATTGGAATGCTATCTACTCTTTTTGTCAGATGGTAAAAAGATTTTCCCGTTTATCTGTCTTTTCCTAATGTCTGATTTTTTTTTCTTCTGCAGCAATCAATGGGTTTGTCTTTGGGAACTTACCAGAGTTGAGCATGTGTGCACAGAAGCATGTAGCCTGGCACTTGTTTGGCATGGGCAATGAAATAGATGTCCACACAGCTTTCTTCCATGGACAGATGCTGACTACTCGTGGACACCGCACTGATGTTGCTCACCTTTTTCCAGCCACCTTTGTGACTGCTGAAATGGTGCCCCAGAAATCTGGAACCTGGTTAATTAGCTGTGGAGTGAATAGCCACTGGAAAAGTAAGGTCTAACATTTTTCACCCTTGGAATATGTGATGAAAGTGTACTCAATGATCAGTAGCAAGTGGTGCTTCTAGCTTGAAATCATCTAACAGATCTTCCAGGCTTCTTGGTGTAAATAACTAGAATGAAGTCAGATATTTAGATTATTTCTTGACTTTGCCATTAATGGGCTGAGTAAATTAGTACCATTGTTTGTCTTTAAATTTCCTGTCTTAGTTAGGGTTTTATTGCCATGAAGAAACATCATGAGCACAGCAAGTCTAAGAAAAGAAAACATTTAATTAGGGCCTGGCTTACATTTCAGAGAGTTAGTTCATTATTATCATTTCAAGAAGCATTGTGGCATGCTGGCAAACATGGTTCTGGAGAGGTAGCTGAGAGTTCTATATCTGAATCTGCAGGCACCTGGAAGTCACAGTCACACTAGACCTGGATTGAGTATTTCAGACATCCAAACCCTGCCTCCTAGTGACATATATTCTCCAAGAAAGTCACACCGACTCCAGCAAGGCCATACTTTCTAATAGTGCCACTTCCTAAGTGCCTATGGGGGCCAATTTTATTCAAACTATCACATTTTACTCCCTGGTCTCCCATAGCCTCATAGCACTATCATAATACAAAATGCATTTAGTGCAACTTCAAAAGTCCCCATAGTCTATAACAGTTTTAACCCAGTAAAATTCCAATGTACAAAGTCTTTTCTGAGACTCATAGCAATCTTTTAACTGTTATCCCTTATAAAAATAAAAATCAGATCACAGGCTTCCAATACATAATGGCACAGGATATGCATTACTATTCCAAAAGGGAGGAAAGGGAACACAGTGAGGAAATACTGGACTAAAGCAAGACCAAAAACCAGGTGGGAAAACTTCAAACTCTGAATCTCCATGTCTGATGGTAAAGTGCTCTCCAGATCAAGCTTTGTTGACTGCAACATACTTCTCTTTCTTGGTCTCTTTCCATTCCCTGTTAGCAGCTTCTCTTGGCTCTGGCGACTCCAACATCTTGGGGTCTCCAAGGAAATCCAGGCGTCACCTTCACAGTTTCACACAATGGCATCTCTAGGCCTCCATGCAGGGACACCCCTGATACATGTCTGGCCTCAGTGGCTTTCCTTAGTCATGGATAGAGATTCTATAATCCATTTCTTCTATCCTTGACTCTAAAGACAGGACCATATGGCCAAAGCTGCTAAGTTCTACTGCTTTCTGGGGCTGGAACATAGACCCCTTGTTCAATTACATTTTCACCAGGTTTCTGTGTTGCCATAATATCACAATAACAGTCCTTCAGTCACATACTAATATTCTTCTCTGATACCTCTTGAACAAGGCATTCACATTCAAATCACCCTTAGCACTATGTCTTTCATGTTCCTATTAGGATGGTCCATTAAGCCCCACTTAAAGAGTTCAACTGCTTTTCCGATCTGAAGTCCCAATTCCTCCAAACACACATACACGCTTCTGAGGCAGACTCCTTATTCTTTTCATTTACAAAAGATGTATGCTCAGACTGAAGGCTTATGTAAGGTCTTCTAGATAGTGATACATAGTTGGCTTAAACTTGGATATCCTGATAAGTCTTTATGATGTTGTTGCGACATAGATATTTTGCAGAGAATAGGATGAAGATCTGGTAAGTGCATCACTGATTGCATGGACTCTCTCATTTTACAAGCCAGGTTCTTGAGTCAGGAAAAGTGGCTTATTGGGAGATAGAGGTAAAGAAACTACAAGAGTATGAACAGAGATAAAACAAAGAAAAATATGTTCTCTGAGTAGGAATTTTAGCAGTACAAAGGGAAGATGTGTTTTTCTTCCAGGTGGTATGCTTGCCCTCTACAAGGTTGAATCTTGCTCCATGGACCCACCTGTGGACCAACTCACAGGCAAAGTTCGTCAATACTTCATTGAGGCCCATGAGATTCAATGGGACTATGGCCCATTAGGGCATGATGGTAGAACTGGGAAAAGTTTGAGGGAGCCAGGAAGGTAAGAAACAGGGGGATCCTGTACCTTCTCCTACTCAAACACCTGTTATACTGCTTTTTGAAATCTCATTTTACTTGGAAGGTAACAACCTTGCCTAGATGGGATTGCTATTATAATCCAACTTTTTGTGGTTCTCTTGTTTGCAGTATGTAGCAAACCTTTTGCAATGCTACGTCATGCACTCAATGTTTCTAATAGAATTTGATGTTGTTAGTGATGAATGTGTGGCCATGTTTAGAATGGAAAGCCCAGGTGGTAACAGTTCCTCATCAATCAAAATGGCTTCTCTTTATTTTTATCAATTATTTGTCTCCATGTGGGGACTTCTCCAGCTTCCTTTCCTTTATATAAGAGCCACATGTACAAAGGTTAGAACAGAAGGTTAGCTCTTCACTCAGTTACCAGGTTCTTAAGTTTCCAGCTTATTGGACCATTGTCAGTGCAAGTTCTTTCCAGAGGCAGCACTTGGAAGATGACTAGGGAAACACAAAGATACTTGGATACCATTCTCTCAGTAAGAAATAGAATGGATATAGATGAACCTTCAAAGTTGACAGTAACATTCTGAAACATCATCTAAGATCTCCATCAAGGCTTATCTACATAACAGGTTTTCATGTTAAAGTGAAGAATTTTTATTTTCTTTTAATAACAATGAGTTTAATTATGTTTCTCTTGTGGGCCTTTAACTCCTGGACTAAAGTGATCATCCTGCCTCAGGTTCTGGACTAGCTAGAACTACATGTATCTGGGGACTGAAAGCATTCACTAATGTGTCCATCTAAAAATATTGTTGATAATCCTGAATAAAAAATGGGACAATAATTTAGAATAGAAATAAGGATAATTTAGAATAGAAATAAGGGGTATTGATTGACTGGAGGGTGAAATGCAGCAGCTAGATTGGGATTTATTCCCTCTACCTAAATTGAAATCACAGACCAAAAAAAAGTTTTCAAATGCTGGTTTCTAGCATCTCCCCCCCCCCACACCGTCTTTGACAGCAGCAAGTGATCGCAGCAGGCAGATAGAAGTAGCAAAACATCACCCTCTTATATTACAGCCCTTATGTGGGATTTAACAATGAGACATTTAGTTGCACAAGAGTATGTGGATTCTTGGCTTTTGGCAAGAGCTAATTTTATGTTTCTTAGTCTGGAATCTGAAACCCTTGACCCTGAAGATTTAAGAGCTCTTTGAAACTCTATTGGTATCCAGGGTCTACGGGTTCTTTCTTCTGGCTTCTTTCAGTCTGCTCTCTCAATCTTTCCAATTCCACTCCCTGTCTTCTTTCTGAACTGGCTACTTCATTTGTTCTTCAGCTTTCATTGCTCTCTGCAAAAACTTGGGGTATCAATTTTTATATGCTGGAGCATAGTACATCTGGGGCACCTGCTACTGCTTGGGAGTCATTGTTGTTTAGAAATTGAGCGTAGAATATGGTAGGAATTATGTAGGGATAGAGTACCTCTTCTCATTGAAAGAAGAATCCTTCCTGATCTATGAAATTCTGCTTGAAATTCTGCAGCTATTATGTTGGCACTGCTGGGTAGATTTGGGCCTTTGGGCATTGCTCTTGTGTAGGTGGGAGGCTTCCACAAATACCATTTCTTCAATTATCAAATGGCATTTGTCAGTGCTCTGTACTGGCAATCCTGGCCCTGGGCTCCCAAACTGTGCAGTGGTTGCAAGCAGGTCTTTTTGGAGTTCCTCCTGGAAATACAGCATTAGCTTCTCGGATTGCCATCAAGGCTGCCTGTTCTTCTTCAGCTATGAAACAGCAATGAAAGCAGCAACATTTTGTATTTGGGAGCTTGGGGCTAAGAAATGTGTGCTGGGCTGGTCAGCAGGAACCCAGGGATCAGAAGCGACATTGGAAGTAAAGGTGGTGCTTGAAAATTTTGGGTTTATACTCTGCTCATGTGTGGCACTGGATGGTATTGTATTCAAATTTTACCTGTATAAATTCTTCAGCTGTCAATCACTGGTCTGAGATCAAGTTATTGTTGAAGATAGGAATTTGTTCAGCTTCCAAACTATTAGGCCATGCATGGGTTAGTATGGGGCCTATGGTATCAATGTTTACCTCAAGGAATACAAACTTGTTAGTTTAGACTACTGCCACTTCCAGTTTTTCACATCAAGACCATACAACAACAATAAAATAGGTAAAAGGCTACTTGAGAGAAATATTTACTGGAGCCAATGCTGCAGTATAGGAGAGGCAGCACAGTATAGTGTCTTCGCGCAGCCTAGGTTGCCTGATTCTACAGTTTAAGAAGGGGAATTTGGATGAAATCATAGTCATTTGATTTGTCGATCATAACCATTCCTTTTACAATCCCAGTTAATTAGGCTGTGTTTTAGATCAGTCATAGTACTGCTCCACCCTATGGCAATAGCTCCCTATTTGAGTAAGGTGAAAATGTTTTATCAAGACTTCTGATTGCAAAATGTCTGGCACAAACTATTTTAGACAGTCTTGGCTAGAACTGTACCTCTAGGAGCCAAGACAATCAGTTGTAATCGTTGTGTCTCAAGGCATCAATAGTTGGTGCTGCTACAAGTATCATCTGGCTGGCTATTAGACATACTCCTTTTTCCCATGGCAGCTCAGGCAGCAAGGCATTTAATAGTTGCTAATTCGAAAGCCAGATTGGCTCATTCCTAATATTTTTGTTTGTTTATTGGAAAATGAATACCACAAGGGATCACAGTATAAATTTCTAGAACTTATTGTCAGTAATAGAAATGATCTTTACTTTATATGTTGCTTTTAACTTTTTCCTTATATGTATATATACTATAGAGTAGGCATATGACTCCCACCTTGTTCTTCCCTAATTTCCCTCTTCTCACTCCTTCCCCTTCCCATAAGTAACATTTATTTCTGTGAATAGTTAATTCCCTTTATTTCTGATTATACTTTTCTGTCATATATACATGCATGATTTTAAGTGACTATAAAATCTAGGAACCACAGAGGATAGAAAACATACAATATTTATCTTTTGAAAGCTACCATAATTTGATGAATATGATTATCTCCAGTCTTATCCATTTTTCTACAATTAATGTAACTTCATTCTGTATAATGGCTGTAAAAATTCCACTGTGTGTACATATCATATTTTCCTTATCCAATTCTGTGTTGTTGGGAGTGTAAGTGGATTTCATTGCCTACCTATTGATGATGTACAGATCAAGAAACACGGGACAAGGATAAAATATGGTTATATATTTTATTCTGGGAGAAGTCACTTACATGAGAAACCAATGACCCACAAGTTCCCACTCCAAGGATAAACACCCAGGCTGCTCTCCGTGATTTGACAGGAACCAAGAGAGAGCAAGCTTATCCTAGACCCCATACCAAATACCACATGCTCACCTATGCACCTGTGACCACATGCAAATGGGTGTGGTCAGTGCCACAGGTGAATGTGGGTGGATCTCTCACGACAAACTCTGCAAACTATTTTGTATAATGCTTCAGTAAACACCAGTGAGCAAGTATCTCTGTGATATGTTGAATTTGTGATCCTTTGAGTAAATACCTAGGCATGGTACACCTGGGTTATATCATAGATCTATTTCTAGGTGATGAGGTGATGTTTCCTTCCTTCCTCTTTCTCTCCTTCCTTCCTTTATCTCCTTCCTTCCTTCCTTCTTTCCTTCTTTGCTTGCTTGCTTCTTATATTTTGGGTTGTGAGCCTAGCCTTTAATGGCTGAGCCATCTTTCCAGCCCCCTTGCTTGCTTCTTACAGTGTATAAAATTTTCTTTGTTTCCATACCCGAATCAACATTTACTGTTGTTTCTTGTCTTCATTACTGATATTCTACCAGAGGTAAGATAGAATCTCAGTCTAGTTTTGAACCATATTTCTGAGATGAGGAAGAACATATTTTCATGTGTGTTTATTGAACATTTGTATTCACTGTTTGAGAACTGTCTGTTCAGGGACTAGGTAGATGTCTCAGTTGGAAATATGGTTTGTTCTGCAAGCATTAAAACTTGAGTTTGAATCTCCAACACCTACATGAAAAGCTGGACACAGCTACTCATGTTTATAAACCCCAACAATGGGAAGTAGAGATAGTTAGATCCCAAAAGCCATCCAGCCTAATGAAGAGGCACGTGAGATATTACCTCAAGGCAGTAAGGTGAAAGAACAAGAGAGGAAGATACTGTCCTTCTCTGGACTTTTCATGTCCACACATGGGCATATGAACATACATACATATATGCATGAATCATGTGCACATACAACACAACACAACACTTACAAAAGAGTTTTTTAAACAAACAAAAACAACTACTAGTTTTAAATATTTTACATTGGCTTGGATTTTTTTGTACATTGATACAAAGTTAAGATTATTTTTGGTAGAACATACTCTACATACATTTCTAATTTTGTTCAAGGCATTGTACAAATGCAAATCATTTAACATGTTATAAATGTTTATGCCTTGAAAGTTATTATTACTAGCTATTTAGGATAATAAGGAAATGTAGGTTAGCAATTAGTCAGCTATTAAAACTGAACTTGTAAGTCATATTAGGTCAAACAGAGATATATTTTAGATAGAGAGGTGGTCTTTAAAACACTTCAGAGATCAACAGCATATGGCAGTTAAGATGTTTTAGTAACCTAGGTTTTTTTCTCTTTTTATGACAATGAGACATGTCTGTTCCTGGCAGCACCAATCTACTTCAGAGAAGATGATGGGCATCAAAGAAACTCCACATAGAGTTTACATTCTTTGTGCCAAAAGTTAGCCATTGGGTAAGAAAGTACTCTTGCCTTGATTGCTGACACTATGCTGTCCAAATTGGACAAGCAAGACAAACCAAAAAGGACAGCTGAACTTTGCCAAGAGAAGGGAGGACAGCCGTTCAGAATATCCTACTTCACAGAAAAGTCTGTCAGATATGCTAGGCCTATAGGCTAAGGACAGATGCCCCAATATTGCAGAGAAATCTTGGGTGCCTGTCCAGGCAGCCAGATGTTTCTGTCATTTCTCACATTATTTGGAAGTCGCTTGCTTATGCTCCCTGCTTACTTAAATAATATCATTTCCTTCGTGGATCTCTGATGGAGTTGAAGACTTTATAGTTTTCCTTGTTACCAGATTCAGCAAAGAAATTCCCTAAAGAAATGTAAAATGTACACGGTTGAAAGATATAAAAAGATAGTTTTTGTAATATAAGTGAAAATAGAAGTGAATTAAGTACAATATTTTGGACTCTCCAAGACAGGATACACATGGAGTATTTTCTCTGAATTTGTCAATTGTTAATGGATTAGACATTGTTGATATATGTATTCCCTGTATATATTGCATATAGTTATTTACTTGCTGTATATAGTATTTCTTGTATTGGTTATAACCTTTTTTATTTTAGACAAAAAAGGGAAATGTTGTGATATCTTGTTAAACTCTAACAAATAAAACTTGTCTGAAGATCAGATAGTTGTAAGGAGTACGGTTTTTCCGCCTGCCATCGCTGGTCTTGCCGCTGTGTCAGCCCCAATTAACACACAGAGACTCTGTATTTGATACAATGCTATTGGCCAGGTGTTAGTTTCTTATCAGCTAGCTCTGTCTTAAGTATTAACCCATTTCTGCTGATCTATGTATTTCTCTTACTGGGGAGCCGGCAGGCATACTGCTTTCTCCCACTCTCCATCTTGGCTCCTCCTTCCTACTTCCTCTTTCCTTCTTGTCTCCTAGTCCCTCCTATCTTCCTTTCCTATTGGCCAACGGTGCTTTATTCATTAACCAGTATGAGAAACATATACAGAATGACATCTCCCATCAGATAGTGGAGTTAGCCACTAGTTAATCATAGAGTTCTGGAGGTCTGTGCAGACAGAAAGTGATATGACTGGGCTGATAGAGGAAGGGATAAGGCAGGAGGAGATAGGAGCTCAGTCTCTTTTTATATGGAAAGGTGAGTAGCATTTAACCTTGCATCTGACTCGAAACATCAGCTAGCAAAGACTTTCTCCCATCATGCAGACTTTATCTTCACTTGGTTATATGTTTCTGTTGCTGTACAAAATTTTTCTTTTTAATTTCAAATGTTTGCCATTTCTCACTGTCAGCCTTATATTCTAAACAGCTGTAGTCTTCAGAAAGCCATTATCTATGGCTATCTAGTTTTATTTTTCTTTCTTTACCCTTTAGCAGTTTAGAAATTCAAGTCTTACATTAAGATCTTTGATTCATTTGGAGTTGATTTTTGTACAGGGTGACAAATAGAAATCTAATTTCAATTTTCTACATGTGGTGTCCAATTTTGCTAGTACTATTTGTTAAAAAGTCAGTCTTTTCTCCAACAAGTGTTTTTGACATCTTTGCAAAAATTCAGGATGCTGTAACTGAGTAGGTGGCTTATATGTGGATCTTTGATTGTATTTCATTTATCTACATGACAGTATTTATTACAGCTCCATTATGCTTCTTTTTTAAATAAAAGGTGGATGGTTATTTTTATTTTTTTATTTTTTGAGATTATAATATAGTTATACTATTTCCGCCTTCCCTTTCCTCCTTCTAAATCCTCCCACATACCTGTCCTTCCTTTTACTTTAATCATTGTTATTACTATAGGTTTATAATATAACTTGAAATTAGTTATGAAGAAGAAGACCTCTAGCATTATTTTCTTTGTGTGATCAGCATTACTTTGCTGATCTGGCATCTTTCATGCTTCCAAATCAATTTTAAGAATTTTTTTTTCTGTTTCTGTGCAGGTTGACAAAATGTTATGGACATTGCATTGAATCTATAGATTCCCTTAATAGCATAACCATTTTCACAGTATTAACTCTTCCTTCATGAGCATCTGATATCTTTCCATCTTTTTGAGTCCTATTTAATTTCTTTCTTGAGTATTTAAAAGCTTGCATTGTATAGATTGTTTGCTTTCTTGGTTATATTTATCATAAAATAACTTTGGGGGAAATTTTGATGGGCCTGGTTGTTTGATTTTCTTTCTTAGCATGTTTACTTGTGGCATATAGGTAGACTACAGATTTTTATGTATTAATTTGCATATGTCGAAGTATCACTGCGTCCCTGGAACAAAGTCAATTTGATCATACTATTGACATATTTGATTTATTCTTGAATTTAATTCATGTGTATTAACGAGATTGCTCTATACTATATATTTTAATTTGTGTGTGTCATTGACTTTATCTCATGTTGGTATTAGACAAATTCAAATTTTGTACACAGAGTTCAATAGTGTTCCTCTCTTTAAATAGCAGTGGGTTTTAAAAGAAACAAACTAACTAACAAACAGATTTCAAGTTTGGGTAATATCTGCCTAGTTCCTAGGTAGAGTGTTCTGTATGGAGAATGGAACATGACAGTTGTGCATTTGATGTTGAATGAATGCCTTATATTAAACATAGAACAACCAGGGATAAATGAATAGTAAAAAAACAAGCAGAATAGAGATGGAGAACATCAGATCAGACATGTATGTCATTCAATAGAAACTGACTGGACAAACCCTGGGAATCAAAACATTTAGCTGGAGCATTTGACCAGTAAAGAGGGTCCCAGGTACAATGTCTTTTCTTTAGTGAGACTTCTCATTAGTGGTTCCTAGTTATATCATGTTACAGTTTTAGGGTAAGCCATAGCTGAATCTTTTGTTTTGAGAAGGTACTTGGAAATGATTTGTCTTTCTCCTGTGTTCAAGAACACAGTGTTTTGACTCTAACATTTTACCCTCCTTCATGGTATTTTTAGTCCTGTCATGTTTTGCTGTTCTCATTTAACTTTCACACAGGGCTGGGGGATCAGCCTGTCCCTGGACAAGTGCTTTTGGAAGATAAAGACAAACAGGCTTGGGCCTGAAGGGGTGGGACCCCACCTCCAGAGCCAGTTTCTCAGTGAGCTTAAATATCATATGGCAATTTACTAATAATCTGTATATTTTATAAGACAGTCCCTTCATTTGTCTAGAGAAATTTGGGATATATGTGGGGTAAAGATGGCCTTGTGATGGCAGGATGTGCAAGAGTATAGGGAAGTTCTTGAAGGTATCTGGTTCTGAGGAGATTAGATTTTGCTGCTCCATCCAGCTGTCTGCCTTGGGCTTGCAGATTATGTTAGTGACTTTTTTGTTTGTTTTTGTTTTTGTTCAAGCAAAAGCTGTATTCCACCTATAGTGCTGTCATTGTTATGAACTAATCTAGATGGTTCACAAAGATCTAGAGGTTTGTGCATTTAAGGATGAGGAGATGGAACTCTATTTGATACTTAGTGAATTCATTTAACATTTACCCTCCTACTTGTCAGTGGCCCAGATAAATACTTCCAGAAGAGCTCTAGCCGAATTGGAGGTACTTACTGGAAAGTTCGATATGAAGCCTTCCAAGATGAGACATTCCAAGAAAGGGTACATCAAGAAGAAGAAGCACATCTTGGAATACTGGGTGAGGAATCTTTAACTTTCAAAATTCATTAACTAGAGACAGAAGAAGTGATGAGAATTAATTAATTAATAACTTGAGCCTGATGCTTACAAAAGTGATGTGTAAATGCAAGAAATGAGTATTTGTAAAAAGTGTCCCATATCTCAGAGTATTTTAAAATTAATGTTTTAAGCATAGTCCAGTAGAGTTTTTCTGTGACTTCTGCAAAGCTTAGGTTGTTTTTGTTTATGATAAATGATCACCATGGAAATGGAAGTTACATATCATTTCTCAACACTCACTAATAAAAATGTTTTGGTACCACTCCCTAGTACCACTGTGGTACAGATTACATTCTGTGAATTGCCTCTGTAGAGTTATTCTTGAGGAACTATTTAAAAGCAGCAAGGCCATCCTGAATCCTTTTAGTCTAGAGCAAGAAGCATACTCCTACCCTTTGGTTTCCATTCTTCACCTTTATTTTTATTCTCATGGTCTCTATTTTCTATTTCTAGGACCAGTTATAAGGGCTGAAGTGGGTGATACCATCCAGGTTGTCTTCTACAACCGTGCCTCCCAGCCATTCAGCATGCAGCCCCATGGGGTCTTTTATGAGAAAGACTACGAGGGTACTGTGTACAATGATGGTGAGCTGGAAGGGTTTACAACAATATAGGCTGCAAGTGGCTCTAGAAGAAAAGTAAACAAAGAGTTGGGAGAAAGAGCAAAGTTGTGTTCTTGTGAATGAATGATGGAATAGTGAAGCAGAGCCTACCTCATTAATAATAGAATAATTTTAAAAAGTTTAGAAATGATCCCTGGACATGCAGTCTTACTAAAAGTATTTTTAGAAGGCACAGATTTAGTGTAGTGATAGAGTTCATATCCTGCATGGGTGAAGTTCAGAGTTCCATTCTCAGCAGCAAAATAAAAATACACTTAAGTATATTCTTATTATAAAGTATATATGCTATGAACTTTTGAAAAACATAAATATATAAAATTATAAATCATCATTCATAAACAAACTGTCATGTGAATTTTATATGCCCTTTAATATTTTTGTGTCTGTAATTATATATTTAAGAAATGAGATGACCTGATTTGAACAGTTTTTCATTCTACTATTGTCTGCATTACAATGTCTTTAATCATAATATAACATTTTAATAACCATGTAACACTCTTTGATAGGGATTTTCCATAGCTTCTTTACTTTGGCTTCTATTGTTCAGACATATAACATTGTTAATAGCTTTAAATATCACAAACATTAAAAAGTAACATATGAATGTGTATATCTTAACTTCATGGGGGGATTTATGTCACATGGCAGAATGCTGTAAGTAGGATTACTCTAATTTCTTATTTTCTCTGATGATATATTCATATGCTCAGTCTAAGATAAATATGTAAAAAACACTGAATACATAAATGTCAAAGTTACAAACAAATATAAAAGAACTTTCTATAAGGAATTCAGATCTTTTCCTTTTATGAAGTCAATATTGTAAAGGAGGGGACAGAGTTACACAGGTAACAACCAAATGCAACATGTAAACTTCTACTGATCCTTGGTATAAAAATAGCTTAAAGAATCATCCAGAATCCAGATATGAGGGCACACATGTAATACCAGTACTTCAGAGGCTGTCAGGATGTTTGCAAATTTGAAGCCATCCCGGTGATATTAAACACATTTAACATGATGGCTCATGTCTAAGATCATAGCAGTTGGGAAACAGAAGAGGACTGCCAGGAAGTGTGAAGCTACCCTGCTGCTACTTGTTTCCAGGGTAGCCTGTGCTGCCTAGTAAAATTCTGTCGCAAGAAAATTAAAAAAAAAAAAATGAAACAAAGCAGAAACTTTGGGGATAACTTAAGAAGTTTGGGCATAGATTAGTCCTTGAATGATATTAGGGAATTTCTTAAATGTGATAATGCAGTTTTGATAAAACAGAAGAAAATGTTTAAGATATATTTTGTCCTATATTATTAGTTCTTTGAGAGTTTCATAAAATGTATTTTGATCATATGCACCTCTCCACCCATTACTCCCAGATCCATCCTCACTTCTCTACTAACCCAACTTAGTATATTAAAAAAATAAAACAAAACAAAACAACAATAACATAAAAGACTCAACTCCCATTTGTGTTGCACATATACTCTTGGATATGTGTCCTTCACTGGAAGGTATTCAACACATTAAAAACACTTTAAAACAAACTCTCCCTCTCCAAGCAGGCAATAGCTTCTTAGCTAGGTGTACAAATTTGTATTCAATTCCATCTCTAAGATGGAATTTTGTCTGGCTTGAGATTGTTCAGGCCTTGTCCATTCTCTCTCAGCTGCTAATGAATTCACACGTACAGCTACCTTGCTGTGTCCATCTTGTAGCTAGCCTCTACCTCTGCCTATGAAGATATTTCTGCTCCCTTTCTGTAATTATTTTTGTGCTTTCGATATGAATATTGGGTTTAGGCAGAGCCTCTTTTTCTCTATACCTTGGCCAGTTGTGAGTTACTGTTTTAATCACCATCTATTGAAAAAAGAAGTTTCTCTGATGAGGGTTGAGAGATGCACTAATCTCTTCATAGAGAAAGACATCAGACTTTAGGAGTGAGTTTCATGCTATGCCAAATTAGTAGAATGATGGTAATAGGTTCTCCCCCAGGGCTTATCACTTGTCTATTCACAGGATCTTGGCCCCAATAATAGTTATAGGTGTGGCTTTCAACTTGTGGGACAGGCCTTAAGTTCAATCACAAAGTGGTTGTTTACTCTCACAGCATTGCTTTGCAAGTGGTGTGTCTTGCCAGGCTGCCTATTATTGTAGTTCATAGGCTTCTAGGCTAGGTGAGACTGGTTCCTTTTCTTTTCCTGTGGCATTCTAATCACCACCTAACATGACAATTAATTAGTAGGTATGAAATTTCCAGGTGTATCAGCCTGATTTCTCCATGTTCTATGACTCAAGTGTATGGTGGCTTCAGCAACAGAGCTTTGCTATCTAGTTCTAGATGGTAACCAAAAGCATTTGCAAGAGCCTTTAGTATTAGGGGTCAATGAAATCTTACTTATCAACATTTCCAAAATAGATAACCCATTCCTGTCATTGGACTTATTTGTTGGCCTGTGGTGTCTATTAGGGACATGCTGTGATGCTGTGGGGTAACTCTATACAAATTATATTTTGATGGTGCATGAGTATATTGTAGTAAATGTTTATAGTATTAGGTTTAGGTTTCCCATATCACTTTTTCAAAATGTCCCTAGTGATGTATCCCTAGTGATGTATCTTTTTATTCCCTCATTTGTGCTGCCATGTCACTTTCCTTCCTGTCCATTATTCCCCTTTAACATTACTGTAATGTATTTCCTCTCCCTTGAAACCTATTGATGATCAGATCTTTTTATATATTCTGTGTACTAATCTTTTATTAGATAAATACTTGGTAAAGATCATCTCCCATTCTGTAGGCTGAAACTTTGCCTGAATGATGGTGTTATTTGCTGTACAAAAGCTTTTCAGTTTCATGAAGTCCTATTTATTAATTTTTGGTATTAGTACCTGTGATATCTGTTTTATTCAGACATTTCTTTCTTGTGACTGTGAGTTCAAGGCTTTTTGCCATGTTCTTTTTTGTCAAATTCAGGTTATCTGGTCTTATGTTGAGGTCCTGGATCCGTTTGGAGTTGAATTTTGTACAGGGTGAGAAATAGGGCTCTACTTTCATTCTACTTATAGCTATCCAGTTTGATCTGCACCACTTGTTGAAGATGCTGTTTTTCTCCAATGTTTTTTGATGACCACTTTGTCAAAAGTCAGATGGATGCCAGAATGTGGGCTTATCTGTAGCTCCTCAATTCTATTGTCCATTGAACAATTTGATTCTTTTATTGTCAGTACCATGTTATTTTATTACTATAGATCACTAATACAACTTGGAATCTGGGATAGTGATACTTCTAGCTTGTTTTTATTTTATTTTTGGATTGTGTATCCTAGCTCACTTGTGTTTTCATGTGAAATTTAAAATAGTTTTGCAATTTCTGTGAAGAATTGCACTGGAATTTCACTGAATCAGTAAATTGGTATAATACTATTTTCACAGTATTAATGCTGTGAGCATGAATATATATATATATATATTCTTTCTGTCTTCTGGTATCTTATTCAATGTCCTATTTGTGTGTCTTAAAATTTGTATTGTACAAGCCTTTCAAATCCTTTGTCAGATTTAGTGCAAACTATCTTATTGGGGGATACTTGTGAAAGAAATTATTTCTTTCATGGTATGTTTTCCCTCTGTTATATGAAGGCTATTGTTTTTTGTCTGTTAGTTTTCTAGTCTGCTACTTTGTTGAAAATGTTTACCAGGTACAGGAGATTTCTGGCAGAGTATTTAAACATGCTAAGCTATATAGATCTATAAATTCATGCACTTGTTAGATTTTTGCAGCCTGGTGGAATATAGTTTTTTTTTTTATTTTTTTTTTTTTAGTATGTCCTCGTGGCTCTCAAAAATTTCTTAATTTCTATTATATTCTGTCTTTTCATTTGTATTTTTTCTTAATTTGTATCCCTAGTTTCTTTTGATTAATTTGACCATAGGATTATTAATGCTTTCAAACAATGGATTCTTTTCTTTGTTGACTCACTGTATTTAGTTTTTTATTGCCATTTTGTTAATTTAGCCTTATTTTGATTACATCTTCTCATCTACTTTTTTGGAGGGTGTTGTTTGCTGCTGTTTTTCAAAGCCTTTATTTGCATCACTAATGCATTCATTTGAGAACCCTTAATTTTTTTATGTAGGCATTTAGTGATTAACTTTCCTTTTGGGACTCCCTTCATTATGTCTTGTAGATTTTTTAATATTTTTTTCACTTTCACTCAATTTTAAGAAGTTTTTTTATATTACTTTTAAAGAGTTATCAGAAACATTTTAATTTTTTATGTATGCATGTGTACCATGTGCATGCCTGGTGCACACAGAAGCCATATCTGGAGTAATGTGAACTGGGGCCATGGGAAGTTGTGAGCTGTCATATGGATTCTAGAAAGCAAACCCAGGTCCTTTGAAAGAGCAGCAAGTACACATATCCTCTGAGCCAACTCTCTAAACATTTTAGGAATTTTTAAATTTTCCTTAATGAATCTACTTCATCCTTGATCCAGTTATTATTCAGTTGTGTGTTGTTAAAATTTCAAAAGTTTTTATACTTTCTGTCATTTCTTGGCTGTTGATATCTGGTTCTATTTTTTTTTTTTTGAATGAAAAAGAAACTAGATTTATTTTTTAGTGGCAGAATTAGCAATATTAGTATATAGGAATCCTTCCCACTGTTTTTTTTTTTCCTTTTTTTTAAAATTTATTTTATATAACCAAGTCCATTTAAATGAAAACAAACATTTATAGACAGTATTTGGGAATTTGGGCACCGTTCTTTCCAAACTACTTCCTGCTGGTAAGGGGCGCTGTCATGGGGGATTCTAAGAAGATGCAGAAATCCTGGCTGTAGTCTGTAAGGCTGCTTTGTCTAGCTACTTTGAGTCACCTGGTACTCTGTTTCAGGCAGTCTGGCTTGATCAAACCACATTAGTCTGGAAGGAATGAACAGCTTTTCATTTTCTGTGGAAACAAAAATAGAAATCCTTTTCCCCAGTAACTTGTCCTTGAACTTAAAGAGATGGCTCAGCTGTTAAAGGCTAGTCTCACAACCAAAAACATATCTGGTTCTATTTTGTTGTGGTTAGGTAGAATGCTGGATGTGATTTCAGTTTTTCAATATTGTTGGGTCTTGCTTTGAGTCCCAGTATGTTGTTTATTATGGAGAACATTCCATAGACTGCTGAGAAGAATGTGGATTGTTTGACATTTGAGTGGAATTTTCTGTGGATTTCTGTTAGTTTCAATATATTTTCTTTTATGTTATTTCTGGATGTTCTATCTATTGGTGAGAGGCAGGTATTCATGTCAACCACTGTCACTATGCTGTGATGAACTGGAGGTTTTAGATCTAATAGTGATTCTTTTATAAAATCAGGTACCCATGTGTTTATGTTTATGATTGTAATTACTTCTTGGGAGCATTTTTCTTTAAGGATCATGAAATATGCTCCTTACATCTCTGACTAATTTTTTCAGATATTAAAATAGGTACACTTACTTCTTTTTCAGTTTTATTTGCTTGGAATACATTTTTAAACCCCCTTACCTTAGGGAGATGTCTGTCTTTTATGGTGAAGTATAATTCTTGAGGTCAGCAAAAATATGAACCCTCCATCCTAATAATCTGTTTGTGTCTTTTTATTGTAGAATCAAGATCAATAATCTTCAGTTGTTACTGAATGATGTGTTAATTCTTGTGACTTTGTATATTTGGTGTTACTTTCTTAGATCTCTTTGATTACCTGTCCTGGTATTGCTTATTTGTTTCTTATGGCCTCTTGGTTGTATTTATTCTTCTCTGCAACTTGAAATATTGCTTCTAGTATACTCCAAAGACTATATTCCCTTAGTCTGTTTTTTACCATGGAAATTTTGTTTCTTCTTTAATTTTAATAGTTTTATGGATTTAATAGTCTGTGTTGAGAATTGTGACCCATCAGGACTTGGAGTTATCTTTCTAGACCTTTTTGACTTTAAAGGCTTTTGTTAAATACTAATTGTTGTTACAACAGGTTTGCCTTTAGATGTGACCTGAAAGGTCTACTTTTTTACAGCCTCACCTGCATTAGGACTATCTCTTTACTATTTTGTCAAAATGAGAGTCTAACAAGCAACATCAATGCAATTCACTGTTGCTTAGATTAGCATTTATTTAATTGCTTTATTTTAACATTACTTATACTAAGTACTATATACCTTACTTTATTTTAAGACTTTTGCATTTTGCCAGTATTATTTTCAAAGTTATTTCTGTCTACATTTAAACTCTCTTTGTAGGTAAAGTGTGACATGCTATCTGAAACATTTTCACTGCACTGATTATAAAATTTATAAAATATTTGCCATTTTGTTAGATCAAAACCATTTAGGTGCTTTCATTTATACGTCTTTGATTATTAATATGATGAAAATTAAAATAACAATACATTTCTGTGCGTTGCTTGATCATGCTGTGTGTCCATATAAAAGATTACAGCCTTACAGCCTTACAACAGGCTTCAGGTCAGTGGTAGTACTCTTGTCTAACACGCAAAATGCTCTCAAGTATCACATTGTCTATCACTACATGTTAGTGCCATCATTGTTGCCTTAAAATGTCTTTGTAGTTTTCATTTTTATTATACTCTTTGGAGCTGATGATCATTATGATAGTCAATGTGATTAATGGCTTCATGTTTGCTTACAGGTACATCACATCCTGGCTTGGTAGCCAAGCCCTTTGAGAAAGTAACATACAACTGGACTGTTCCTCCCCATGCTGGGCCCACTGCGAAGGATCCTGCCTGTCTAACCTGGATGTACTTCTCTGCTGCAGATCCCGCAAGAGATACAAATTCTGGCCTGGTGGGCCCTCTTCTGGTTTGCAAGGCTGGCGCTTTAGGGGCAGATGGCAAGCAGGTATTTCTGGGGAGTCTGGGTAGGAAGACTGGCTGGAGAGAAATAGAGTTGAGTTTCTGGGTATGTGTCAAGAGTGGGGCTGGATCTTGGAGGGAAGGGAATAGTAAAAAGATAAACCAAGCAATTATACCAGAAATTAATAGCAAGTGACTTTCTATTCTCATGCATATTATTATCCATGCAGACACATATCTTTCTTAGTTTGTAATTCTTACTTTTTCCATATCCCCAAATCATTATTCCCCAGCTCACATCAGTGGTCCACAGCATTGTTCATAATCCATAAACCCACTTTAATATTTGTTTGTCATTTTTTATCTAGCCCATCATTTCTGTGTAACTTTGAACAAATTATTTAAAATTTTTTTAACTTAACTTTTTCATCTGTAAAGAAAGGGTTAACAAAGGACATTATCTTTGATTTCTGTTAGGTGTAGGTTTTCTGACAGTCTTGTCACACTGCCGTGCCTGCCCCAAATAATATACAGAGACTTTGTATTTGATATAATTCTGTTGGCCAGTTACTAGTTTCTTATCGACTAGCTCTGTCTTAAATATTATCCCATTTCTATTAATCTAAGTATTTCCACGTGGTCTCATCTTACTGGAGAGAGGGGCTGGCATTCTGCCCTATAGGTTCTCCATCCTAGATCTTCTCCCTACCACTTCCTCGCTCCTCCTAGTCTCCTACTCCTGCCTATCTTGCTTTCCTACTAGGCAACAGTACTTTATTCATTAACCAATAAGAGAAACATATTAACAGAATGTCATCTCCCATCATCTCCTCTTTTCTGTCTAAAATAAAAAGAAGGGTTTTAACCTTAACATAGCAAAAGTTGTAACAAAACTGTTATAAAATAAGAACCACAGTCAACATTTAGTCCATTAACATTTAGCAAGATTTAAATATTTTATCATCTATCCTATCTTTGTGATTCTAAAGTTATGTAACTTATCTGTAATCCTAACTAAGGAAAACTATAACCATAACTATCTGTCTTCAACTCCCTCAAAGACCACAGAAGGATAATATATAAACTCTAGCAATGACAGGGATAACTCACTGCCTGGTCAGGCACCCGAAGTTCTTCTGTAATGTTCCATCTTCATCCCATAGGCCATAGTGTATCTGGCAGACTCCTCAGCAAAGCA
This sequence comes from Phodopus roborovskii, assembly GCF_943737965.1. NCBI lineage: Eukaryota > Metazoa > Chordata > Mammalia > Rodentia > Cricetidae > Phodopus > Phodopus roborovskii. The sequence continues at coordinate 521,978 of NW_026125868.1, forward strand.
GGAAAGTTTAAACTGTCTTCTTGTGTTGGCAGTTTGTCAGTCACTTTTCTCTGTGTCCTGTAGACTGTCTGGCAGACTCTTCCTTGAAGCAGGAACTCTGTAGCACTGTCAATCTTGTATCAGCAGTCACTTTTCTGTGGGTCCTGCATGCCCAGTTTATACAGCATAAGTCAAAGAGTCCAGACAAGAGCAGTATCTTGTCCAAATGGTTAGTTTTCCCATATTGAAAACAAACTCCATAACGAGTTTCTTTGATGTCCATCTTCCGTTCTGACGCAGGTGGTGTTGCCAGGAGCAGTTATGTCTCACTGTCAAGAAAAACCCTAAACCATTTTAAATGCCATATTCTGTAGGTCTTTGAAAGGTTTGAAGAATGCATATTCATCTCAAATACATCTCTGTACATCTAGAAATCCTAACTAACTTAACTCTAAGTTTTCATTATCATAAATAATTATCTATAATCTGTGTTAAATTATACATTACATTTCTAAATGCGCTATACAACCACAATACCTAAATAAGAGGAGAAATATACATATCACAAAATTGACATTAAATTTGTATCAACAGACCTGTGCAACTAGGTCTGAGCAGGAGCCCGGGAAAGTTCTCTTGCTGCTGGGATGCTGGGACGTGGAGAGGAGAGCATCTAGCAGATCCCCTGGTGTCCTTTAAAAAGGGATTGTTGGTTTTGAACATAGGGAGAAGAACTAATGATCCCTTTTTAAAGGACACCAGGGTATCTGCTGAATGCTCTCCACTCCACATCCCGGCAGCAAGAGAGCCTTCCTGGGCTCCTCCTCAGATCTAGTTCCACAGGTCACTTCCACCCCTGGCTCTACCCCCAATGGGCATGGTCAGTGCCACAGAAGCAGACAAAGTGAATATCTCACTACAGATTTCTTTGAAGAATCATAAAATTAATGCATATAAAGTGCTTACTACAGTATCTGGCATATGGTAAACACCCAGTAAACATAAGGTTTAAAAATAAATAATGTTAATACGTTTCTAATTCTTTTTAATTTCCTAATTTTCTTCCATAGACCTTCCCTGATTTCTTAGCTATTTACCCCTCCATTCTCTTCCTGGGTGGCTTCAGGCTATCTTTGCTCACATACTGTGCTATGTTTCCTTAATCTTCACCTCGTGCTTGCCTGCTTCCTGTCATACATTATTTGCCTCTAGTCTTGTTCCTTTACTCTGTTCTTATCTCCTCTACAATTTGAAGTTTTCCTGAGGAAAACCTGCCTAGCAACAACTGCAGCTCTTAGCATGAGATATGGGCCTGGCTCTGAATCTGAAAAGGGAAATGAAAAAGAATCAGCAATCCTTGGGTCTACAACTATGCAATATTCAACTGCTGAAACCATTGTCATTCCGCCCTCTATTTTTTTTCCAATGGGACTACAGAAAGGAATGGATAAAGAATTTTTTCTCCTCTTCACTGTGTTTGATGAGAACATGAGCTGGTACAGCAATGCCAATCAAGCAGCTGGTATGTTGGATTCCCGATTGCTCTCAGAGGATGCTGAGGGCTTCCAGGACTCCAATCAAATGCATGGTATGGTATGAGGAATAGTTTTGCCTTTGACGTTAACTTTGTGACCTTAAGAAAAATGTAACTCTATCCATACTCATATCCAGTTTCTCAAAGTGTTCACCTCACTGATAATCTTTATGCAAGGGACAAGCTATATTGAAGAAGATAATATAAACAACAGTTTTCCTGTTTTATAATTTATTCTTATTATTACTATTATTCTTCCTCTCTCCCTCTCCACCCCCTCTCTCTCCCTGTGTGTGTGTGTGTGTGTGTGTGTGTATGTGTGTGTGTAGGTGTACACAGAGTCTAGGAGAGTGTCTAATTCCATTGAACTGGAAGTGGTTGTGACCTACTAGTTGTGGGTGCTGGGAGCTGAACTCAGGTCCTCTGAAGAGCAGCAAGAGCTTGTAGCCACTGAACCATGCCACCACCCTGCAACAACAGTTGTTCTTTACACTGATGTACCATGATCTGTATTGTGCAGTATGGGAGGCACTGGAAGATGAAAATTGTGTATATGTGATATTCCGTAGGGTGTGACAGTAAGCTGGGGTGATATTCTTTAATTCTTTTTCTTTGTAGTTTTGGTAACAGAATCCAGGGCCCTTTTGCCTGCTAGGCAAGTGCTCTTCCACTAGGCTACAACTACAGCTTTCATGTAGTATGGTCTCCCTCCCCCTTTCCCCCACTTCTCTTACCTCACCAAAGTGTGAGAAGTTTTCTTCCCACAAGCATAGCTTCTACTTATTTCATTTTTTGCATTGTTATGTCCTTCAGTTGAAGTATACACTTTTACATATTTACCTCCAGCCTTTGAAATTCTTCCCAGTTTTTAAGATTTGCACACTTCTCATCACTTAAGTTCAAGGTAGTGACTCTTGTTTCTATGTAGCACTGTGTGCTAAGAATTTTAAAAATATATGCTCTTTGTATTATTCAAGATTGTAATTATTTGTTACATGGTGCTTCATTTTTTCTAGAGTATGTTGTTTATCTCTGTATCTTCCACATTTTATTTATTTATTAGGTTCCCACAACATATGCACTAATTGAATTACTGAACTACAAATCTGTTGGAATATGGATGAAAGAATGAGGGAAAGACTAATCTGAGATTTCAGTGAGAGTCCTTAAATTTTCAATGAGATGTGAATAGCACCCATGAAAATAATTATTAGAACAATCCAAGCAGACTACTAAATGTGTGGGAGAACCTGAGTTCAAAGGAGAAAACTACTAAGGGACAATAAATTTAGGTGATTCATTACAGGATGGAAAACTAGAGTGGAAGATGAAGTTGAATAGGGCTACAAACAAGACATAGGCAGGAGATGAAGAACTGAGGAATAATAATGTTCTCATCAGAATCCAGGGGATTTGTTAAATAAGTCCTGGAATCTGACTCCAGTGAACATGGGAACACAGGAAGCTTTCCCTGTATTTGGGAGCAAGTACATAGTAATAGGATAAATGCCTTTTGCATCCTTCTTGGTTTCCTTCTCAAGGTGGTGCATTATTATGGAACAAGTAAGACACTTTCATGAGTCATATCATTCCACTTCAAATGTATTAAACTTAATAGGCAGCATAGGGATACAGAAAAATGATAAGCTTAGTGTAGAAAAATTTTGGAAACTCAGGAATACGTTGTATTACAGAAATTTTCCTTAAAGGGAGAGGGAGAGAAAGAAACACAGAGGGCATATGAGAGCTAGGACATGATAGATGAGTAGAAGATTAGTAGATTACATAGTGACGAGCCTCTACGGCTGAGGGGAAAGCATGTAAAAACTCAACAAATACACTGAATTAACCAGATTTAAAACATTAAAGATATAGAGATTAATAGGTATGCTACGACAGTATTGTGTGTGGGAGGCATATGCCTGTGTAAAGATTTCAGGGAAGAGTATTTGGAAAGAGGCTTTTTCACAGTAGCTCTATGTGTTCAAATATCTTTGGTTCTAGCAGTGAAGATACAGAAAAGACCTTAGCTTGAACTTGAAACTGGAAAATGCAGTCTGTGGAGGGGGTTGTAGAATTAGAACAGTGAGGAGAAAACAATCAAAGATGATGCAAGAAAACTAGAAAATATAGCATGAAAGTTGGAGAATAGGGAGTAAATGGGAGTTTAATGTTCTCTCTCTCCCTTTGTGTGTGTGTGTGTGTGTGTGTGTGTGTGTGTGTGTGTGTGTGTGTTTGGGTATGTTTATGGATGAGTTGAAGTAGAAATTAGTTCATTGTTTCCAGAGTACGGTAAAGGAGGGGAACGCGAGGTGAGACAAAAAAAAAAAAAAAAAAAAAAAAAAAAAAAAAGCTAGTTTGGGGGTCTCATTCCAAAGGTATTATATGGGTAGAATCCAACTAGCATAACAGAAAGCACAGGAGTTTAGGATGACCTGGAATTTCATGATATGAGGAACCATAGTATAGGACTGATATGTTGCTAACCATGATTTGAGCAGTCTGGTCTCATCTCCCTATTTTGTCTCTTCTTTTCCAGCTATTAATGGGTTTCTGTTCTCTAACCTGCCCAGCCTGGACATGTGCAAGGATGATATGGTAGCCTGGCACCTGCTTGGCCTGGGCACAGAGACTGATGTCCATGGGGTCACGTTCGAGGGCAACACTGTAGAGCTTCAGGGTATGAGGAAAGGAGCAGCCATGCTCTTTCCTCACACCTTTGTGATGGCTGTGATGCAGCCTGACAATCCTGGTAAGTACTACAGCAGCAAGCACAGAATTCACAGGGTTTGTTATATAGGGAGTCTACAGTGACAAGGGATAACATGGGAGGAGGAAGGACTGGTGAACAGAAACGGGTGTGTTCAGGGGGCTTGGAAGATTTTCAAAACACTTCTATCTCTTTAATGTATTGCCCGTGTTCTGATTATTTGGTGTTTTCTTCATTTGCAGAGTGAGTAGGAGGTTGAGAAAGCTCTGTTTCAGAGGTAGGGGAGGGAAATTCATGAACTGTTTGGCTTCGGGACAGTTCTGATATGACAGAGAGTACACTTGGCCACATAACTCTTTGGCCATACAGAGACAAATGATAATACAGTCCTTATATTCTGTTATTCTGTGAAGATTTCTGCAAGCTCTCCTATTTGTGTGTGTGTGTGTGTGTGTGTGTGTGTGTGTGTGTGTGTGTGTGTGTGTGAGATGAAAACAAAAGACTAGAGAAAGCTATGTTTTGTTCAATTACATGCCTTACTTATAACTAAGGTTAAGAAACTCTCTTCCTCCTCCCCTCTCTCCCTCCTTCCTTGCTCACTTCCTTATTCCTCATTTCCTTTATTCTTTTTCCTTTTTTCTTAGCAGTAATTCCTCTCCCTATTTTTTGTGAAGAAATTTGACTCAAATGCTTTTCAGTTTTTCTCAGATTCCATTAATCTCATGTTTTATAATTCACCCGCATTTTCTTCAGTCCCTTGGGTGTATTCTTTTTCTAGTCAGCAGGGGCCAAGTATGTTTGTAAGGAACTTTATGCATTTATGCAGTTTCTACTAAACTTTAATTTTTATTGTTTTTAACTTTTATTTTAGTTGTGTAAATTCTATTTATATTTGGAAAATTGTCCCTTAAAAATAGCAATTCTTTGTAACAATTGAAAAAACTTATTCATGGATGTAAACTTTACAAACATAACACAACAATTTTCTCTTCAGCTATCTTATTATTTCCTATCTACCTAGAACATTTTCTTGGCCAGAAAGAATTGTTAGCAAATTATACACACCATTTAATAGAGTTGAAAGAAGCAAGAGGAACATGCACATGGGGATAAGAAAGCTCTGAATAAGAAGGATCATATTATTGCGCTTTAATAACAAAGCCAAACTCCAAATTTAATCTGCTTAATGAAAAACCGGCCGGGATACCCAGGAACATCTACATCCTCTCTTAGGGTTCACTCTAACTTTAAATGAATGGATTTTTTTTTTTTTTTGCTGCCATGTAGCTTTAAAACATTCTGGTAGATACAATATACAATGATAAGCCTTTATAGACCTGGTTACTTCAGTGACTGAGACAGAGGATTGGTTAAGCTCAGGATTTGTGGGCCAGCCTGAGCAACAGAATAAGATCTCATATGAAAATATAATTAAAAATAAAAAACAAAATGGTGAGAAGTCTGGAGGGAAATATAAAGGTAGGTTTTCAAGTATAAAAGTTTAAAATGTGACTATTGACTAAGATTCTTGAATTTTGTTACTAGTGAAAACAAGTCTTTTTTTTCTTGCTTTGCACATTAATTATCTTTTAAACTTCTTTGTCAAAGAAATGTAAGTCTTATAGTATTGGAATGAGTAAGGCTCCTTTTAAAACACTTAAGTTCATTTATTTTGTTAATTGATACAAATAATATTTACTTGAAAGAGATAGATGACTTCCTCATTAGATGTACTGATTGAGAAAAAATGTCAGAAAAAGAAGTGCAGACTACATCTTTTAGCTTTTCCTCTGGTTCATCTTCCTCTAAATTCTATTAATTCTCACTCCTGGATGACATTTTGAATCTGAACTTTCCATTTGTCCCCTGGGCACTTGCTATTATGAAGGGGGAGAGAGACCACTGTGAGTTGTCCTGCAAAATCAAAGTAATATAATGACTAGTCTAGATCAGAATCTGGCTTTAGAATTCTGTGGAGAATAGTATTGATGGACAGTAATGAATATACAGTTGTGTTTGTTCAGCTTTGCAGATGATTTATGCACCTCACTGTAGCCAGGCACAGTGGCACATGTCTTCAGTTCAAACACCTTAGAAGGCTAAAATAGGAAAATGAATGACCCAAGCCAGAGAACTTGACAACACCCTGGGCAATATAGCAAGACTCCCTCATAAAATTCTATGTTGGAGATTCAGCATGTTATGTTTTCATACTTATGTTTGAAAAAAAGAAAACAAACAAAAACCAAGCAACAAAATCAGATATTAAAGAATAAACAAAATGAAATATTTAAAGAATCCATATGTAGGCCTATTATCATCATTTTTCTTTGCTGTAATCTTTTTCATTTATGTATTTATAATTTTAATGGGCTTATATTACATTTAATTGAAAATATCATCTTGGACTTAAAAATCGCACCCTGAATAGTGGGCCTCAGCTAGTTAGACTGAAATACTGAGACTACTAGATCTTTAATACCAAAGAAGGTGTCAGATAAAAGGTTAAATCCTGAATATATTATGCTCCATTAAACTCATGTTAGTTATTCAATAGCATAGATAATTTTTTTTCCACCTAGAACTCTGATTAGTGTTTCTTTCCTCTGTTCCTCTTTTTGCCATTGGAACTCTTTCTTTGTTCATTATTTCCATCCTTCCTTCTCTTTCCCATTTCCTTTGTGTGGTCAGTATGAAGACATTAATAGTAAACTCTGAATCACCAATAAAATTTGTCACTATTGCATTAAGGGGAAAAAAAATCAAAGCATTTCCTCTCATTGACATTTAGCTATGAACAAACCCAGATTAGAATTCTGTAGTTTGCCCTCTGTCTTTCTGTTGTATGTGTGTAATTGTGTACCTGCTTTAATGTTGTCCTGTGAATCTGCCCCTGCATATTGGTCTGTCTGTCTGTCACACAGAACTTTGCTCTGAATTATTGAACTGCACAGAAAGTATCACATGAGGACGGAATGAGGCTCCTTTCCAGAAATCTTTAACAGAATTTTACAAGGGGTTAAGTCACTCACCCTAACTGACCTGGCTAGCAAGCAGTACTATAAACATTATTGTTTGTCAAGCAATATCTGAATGCTATGTTCAACAGTTATTTGTAGATCTCCATTTTATAAGAATGCTCTCAACTTCTATTTTTGCTCTTTTCAACAAATGATTATTAGAACACATGTGTTACTGTAGGTAAGGGGCATGGAATAGTATATTATTTAGTATTACAGCTATGGGCTAATCTAGGTGGTAAAAGTTGATTAGATGGCAAATCCAAGGGAAGTAAGGTTGGTTGTTATATTGTTCTCTTAAAAGCAGGCTAAATAAACTGGATATGTACACGGTAGGCTAGAAGTTTTAAGTGACCTCAAGGTGTATTATTAACTCTAGTTATTCCATCTAGCAAAATTCCGGACTCTTAGAATTGAAAAATATTTGTATCAGGTTCCATCACCACACTTCTTCCATTTTTGTTTTATTGAAGAAGTAACACATCAATGGAAGCTGTCACTGTTCAAGAGCTGATCATGGTATGGTCTATGGTACGGGCAGCGTAAATCAGCGTTACTTTGTACTGGGTGGTCCTTTTGAAAAGAAGAGAAGGGCGCTCTAGTATTTCGAGAAAGAGGCAGACAGAGTGGTTCTTCCTGTAAAAAGACTACAGTTTAAGATTTAATCCTGAAAAACAATTAGAGGGGTTGAGCCAGTTAGTATAAAACATCATTTCAAGCTTTTTTATTTTGAAGCTAAGAATTTACAATTGTCTTAGTGTGGATGGACTGAGTTAAGGATATGTTACCTGTTGTAGCTTTAAGTGTGGCAGCTGGGACATCAGCAATAATCATTGCAATGAATATTTTGTGTATATATGTTTAAGGGAATAATTAAGTTGCTGTGAAGCAGATTCTTCATGTCATTGGCAAGCCAGATTAGCCAGAATCCAGGCAATCATGGGCTTGCTTTAGAATTAAAATCAGGAGAGAAAATATAATTGCAATGAGAGTAACTTTGGTAAAGGTCGCAAATTAGAAAGCATGCAGTTTGTGTGTGATTGAAAGTCAGACAAGTGTCCCTCCTCTGTTACCAGGTTGTTGTCTTCTGGTTCCACTTCATGGTGTGACTTTACCAGTACTGTTGTAATCAAGAGAAGGCATGTAGGAGAAAGCACAGATGTGAATCCTCAGCCCCAAGTTATAAAGGGAATAGTAACTAAACACAGTTTAGGTCCTTGAGAGAATTTTTATAAAATCGTGGGTTTGGATACAACTCTTTGCTTTTTGTGATGTTAATTTTTATAGGTGTCAGGGGAAAGACTAAGAGAAACAGTTTTTAAAATTGAAAGTGTAAGTTGCTTTGGCAAGTAGCTATTGGGCAGTCAGTACCTTTATCCTCTCCTGATTTTTATTTATGTATTTGTTTTCTGAGAAAGAAATAAGCTTGTTCAATTTTGACTTGTCCTTGGGGTTATAGGACATTCCTTATGGCCATGAGAGATATGGCCATTTCAAAGCTGAAAAAAGAGAAAATGTTTGAGATCATCAGAAGGACCATTGTCCTCATAGCAAAGAAACCCTCAGCAAAATTTTGCAGTTGATTAGTGTCTGAGCTGTAGTAAAAACTAAACCTGAAAAGTTATCAACACAAACATGAAAAATGTTTTAAATATCCGAAAGAAATTTAAGGTTTTGAGACCATGTCTATGAACATTTTACTTTCTTTTTGTTAAGCTTTAGTGGCTAGTACTTACAACTTATGAAAACCCCATTGATTTTAGTAGAGGTATAATACCAATGAATTAAACATAAAAGTTTTAATGTCATATGTACCATCTGTAAGTTTTGTCTTTCACATACTTTGAATCATCTACTCAGACCCTCACAACTTTCATAAATTTTGTACCTTTCCTTTCCATATGGAAACATCTGACCACTTTAGCTCCCCCTCTTTTGTTTCTAAAACTCTTTCTTTACACCCATTTATCCTTTTAGTTTTTATGTATTGCTTTCCCCTTTTATTACTATGAGATATAGGTGCTTGATTATTGAGAGTAGTCTTCGGAAAGGCAAATATTTTACATTATTAGGCTGCAGAGATGTTGTAAAAAGCCATCTTTTAAGTCAATAGCAAGAGCATGGTAGTTTTGAGTGTGTTTTTCCATTGAAACCTGTTTGTGTCTTTACTTCTCTCAGTAGGAAGCCTATTGGCTCTAGGAGAAGGCAAAGCCTGCTTTTCACATTTTAAACACTTAAAGAAACCTAGTCAAAATTTGTATTTTCACAAGTCAATGAAAGAAATAAGCTGCCAGCAACCTCTTTATTATTTCCAACGAATGCCAAAAAGTTCTGTTTTTATTTATTGATTTATTTAGTCTGATATTGAAACAAGACCCTGAGTGTGTGTTAAGGTCAGGGATCTCAATTGTTTATTAACTTACTTTAGGCTCTTGCTTCCAAGTCTGTGAGCCTGTGGTGAGTCTCTACTACTTCTCTTTTAGTCAATTGAGGACTGGGGTGGGGGGGGCAACTAGTTCTCAGTTTAGGAGTTTTCTTATTTTAGAGACTCAGGTTATTCAACTTTCTTTTCAAGTTCTCGGATTTGTATCATCAGCAAGAAACATGGCCATCCTTTGTCTGCCAAGACAGTACAAAGCCAGAATGTTTTCAAGGTGAAAGCAGACTTTTTAGCTGTGCATGGACTGGCCAGGCAGCCTCCTGGGAAGAACTGGCATAGGCTTGCTTGCTGCTCTAGCAGCAGGTGTCCAGGCTGCTAAATTGTCTGATTATGATAGGGCCTGGGACAAAGAGAACCCAGAGGAATTGTATATGCATGGTGTGCTCCATGAAACTTTACAACCTATTTTAATGATGTCTCAGATCTAATTTTTAAACGTACATTTGTTAGCTGTTGTGCATGGATATGATATAAAGGACTCAAAACATTCTCCAAAGTGAGAGCAGAAGGTAAAGTGGAAAGGCCAGATGACCATTGGTGTGCTTAAGAGAAAGCCTTCTCCTCTGGTGGAAGTTGAAATGGAATTAAAAAGGACTTGACTAAAAATGAGAAGAAGGAAATAAAAGATGTAGTACTAGAGAAGAGCATTCAGGCCATGGACTACTGATACCTAGAGTGATCTGTAGGTGCTTCCCACCTGAGATGTTCAGATTTCCCTTTTCCTTGGGACACTGTTCCCCACTGCAGACATACAAAGTGAACTTTGGGAAGAGTCACAGGCTACTGTTACCTTTGGAAACTGAGACATTCAAAACTCAAATACCTAACATGTTATGTATCATCCACAAGCGATCTGATCTTCCCCAAGCACTCATAAATTCAGGCTATCCTGCTCTCACACTGGGTGTTCCAAAAATGTTTCACTAATGTTTTAAAAGTATCTCACACATAACACCAAAACGTGAGAATTAAACACATTAAAGTTTCCTTATACAGGGCACCAAAATGTAGTCAGTTTGAAAGTACTAATAATAAATTCTGAGTCACTAATAATGCATGAGTATAACATTAGGAACACAAAAAGCACATCCTCTTGGTGTCATTTAAACAAGAGCTGCTATCATATAAGTGAGAATGAGAGCAGATTTGTTTTCTATACTTTGTTCCTCTTTTGTCTTCTGTTGCCTGTTCATCTGTTGTTTAAATGTGGATTTCTCATTTTCCTTTCATCTCTCATTACTGTGTACTGTTTTCTTGCTTTGATGTTCCTTTTTCTTATTTTTCCTCTTTTTCTTGTTTACCTCTCTTTTTGCACTTTGTTTTTCCTTATCTTTATACTTTTATTTGCATTTTTATATTCCTTATTTTACCAATTTCCTTCTACTCTTGTCTCTTCTTAATTTTATTCCAAATTGTCTGTTTTATTTTATTGAAAATGGATTTTTTTTCTTAGATAATATATACTAATTACAGTGTCCCCTCCCTTTATTTCTCCCAGTTCCTCCCCACCTCCTTTACCATCCAGGCCCACTCCCTTCCTGACTAATTAGAAAATGAACATACTTTTAAGGGATAGTAATACAATAAAATACAAGATAAAACTGAAATTAACACATTGGGATAAAACAAAACATACAAACAGAAAAGCCCAAGAAAATACAGAAGAAATAGATACAGACTCAGATCTACTCATGTGCAAACTCAGGAATCCCGTAAAAACACTACATATATGTATATGTATATATGCAAAGGGTGCAAAAAGTAAATAAAATAAAAATAATTTTAAAAACCTGACATGGCATTATGAGACAAAATAACTTCCAAAGAAGCCATTGCTTATTTTCTTTTTAATGTTAGGCATGCAGCCTACCCTTAAGAGTGTTTTGTTTCCTCAGTGAGACTCTCTTGGAAAAGAAAAACTAAATTTTTATTTGCAAGTGATTATCAATTAGAGCTGGCTTCTGGGTTAGGGATGGGAACACATGTCCACTTCTCCTGTCTGCTCTAGGAACCCGCTTGGTTCAGATTCTTGCAGGCCCTATGTATACTGCTACAGTCTCTGTGATATTATATGTTGATCTAGAAGTCCTTGTTTCTATGGTGACCTCATCCCCCTCACACACTTTTTCTTCTTCCTCTTTCACAGGATTCCCTGAAGCCTTAAGGAGAGAGATTTGATGGAGATTCTCATTTAGGGCTTAGTGTTCCTAGGTCTCTCTCTGCATACTGTCTGGCTGGAGGACACTTCTCTGATGATGACTGAGCAAGGCACTGATCTATGAGTTAGCAGAATGTTATTAGGAGTCATTTTATTGCTAGTTCTTTTAGCAGACCAGAATTACTTGGTTTTCTTTTAGGTCCCTGAACTATCTAGTCTCTGGTTCTTAGTTGCCCAAGTACTATTGGGTATGGGTTCCATCTCTTGGAATGGGTCTTAAGTCAAATCGTATATTGCTTGATTACAAGATTTGTGCCACTTTTGAACTAGTATATCTTGCAGACAGGACAGAATTGAAGATCTAAAGGGTTGTAGCTGTGTTGGTGTTTGTTTCTTCTTTGGTAGCCTGCAGAGTACCCCCTTGTACCAAAGACACTAACACACAGAGGTAAAGGCTTTATGTAGGGACCATTTCAACTTCTGTGTGCAGTGAATTGTGTAGGTGTTGTCTTCAGCAATGGGGCCTTGCTGTCTGTTTTTTGAGAGCAACCTATAGTCTTTGGAACAGCCTGGGTTGTTTAGGGGTTTCCATGATACCTCCTTGTCCAACAATTCAGTTAGATGTAACTCATTGCCAGTACTGAAAGTTTCATTTAATAATAAGAGATGTCCAATTGGGGTTCTGTGTCCCCCAATATTTGGCAATTCGTATAGATCACTTTCATATATGCATATAATTTAGGAAGCTTTTAGTGCATTGGGTTTCCATATTACCCCTCAAATGTCCTTAGTTTTACCTGTCTCTCCCTGTATTCCATTCCTCATTCCTATATCTCCCTCATTTCCCCCACTTGATCCCCCTGTTCCAGTCCTCCTCAACCTTCCATAATGATCTATTCTATGTCTGTTTCCTAGGGAGAACTATCTGTGCCCCTTCTACCTTACTTACTCTATACCTAATCTCTGTGGTTCTATACATTATAGGTTGGTTGTCATTGGCTTAATAGCCAACATACACATATAAGTGAATATAGTCCATATTTGTCTTTCTGGGTTACCTTATTCAGGGTGATATTTTTTTCTAGTTCTATCTATTTAGCTGTATATTTCAATAGATTCGTTTTTTTATTTATTGAGTAATATTCCTTGTGTAAATGTGCAACATTTTCTTTTTCCATTCATTTTTGAACTACATACAGTTTGTTTCCTATTTCTGGCTCCTATAAATACAGCCAGTATGAATATGGTTGAGCAAGTAACCTGTGGTAAAGTGAAGTGTATTTGGGTATATGCCCAAGAGTGGTATAGCAGGATCTTGAAGTAAGTCAATTTCTATCTTCCTGGAGACCACTACACTGATTTCTATAGTGGCTGTGCAAGTTTGCCTTCCCACCAGCAGTGTGTGAGTGTTCCCTTCCCACATCTTTGTTAGCATAAGTTATTTGTTTTATTGATCTTAGCCATTCTCATGGGTATAAGTTAAAGATCTCCAAGTGTTTTTGATTTGCATTTCCCTGATGACTAAGGATATTGTACATTTCTTCAATTGTTTCTCAGATATTTGAGTTTCCTCTTTTGAGAATCCGCTGTTTAGAACTATACCCCATTTTTGAAATGGGTTGCAACTTGATACCCAGTTTTTTTGAATTCCTCATATATTTTAGATAGTAGCTCTCTATCAGATGTGGAGCTGATAAAAATTTTTCTGATTCTGTAGGCTGCCATTTTGTTCATTGCCGTGCAGAAGCTTTTCAGTTTCATGAGGTCCCACTTGTTAATTGTTGTTCATAGTGCCTGAATTAATGGTATTTTATTCAGAAAGTTTTTTCCCGTGCCAGTGAGATTAACACTATCCTCTACTTCCTATTCTATCATGTTCAGTGTATCTGGTTTTATCTTGGATTCTTTAATCCATTTGGAGTTAAGTTTTATGCCGGATGATAAATATGGATGTTTCTGTTGGCTTTTCTTGTCCTGCCAGGTTCTGCTGCCCTCGAGCCCCAAGTAAACACACGGATGCTATATAGATTGTTAAACTGTTAGCTGATGGCTAGGACTCCTTATGGTCCTTCTCTCTCTTAATTATTAACCCATAATACTAATATATGTATTTGTACATGGTCTTGGCTTACCAGGGAATGCCTGGACCTGTAACTCCTTTGTGGTCTACATGCTGCCTGGCAGGCTCCTTCTGCCTATCTTTCCCAGAATTCTCCTCATCCCCTAGTCCTGCCTATCTTTCTGACTCATTGTCCAAACAGTGTTTTGCTCATCAACCAATAAGAGAAACATATATACAGAAGGACATTCCCCCATCATATGGATCTATTTGCATTCTTCTATATTCAATTTGACCAGCAGCCTTTATTGCTCTCCTTTTCCAATGTCTATTTCTGGCTTCTTTATCAAAATCTGGTATTCATAGGTATGTGGATTTACATCTGGGCCACCGATGCAATTCCATTGGTCAACGTGTCTGCTTTTGTGCAACACCAAGATGTTTTTATTACTAGAGTCCTTTAGTACAACTTCAAATTGGGGATGGTGTGATATGTACAGCAGTTTTTTCTTATCCAAGATTGTTTTTAGCTATCTTAGCTTTGTGTGTGTGTGTTTTCATATGAAACTGAAAATTGTGTTTTCAAAAATCTGTGAAGAAATGTGTTGTAATGTTGATGAGGATTGCATTGAATCTGTAAGTTGCTTTTGGTAAGATGCCTATTTTGACTTTATTAATCCTACCTGCCCATGAGCACAAGAGATCTTTCCATCTTCTGCTATCTTCTATTTCTTTCAACGTCTTAAACTTTTATCACATAAATAGTTTACTTTCTTTGTTAGAGTTACTATAAGGTATTTTTATATTTTTGAGGCTATTATGAAAGGTGTTGTTTCCCTTCTCTTTCTCAATGTGTATTTTTTTTAATAAGAGGACTACTGATTTTTGTGACATAATCTTGTATCCAGCTACTTAGCTGAAAAAAAATTGTGTAAGCTGTAGAGGTTTCATGGTAGAATTTTTCAGGTCTCTTACATATACTATCATATTATCTGCAAATAAAGATACGTTGATCTGGGGATGAGAATAGCATATTGGATTTGGAGGAGGGGGGGGGGAGAGGTGAAGAGCTGCAGTTTTCCTGTAAGGAATTTTGCTCTTGTTCTTCTTTGCATTCTTCCTATACATTTTCCTTGCTTTTTTTCAATTTCTCCAGTTTTTTTTCTTTTCTTCACTTCTTTATTCTTTAGTGAGTTTCATAATATTATATCTATTTATTCTGTCTGTCTCTCACTGTCTCTGTTTCTCTGTCTTTGTATCTCTGTATGTGTGTGTGTCTATATGTCTCCCTCTCTGTCTCTGTCTTTTTCTGTGTCTCTGTCTCTCTTTCTCTGTCTCTCTGTGTGTGTGTGTACACTCATGTAAGCCTGTGGAGGTGAAAAGATAATTTGTGGGAGTTGATTCTGTCCTTCAACCATGTGTATCCCAGGGATCCAACTCAGATCAACAAGTGGTTTTACACACTGAGCTGTTTCACCAGCCTATATTTATAACTATTTATCTTTATTTCTGTTCCATCAGCTTTCTTCCTATTTTCTTTCTATTTGTCTCCTTCCATTCTGTAGCTTTTTTCTCTATCTTTTTCCTCTTTTTAATTCCCCACTCCCTCTTTTTTATTTTCTATTAAACTTTTTCAGGTAATATCTGGTTTCTTTCACTTCTTGTCTTATTTGCTGGTGATATGAGGATGAATTAGACAGTTTAAAGATAGTGGGAAAAGGGAATAAGTATGTAGCTACTATCAAGTTCATAATGGCGCTATCTGATAAGAACTATGGCATGGAAGGAACTTTGATGAAGTTTTCCAGAATTACAGAGTGAAGATTTTTCTAAGAAAGTAGACACTCTTATTGAGATTTTATACCTGTAGTCTCTGACTGGTCTTTTAAGGATGAGTAGCTATTGACATACAATGAAATGAGACAAAGGTGAAAAGATCACTATAGACATCAAGAAGCAAAACCTTGACTAGAGAAAGTTGTTACCAATGATTTGTTTCTTCACTTGATATAGTATGGTAAAATGTAGTTATAACTGTGGTGATGTTTTAGTTGTAACAATGATTTGGAGTGTTAATATTGTGATGTTCAATATTATGAACCTGAAAAAGAATTGGCTTAAAAATCAGAATTGATATGAGAAAATTTATGTAATATAATATGACTCTTCCTGAATACTTTCTACTTGCTTCCATAGCATCAAGTGGTTATCAGACCATTTTTTAAAAGAATATTAGGTCCTGACCTGTAACATAACTTTGATATTTCAATTTTAATTTAATTAATTAATTTATGGGATATGCATGCCTCAGCACATGAATGGAAGTAAGATGACAACTTTGTGGAGTTGGTTTCCTCCTTTTATCGAGTGAGGTCCACAAACAAACTCAGGCTATCAGGCTTGGCAGTAAGTGTCAGGGCCTTCTAAAACACCTTACTAGCCTAGCTTTGGAGCAATGTGCATAAATCACTCCATTTAGTCATTAAACCCCTATTAATTGAACATTTTTTACTGTTAAGATTGTGATAAGGAATTAAATAAGATGTATGACTGATATGGGATATCCTTCTGTTTGCTGTTGCTTTCATTGGTTGATGAATAAAGCTGTTTTAACCAATGGACTGGAAAAATATAGCTAGGGGAAAATCCAAGGAAAGATGCAGAGAAAAGGAAGGTGAAGACAGGGAGAAGTCACGTAGCTGCTGAAGGAGTAATATGCTGGATGATTACCAGTAAACATCAGCCTCATGGCAACACACATAATAAATAGAAATGGGATAACTTACATGTAGAGCTTGTCAGTAAGCAGCCTGAGCCATTGGCCAAGCAATTACCATTTAATATTGGCTACGGGTTCCACAGGCAGGAGAAAAAGTGGTCCAGTGAAAATGGGCAAGACAGAGACACACTTCAAACAATACATAACTATCTTTTTGCCTATGTGAACTTTTGTGTTTTGATACACGATCTTGCTATACAGCTGTGTTGAAACTTGCTGTGTATCCCAGACTATTGTTGAACTTATGATTGATTATATTGTCTCTGCCTCCTAAGTGCTAGGATTTCAGACATTGCACCATCATATGTGTCCTAGATAGAAGGTTTACTGACAGAAAATTTTTAATATACATAAATAAATTCAGATACTGATGCAGGTTGTAAAACAAGAGGCAGTGATAGGATAAAATGATGATAATGTTATTTTAAAGAAACGTGCCCAAGAGAAAAACTCTCTGAAAATTGTGATCCATAATCTGAGCTCTAAATGGAATGATGTAAAGATTTCTGAGCAGAAAGTGCTAAGTGATTGAAAATACTTTAACGTGAGAATAAATATAGCTTGCTCAAGAATCAATGAAAGGTCAGTGTGGCTAAACTTGGTGATTAATGCATGTATTCCAAGAACTGTGGAGACAGAGACAGAAAGATATCAAATTTGATTCCAGCTTCTGCTACATAGTGAGCTCAAGGTCAGCCTTTTCTATGTAAGGTGACTCTATTTTAAAAGAAACATATATAGAGAGAAATCAAACATTGAAGTGCAGTAGGCTAAGGTATGTTTTATATGTTATAAGGGTATAGATTCTCTCCCCTATGCCATATAATCTTTGGATGAGTCTTCTGGGATTTCTGTGTGTCATCCTAAATTTTCCATTTCCGGTTTTATTTCAGTTTGAATTTCCTTTAATTATTCTATTTTGTTAAATTCTACTATCATTTGTTGTATCACTTTCATTATTTCCTTCAACTGTTTTCCCCCATGGGCTTCATTAAATGATTCATTCATATCCTCTTTAATGTCCTTGAACATGTTCATAATTGCAAATTTGAAGTCCTTGTCTTGTGCTTCCGCTATATTACATTCTACAGTGCCTTCTGCAGTAAGGATATTGGATTTTGGTGGAGGCATATTTTCATGACTGTTCCTATTTCAATTTCTTTTTCCAAGACAAGGTTTCTCTTTTCTTTTCCTTCTTTCTTTCTTTTTCTTTCTTTCTTTCTTTCTTTTTCCTTTCTTTCCTTTCTTTCTTTTTGTTTGTTTGTTTTTTAGACAGGGTTTCTTTTTATTGCTTTTGAGCCTGTCTTGGAGCTAGCTCTGTAGACCAGGCTGCCTCAAAATCACAGAGATCTGCCTGTCTCTGCATCCTGAGTGCTGGGATTAAAGGCATGTGCCACCAATGCCTGAGGCAAGACAAAGTTTTTCTGTATAGCCCTAGATATCTTGGAACTCACTCTGTAGACCAAGCTGGCCTCAAACTCCCATCTTTGTCTCCTGAGTGATAGGATTAGAAGCATGTGCCATTCTTGCTTGGCTTCATGTTGCAACTTTGCACTGGAATTGAGACATCTAGAATTATGATGTTTGAGATGTTCCTTGGAGTCCATATCTGGTCTTGTCTTTTTTGGGTGGGTGTTTTGGGTGGGGTCACTGGAAGAGCACTTCAGTGGGCCAGAGGGAAACACAAATGAATAGAAATAGACTGAGAAGGCTGATGTGAAAGGACAAAGCTGGGTTTGCACCAAGATGGGAAGTAAAAAAGTGATTTTTATAGGAAGATATCATAGGATTTACTGATGGATTAGATACAGAGAATGATGAAGCTAGAAGACCTAGGAAGTAGATATGAAAAGAAATGAGAACACCCTTTCTTTCAAGATGACTATCAAATAATGTAAGGCACTAATTTTAAATAGAGAACACTTCAGTCTCTTACCATGCCATCTAAGTATGAAATGCAAAATAATAAAAAGGTCAAGAGTATAGTGTCAATTAGGGCCCAAACCATCTGGGAAGACTTTCTAAAGGAAATAATCTATGAATTGGGTCTTGGAGAAGGAGGAGGTTCTCATAGAGTTTGAGAGTTGGACGAACATGTATTTCAGACAGGAATAACATCATGAGTGAAAAATGCAAGGTAGGAATGAGCTACACAAGAAGTCAGTCAGAAAAAGACTTAGCAAAATAATTGAGTGGGGGAAATGGAGCTGGGTTGATAGTATACGGACAGTTCATTAGAGGCTTTGCAATTGATGAACTATTTGTGATAGGGTAGGCAATAGGACACAAGGTAAGGGAAGAATGAAAATAATAAAGCTAAGATAGTTAGCTCCATTTGATTAGCATAATCTGAGCTGGAGTTAGTGACACAGAAACCTGTGGCTAGAGACAGGTCCATATAGCTAGCTCTGTATCATATTTATCCAAGATAGATATCTGAACATTTCATGGCATAAAACTTAACATGCCACCTTTAAAAGATCTATCATGTAAGCCAAATGTGGTGGTACACACCTTTGATCTCAGCACATGAGAGGCAGAGGCAGGTGGATCTCTGAGTTTGAGGCCAGCTTGGTACACAAAACAAATTCTAGGACAGCTGGGGCCAAATGGGATTACATAGGGAAACCCTGTCTCAAGGAGAGAGAGAGAGAGAGAGAGAGAGAGAGAGAGAGAGAGAGAGAGAGAGAGAGAGAGACAGAGAGAGAGAGAGAGAAGAGAAAGAGGAACAGAGGGAGAGAGGGAGGGACATAGTGACAGATGAACAGAGGGATGGAGGGAAGGAGGAAGAAAGAAATAGAAAAACATCTATCATGTAAGCATCCATGTAATGTGACAGCTTCTTTTAAATATCTATTTAAATCCACATGGTTTGTTCATTTATTGTTGTTAGGGTTTTTGGGTTTTGGGGTATTTCATAGGAAAAAAAGAGGTCAAAGTTTCTATCAAACAGTCTATCAAATTTTTAATTATAATTTTACTTACTGAATATTTGGTACACATAGTGATATATATTGTATTTCTTTCTTAATTAATTACTATTGGTTATTTATTTGTATAAGATATGAATGGGTGAGTGTGTTTGCATGTGTGGTATGACACATATGAAAATTAGAATACAACTTTTAGAAGTTTGTTTTTTACTGTTACTGTGAATTCAATGATTGAGATCAGATTGCCAGACTCCTGGGGCAAATACCTTGACTTGCTTAGCAGTCTTGCCAGCCATATAATATTTGTTTGTAAACCAGCCAAATGGAGTAAGCCAAAACAATTCTCAATTTACTGAGGAGGGAACTGAAACATACAGAGCATTGGAAATCAGTACAAGCTTATATAGCTAATGAGTAACAAATAGGGTTACCCATTATCTAAGAACAAGGGCTTCCAAGGATATTGCAACCCTGGCGGAGTTCCTTATTCTCCTGGTAAACTTTAATGATTAACACAGTGGCTTTGGAACTGGACCTCTTCTGTGTTCTTTATTTCAATTCCTTTTTGCTTTTTCCAGACAGGGATTCTCTGTATTGCTTTGGAGCCTGTCCTGGAACTTGCTTTGTAGACCAGACTGGCCTCCAACTCACAGAGATATACCTGCCTCTGCCTCCTGAGTGCTGGGATTAAAGATGTGTGCCATCAATGCCCATAGTCTCAACAAATTGTAATGTACTTTAATGTAAATAAGAGATTCTTCATAGACTGTCTTTCCTCTGAAGTATAGGTAGGAAAAGAGAAGACAACCCCACATGCTTCCATGTGTATTCTCACTCAGATTCTGTTCTCCAATTACCTTTTAGGGACATTTGAAATCTATTGCCAAGCAGGCAGCCACAGAAAAGCAGGGATGACAGCAGTTTATAATGTCTCCCAGTGTTCTGTTCATCAAAACAGCCCACGACAACACTACCAAGCTTCAAGAGTTTACTACATAATGGCAGAAGAGGTGGAGTGGGATTATTGTCCTGATAGAAGCTGGGAACTGGAATGGCACAACACATCTGAGAAGGACAGGTAAGACTTCAGAAAAGGAGAGATCACATCTTTAACAAATCATTTCACGGGGAAGATACTGAAACAAAATTAGGAGAGGTTTTTCATAATCACCAAATATTATGCTGATGTGAGTCTAGAATGGAGGGATCTTGAAATCCAGCTCCGTGTTTCTTCTACATTCATTAGCCATTGAACTAAAGAAAAAACCTAGCTACATTCTTGGCCTCTTAGCCTTGCTTCCCTTCTAATTAGCCAAAACCTACAGTGGGATTTAAAGTTCATGGGGATTTACTCAAGCATTGGAATGCCTCAAGGTCATTTACTAAGGGAGAGACCAAGATGGGAAACAGAAAAAGTTCAAAACAGAGTAGTTTAAATAGGATACAATTTTATCTGTTATTTATATATGAAAGTCCAGATCTGACAGGTGACCCAAGCTACCCTCATCTTGTACTTTCATCTCTGAGACCAAAATGCTTGTTTTAGTTGTGCCTATCCCCAGCTTTCAAGTTAGGGTAAGCAGCATTGCCTGTAAGGATATACCTGTAAGTTTATATATCAATTTTTCTTGTTTTCTGTTTTCTAAGCTTATTCACATGACTACATGTAACATCTTTGTGAATAGCAATGTTTTCCAATAACACCTGTTACTAAAAAGAGGGAGGAGTGGAATAAATCTGACTTACAAAATATTATTAATAATAATTTTCTCTAGTTTGTGATGCTTTCAGTGTTTTTGTCAGTTCTTGACCATTATAAGTTTAGGTTGAAGTCTTCATGCAAGCGTTCTGTAGGAGTGAGGAAATGTGAAGTTTTTTTTTTTTTTTTTTTTTTTTTTTTTTTTTTTTCTGTTAGCCCTGATTTCGTCTATCATGCATAGCTGAAAAAAACATTATGGGAGAAGAAGGAAGGGTATGAACTGTGGATTTAACGCTCAGTGCTTCTATACATAATCCTGTCAATTCTGGGCTAGTGATTGTACCTCTGAGCCCCACCTATTTGGAATGCTCACTGTTAAAATGAATGACAAACACTGTCAACTGTTAAGAACCCTATAATGATAAATATGTAAGAGCACATGTGTTCCCACTTTTTGTCTTAGACAGCAACTATGGGTGTTCAACTGACACTGTGTCTTGTCCTTTTGTTAAACTAATTTCAAATCTAAGATTCTGTTAGGGCTAGAACTAAAGCCACAGCTTTTGATTCTCAGCTCAGTTAGGCATACTGCAAATATCTATTTGGATTACGGAAAATAACTAATGTAGCTTCAAAAACCTACTTTTTTCAATCATGGTAATGCAATTTGACGTTGTAATGGATAGAGCTACATTTTTTTCATATTTGACATGAGAATATTCTAAATTAATTTCCTCATATCTGAAAATAAAGGTTGAAGGTTAGGTATTAATAACAGTCTTTGGATTCTTCTAGTTATGGTCATGTTTTCTTGAGCAACAAGGATGGGCTCCTGGGTTCCAGATATAAGAAAGCTGTATTCAGGGAATACACTGATGGTACTTTCAGGATTCCTCAGCCGAGGTCTGGACCAGAGGAGCACTTGGGAATCCTGGGTAAGGGAATTCTACTTATATCCTGGGACAGTTATATTATATCAGGGAGGCTTGCTTTCCCACCCCTCATTCTCAGATATTACATATGCACTATTAAAATATGGCTCTATGTTATAAAGTGGACGTGAATATAAGTACCAAAGGGAAAGGTGAAAGCATGAATTCTGCTGCCACCAGAATGTTTCGATTTTCTACACCTTTTGAGACATGAATCCTCTGTAGGAAGTAGATTTTTAAAAACTTCCAGAGGCAGGAGAATTTAGGAACTCCAGCAAGTAAAAACAAAAAAGTTACACAATTACCCCCATGCCTCAGTTTAATCTAGGCTATATGCTGTTTTTATATGATGGGTTTCTTTAGCCTCAGCTTAGACCAGACATGACTGACTGGCCTCTGAAGAGAGTACAGGTTTTCTATGTGCTATGTACAGCAAGATTTCAGTCCTTGCCATTAACGATTCTGTAAAATTCAATTCAGAATGTCTAGAGCTCTTGGGTATTGTGTAGTTAAAAATATGGTGAGGAAAGTGGGGATAATAGGAAGCATACTTATGTTTCTGAGGTACCCTCATGCTGTGGGTAGCAATATCAATTTTAGGACTTCTGAATCTGAAAACGGTACTAGGCTTGTCTATTAGTCTTGGGAAGATTAATTCCTAATTCTATGGATCTTGCAGTGATGCCTTGTTCTTTAACTTCTCCTATTTCTTTCCCCTACTAATGAAACTTGTACTTCTTTTGTATGTATCAGGTCCACTTATCAGAGGAGAGGTTGGTGATATCTTAACTGTGGTGTTCAAGAATAATGCCAGTCGACCATATTCCATACATGCCCATGGAGTTCTAGAATCTAGTACTGGCTGGCCACAGGCAGCTGAGCCTGGTGAGTTGGAACACTTAGTGAAGGAACAAAGGCTTTTGAGTCATACTTTAGTCTTCTGGTTTATTGCTTTAAACATCTTACATTCTTGGTCTGGGAGTGTGGCTCAATGAAAGGTAGAAGGAATTAACTAGTGAATTGGAGTGGAAGGCAGGGGTTTCTTTTGTATTTTGAGTAGTTCCTGTACTTCACTTATTTACTGTGTAACTTCCTTAGATTGTAAATTAGGTTGTTTATGTGTATTAATATGTAACTTCTGATTACTATAAAGAAATACAAGAGACATTCTACTTTAATAAATAAGAGGGATTTGTTTGGCTCCCAGTTCTACAAGTATAAGGTCTGAGAACCCCATTCAGCAATGACTTTGAATTTTGAGATAGTACAAACTATCACAGACAGAAAATGTGTGTGTGTGTGTATGTGTATGTAGTTGTCTAGTCTCCTCATAAAACCAAAGGACTCTTTTTTCCAGTGTTCATTCCTAATAACTTCCTCAAAGCCATATATATAAATGTAGTTGCATCAAATCTGTACCATTTTACTACTTTACAATGTGAAGTAAATTTGAGCATATGAAATATTAGGTAATAGTCAAACGATATCTGAGCCATTCTTTTATATCTTTCTTCCAGCTTAAGGTGGGTATCTGTAGCTATAAATGTGTCTATAGCATCTCATCAGTTTGAATATATTTTAAAATTCATTTTAGGGTGTCCTCTAGTTGTCTTTATAAGTTTTTCCATTTAACATTTATTTTTCATTAATTTTTCAAATTCTTATTGTATGTATACATTACATATAGCACAGTATTTTGTATTGATGATTTCATGTAAATATACACTGTTGTACATTGAGCACATTTGCCCCATATTCACTTACTCTCCTCTTTCTTATCATTCCTTTTTCATTTCTTCTCCAGGACAGTTTTACTTATATGTGTTTAGGATATATATGTGTGTGTACATACATATACATATATGTACATATATATGATTTTTGAAGCATATAATACTTGCATTTCTGGCTTAGTTTCATTAGTATGATTATTTCCAGTTTTATGTATTTTCCTGCAAATAAGCGTGTTCATCTTTATGTGTATATGAACCATGTTTTCCTTATTCAACACTTTCTTGGACATTAGGTTAGTTCCATAACCTAGCTACTAAGAATGCTGTGATAAAACATAAATATGGAAGGATGTTTGTTATAAGTTTATTTGGAGTTGTTTCAGTAAATACCCAGGATGCTTTTCTTGAAGAACACCCCATACTGATTTCTATAGCGACAAGTTTACATTTTAACCACAAGTGTGTAAGGGTTCCTTTCTTTTTCTGTTTTCTTTTGTTTCTTTCTTTCATTCCTTTTATATTTATTTGTTTGTTTTTGTTTTGTTTTTTGGTTCTTTTTTTTTTAAGACAGGGTACTGGCCCTGACTGTTCTGGAACTTGCTCTGTAGACCAGACTGGGCTAGAATTCACAGAGATCTCACTGTCTCTGCCCTCTAGAGTGCTGGAATTAAAGGCAAGCACCAGGATTGTCCGGTTCTTTGGTTCTTTTTCTGTTTTCTTAATGACTGCTTTTGGTATTGGGATGAGATGGAATCTCAGTGTAGTTTTAATTTGTAGTACTTTGATGACTAGTGAGTTTGAACAGTTTCTATTTGTTTATTAAAAATATTTTATTTGTTGAGAACTGTTAGTTCATTAGTTAAAATGTTTGATTTCTCATGGTTTCGTTCTTTTTTTAAAGTTCTTTTTATATTCTAAATATTAATCATGCCAGATATCCAACTAATAGATACCATTCTGTACCATGTTGTTTCACTCATTCAACTGTTTCCTTTCTGTTCCGTGCTTTGGAATTGCATGAGATCTTATTTACCAATTGTTGGTGTTATTCACTGAGCCACTGCAATCTAATTTTAGAAAGTCCTCTCATATATCTATGCCTTCAGTTGTTTTCCATACTATTTGTACTAACAGTTTCAGCAGTTCATGTTTAAATCTTAGCTTAATTTGGTTGGTTTTTGCAATGGGTAAGACATGACAGAGTTATAATTTCATTCTTCTGCATGTGGCTATTCAGTTTTACTAGCAACATTGTTTTTGAAGAGACTTTTATAAAATGTATGTTTTTGTAATTATTGTCAGGTATCTGGTAACTATGGCTACATGGACTTATACCTGGCTTTTCTATTCTGCTGATTTCTGTTTCTGCTTTGTGACAGCTCTATGCTGTTTTCTAACTCTGCCTGTGCAGTTTGACATGCAACCAAGGATGATTATTTTTGCTTAGGATTGCTTTGGCTATCTAAGGTATTTATTGTTCATACTTTGTGGGTGTCCCTCCACATGAATTTTATTTTTTTTTAATTTTGTGAAGAACAACATTGGAATTATGTGGGGATTGCATTGTATCTGTAGATTGCCTAGAGTAGTACAATCATTTTCACAATATTATTTTTTCCAATCCATAAGTGTGGGAGGCATTTTCGTCTTGTAGTGTCTTGCTTTAATCCTTCTTTTAGTGTTATAAAGTTTTTAATATAGGCAATTTTTACTTCTTTGGTTAGATATATTCCAAGGTACTAATTCTGATTTTTTGGGGAGTCTCACTATGTAACCATGGCTGATCTGGAATGTCCTGTGTAAACCAAGTTGACTTCAAACTTTCAAAGATCCACCTATTTCTGCTTCTCCAGTGCTGGGAGGCAGGCATGGTTTTGAAGTACCAGTAGCTGAGAGCTTACATCCTCATTTCCAAGTATGAGGCAGAGAGAGAAAGAGAGAGAGAGAGAGAGAGAGAGAGAGAGAGAGAGAGAGAGAGAACACTAACTGGGTACAGTATAGGCTTTTAAAATCTCAAAGCCAGTTCCAGATGACACACCTCCTCCAACAAGGCCACACCTCTTAATCTTCCCAAACAGTTCCACTAGCTCAAGCCTATGGGGGCCATTCTCATTCAAACCACCATGTCAAACACCCTGGTCCTAAGCCCTGAGAAAATATGTTTCTTTTTAAGCTACCCTATCTTCCTTCTTGGCAAAAGATATTGTGGAAAGATTCTTCTTGCTAACCTGTGGGCTCCTCAATCTGTGGTTCATGGGTCCGATAACCTACATCCAAATTAATTACTAATTTATATCATATGGAAGGTGCACCAATTTTCTAGGGGTGGCCTAAAGAAATATTACAAATTATATGAACAACAAACATCTTATAGTCTCAAGTTGCTAGAGACTAGAGGTTTCCTTTAAGATTGCCTCTTTTTTTAATGTTTGTGAGGGAAGGCATTTTTTTTTCAGACCTCAGTCTTTTTTGAGTGGTGGAAAGCCATCGTTTCCTTGTTTTCTGCCTTAATTTTTTGTCACTGTATTAAACACCATGACCAAAAACAACCTGGGAATGAAGGGTTGGTATATCATCTTAGATCTCTTAGGTCACAATCCCTCAGTGAGTAAAATCAGGGTAGAAATATAGAGGCAGCAACTGATGCAGGAATAGTGTGCACTGGCTTACTCATTGTGGCTTGCTCAACTTGATTTCCTATACCATATAGGATCACCTACCTACCTAGGGATAAATGTCTAAATTTGCTCAGCCGTGGGCTCTTATAAGTTGCATATTTTCATACTCCAAGAGGGAATAACAAGAGTACAGTCACAATCATACCAAAAGCAAATCAAAATGCATCATTGTAAACAGTTCAGTGCTTGATGTGGGATAGGATCAAAATCTTGTGGGCTCCAAAGGCCTGTGTAATTTCCCTTATCCATCTCTGTCTTTTACAGCATAATCAGTTTGTCTCATGAGCTCAGGCCAGCTCCATGCCATAGTTGCTGCTGTCCTTGGTGTTCATCCAATAGTACTATTATCACCACAATTTTGGAGTCTCCAATGCAACTACATATGAATCTTCACCAGTGACCTCTCCTGTCTTCTCTTCAGGGGCTCCCATCCCTGCCACATATTGCCAACCCTCAGCTGTTCTCCATTACCTCTTAATATCTTCAAAGCCAGTACCACCTGACTCTAGCACATTACCAGTTTTGGCTGCCAGCATGAGATACAGCCTTGGTCATCCTGGACCACAGTTTCTATGTTTTAATTATGAGGAAACAGTATTTAGAGATTTATCTTAAATGATGCTGGTCCCTTCTTAACTAAAGCTTATTTCTCAGCCCCAGGGAACCAGTATCATTTGTGTCAGTAAAGCAGAAATTTTACTTCAGTAGTTCTAGACTGTTGTTAACCACATATGAGTCTTAAGCTCCAGCTGACTAGAATCAAGGATTCTTAATATAAAACATTACACAAATATCCCTGGGAGAGTCTTTGTTTCCTTCTGAAACTGCAAATGCCAGTCTTCCATCATCTGCATCTCTTTCTGCATTTTTACCTTTCAAGCTCCCAAAGCTCATTAAGCTTTGAGCACTTAATGGCTTTTTTAGATCAAAGTTCCAAAGTCCTTCCACTTCCAAAACACAAAATAGTATGATTAGGTCTGTCACAGCAATACCTCATGAACCTGGTACCAATTTCTGTTTTAGGTTTCTGTGGCCTTAATAAATACCATGACCAAATAAACATGAGGAGTAAAGAGTTTATTTCACCTTACAGTTCCACATACATTCTTTCACAAAAGAAAGTCAGGGCAAGAACTCAAGGTAGGAACCTGGAGGCAGGAACTGAAGTAGAAACCATGGAAGAAGGCTGCTTACTGGCTTACTCACCATGGCTTGCTTAGCCTGCTTTCTTATAGAACCCAGGACCACCTGCCCAGCTGTGGTACAATCCACAGTGAGCAGGGCCCTCTCTCGTTAATTATTAAGTAAATTCTCTATACACTTGTCAGTATCTGATGGAAGCAGTTTCGTAACTGATGTTCTCCCCAGATAACTCTAGCTGGTATCAAGTTGTCAAAAACAAACAACCAGGGCATTCTACTTTTGGGTCATTTTCTTTTCATGTGTGGCTCTATACCTTAAGTTCTACTTTTTATAAGGATACTGAATAATATTGGAGGCATGCCCTACTAACCTCATTTAAAACTGGTTTCCTCTTGTTTCTAATTTGACCATGTTTCTAAATGAGGTCAGATTCTGAGTTAATAGGGGTTAAGACTTCAATATATAATATTTTGGAAGGGACACATTTGTACCATCAACAGATAGAGGATTAAGTAGTAAAAAGGACATGAGGAAATCGAAATAGTAAATGTTGGCAGAACTGTAAAATAAATATAAAGGAAGCATGATTAGGTTGAGAGAAGCAGCAATTGAGGGGATCCACAGAAGCTAGGAGAGAATTAAGCATGACATATATGGGAAAAGGGATGAGCAGAGAACTTAAAGATCTGGATGGGAGGATTAATGTAAATCTGACAATACACAAGAAGAAATGGCATTGGAAACTCTCATGAAAGTAGTAATCTTATATCAGAAAAAGAGAACTTCCTCATCTGAGACTGGAGTGACTAATGGATATAAATACAAATATGGTACTAGAATTGGTAATGGCAGTACAAGAGATGAGAGCCTTCGGAGTGGTATGTGAAGGTTAATTTTTATTGTCACTTTAATTGAACTGAAGAGTTGGTAGGAATTTGTGAAATACTCATCTGGGTGTGTCTGTGATGGCATTTCCAGAAAAATTAAGACAGGAAGACTTATTCTGGATGTATAAGCAACATCCTATATACTGCCATTCTGAGTAAAGGGCATTGCCTCACTCTACTTCCTGACCACTATATTGGAAGTTGCTTGCTGTACTATTCCTTGCTACTCATGATGTACTGAAATCATGACTAATGATAAATCCTTCTGAAATCATGACTAATGATAAACCTTTCTTTAAGGTGTTTATATTAGATATTTTGTCACAAGGACAGGAAAAGTTATTAATCTAAATTGTGGGAACAGAATTCTAGAGTTAGGCTTTATAAGTTCAATTTCAGTCCTATGTGTGGCATTTGGACAGCTACTTTAACATCTGTCTGTGACCTTCTCTTCCTTTCTAAAAAGGTTTCTTTTTGAAACTCCGGGATTTCAAATTGCAATGAGTGCTTTACAAGAATGTGGCAATGTCATTATCATTATTGTGTAAAGTCTGAGTGAAAATGAGTTTTGGAGAGTGAGGTGAGACCTGAAGAATGTGGTAAACATTGGAGTCACTAAGAAGAACAGGATATGGAGCTACAAAAGGAAATAGCACTTGGGACATAACTGAGACTGAATTCATTTTGAAAAGCTACAATACATAGAACCAAAGAGCTTTCCTCACCTCTGTTTAGCATCTGTTGGTCTAATACCAGAGGACATGAATTCCAAGATGATATATAGTTTAATAGCCTTTAGCTTTAGTGAACATGAGAATTAGTTGAAGTTATTAAATCATAATATTGCACTTTGCTAGTGATGGTGGAGTCAAAACCATGTCCTTGTGCATGTTAGGGAAAATTCTACCATTAAGCTACAAAACAAGAACATTGAATTTTTTTTTTTTATTTTCCTGGTAGGTGATGGTGACAAAAGTCTTTTGTATTCTTATTTATATTTCTATATCATATTTAGTGAATTGTGTGTTCAAAGGTTTGCTTATCTTTATTGGATAGTTTGTTTTTGTTTTGTCAATTTTTTCTATATCATTTCATAGAAATAAGTGAGAAAATGATTTCAATAAATATTTCTCTCTAAAAGTATTTTTAAATACCAGTAAATGCCAGAGAAAATTCTTTTTTTCCTTTTTTAAAATTTAAATTCTAAACAAGATTTACATGTCAACCCCAGTTCCCTCTTCCTCCCCTCCTCCCCTGCTTCCCCAACCCCAGGGAGGGAGAGACCTACTATGGGGGATCTTCAAAGTCTGTCATATCAGACACCGTCCCTCATGTGTGTAGGCAGAAGAGAGAGTATCCCTCTATGTGGAATGATTTCCCAAAGTCCAATTGTATACTAGGGATAAATACTGATCTATTACCAGAGGCCCCATAGACTGCCCAGTCCTCCTAACTAACACCACATTCGGGGGTCTGGGTCAGTCCTATCCTGGTTTCGCATCTATCAGACTGGGGTCCATGAGCTCCTCCTTGTTCAGGACAGCTGTTTGTGTGGGTTTCTCCAGCCTGGTCTTGACCCCTTTGCTCATCACACTTCCCTCTCTGCAACTGGATTCCAGGGCCAGAGAAAATTCATAACATCATTAAATATGAGAGAACAACATATTAGAATTTCGTTAGAATAGCCTATCTCCTTCATTAAAACAAAATTAAGAAAAAAGATAACTAGTTTTATGAGAATATTGAGCAAGTAGAATCTACATTGTGATGTTTGATGATTCCAGTGTTTTGCAAATCAGTGTGCCAATTCTTCCAATTGTTAAAAATTGACATTACTGTATAATTCAATAAGTCCATCCCAAGTTGTATACCCAAGACAAATGAAAGCATAACTTCATACAAAAACCTGCATGATGATTGATAGTAGCAATTTTATGGTATTTTGAATTAAACCAAGGGTGTCACACATGCTAGGAAAGTACTTAGTCCTTAATGTCAGTGTTACTCATATTACACTCAAAGCAGAAATAACCAAATATCTATAAATTGTTAAGTAGATGAATAAAATGTAATATATCCATAAAATGTCAACAAAAAGCTTTTTGGCAACAAAAAGCAATTGTTTTTTTTTTTGTGTGTGTGTGGCAGCATGTATAAACCATTACAATATTATAAAAATATAATTAGTAAGTGAAAGACAACAAAATAATTAGATTTGTATTTTGAAATGTTCAAACTGAGATATAAAACAAATTTGTGGTTGCATCGGCATGGTGTGTAGATTACAGGGTGACAAGAATTTAGGGATTCGTTGATTGTAAAGAATTATTCTAAAATAGGTTATGGTAGTACTTAGAAAACTATGTGAAAGTATATTATTTGGTTGTACAATATTTTTATTGTTTTTGCTGTTATTTCAGTTGAATATTATTTATGAACTATATGATAATCCTATGTATGCAGGTATACAATGATCAAACTTGGATAGTATGATATGAGTGAGTTGTATAGTATATAAACAACATCTCCATAAAGTTGCTATAGAAGGTCAATATGAGAAGAATCGGATGTTATTTGGAAAAGGCAAGGTTAGAGGCTGAGGGATTTTTTAGGAGTTAGTTATTTCTTGGGAGATATTTCTTGGGAGTCTGTTCACAGATAGAGCAGTGACAATTGGTTGAGTGAACCTCTCTATTCAAATCTACCTTCATGAACTGGTGAGTTTATTGGGGTACTTAAAGCAGCAGTAATGGAGCAGAGGTTTCTTATAGGAACTTGGATAGTTAAAAAAAAAAATTGAAAACCTCACCCTGACCCAACAAATTTGCATTCTTGGAGCTTCCTGCACACTCCTCTTTTTTAGCAGTTGTTATAATCTCTGATGGCATCTACTTGTGAATCTTGAAAGTATCTGGAGTAGAGATGTAGATATGTGAGTCAATGGTTAAGAGCAAATATTGTTCTTCCAGAGGACATGAATTCAGATCCTAAATGGCACACCAGGCAGCTTACAGCCATATGACTCCAAGGATGTCATGGTGCTTTCTTGTCTAAATAGCCATTAGCACTATATGTACATACTCCCCATATACATGAATTTGAAATAAAATAAATCTAAAAAGCTAAAATATATCATAGAGTTAGACTCATAAGGCTTGGTACTTCACTGGATGTTGAATAGATGAATGTTGAAGTGATGAAGAAAACTACAGTTTTGGTTTATAGCAACTAGAAGAATAGGAATGTATTTCTAAATATCAGAGGCACAATTTGAGAGAAAAAAAGACTTACTTTTCAAAAGAGAATTAAATTTATAGCAATTTTAGGTTGTGTTTGGTCCTGAAGATGGAAGCTAGGGCTTCATACATATTAAGATGCTCTACCATAGAATTATAGCCACCAATAGAAATTTCCATTTTTATCTGCTATTAGGGCAATATTAAAATGATGCCTAATATTTAATTACAATTTTGGTGTGAGAGCTTAGTAACAAAGTAGGTTTATCTTGAACTATTTAAGATTTTTCAAGACATAGATCTTCCATACGGAATTGAAAGTAAGGAAGAAGGTGAGGACAGGGTTTATGGAAACAGTTTCATTAAGGATGAAGCAGCCTAAAGACAAGATGAACACAGAACCCAAATGATATAACATCGTAGCTAGTGAAAACAGTACTAGGATTACATTGCCACAGGATTAGGCCTGGGCTTTTGTGCATGGACAGGCTAGAAGTGCAATACTGAGTAATTTCCATGAAGGGAGAAAAATTGTGACAAAAATGAAATGGTGCCTGGTATGAGAATGATGGAAAGGGATCTTAGGGTGCTGAGACTCAACCACTATAGCCTTTAGACATTGAGAGAAATGTTGTATTTGCTCCCTTCTTAGGTGAAGTACATACTTACCAGTGGAACATCCCAGAAAGAGCTGGTCCTGGACCCAGTGACTCTGCTTGTGTTTCCTGGATTTATTATTCTGCAGTGGATCCAATCAAGGTAAAGAAAATTGGAATATTTAAAGAAGGATCCCAGAAATGGGCAAACTACCTGGCAAAACTGACAAAAAATGGAGTTAAAAACAAACAAACAAACAAAAAACAACCAACCAACCAACCAACCAACCTACCAACCATCCAACCAACCACAGTTCTGTTAACATCTGGGTTTTGCAGAACTTTCCCTAAATGCTTCCCTTATTTTAATTATAAGGAAAAGGAATGGAGGTAACATGTGACACCAGATACTTCTCATGAGGATTTTCTTTTCTTTTTCTTTTTTTTTTCTCAACATTTTTGGATCATGTAAAGCAGTATGGTCTCGCATTTTTTTTTTTAATGGGGATAGTTGTCAGGAAATTAGGGGCCTAGTCACAAATTTGGCACTAGAGAGACTTTGGAATAACGATAATAAAGTCATGCTGCCTCTGTTTCCTAATCTGGAAAATTAATTTTGTCTATCTAGCCAGTTAATCATGACAAGTCCTCTGCAATACATTGTATCTACTTTATTATGGGTATTTTTTCTTGGTGTTATGGATGATACAAATGTATGGTATCTCAAAGGGCATGATCCAATATAGCAAAAGGGAAGTAGAGAAGCCATCAGAAAGAAAGCTTCCTCTAATCTGGACTTTGAAATCTAAATGAGAGTATGCCATAGATAATAATTATGTTGGAAGGAGGACACTGCCTAAAAAGGCATTAAGTTGAAATATTTAAAAATTAATGAATAATTCAATCTAGCTAAAGCATAAGTTATATGTCTTATCTCAACTATGTGTTAAATGACTGTTGGAATGAATTTAGAAATCAGAGTATCATAGTTAAGAATATAAGGCATTTATGATGAAATGCTAAGGGATTGTGATTCAACTTTTTATAGAGTACTGCAGTCTAGGAATAACCTCATGTCTTTCTCCCTCCGTCAGGATATGTATAGTGGTCTGGTGGGACCCTTAGTTGTCTGCCGAAAGGGCATCTTGGGACACTATGGAGGTCGGAATGATATGGACCGGGAATTTGCCTTGCTGTTTTTGATCTTTGATGAGAACCAGTCTTGGTATCTGGAGGAGAATATTGCAATTTATGGGTCACAGGAGACAAACATTCAGGATGAGACCTTCTTGGAGAGCAATAAAATGCATGGTCTGTATAAAAGAAGCTATTCTTATTACAAAGTAGTCCATACTATTTTCATAAGATGATCTGCTAGGTTCATCTCTATTGGTGCATAATTCTGGAAAAGATGAGAAAATTGGACAGTGGAATGGGAATGACTTAGAAAAATCTTTATTATATACACAAATTTACAAAACAGATACATGATCCACATTAGGTGAGGTGCCCAGAAGGAAGGATGCTAACTCTTTAAAGTTATAATCATGTCACAAGCAAATTTTAACAGGCTAGATTAGGAAACATGTACATATATGACCCTTTATATACATAATTAGCCACCTTGTAAGTGCCCCTCTATTTCAAAATTCTGAATTTGTTTTTTCTTTCAAAAGCATGATATTTAATCACCATTTTAAATTCTGGATCTGTTCTGTCAATATAGACAAATGGAGGACAACTTATTATTTTTACTACTTTTAAAGCAAAATTTAAATTTTCATGGAGTAGTTGGAAAAGATAGCCACAGAGAATTAGAACACAGAGCTTATGCTGCATACAATAAGGAATTTTTTTGAATCTTGAATGGATCTGAGGTGGGAGAATTATATCACCAAAGCCTGCCTTTGCTCTAGATATCTGGTAGCTTTTCACAAAAAAAATAAAGAGAGAGAGAAAGAGAGAGAGAGAGAGAGAGAGAGAGAGAGAGAGAGAGAGAGAGAGAGAGTCACGAGTAAGACGGAGGGCTTAAGTGCAGTGGAATGTATGAAGTGATCTCTCCCTACCACTTCTTACTCAAGATTTCTTTGATCTGAGAGTGCAGTGCAGCTTTGATAATGACTCTAATGGAACTCAAAAGTAGTGTCCCATTGTCCTACAGATTTTATCTATTTCCCCTTGATGGAAAGATGAGTGATTCACACTAGAACAGATGATTCACAACTTTACAAAGTGAACTTTTATAGTTTCTGTCAAATCAAGGAAATAAAATGGGCTAGAACAAAGAGGAAATGAGGGCAATGTTAGGTCCTCCCAGTTCAGGATTTGGCTAATGATGGCTTTCATCTACTCAGATGCCCATTTTTCCAAACTTCAGATATCACTCTACCTAGCTAGCCAGCTAGAAGATATTTTTGAACATATTTTGAGCACTATTGCTATAAATACCAAGAAATAATGTTGCAGTCCAAGAGGACAAGCAAATAATATTTTAACTCCTCTTCCCTCTTCTACATTCCTGAACCAACTGAGAAAAATAAATGGTTAAGATAAAATATGACCCTTATTAGTGAGAATGCTAATTGGAAAACTGAATTTCATTTTATAACTAAATATGATTGCTGATACTTTCCTTGCAATGGATAGGTTTTCTAAATTATCATTGACATCAATGGACAACAAAATTTCTCTGCATTATGAGAGGCAGGCTCTTACCATAACCAATTAGTGACCCAATTAGCACCCTTTTCTATGATCAAAGAGATAAACTATCTAGAAGTGGATGAGCTGAACAATTTTGGTTCTTTTTTTTTTTTTTTTTTTTTACCAAATCAACAATTTGATGTTAGTAGACATAGAAAAATACTGTACCTGTTCCTTTCATTATTTTCCCTCTTGAAGAGTAGAGTACCTCTCATCTGGGAGAAAATAAGATGTGGGAGGAAATTATTTTGGATAAAATCCTACCAATGTGAGTTAATGTAACAGTGAATAGTGTGTCTTTGTAATATTGGATGTGACTTTGGAAGGGAATGTGTTAATTAAAAAATGCATATTGTAGTCTGAGTTATCAGCTTGTGGTTCTACAAATGTACAAGAAAGCTATAGCACTGTAGTATATAAATATATAAATATTTCCTGGTTATTAGTAACCTTAGACAAGTTGGCAACATAGGCTTTCACACCTTAAAAGATAAATAAACTCAGAAGACAGATTTTGAAGATTTCTAATGAATCATGCTGAGGAGTACTGGAGGAGTTCAAAAGGGGAAGGTGATATAAGAAATTGAGGTTACATAGAAGACCTTAGGAAATCAGAAAAGTTTTCTTAAGGAGACAAGTTTTTAAAGAGAAATAATAAGGAAGCAATATTTATGAGAGGGAAACTCAGAGATCTAAGGATTCACATAACATATATAGACCAAGCAGATGATGGTGAAAAAAAAAATCCACTCATTGGAATCAATGCTACTGACAGTAGGAGGTGAATCTGGGAAGGTTTGTGTGAAGGTATATTTTAAATGAGCTTATTCGCTGAGATATAGAGCCATGAAGTTGTTCTTTATGAAAGGGAGGAGCCCTTAACTTTTTTAACTTCAGAATTACATAGTCAGAATAATTACTTAGAGATAACTCTGATATCATTATTGTGGAAGATATATTGAAGATAGAGATGTAGTAAATTAGTAGCATATTACTATCATCAGAAATGATAGGAAATAGACATAGGGCAGTGGCAAAATGTAAATAAAAGAAAAGATATCAGGCATTTTCTTCTTTTACAGCCATCAATGGGAAACTCTATGCTAATCTCAAAGGTCTTACTGTATACCAAGGAGAACGGGTAGCCTGGTACATGCTAGCCATGGGCCAAGATACTGACATTCACACTGTGCACTTCCATGCAGAGAGTTTTCTCTATCAGGTGAGCTGAAATATTGTTGAGCCCCACAGGTAGTCACTTCGATGCTTTTCCTTCTGATAACTAAGATAATGTTCTATTGAAAATGCAAGTAGATGGAAGGAACCGGTGTCACAGTATCTGAGCCAAAGACTTCAGACTCAATGAACAATGGTTTTAAGAGCAAGGCATTTAAAATATTCTTAAAATCCTTGAAAGTCTTTAATACATCACTGCAAGAGTGCAAATTCAGGAGCAACATAGAACAATATATGATTCTGAGAATGTTTTAATCGTCGGAAAAGAGCACAGAATTGGAGGCATCATTTTAGACTGAGAGATCCAGAACTATTTTGATCAGGGTCTTAGTAAAAAAGAGAAACTTCGCTAAATTCATTCACTTCTAAAGGAAATGTGTAGATCCTTATTAGAGATCAGAAATTAATTCAGGCTCTCCAAATTTTGGCTTATAGAAAATTTTAGAGAATCTAGGTTTGAGCCCTCTACAAGAACTAATAACACCTTTCATCTGCAGCAATTTATGAAAAAGTAGGAGGAAAAAAGTGCTGTGTTGTTTTAGTTTGCATGATTAGATTCTAGGAGAGATAAATAAAATGGATCTTGGACATTTCTCCTTGCTACAGATATTTTAGACTTTTAAGAATCTAAATAAGTAAATCCATTCCTATAATTTTCAGTTCTTCTCCCCATCAACTTTCTTGCAGAATGGACACAGTCACCGGGCAGATGTTGTGGATCTCTTCCCAGGGACCTTTGAAGTTGTGGAAATGGTAGCCAGCAACCCTGGGACATGGCTGATGCACTGCCATGTGACTGACCATGTTCATGCTGGCATGGAGACAATCTTTACTGTCTTGACTCATGAAGGTAAGACAGAAATCCCCCAAGTGTGTTGTTTTCTAATCTTATGTCTAGCCCGTAGAAACTAGGTGATAGTAAGGAACCACTTGAACTTTCCCTACTGGCCCAGAAGAACAAGGTTTTATCACAGATAAGGCCCTTGTTTAGACAATTCCCCAAGCTGTATTTCTCATCCTCCCTTGCAAACATAATAAGTTCAAGTGGGTGAGCTGGGCTAGACTGCAACTGGGGGAGGGGGCTTTGCTACTATAGATTTACTGCCCTTTGACAAAAATTAATTACTTAATTAGTTTACAGATCCATCATTTAAAGTATAATAGAAGTGCTACTTCAAGGAAATTACTAGTGAGTCTTTCTTTGATGTGTTCATTATCAAAGACAAATATGTGGGCTTGGTAATATGAGTGGGTAACAATGTTTGGAAGCAAGCATGAAAACCTAAGTTTGCAGCCACATAAAAGACCAAAATACCTGTAACCCAGACATTGCAGGGTAAAGACAGGAATATCCTGGTAGCTCGGTGGTTCCTCAGCTAAGCCAAACAGCTTGCACTGGTTTCAGTGCAAGACTGTCAATAAAACAAAGGTGGAAAGTAATAGAGAGAAACATCTAGTGTCCTCCTCTAGCCTTTGAATGCACGAGCATAAGCACACATACCTGAACAAACACATGTGATCATAAATACAACACACACACACATACACACACACACACACACACACACACACACACACACAAATATGTTCACTGATCCTTACCCCCAATTAATAATGGCTCCTTTTCTAAAGAAAAGAAAATAATTCTAGTGGATACCCTAAACATGTTTTTGTGAAAGTTGTCAATGGCAGTTCTTCAGAACTATCTGTGTGTATGTTAAATGATAAATGTCTCACCCTTCTTCATGAACTGTGTCCCAGCCACCAGCATTGTTTCCCTTCCAACAAGCCTTCTATGAAAAAAAAAATGCATATTTTAACTTTTTTTGAAATTATAATTATAGCATTTCCCCCTTCCCTTTCCTCCCTCCAAATCCTTGCATATTGTCCTTCTTATTGCTTTTCAAAGCCATGACCTCTTTTTCTTTATTATTTGCATGCACAAATTTATATTTATATGTACACACATAATTTCCTGATTATAACCAGCTCAGTTCATATAATGTTACTTGTATGTATCTTTGTTTATTTTCATATATCATACTGCTTTGGACTGGCAGCAGTGGCTGAGAGTGGCAGCTAGTGACTCTATCAAAAGACATAGAGTGGGAAGTTGCCTTTGCCTATTGAGACCACAGACCAGAAGACACATCACCAAAGTGCTATAGATTCAATAAAACAGGCTCTCTTCTTGCATTACAATTAGTTATCCTTATATATGAGCCACCCAAAATGTGAGATCATCTCAGTATATATCATCAGAGTACCTCAAATTACAATTTGAGATCTAGCCCATAACTCTTAATCTGTTTGAAATTTTGCTTGTTTATTCAATTTAAATTGATTCAATTTCGCTCTAACTCTACATGTACTAACAGGGCAATCAGAAGAAAGACTTAAAGAAAATAGAAAAAGCCTAACTTCTTTCTTTATTAATGTTTTTATTATTTAAAACAATTTTAAATTTAAATATATTTTGGCCATATTTTCCTCTTCCCTCAAGTCCTTCCAGATCTTCTCCCTCTCCCTGCCCACACAACTTTAAGTTTGTTTTCTTTTAACAAGTAAACACCCCACACAACACCATCCCCAAAACAAGAAAACAAATGAACACCCAAATAGAAAAAACAAGAAAGACCCCACCACACTGTAACCAAATAAAAGCATGTACATGTGTGCATGCATACACACACACACACACACACACACACACACACACACACACACACACAGACAAAACTATGAAGTACATTTTATGTTGGTCAACTACTCCTGAACATGAGGCCTGTCCTGGACTGATCAATATACCCAGTGTCACTCCATTGGAGAAAAGTGATTTTCCCTCTCACAGCAGAAGTGAGTGTTCAGTTGTTAACTTTTACCCTAGTGTCTAGGTTTTCAATTCATCCCTTCATTCATTTTTTAAAAGATACAACAAAATAAAATATAATAAGATAAAACAAAAACTGTCACAACAAAATTATACTACACAAACCAACATAAAGAAATGAACCCAAGAGAAGGCACAATAACCAGAGACCCACTCATTAATACCACCAGGAATCCTATAAAAACACTAAACTAGAAGCCATAGTATTTATTCAGAGTACATGGTACAGACCCATGCAGACCCTGAATATGTTGCCTTAGTTTTGGGGAGTTCATATAAGCTTTACTCATGTTGATTTAGATGGTCTTGTTCTCCTGGTGTCCCCCATCCCTTCTGGCTCTTACATTCTTTCTGCCTTCTCTTTCTTGGGGTTCCCTGAGCTCTGAGACGGAAGGGATTTGATGGAGATTTCCCACACTCTGCATAATGTCTGGCTGTGGTTCATTATATTTGCTCCCAAATGCTGTAGGAGGAAGCCTGTAAGGAGTAGGGTTTTTTCTCCCGCAGGCTGGTCTTGTCCCGCCGCTGCGCCATCCCCAATTAACACACCAAGACTCTGTATTAGATACAATTCAGTTGGCCAGTTACTTGTTTCTTATCGGCTAGCTCTGTCTTAATTATTAACCCATTTCTATGTATTTCCACGTGGTCTCCTTACCGGGGAATGGGGCAGGCATCTGGTCTCCCCGGTCTCTCCATGCTGACCCCTCCTTCCTACTTCCTCTTTCCTCCTTGTCTCCCAGTCCCTCCTATCTTCCTTTCCTATTGGCCAACAGTGCTTTATTCATTAACCAGTATGAGAAACATACAGAATGACATCTCCCATCAGAAGCTTCTCTGACAATGACTAAGTAGGCATTGATCTATGAATATAGAAGAATATCATTAGGAGTTATTTAATCCCTATGCTTTTGTTGTTGTTTTGTTTTGTTTTATTCTTTTAGACCAATATTATTTAGTTTTCTCCTAGGTCATTGGGCTATCTTGTCTTTGGTTCTTGGTTACCCAGGTGGTATTGGGTATGGGTTCTATCTCATGGAGTATGCCTTATGTCAAATCAGTTATTGGTTGGTTACTTCTACAAGGTTTGTGCCACCATTGCCCTAGCACATGTTACAGACAAGACACCATTGTAAATCAAAGGGTTTGTGGCTGTGTTGGTGTTTATATTTCTCTTTTGAGAGAATGCAGGGTACATTTCTTTGCTAAAGAAGATAGAACTTAAAGGTAAAGGCTCTATGTAGGCTCATTTTCACTTCTTAGTGTTCAACGATTTGTGTAGGTGTTGTCTTCAGCAGTGGAGCCTTACTATCAGTTTGTGGAGAGCAACCTATAAGCTTGATAACAGCCTTCCCATTGGCTCCCTTTGGCCAACTGATAAATGTATCCCATTCCTGGTACAGGAAAAGAGGTGTCCATTTAGGACTCTTCCTCCCTTGTTATTTAGCTATTTCATTTAGATCACCTTCATATGTGTGCTTTAGGAGTTTCTACTGTATTAGGCTTATATACTACTCCTATAATCCAGTCGCTACTTGAACCTTCTGTTCTAGCCCCCCCCATCCTTGTCAATCTATAATTATCTGTTCTACTTCCTTTTTCTAATGAAACCTATCTTTTTATGCCTACCCTCTGTGGGTCTGTGGAATATAGCTTAGTTATTGACTTAACAGCTAATATCCACATATAAATGGGTATTACCATGTTCGTCATGCTGGGTCTGGGTTAGCTTACTCAGGATGATTTTTTTTTCTAGTTCCATTCATTTGCTTTCAAATTTCAAGATGCCATTAAAAAAAGATGAGTAATACTCCATTGTGTGAATGTACCACATTTCCTTTATGCATTATTCTTTTGAGAGACCTCTAGGTTGTTTCCAATTTCTAAAAAGTCTATTTCTTGGATAAAGATCCTGATTAAGCTATGAGGTATATGAACCACATGTAAGATGAAAGATTAATACAATGCTGGTGGAAAATAATCCTTCTATTGTGATAAGAGAGAAGACAGAAAAAAAGAGGATGAACGTTTAGGTTTAGTAGAAGTTCATAATGAGCAGATTTTCTCCCTTTTGTTCCCTTGGTTCCTTTAGGGTGTAGCTTATAGTGTCATCTGCTGAGGGGGGACTACTTGAGGAAATTGAGAGAAGTGTTAAGATATCTACTTTGTGGTGGAGAATAAACTCACTGATGCCTTATAGGATTGAGGGCTTAGTTAAAAGTAAACAGAAAATCCAAGTCTTTAGATGTATATGTTTTTTTTTTTTTCTGGTGGTATTCAGCATACTGGGTAAAATATAAGACAAGAACAGTTACTGTGATTTCATATGTAAGTGTTTGAAGTTATAGACCATGGATTCTTATCTAGTCATTAGTGGAAGAGAAGGCATGGATGAAATTGGTAGGCAAGGAAGTCCTGTGGTTTAGCAATAAAATATTTAATTTGAGGAGAATAACAGGAATTTTGCTAACAAAATAATAACCATTAAAAAAGAGAGATTTTTGTTAGGTTTGGGATTTCTGAGGTGCTGCAGACATGGAGGAGTGATCCAATATGACCATGACTGGCCATGAGTGGTAAAACTGGAGTTTTACATGTGACTGGAATGAAACAGTCTATGCCTGGGAGGGGATTAAGAAAGACTATACTAATAACCAATGATTTCCATGGATGAAGAGAAATACTAAGTAACAGTCACAAGAAATGTTTAGTTTTTCTATCTAATCAAAGCAATCTTCAAAAGAAATCAATCTTTACTAGAATGGGGAAAACAATGTTTGAATAGCACATACCTCAGAAAATATTTAAGATTCACTGTAAAAGGAAAGGAAAAATTATTGTGAGACATGATTGAATGTGTACACAAATACATTTGACAGAAAGCCAGGGATTTCTGAAGGGATATTGGGACATGGTGGAAGAGAAATAGGTAGTATTCAGTGGGGATAGAGAAAGTGACAAGAAGCACAGAAATAAAGGCATACAGGTAAGCTATATTTTGGCTTTGTAGGTCTATGCACTTGTCCTTGTTTTCCTGTGACCTCTCAAAATCAAACACATTTTAATATTTATTTTTACTGATGACATTTCTTATCTGACAATTTCATGCGTGTCTGTTAATGTATTCTGCTTTCTCTCTCTCTCTCTCTCTCTCTCACTTTAACTACTTTTTCCCTCAATCATTACCTTTCTCAGATTCATGACTTTTTGGTTGGTTTTGTGATATTCAGTTTAATCAGAGCCATTGGATTGGAACTATTTGTTGGAGCCTGGTGAGATCATCCGTGGGTACTTAACTGAAGGCAATGGTTCTCACTCTCCACAAATCTATCTGTACCAAAGTCAAGCCATGAGCGGAAGAGAACTCTAAGCCCCTCATCCATCTGTGTTTTATTGTTGACAGTGCCATTCTTGTGCAGATACACTACAGGCATCCACACCTGTTTTGAGTTTGTGGTTACAGGGGCTTTGTCTTGCTCAGGAGATGATATTTTGCAGCCCTTCTCCATATCTTCCAGCTCTTACATTCTTTGTGGCATTTCTTCCACAGTGTTCCTCATGGATAGCTTAAATATGTTGTTTAGGGTGGAGCACCCGTGCAGTGATAGGCCTCTGCTTTCATCATTATCCACAGGAAACACTCTCCTTTCATTAAAGCTGAGAGAGTATCATATGTCTGAAAGGATAAATGTAACTATTTAGGAGGTGGCTTGATTCTATGTTAATTTGCCAAACAACAGTATTTCATAACACCAACACACCGGACCTATGATCTGCCCTATTGTGGGTTTTTGACTAGATTTAAAGTAGTAGGCATAGATGCCCTTGTTCGCTTAGAGCAGATATCATATACAAAGAGACCATAATAAAGTAGTAAATTCCAGAAAGAAATTGCTTTAAGTATTGTAAAGATCCCACAGAAATCCTATAAATTGGTACAAAGAATAATAGGATCAACCACTTGTCTTTTCCCACAGAACATTTAAGTACTATGACTACCATCACCAAAGAGATTGGAAAAGGTATGTAGGATGATGTGTGTACACTGAGAAGTTGCATGTCGTGTGTGTGTGTGTGTGTGTGTGTGTGTAATATGTGATACTAATAGCATGACTAAACTTGGGCACTATAATCTAACACCTTAAGAATTTTGTAAGATGTCAGAAGCCAATGAACTAGGATTTATTACCTTCAACATGTTTATTCACCTTGTGTCTTTCCCATAACCTTTGGAACTTGAGGAAGCAGCCACATAGAAAGCTCTATTGTTAGCTCACAAACTGTTTATGAGGGAGAATAAAATTCCAAATCCTGCTAGGATAGGTCTGAAAGACTTGTAGCAAAAAAAACCAAGGATTCCTACATGAACAATATGAGACTAGAAAAATACCAGGCATCCTTCAACAACTACTTTCATTCTTTTCTCTTTTATCTATAGAATAACAAGGAATTGTATCTTGGGGACCATTCAATTTTTTTCCCCTTTGAGAAAAAGATTATTTTCTTATGATGCCTAGGTTAAAATTATTCTTTCATTCTTTACTCCATTTGTGCCGTTTGCAAGGAAAGATTCAAAAAGTTGTGTGAAATACAAGAACTACTAGACCTGTATGTGCTACCTAATATCACCATACTTGGAAAGTACAGCAGGAGAATCATAGGTTCCAGACAAACTTAGACTCATGGTGAGACCATGTCCCTAAAGATTAAAAAAAAAAAAAAAAACAATAAAACGGACATTGAGAGATATGAATTTACTCTGGAGATTTTTAGCTCTACTGAAAACTAGCTTCTCATTAGTAAAGTCCCTATGATCTACCTAAGTGACCTGTGCTATCCTGGAGAGGTTAGAGAA
This sequence comes from Phodopus roborovskii, assembly GCF_943737965.1. NCBI lineage: Eukaryota > Metazoa > Chordata > Mammalia > Rodentia > Cricetidae > Phodopus > Phodopus roborovskii. The sequence continues at coordinate 566,178 of NW_026125868.1, forward strand.
AGTTAACGTAAGGTTGAAAGGATAATTCTCAGGTCATATTTCCTTCAACTCAAGTAAGTATCTATCTATCTATCTATCTATCTATCTATCTATCTATCTATCTATCTATATACATATATATATATGACTATATAGTGTAATATGTGTATATTTGTATATACATACATAAATTGTGTATTTGTATTGTTCATAAAATCTCACTTGAGGAAAAACTGTCAAAATTATTGGTTGAATAAAAGTCACTAATTTTCTAAATTGGAAGATTGTTTAGGGTCACAAGAAAAAATAAATGCCAGAATATAAACCCAGAACCAGAATGCACTTCAATTTCTATTTGAACTCATTACTTGGCATCTTCTTTCAGTTCTGTGGGAACATTCATTCATCCAATTATGCATTCATCAAACAAGTGTCAATTACCAGGGGCACAAAAACAAATAAGACATAATTGCTACTTTCCATTGCCTAAAAATGGAATGAGACACAGAAACAATCATTGTAATGCTAGATGCTGTGCACAGAAATGGTAAACAGCAATACTATCTTATAATTACTGTATATTTGCTATTTACCAAGTGCCATGCTAAATATTCCATGCATATTATTAATGCATTTAAATCTGATAATAATCCCTTTTGTTATCCATGGTCATCATTATCTACAATTTACAAAAGGGGTAAACTAAGATTCACTAGGGATTCAGTCACTCAGCCCTAGGTCACAGATTAGATAATGTAGGCAATTTGGAGCCCTAGAGGAAGGCACCATTAATTGTTCTAAATGAATTGCAGATAGTGACATTTAACGTGGAACTACAAAGGAGAGGAAAAGGAGGAAAGTATTCATCAAAGTAAGAACTATGAACAAAGACAGAAACTATGATATATTTTTATGGGAAATGAAGATTATTTCTGTAGTTGAATAATAGCAGATAAGATTAAAAAGGTAGGTTAGAGCCTGACTGAGAGGGTTGGAATGTGTGACTTCAAATTCTGAGCTCTGTCCTGTAAATCAATTGAAGGCAATGGAATGTTTGTATGAGAGAAACTGTCACAATCAACAGAAAAGGTCTACCTGAAAGTACTATTAACATGCTCCACAAAGTGGGAGTCCAGACAGCCTGGTGGTGAGCTGTCACAGAGTAATGGCTAAAATGAACATTGATAAGTTAGATTGACTCAATGTCCTTCATGAAGTTTCACTTATTTCTCCTAGTTCTACCCTCTGAGTCCAGGCAGACCAAGTCTAATTATTTATTTTCTTCTATAGCATAAAGTTTTAAGTATTCTTCAGTGACTCTTCTTCCAACGGTCAAACAGAATAGGTACATCACTGATTGTCAAGGAGAGTTTCCATCTGTGATATTATAATTATTAATTATAAATTTAAAATCGATCTTTGTCAGCTGTTTTGAAGAATGTGGACAGGTTGTCTGTCCTATTTTCATGGACTTGATTTTCTAGGAGATGTCTATAAAAGGTAACCTTATGTATGGGTGTCCCTTTCCTCTTCCTCCATTTCAGCAGTGATACTAAGAGACTTTGGAGGAGGCAATGTGAAGATTCTGGGCATGACGATCCCCATAAAGGATGCTGAAATTCTGTCTTCTGTTTTGATTGCTGTATGTGTAATTCTGCTTTTTGTTGCTCTGGCTCTTGGTGGTGTAGTCTGGTACCAACATCGACAAAGAAAGCTTCGACGCAACAGGAGGTCCATTCTTGATGATAGCTTCAAGCTTCTTTCTCTGAAGCAGTAATAGACAAAGCCAGAAGATATCTTCAGTAGACACATCTGGAATGTATCTCATGCTCCCAGGAAGCCCTATACTAGCAGCACACTCTTTTGTCAAGGGATAGGAGTAGTGGAGAGAAAGAGGATGGAATCAAAATTATCTGGCTATTTATTTATTTACATGGAAATCATATTGCTCTCACTTTTTATTTTACATGTAACCTGAGGCAGTTAGGATTAGGTAAATGCTTTTGTAGACACATTTCAGCAGCTAGGCTATGTCATTTTTCAGTACTGGAAGGTATGGACATTCCTAGAATGTAATTGTTCTAGCATAATATATACCAAGAAAAAGGTATCTAATTTGGTTTCTATTTCCAGGACCTATCTAGAAAAGTATATTTGTAATTGAGGGCAAATCATGAGCCACAAACATAACCCCTAACTAAATAAAGGACCGCACAGACATGATGGAAAATGAGAGATAGGGTAGGGAGTGGGAATCCAAATTATACTTTAATTATATTTAGCAATGGACTATTTAGGAGAAGTAAGTGAAAGGGTTGTAGTTGTCATGAGTATCTACAACCGCTGGAACCAGAAACACCTGTTAAAACAGTCCTTCAGGTTTCTACACGGTGGTACTGAAGGGAATTTTCAATGTTTTCTCCATGTTTGAAGTCATAAATCTTGTCTGTTAAAGTACTTATTAAAAGATTGGAATACTGAATTTGGTGATTTTGGTGATTCCCATGGAAACTGAGAGGTGGAATTACATTTTAAATGAAATAATTTCAGTAATCTGGGGAGGCAAATTATAGATCTAATCACCCTTTGTGGATCCTAGAGTTTTGTGTGCTTTCTCAGAGTAAGCCTCCTTATCAGAGTGGTAACATCTTAGAGAAGTTCTATGAGTACTAACCATTTTTAGAATGTCAAGAAAAGTGTCCAGAGAAGGTACTGAGACAAGACCCCATACCTGCCCACTGGGCAAAAAGAGGTAGGTGTGTGAATGGTGATTTGGTAGGTGAGGGTAGCTATATGGGAGTGAGAGGAATGTTTTCAATTTGTAAACCTCTTTATAGAACAGAATCATTCCTTCCTGTATGTTACAGCAATATCCCTTTGTTGCCAGCATGTTCAATCCTCTCTGAAACTTTCATCAGAAAGCACACACAAGAAAATAGGAATGGGGTAAGACAGTCCAGTCTCACTACAGTTTCCACATGGCAGATGGAGAACAGACGGGGCATCATGCAGAGTAATGATAATAGCAATGGGATGGGGATATAGCTGAGTGGTAAAGTGATTGCCTAATAAAAGAGAGTCTCTGGGTTGAGAAAAAAAGAGCACACAAAAAAACAAGGTAATAACAAAGGTGCATAGAGATCTTCTTACACATAGCAAATAATTGTAATTCCTGATTGGATTGGATTCCCCTTAATTCATTAAAGTGGAGATAAAATAATTTTACTTAGGGTGATTCAGCCGCAAATTGAGTGGAGACTCAAATTTTTATCTCTTAGATTCCAAAAGGTTCTATTTTCTCTTTGTCATGGAAACTTCTACTGTTCTTTGTCTTTCTTACACACTTGATTTCAAATTGTGAGGTTGCCTAGCAACTTGTTTACTTAGTTAGCAACCCACAGAGTTGGTTTCCAGTTCCCATAAAATGTTGCAGGTCAGAGGCCAGAGAAGCTAACAAAGGCTAAAATAATGCATTTTGTTCATCCATGGTCAGTGGCTTTCTGAAAAATTTCTGAAAATCTAGGGAACATAGATGTGGAGGAACATATTAATTGCCCATTATCCTGTTATAAAAATAATATGCCTTCTTAGTGAGAAATCACTCTACACTCTTAGAGATAAAATAAAGGCTCTTAACAAAAGTGCACATGTCTGTGGCTATTCCCCAAATAAAAGTTAGAAATGAATGGAAGAATTTACTAACTTACACATACCTTAGGCATATGGATCCCACAAACACTACCCTCAAATCTTGTTCTGTCCTGACCCAAGGTTATGCTTTGAACAATTTAAACAGGAGATTGCAAGTCTGGCTACTTATGCAGGTAGGAAATTTACAAAGCAAAGATATTGCCATAATTGTTTTTAAGTATACCTGCGTTATTCATTTTTGAATAGTTGTTACCTATGGTCATCCTTTCTACATGGCAGAATTGTAACAGAACAAGATGGTACTGAGGTTCCTCCATCATGTATCTTTTAGGAAGCTGTTTTGGGTTTGATAAGAATTTGATCTCCTTCATGACAAGCTCTGTGGAAAATTACCCAACTCTGTTCTAGAAACCTGAATTCAAGACGCTCCAGCTAATTTATCTTGGCTTCTCTTCATCTGCCTGCTTGTGTAAACTTCCCCCTCCAGCTAATGGATTATCTTAGCTTTTGTTAAACTGTTTGCTTATGTGAAACCTCTCACTGCAGCTGCTGAACAACAAAGCAGGATATGGTTTTGCCTTTAAAAACCCCTTACTCTAAATTTACAGTGTTATATTTGAGTCCTGAATACCTGAGTGTAGTGCCCCCCCACCAAGCTGGGTGGAATAAAGACAATTGGATATAAACTGTGTCTGAGTAGTCTTCTGTGGTGGGCTCCCTGTAACACAATTTGTTTTTCCTGATAGGAGCATAGAAGACTTAGTAGAAGACCAGAACTTAGATATGGCTATGACCCTATGCTGCTCCAACTCCAGCTGCCCCATAAAAATAAATCTTTGGTATAGTAATCAGGGCCCAATGATTGGTCAGTCCTGGTGAATAAACATTCACATTTATTTATCTGTCACAGGCCTGGTGAACATACTACTTATTTATATATATTTTATTTTATAGGTAGTGCTCCTTAGGCTAAGTTTCACTTGTGTGACTTAATCTTTCCCAAGCAAATATATTAGTAAATCCTGTATAATATCTGTTTTCATTACTTTGAGTTTTTTTTTTCTTTTTTTACAACAGTTTTCCCCAATTCAAGTGTTAGGTGTGGCAGCAGCAGACAACCCCTCTTTGGCCTATTGTTTATATGGAGATTAATGAAAATTGACTGTTCTGAGGAACCTAGTCAATTAATGTTGGCAAGTTACATGTAACTGAGAAGTCCTTAGTTTGTATATGTGAGGCTGGGAGATATAGGCATGTCATGATGCATTTTAAAAGACTTATTTTTAAATTTTTTTTTAAATTATGAGTACATGGAGAGGTGGAGCAGGGTAAGAGACATCAGATCCTGATTCTTCCTCCTCCCACCAGTACTTGCTCTTAAGCAATAAGCCATCTCTGTAGCCAAACATAATGTGATTTTTCCTAGTGAGTATATCTACCTCCAATTAAAAAATAAGGGAATCTTAGAGCCTTTGTATTTTAGAAAATGTTGTATTTTTTTTTTACTGAAGTTCTTTCAAATATGGATATGAGGAGGAATTGGGAATATAAAGTATGCAAATAATAATTACAAACAGTACTCTCATCCTGTTCATTTTTCAAGCCAGAAGTCCCAACATCAACACAATAGTGTTGTCTTGTTTGCTTTCTCCCCAAGACATCATTAAAATATTTTATTTTTCAACTATTTTGTGTTTTATTACCATTGTGGAGCACATATTAAGCATATATGTGGAGGTAAGAAAACAACTTTCACAAATGGGTTCCACCCTCCACTGTGAGTTCTGGGGAATGAAGTCATATTATGAGCATCTTTACCCAGTGAGTCCTCTTGCTGGACCCAAAATATCGTCATTTGTTTACATCTTTGTTGGTTCAAACTTCAGTTAAAAGCGTAATCAGTTGTTATGTTAGGCATCCTCACTTTTGTGTATATTACCAGCACGGAGACATAAGGGCTACTTGGTCAAGGTCAGCCTAGAGTGCATATTGAGTTTCAGAGCAGCATGGACTACTGAATGAAACAGTTTCTCAAAACAGAGGGCAAAAAAAAAATCACAACTATTTGTTTCCTGGACTATTGTATTCTTTTCCTGCTGTTTTTCTGAGATTCTCTCTAGAGTTACAATTGATTTTCCAGACACAAAAGTGAGGTTTCAAAAAAAAATATAATTAAGCCTCTAGTTTGAACAACATATTGTACATTTAGATCTCCCTGAAGATAACTAGACCCTGGAGATAATTAAAGAAGCAACAACAGAAGAAAGAGAAAATTAGTAAATAGGGACAGCAGGACTGAAAACATATTGTGTTTGCTTTGTATCATATGACTCTACCCAGAACAACAAAGTCACATCATATATACCCCCCAAAAAAACAAAAAATTAAAACAACGTACAGCATTGTGTTGGATTGATGAATATGGCCACTATAGACATATTTTTTTAATGCCCAAAGGGTGTGGCAATAATAGGAGGCTTGGCTTTGTTAGAGGAAGTGTGTCAGTAAGGAGGTAGGCTTTGTTATATGCAAGCTACGTCCACTGTGACACACAGTTACTTCAGCTGCCTGCAGATCAAGATTTAAAACTCCCACTTCTTAGCACCACATCTACCTGGATACTGCCATGCTTCCAGGCATGATGGTAACAGACTAAATCTCTAAAACTGTAATCCAGCCCAATTAAATGTGTTCCTTTATAAGAATTGTCATGGTCATAGTGTTCCTTCACAGCAATAGAAATCCTAGGTAAGACAAACATAATAATGGAAATAGCAAAAGTATAACAGCAAATTGTGTGACAGTGGATACCTTTTAGAAACCCTGGAAGCTGGAAGGAAGTGGCATAATATCCACTTAGTAAAGAAAGAAAAAGATTACCAAAGCCAACTATTGTGGTACATATACATAGAGTTTTAATGTTTGGAATACAGAAGTCAGCTTAGACTTCATTGAAAGTTTGAAGCTAGCCTGAGCTATATACTGAGAAGATGACTCACCCTATTATTCAAAATTATGTATCTAATGAAGAGTCTTCATTTTTTGGAATTGTGCATAAATATAATTCATGTCATTTGTGCTATGTGATGTATCTTCTTTGCTGTATTCATTTTTAAAATAATTTATGAGTTGTATTCTATCGTATTAAGTAAAATTTTTTAAAAATTCAGTTTATTTATGTGTGCATTTGAGTTATGCTTATCACAAAAATTTGCATTGAACATTCATGTACAAGACAGATGATATCCTGGATCATACAATAAACATCATTAAAGAGACAAATTAAAGTCATACAGTTTGTATTTTTTTATCCACATGGGACCCAAACTCAAAATCAGTAACTGAAAAAATTTAAGACAATCACATTTAAAATATAATTTAAAATATTTCATGGGTAAAACAAAAAGTCTCACTGGCCCCTGGAGTATGATTTCAAATCATGACTTTAAGTTGAGGTCTTTGGGCACAAGAGATTTAAAAGCAGACCAGAATTTAACAATAGTTGTGGCTCTATACCCCATTTGCTGCCCATTAGAGGTATGTCCTTGCCGATGGGAATCAGGGCATAATGGTTGGCTGTTAGTAAGGACTGTCTTCTCTGACATGGAAATGGGGCTTAATGGCTAGTCCATCCTGGTGAATACACATTTCCATTATAGAGTGCTCAATTTTCCTTATCTCTAACAGGCTTGACTATGGCTCCTAAATAAATCTATCAGTAAATCCTTTGTATTACCAATTCTATCACTTTTCCATCATTATTATTATAGGTCATAAGGTGGTTAGAAGGATAATAACAAATGAGTGTCAATGGCCATAATGTTGCCAGCACACATCAGTATATAAATTCCTTCAGTTATACAATCTAGCAAATTTACACAGAAGGAAGTGGACAATTTGAATAATCCTGTATATACTTAAAATGAAAGAACAACTATTAATGTTCCAAACAGAAAGCAATGGCTGCAGATGGGTACCCTGGTGAATTCCAGCAAACATTTAAGGAAGCAGTGTGTCTGTTTATTTACAGTCTCTTCCAATAGAGAAGCTAGATCCCAGTTTATTCTAAGTCAACAGAATTACTCAGGAGAAACTCACGATGAAAAAAAATTGGTACACTAAAGGACTTACTGAAAAAAGTTTCTTAGGAAATATTAAGTTACACAAAGTACAGTTCGGCTGTATTCTAGGTATGCAAGGCTGACTCAACATTTAAAATTCAGTGAATGTAACGTAGTCCATCAATGGTCTAAGAAAAAACAATCGTATGATAATGTTAATAGTTACAGAAGAGTTATATGAAATATCTATACACCTTTTCATATAAATATAAACAAACCAGGAATAATGGGTAGCTTTATTTATTAAATAAAGATCAACTACAAATCTTGCAGCTTATAAAATAGTAGTGAAGCTACAGGTTTTTATAGCAAGATCAGGAATAAGGAAAGTATATCTCCCCTGACCACTCCCTTTATACAGATCAGGAAAGAAGAAATAAAACAGTTTTTACTCTTTTCATAATTAAAAAAAATCTGAAAGTGCAGAAATAAAACTTTAAAAAAGTGAGAGATTCCCTTCTGACATCTGAGGAAGATGAGCCCTTGGCTCAGTAGGACATAGCCTCTGTGCCTCTGCTCTTCCAGCCTTATTCAGGGGAAGTGTAAGAGTATATAAATGTGCTTCTTTTTCTGCCTTCTTGATATACACTCAACTTATTAAGTTTTTCTATCTGTTGTGCCTAGTTTTAAAAATATAGTGTCTATACAGGATAAGCCCAACAGACTCCCATGTCTTCTTTTTGTCCCAGGGTTAGCCTAGGGACCGGACATGTCTCTCTTTCACTGGGCAAATGTCAAATCATAAAGACTTGACATTCATAAAATGCATGGGTGTTATGACATGTGAGCAAGAAGCAGGGCTTTCAGGTTCTGGCTCCTAAACATCATGGGGAAGTCTCCTTTGAAGAGTTATGTGTAATATTTCTAGTCTTGTGAAAAAAAAAAATTAAATAACTTAGAGTCACTGTGAAGTTCAACTGGTTCTTGCCTTTATACTCCATATCCCAAGTATGGAGTTAAAATTCTTGACAAGGAGAATCTCCATCTGGCCAAGAATTAAGTACTGAGTCATGGGCTATCCCATGTTCTTGAGGCAGTGCTTATTTATTGCTTAAATTGGAAATTTTTCAGTATTTAATTGGCAAAGCTATGCTTGTTGATTTACAGTCTTGATGGCTTTCCATTCTCTACCCTTATGCATACTACTTCTTTCAATAGTCCTTTTGAAAAGATTCAAACTCCACCACCATCTCAAAGTCAACAAAGTACATACAGACTTGGATAAAAACCCAGATATGCAAGAGGCCTGGGAGATCTAAGGTTAACCTAGCCTTGGGAAAAGTCAGTATAAACCCTACTGTGTTTGTAGATCGTTGATTGATGAAGACTTTGAACTTCAGAAGAACATGACTTTAAATTTCACCTTGGTGACTGTGAGAAAACACTTTTGATATTTCACTGATTGTATTAATACTTTTACCCTCTTAAATTGGTGTTCATCTAATATTTCTTAATTCCAACAAAGAATAATTGGGCATCGTGTGCCTGACCAAGAAGCTGGAATCTTTTCTGTGCATTTCAGAGTTAAATCTTTTGGATCAGTGTTTCATGGATGCTGGATATTCTAGTTCAAAGGCAGGATATATGCAAATGGAATGAGGTCCAATTGTAGACTTAAATGCTGCATAAAAACTCTTTGATTAGAAACAAAACCAGCAAATAAGGAATGTTAACATCAGGAGTAAAGCTCTCCAGCATATTCAGATCTAAAGTGAAGGGTCAAGTACAGGTGATTAAGGAAGTAGTGCTGCCTGCTTTTAATCACTGCCTAAGGAAGGAACCTTTGGCTTATTTTTCCCACACTGCATATTTGGATGTTAACAAGTTCTTTTTACACTAAGTGCTGGCAAAATTACATAGTTTAACTTTGAAATATTCCAGGTCTTAATTGGTTGCTAGGAAATGCTTCTTCAAGATAAGTAGAAAATATTTTTTTTTTGCCTCAAAATATGTAAAAGAAAGAGTTGTTATTCTGGGTCAGAAAAATGGTCCTTGAAAATGTTACACATAAAAATATGTCAACTTCAGAGGTTGTTGTAGCTACACTTTGTGAAACTACATCCAATTTCTAAGTAATTCATTGGAGCTCTAAGTAACTGCCTGAGCAATTTGTTCAAGTTCATGATACCGAAGCACATCTCATGAAATAATTTCCAAGTTCTCCTTGACAGGAGAATGAGAAACGAAGTATTTTCTTTTAAATTAATGTAAAAAGAAATAACAAAATTAGGATTCCCATGCTTTGACAAAAAGAACTTTAATATATTTCTGAAGTTTTCTATTTGCTATTGAAATAAACACTGTCTCTCAAGTAGTTACAAAAAGGAACAATTGACTCTTTACTTTCTATTCCATAGAGAGCAGCACCTTACTGTACAGTGCCAGATGGTGAGGATCAGAGTGAACAGATTTGGCCTATTGGGTGTCTGGTTACCAGGGCTTCCTTCAAATCTGGCAAGGTGGATGTTATTGAACTCCATTACTTGACCTCAACTACATGGACTACATGTTACAATATGACTCTACCATGACATGTTCAATTGTACATACAAGACTGAGAATAGGAAATTTGTCATTAATGTGAAGGCCATCAGTATATTCCAGGAGTAAGATCCTGCAACACCAAATGGGATGATGGTGATGCTAAGTATGTTGTGGAGTGTACTGATGTTTTCATCACCATAGAGAAGCCAAAGGCCCTCTAAAGGGTGGGGCCAAAAGTGCCATCATCTCTTCACCTTATGCTGATGCCCCAATGTTTGTCATGGGTGTGAACTATGAGAAGTATGACAACTCATTCAAGGTTGTCAGTGGTGTTTTCTGTTCCATCAACTGCTTAACCCCTGGCCAAGGTCATCATCCATGTGAAAGGACACATGACCACAGTTTATACTACCACTGCTACCCAGAAAATTGTGGGTAGCTCCTCTGGGAAGCTGTGAAGTGATGGCTGTGGGGCTGCTCAGAATATCACCCCTGCACCTACTGGTGCTGCCAAGGCTATGAGCAAGGACATCTGCTAAGTATGACAGCATCAAGAAGGTGGTGAAGCAGGCATCTAAGGGCCCACTAAAGGGCATCCTGGGCTACACTGAGGACTAGGTTGTTTCCTGTGACTTTAATATTGATAGCCACCCTTGTTCCATTAATGCTAAGGCTGGCATCATTCTTAATAACAACTTTGTAAAGTCCATTTCTTGGTATGACAATGAGTATGGCTACAGCAACAGGTTGGGGGACTTCATGGCCTCCAAGGAGTAAGAATTCTGCCCTAGACCACCCACCCCATAAAGAACATAGTAGCAAGAGAGAAGTCCTAGGTTGCTGAGGAGTCCTTGTCCCAACTCAAGCCCCAGCACAGAGAATCTCCTTAACAGTTTCCATTGCAGACCCCCAGAAGAATGGGAGGGGCTTAGGGACCACTAGTCTCTTGAATACTGTCAATAAAGTTCATTGCACCCTCCTCCCAAAATAAAGAACAGTCAGGAATTAGAGGTTAAAGGTAGATGTGAAAAAAAAATCACTAAATTATGTTAAACATTCTTAAAACTTTGAAACAAAGTAGAAATATGAAAGTGAGAAAAAAGGCTTAAATAAGCACCTTACGGAATATTTGTTTAACTAGGCATTTTTTATGCTGTACTTGTTTAACTATATAAACATGTGTTGCATTTGCATTAATCAAATAAAATTGTCCCTGGGCTCGGAGAGGCAGGGTTAGCAACTAGTTGACAGGAAGTAGGAGGGAAGAGCATAGCCTATGTTTTATTTGGAGCAGTGTGAAAGGAGAGAGGCTTCCAAGGATGCCAGCAAAGAGAGAAAGCCAGTTGCTGCTCTAACTTTGTGAACTCACAGTTTTTCCACCATAGCCTTTACATTTTGAGTTTTATTAGAATTACTGAGATTTAGTTAAAGATACCTCTAGTGGCAGCAAGAGGGCCATTGTCTTGGGGAACAGACTTCCCAAGCTATGGTCTGAGCATCCAGGCTGCTAGTAGTTTAAAGTGTAACTATGATGACAAAGCATTTTGATATTCCAATGTGTGGCATGATCACAGGGATTAAATAGTCATTCCAGCTGGCTTTGCTGCAGTTGCCATCCGGGTCTCTCTGTGTGAGCATTCACTGCAAGTGTCTGCCACTTATTGGGACTCCAAAAAGTAGGCTTACATTGGGAAAGTGCAGGATGGGCTTGACTTTGCCACTGATACCACTACCAACAGAAGTCAGGAGATTTAGTGATTTCCCTGGGAAATCCTTTAAGAGAGATTTTTCCTATGTTAAGAATGAGGGAGCATCACACAGCAGGGTACAAGGATCCGGTATAGTGCTTCTATGGAGAGTTTGGTGGAAAATATAAATAAGGGGATGAATAACCTAGCTGGAATTGAAACAATGTCGTTAGTAATTGCAACCAGGTTGGTAATTAATATTTTCCCTTAAAAATGGTTTGATAAGTATGCCAAGTGTAATACTTTGATTGATAAGATACACACATTAGAGAGACTTACCACTGATAAAATCCAAGCCTTCGAAAGACATATTCATACTAAGAGAAATTCAGAATAGAACCATCACATAATAAAAAAAGAGGAATAACCTAAGGTTATTAGAACACTAACCTTAATATGTACAGTTACCATACAAGAATAACCCTCATGGTTATACAGAAGTTAATTGTAATCCTGTAGAAATTTGAGAAGGTTTAAGAAAGTAGTCATTTCAAATAATATGAATTTACCCTTTGTAAAACAGATATTAAATTCATGGGCAATAAGGAACAGAACTATTCCAAAAGACTGAAAGCATTGAAAGCTAGTCATCAGTTATACTACGAGAGGAATCTAGGGCCTTGGAACAATAACATAGGGTTAGAAGTCATGAGATTTCCCAAAACCAAATTATCAGTGAGGGTCAGTATGGTGATTTGCAAAGACAGGCTATGTTTGATGATCATACCTTGATTCTATGTCATATAGCAGCTTTGAATGCTTGGGACAGTGTTGAAGAATCAGGAAATTATACTAAAATTTACAAAGCCAGAAAGAAGACTTCACTGATTTTTACAAAGATTGACAACAGCTGTAAATAGAATGATATCAGATCCAAATGTTAGACAAATATTAATTGATCCTTTGGCTTTTGAAATGCTAATTCAGAATGCAAAGGGGGTGATTTAGCCTTTAAAGTTAAGATAAGCAGTCACAGAAAAATTATCTGAAATACAGTTGGTATTGGACACTTCTGATGGAACTAGGATAGGGACACTGATTTCTAAAAATATCAAGAAACAACAAAAAATGTTAGATGTTTTAATTGTGGTCTATATGATCATTTGAAAAGGGGTTGTAGGCTAGGTGCTCCTAGAATCAATATTTATTCTAGAAATAATTGGAACAGAAACACCAGCCTTCTGGAGTATGCAGAAGGAGTGACAAACATTGGCATTGGATTAATGAAAGCAAGTGTACAAGGGACAGGCAAGAAAATGCTTTGCCATCAGGAAACTGCCTGGAGGGTCTCCTTCAGGCTCCAATATCAAATTTGGTTCAACCATTCTCTGCCAGCATTGGTAAGCCCCTTCACAGAGCAATTAAAAAATTTACTGCCTCTTGATAAAAAGTAGATAAAACAATATTTCCAGGAGAAACCATAAAGGAAAATTCTTTTCTATAAATGATCACATAAAAAAAACTAAAATATGATTAAATGACATAGAAATTTAAGGTTTGCCTGGGGTCCTGCTCAGAACCTTCTGAGGACTGGGGACTGTGCATGGGGTAAACTGTCCCAGCATACCAGTCCATCTGGAGTCTGCAAGCACCCTACTCCCACCTCCATCCACAAGAAGAGGAGAGCCATTAGAGTATTGAACCTACTTGCACCCAACAGAAGAGAACCTTGGTCTTGTACCCACAAGGAGAGGGAGAGACCTGATTGGTATGAATGGGACGTAGCGATGGATAGATGACAGTATACGGACACAGTTAACAACAGAAAGATCAATATGAAGCCAGCAGAGTCTAGGGACTCCACACCAGTAAGACCTGAACAACCCAACACAGATGAAGCAAAAGAGAAAGACCCTAAAAACAACTTTATGACAATGATAGAGAACCTCCAAAAGGTCATGAGAAAATCCCTTAAATAAATGGAAGAAAAATTCAAGAAATGGAGGAAAAGATAAACTAAAAATTGGGAGAAACTATTCAAATAGTACAAGGCTTGAAAGCTGAAATAGAGATGAATAAAAATCAAACAACAACAACAAAACACTGTCTGAGGGAATGCTGGAGACAGAAAAGTTAGGGAAATGACCAGGAACTACAAATGCAAGTATAACCAACAGAATACAAAGAGATGGAAGAGAGAATCTTAGGTATCGAAGATACATTAGGAGAAATAGATTCATTGACCAAAGAAAATCTTACATCCAATAAATCCCTAACATAAAATATCCAGGAAATACAGGACACCATGAAAAGGCCAAACCTAAGAATAATAGGTATAGAAGAAGGCAAAGATACCCAACTCAAAAGTGCAGAAAACATATTCAACAAAATCATAGAAAAAAACTTTCCCAGCCTAAAGAAAGGCATACGAATGGACGTACAAGAAGCTTGCAGAACAATAAATAGAATGGACCACAAAATAAGTCGCCTTTCCACATTAAAAAAAAAAAAAAAACCAAACATAAAGAATACAGAAACACACAGAGCCAGCTGACCTGAACATGGAGGAGCTAATGTGTCCCCAGACTGATAGCTGAGAACCCAGCATTGGACTAACTCAGACCCCCTGAACATGGGTCTCAGTTAGAAGGCCTGAGCAGTCTAAGGGACCTCTGAGAGTGGGGCCAGGATGTGTCCCTGGTGCACAAAAGGACTTTGGGAACATGTTCATGTTCCCCATGGAGGGATACTACCCTAACTTAGAGGCAGGAGGGAGGTTCTAGTCCCAACTCCAAATGACCTGACAGATTAAATGACCCCTCCAGGAAGGCATCATTCTCCATGTTGAGTGGGGGTGATGGGACTGGAGGGTTGTCAGGGGGCATGGGAGGTGGAAGAGAGGGAGGGAGAGACAGAGAGGGAACTGGGATCAATATGTAAAATAAAAAAATAATAAAAAAATAAAGAAAGAATATTAAGCAAAGTAAAAGGCCAAGTAACATATAAAAGGAAAACTATCAGAATTACACTTTACTTATCTATGGAAACTCTGAAGGCCAGAAAGCCCTAGATAGATAATCTACCAAAACTAAGAGACCAATTATACCATACCAGACTACTATACCCAGCAAAGGTTTCTATCACTATATTTGGAGAATCCAAGATATTCCATGACAAAACCAGATTTAAACAACATTTGTCAACTAATATAGCCCTACAGTAAAATTCTGGAAAGAAAATTCCAATCCAAAGAAGTTAACTATACCCACAAAAGCATAGACAATAGATAATCCCACTTTACCAACAGCCAAAAGAATAATTGGGGGAAATCTACACACAATACCACCACCACCAATCCAAAACAAAAAATAATTAATAATCAAAAATGGTCATTTATATCTCTCAATATTAATGGTCTTAACTCACCTATTAAAGGACACAGGCTAACTGAATGGATATGAAGACAGAATCCATTCTTCTGCTACATACTGGAAACACACCTCAATTTCCAAGACAGAGGTAAGCTCAGAGTTAAGGGTTGGGAAAAGATTTTCCAATCAAATGGACCTAAGAAACAAGCAGATATAGCAATCTCAGTGTCTAACAAATTAGACTTTAAACTAAAATCAATCAAAAGAGATGAAGAAGGTCATTTAATATACATCACAGGAGAAACCCATCAAGGTGAAGTCTCAATACTGAACATCTATGCCCCAAATACAAAGGCATGTAAAAGAAACATGACTAAAACTCAACTCACACATAAAACCTCACACACTTAGAGTGGGAGATTTCAACACCCCACACTCAACATTAAACAGGTCCACCAGACAAAATCTTAACAAAGAAACAAAGGAAATAACTGAAGTTATGATCCAATTTGGTTCAGGTCATACTTTGAAAACCTGTACTCCACAAAATTTGAAAATTCAAAGGAAATGAACAAATTTCTTGATAACTATCACTTACCAAAATTAAATCAAGAACAGATAAGCAACTTAAATAGACTTATAACCCCTAATGAAATAAAAGCAGTCACCAAAACTCTTCCAACAATAAAAACCCCAGGGACAGATGGTTTCAGTACAGAATTATACCAGAAATTCAAAGAACAGCTAATATCAATATTCCTCAAAGTGTTCCACACATTAGAAACAGAAGGTTCATTGCCACACTGTTTAGGAAGATATTTTTACCTTGGTATACAAGCCACACAAAGATACAACTAAGAAAGAGAACTACAGACCAATATCCCTCATGAAAATTGATGCAAAAATACTCAGTAAAATACTGGAAAATAGAATCTAAGAACATCAAAGAAATCACCCACCACGATCTTCAACCAAGGGATGATTCAACATATGAAAAGTCATCAACATAATCTACCATATAACCAAACTGAAAAAGAAAAGTCCCATGATCATTTCACTAGATACTAAAAAAGACTTTAACAAAACCTAACACCCATTCATGATAAAGGTCTTGGAGAGATCGGGGATAACAGGAACATACCTAAATATAATGAAAGCAATATACAGAAAACCAACAGCCAAGATCAAACTAAATGGAGAGAAACTCAATGTGATTCCTCTAAAATCAGAAACAAGACAAGTCTGTCCATTTTCTCCATATTTCTTCATTATTGTACTTGAAGTTCTAGCTAGAGAAATAATAAAACAAAAGGAGATCAAGTTTGGAGACTTTTGATGTCTGCTTCTATTTCATTAGGGGTTATAAGTCTATTTAAATGGCCTATCTGTTCTTGATTTAGTTTTGGTAATGGATATGTATCTAGAAAATTGTCCCATTTTCTTTAAATCTTCAAATTTTGTGGAGTGCAGGTTTTCAAAGGCAAAGGACACAGTCAACAAGACAAAACAGCAATGCACAGAATGGGTAAACACCCTCACCAAGCCCACATCTGACAGAGGACTGATTTCCAAATTGTACAAAGAACTCAAAAAGCTACTCACCAAAACACCAAACAATCAAATTAAAAACTAAATAGAGAATTCTCAGTAGAAGATTTAAAATGGCTGAAAGACACTAAAGAAATTGTGTAACATTCTTAGCCATCAAGGAAATGCAAATCAAAAAACTCTGAGATACCATCTTACACTGACCAGAATGTCCAAATTCTAAAACATCAATGACAGTCTATAATGGAAAGAATGTGGAGAATGGGGACCACTCCTCCATTGCTGGTGGGAGTGCAAACTTGTGCAGCCACTTTGGAAATCAGTATGTTTGTTTCTCTGAAAAATGGGAATCAGTCTACCTCAAGATCCAACAATTTCAGTATTTGGCACATACCCATAGGGTTAACATTCATCCAACGAGTACATATGTTCAACTATATTCATAGCAGCATTGTAACAGCCTGATCCTGGAAGCAACCTAGATATCCCTCAACCAAAGAATAGATGGAGACAATGTGGCACATTTACACAAAGGAGTATTACACACACGCACACACACACACACACACACACACACACACACACACAGAGAGAGAGAGAGAGAGAGAGAGAGAGAGAGAGAGAGAAATAAGAAAAAAGAAAGAAACAAAGAAAAAGTAAAAGAAATCTGGAAATTTGCAGACAAATGGAAGGAACAAGAAGAAACCATCCTGAGAGAGGTAAGCCAATCATTGAAAGAAAACATGGCATTACTCACTCATATATGAATATTAGACATAGAGCAAAGGACTACCAGGCTACAATCCACACCCCCAGAGAAACTAGGAAACAAGGAGGACCCTAAGAGAAGGTAATGGGACAACTCCTGAGCAAATTGGGAGCATAGGGGTAGAGGATATGGAGGTAGGAAAAAGAGAAGGGAGAAGAGGAGGGTGGGAGGAGAACATAAGGGACCAGGAAGATTGAGTCAGGGGAAGAATAGAGGAGAGCAAGAAAATAGATGGCTTAATAGAGGGAGCCATTATAGGTTTAAAGAGAAAACTGGCACTAGGATAATGTTCAGAGATGTACAAAGAATACTCCAACTAAGAATCTCAGCAGTAGAGGAGAGGCTGCCTTATATGCCCTTCCCCTATAATGAGATTGATGACTACCGTCTTAATTGCCGTTCTAGAGTCTTCATCTAGTAGTTGATGGAAGCAGAAGCAGGCACCCACACCTAAGCAATGAGCTGAACTCCTGGAATCCAGTTGTAGATTGGTAGGAAGGATGAGAAAAGGGGTCAAGACAGTGTTGGAAAAGCAGCTGACCTGACCAAGTGAAAGCATATGGACCTCAGTTGTAAAGCTGGGGAACGGGCATTGGACCAAGAGAAGCCCTCTGAATGTGGGTGCCAGTCAGGAGACCTGGGCAGGCTGTGGGACTTCTGATAGTGGTACCAGCATTTATCCCTAGTGCACAAATGGACCTTGGGAGCCCATTCCCTATGGAGGAATACTCTTTCAGCCCAGCCCTTCTCCAAATGATGTGACAGACTTTGATGATGGCCTTACCCTCCTTGGGGAGTGGGTGGGTTGTGGCATAGGGGTACTGGCAGGGCATGGGAGGATAGGAGGGTGAGGGAAGTAGGATTGATATATAAAATAAGATTGTTTCTAAATTAAATAAATTATACTGTTGTTACAAAAATTTGCTGTAACTATAGGTACATGACAAATTTGAAGACCTACAGAGGGAATAAGTTCAAGGGTGTTCCCTAATAATGTTATGTTCTTCAGGTAAAGATTATTATTGATGTAGGCTCATTAATTAACAAATATACCATTGCCATCATGGAATATTGATAGTGACAGAGACTTTGCACGTGTGAGAAAGGGAAAACATGAACACTATCTTTACTTTGTGCTGAATTTTGTTGTGAACCTAGCACTTGTCTAAAAGATTAGTTCTACAGAAAGAAATGACATTCTTAGGTGACTTTAGGCAGAGACACCTGTTTGTGATTTGAAAACGTAAACAAAGAGAAATTTACATTTTACTTTATTTCACTTTGTTCTGGATGATGTAAAGTGGTTTTGGTGATACTGTATGCCTGAAGCAGTAATTCTGTCATAGCACTTTTTGAGGTCTCTCTGACCAAAAAGGAGTTGGATGAATGCAACAAGGGTTTTGAGACTAGAAGGGAACACCAAGTGGAAGTCACTGTAAGCAGAGGACACCAAGAACTAAGCTGGTAATCTCAGAGTATTTGTGTCAGGAACTTTATCCAAATAAGGGTCCTGTGTTTGTGTCCTGAGCATGTGTGCTTATGGCTTAGCTAATGAAATGTGTTTACCTGATAAAATTTGTACCCCATGATCGCACTTGAATGTTGAAAATACTTCAACTGAAATCATACAGCTATTTTTAAAATACTATCAATTAAACAACAACTGACACATAAGTATCTCAATGTAAAACACAAAAAAAGACAATATGATCCCTATGGAAAATACCCGTTTCAAAATAATGAATTCCAATTAGAATTGATTCAATGATATTCCAAAGATTTCAATATGATAATAAGAATATTGTATGAAGAGAAATGGGTTGCAAGTAAACTTTAAAGTGAATAAAAAGAGCATACAGGTAAACATCTGAATGAAATTTCGCTATGAGGATATGAAATTAAAATATAGTAAAGAGAAAAATACTGAAAAAAGTATAATTCTAGAAATGAAAAGTTCACAAGTCAAGCAAAAAGTCTCAGTAAAATGTATCACTAATGGAATTGATCATCAAGTGAAAGAAAAAATAACAGGGATGGAATACGAGGTAGAAGTTTCAGAACTTTGGGACATAGAAAAAGGGAACATAATTATAAAATATGAACACAACATTAAAGATCAATAAGACATCAAGAAAAGACAAAATTTATAGACAATGATGATAGAAGAATTATTTAAGGCTAAAGTCATACATAACATACTCAATAAAATAATAGCATGAGATTACTAAATATCACTATAAAAATGATCATCCATATTCAAGAAGTATTTACTACTTTAATCCCAGCACTCGGGAGGCAGAAGCAGGCAGATGTCTGTGAGTTCAAGGACAGTGTAGTTTACACAATAAGTTACAAGATAGGTGAGCTACATAGTGAGATCCTGTCTCAGTAAATAAATAAATGCAAGCAAAATGAAAAAAAAAGTATTTATACCACCAGACAAGATCAGAAAAGAACTTCCACATGCTATATTATAGCTAAACTAATAAACATAAGTTTATATATTGAAAGCTGCAAAAGACCATTATGAAGTCACATTTATAGGTCAACTCATCAAAATTAGAATTGATTTTCAACAACAACAACAACAACAACACAATCTAATAGCCAGGAAAGCCAGGAATGATGTTCACCAACCTCATTGAATGACAGCAATTGCTAACCCAGAAGACTATATTTAGGCAAAATCTGTTCCTACTGGGGGAGAAAGTAAAATAATCTATGATACAAACAGACTAAAGAAATTCATGCTATTCATCATCACTAAGACAGCACTACTGAAGCCACTTGAAAGAATTCTACACACAGAAGAGAAAGATAAACATGACCATATGGCTACAGGAAAGAAGAAACCATGCTAGATATACAAGTGAAGAATCATAAACCACGAAACACTACAAAATCAACCAAACAATGAGAATTATGACATATTACTCAATGACAACTTTGAACATTGGTGGACTGAACTCCCAATGAAATAACACAAATATGGCTGGGGAGATAGCTCATCTATTATATTTCTTTCTGCATAAACAACCACATATTCAGATCCTTAAGACTCGCATCAATACTAGATTGGCACAAAATCCCATTTGTTTTGCCAGTTTCACAAAGGAGTCCTAGAGCAAGCTGGATAGTAAGACTCGCTGGATAGTATCTGCAAGTTCTGAGTTTTATGAGAGAGCTCACTAAAAAATAAATAGGGTGAAATATTCCTTATATCAACCTTGTGAACCCAAGCTCTCTCTCTCTCTCTCTCTCTCTCTCTCTCTCTCACACACACACACACACACACACCACACACCACATATACATGAAAACAAGACAAAAAGACACAGATTGGAGTTTTAAAGAGGAAAAACCCATTTCTTGCTTCTAAGAAACATGCCTCACCATTAAGTATAAACGTAATATTATAAAAGGATGGGAAAAGTTGTTCCATAAAAATGAGCCCTCAGACAAAAATTAATCATGAGTGATAAACAATATTACTTGATATTGTTATGTTGTGGGGATGAGACAGCTGCTGACTTCAGCCATCCTTCAAGAATGCCAGGCTCCAGAGTAAATGTTTGAATTAGAGGTTCAGACATCAGGTAGAACAAGAACTATGCATTTTTAAGGTTCCTTGGAGAAAGGGATGTTTCACTACAAGGAAACAGGCTTAGTTAATATGTAATCTGTACTAGGTGACCAAGTTAGGAATGAGGGCACATATGACTTATGCTATGTGACAGGTAGTTATGCTGCCTATGATCTTGAGTAATAGGTTAGTGTGCTGCCACACTGCTCACAGGGATAGGGGCTTGAGTGTGTTCCTGCCTTGATCTAAGCACCACTGCTGAAGACCTGTGTCCTAGTTAGGGTTACTATTGCTGTGATGAAAAACACGACCAAAACAACTTAGGGAGGAAACAGTTTATTTGGCTTGAACTTACACAGAACTGTTTATCATTGAAGGAAGCCATGACATGAACTTAAATCACACCAGTAAGAGAAAAATCTCTTTCTCCTTCTCTCCTGCCTGTCCATCACTTCTTTATCTATCCTGATAGCATTTGAGGATTCAATGTGTCATATAGTATACCCCTTTGTTCCATCAGGTTGACTGGCAAATGTTCACTGCCAGGCAAATGTTCAATGCACCATGTTCACTAGATCCTCATAAGATCTCCTTTGGGGTATTGTGTGGCTGCCCTGAGTCTTAGAGATCTTGCAGGTATCAATCCACAGGACCAGTCTCTTTATGAACTCCAGAAGGGCCCAGATGGAGTATATTCTTGGGTGGGTCAACCCAGTTGTAGACCTGGGTGTTAGCCAGGCAGATTAGATTGAGCCACTGGAGCCACTCACCTCTGGTGTGGGAGTGGAGTAGGCTCCCCTACATGGATGCCCTCAGAGTAGGTTCATCCTAGCCTATAGTAAGGGCTGGTGGGCTCTCCCTAGTACAGGGGCCAGCTCTCTTGCTGTAGTGGCCAGTGAGAGATAAGGCCAGCTTTTCCAAGGTAGTGAAGGGCTGGGTTGTCTCAGCATAGCCCTGATTTCATCCCTCATGGTTGTTAAGGCCCCTGAGGTAACCTTGGCCACAGACATCAACCTAGACCCCACCTGAGGCTGCACCACAAACACAGGTAGACATGGACCTTGGCAGCAGCTTGAGCTGGGGCAACATTCTGACTCTGAGTGGAAGGAACAGCTACTCAGGTGGAAATGGTTCTGGCAGCGACCACCAAGGCCTCAGGTTTCAGCCCCAATCTTGAGCATCTGTGTAATCATTGGTGGCAATGCAGGACACATACAACAGCTCAGATACAGCAGCACACAACTAACTTAACTATAAGTTCTAACTATCATAGGTAACTATCTATAATCTGTACTACATTATACATTACATTTCTAACTGAGCTCAATAAACACAATACCTAAACAAGAGGAGAAATATACATATCACCTTATTGACCTTAAATTGTATCAATAAATGAAAATCTATTCCAAAACAAAGTATTCATATCTATACCATAATTCCCTTTTTACCTTTAAAAAGAACTGGCTGTGATCATTAACCATTTATACCCAAGTCCATTTAAATGAAAACAAACATTTATAAATATTTGGGAATTTGGGCGTCGTTCTTTCCAAACTACTTCCTGCTGATAGGGGGCGCTGTCATGGGGATCCTAAGAAGTTGCAGAAATCTTGGCTGTAGTCTGCGAGGCTGCTTTGTCCAAGCTGTTTTGAATGTTGGATCACCAGCGACTCTGTTTCAGGGGGTCTGGCTTGCTCAAACCACATTAGTCTGGAAGGAATCCACAGCTTTTCATTTTCTGTGGAAACATAAATAGAAATCCTTTTCCCCAGTAACTTGTCCTTGAACTTGGATGTTGGAGTCAAAGCATTTTTAAAATATATAAATTGAATTAATCCAGCAGCATTTCCTTTATCAGTTGTTGTTATTTTCTCAGCAGTCAAACAATGCAGAGACAACACAATAGCATACAGTAACCAGATTCTCTCTGAGCTTTTCATCTTTACTCGCCTTTATTATTACTCTGTTTATTTTACTTTTATTTTTTTATTTTTTGACATAGGGTTTCACTGTGTAACTCTTATCTGTCCTGGAATTTACTCTGCATACCAGATTTACTTTGCAAATCACAGAGATCTGCTTGCCTCTGTCTCCTGAGTGCTGGGATTAAAGGTGTGTGCTACAACACCCAGTTCCTCTTTGTCTCTTTAAAACCATTTTTCTTTTCATGTCTACGTATATTTTAAAACACACTGTAAACCTTTAGAGGTTTTTCTTAATAAGAATCTGTCTTTACTGTAAATCTTTATCTTTTTCTGTCCATGAGTCTTTATCTGTTAAACAACAACATTGTTAAAATGAAAGTCTTTGTTTCTGCCGCTGTTTACCAAAGATGGTGGCGGGTACTTTTACCACCAGCACTGAGAGCTGTGCTCACCGCCTTGGTCTGCGCTGCCACCCAGAAAGCATGCTGCCGGCTTGGAGATGTGGTCACTGCCATTGCCACTGCCATCTCTCATACACACCAATAAATTGTTAGCATTGTTTTTTTAAAGCCATGCGGTTTTTTGCCGATGATGCTGAGTCAGGAATCCTCCCTTTAAGGAGCCACGCAAATATCTGCTTGTCTCTCGCAAAACAGAGTCCAACCGAGAAAAATGCTGTTACCAAGAAACCTTGCTTAACTCTGTTCTTTTGTTTCTAAAACCCATTTTTAACCTTTTGTTAAATTTTAAGTGGAAGTTCTTACTAGCCACGTGGGCGCCAAATAATGCACAGAGATTCTGTATTTGATACAATACTGTTGGCCCGGTTACTTGTTTCTTATCGGATAGCTCTGTCTTAAGTATTAACCCATTTCTGCTGATCTATGTATTTCTCTTACCGGGGAGCCGGCAGCATACTGCTTTCTCCAGACTCTCCAACTTGACTACTCCTTACTACTTCCTATTTCCTCCTTGTCTCCTAGTCCCTCCTATCTTCCTTTCCTATTGGCCAACAGTGCTTTATTATTAACCAGTATGAGAAACATACAGAATGACATCTCCCATCAATGCATGTTCTACCTTATTAGCAATCAGAAAAATGAAAATTCTCATTATATTGAAATTGTATGTTAGTCTACTCAGAATGGCAGTCTTGAATAAAATAAATAGTAACAAGAATGTGAACAAAAAATAACCATTATATACTCCTGATGAAATGTAATCTCGTTCAGACATTATAAAAATTATTATGGAGTTCCTGAAAGAAAAAAGAACTACTAATAAACAAATCTATCATATGATCCAACTATTTCACCCCTGGGTATCTGTTCAAAGGATTTCTGGGCAACATATCACAGAGATAATTGCACATCGATATTTTCTGCAGCTCTATTAATAGTAACCAAGTCATGTGACCACCTAGTTGTCCATCAGTAGTAGACTGGATATAGAAATTGAGGATATAGAAATTGTCAGCTATAAAAAGAACTGAAGCTTATCACTTGCAGGAAAATGATGCAACTAGAGATAATCATGTTAAATGAATTAAGTTAGACTCATAAAGAAAATGATCAAGTTTTCTCTTATTTGTGGTTATTAGATCTTACATAAGTAGGTAGATACATAATTGAATATGCACAGGATATAAAAGTGAAAGTGAAACTGTCTGGGGAACCAAAGAGGATTAATGGGGGTGATTAAATGGAGGGTGTAGGGTATATGAAAGGAATATGACAAAAGTGCATTATATACTTTTATGAAAATATTCCTATGAACCAAGTACCATATACAATGAATATACTCCATTGATTGGTGGCAGAGAGCAGAGGGTTTTATTGGTCAGATTCTATCTTTGTCAGTGTTCATGACTATAAATAATTGAAAATTTCTTTAATACTATAAAAATGATTATTTATTGACCAGGCATGCAATATCTCAAAACATTTTCACAAGAATCACTTTAGGAAACCCTGAGGTGCTGAATGTTATTATTTTATCACTGGTGAAATGTATTCTGAATTCTTCCCTACTTTGCTACCTTCTCATTTTAAAACTGCAGGAAAGCCATCTAACTAGCCAAGCCCTTTTAGTTTCCAATGCTTGGGCCATGAATAAGATTTCTTAAACATTAAAAAAATGGTTTCAACTCTGAATTGCTCATTTAAAATTTAAAATAAAAACAAATATCTACACTTCCTGGTGACCTCTCTTCCCTTCTTCCTTCCCTCCCTCCCTTTCACTCTCCATTCTCTGGGTCTCTTCTTCCTGTTTCTCAACTTTCATTCTTCTTTTTTTTAGATGACACATTTTTAGAGTGATGTCCTGCGTTTCAAATGCATCCTTCCTTTTTCTTATTAGAATTCATATTCCTTCAGGACATGGATTTCTGCTTTTCAATTACTAATTCACAGTTTAGAATTAATGACTTTTTGCAGCTGAAGTCATGATCTGACTCAGAAATAATTCTCATTTTGAAAAATGAAGCTTGGCATGATGATGTTACAACTTAAAGGAATAGAACCCTGAAAATGAAAGGTAAATGATACCCAAAAAATCATCATTTTTCCCCTCTTCCACTTTTATTCCCTCCTTTCAACCCCATATTAATTTTCATAATGTTTGAACTAGGTTACATTCCATCAGAAGTGTATACAGGTTCCTTTTGTCTACATTTTCACTAACATTTGTTGCTATTTGTTTTCTTCATGACTGCCATTCTGAATAGAATAATATGGAATCTCAGTATATTGGGAATTTGCACTCCTTTGATTACTAGTAAGCCTAGTAAGTCTTAGAGTAGGATTTGTGTATTTGGAGTTTGAGTCTCAGTTGAGATTGAGCCAGAGTGGGTGTAATTTTGGGGATTATTATGTGGAACTCAGTAATAAAAGAAAATAATATAAGTCCAGGTTGGATGGTTTGACAGGCATGCAGATTGAGTCAGGCAGGGATTAAAAAAAATATTCCCAGGGTGACTCAATATTTTCAGAGATACTCTGTAATATTGGTACACATAAATATTCCTGATTTGTTTTGAGGGTTATCTCTCTGCACAAAAGATTTTGGCTCCTATTAAGTAGATCTCAACAAGAAACCCACTTCTTCATATCTCCATTATTGCTGTTGGTACAAGCATCTCTAAAGTCATCTTCTATAGGGAGTATTCCAAGCTCTTATTTTACCAAGGGATATTTCATAAGTTGGACTTCAGGATGTCAAAGTGAAAACAGTTCTTTAAGATGTGAATAGAACATAGGATGGAATTTTGGCCTGAGGACAAAAGGCAGATTGTTGAAGAAAAAGGAATACAACCTTCCCCCACTCAATCTTCTTACTTATGTCATTCTGTCATCAGTTTGAATAAACAGTGCAACAATATTCATATCTGTGGTTTATGCATGATCTGAGTTTTCACATTTCTATACCATAAAATGTCTGTCTAAACCACAAAATTTTGTTTGAGTTCTATAGTAGTATATTATTTTTATGAATTATGTCTAGTATGACAAATTATATAGGATACTGGTCAAGAATATGAAACCTATATTCAGGTAGACCTATATTGAATTCTTCCCCTACACCAAGAGAAGGTGTTACAATTGTATTTGACTAAAAATAAGATCCACTGAATAGTGGCTTAAACAAATAAGTGTTCTTCATCTTTCAAAGTAGTTAGTAGTTAGTGAATAGCTCAAGAATTTCAGAATCAAAATCATTAAAATACTCTGGGTATTATCCTTATGAACCCAAAACTGTAACTGTTGCTTTAGACATGATAGCTTTATATAAGGTAGGAAGGAGGAAGAGGTAGTGCTCATAAATATATCTTCCTTTATTTATTTTTGTTTCATTTGTTTGTTTCGAGACAGGGTCTCATAGTGTAGCCCTAGCAATTCAGAACTTGCTATGTAAGTCACTCATTTATCTTTTTAAATTATTCATGTCCATTTTTACTAAGCATGTATTTCAGATTTTCCAGAATCTCCAGCACCTTTTGCCTTGGATTCCATTTGCAGCAAGAATAATAAAAACTCAGAGACAGATAATAGGGTTCAAGCTGAAGATCAGAAAAGCAAAACAGCCAGCCAATATCTTACCTCCACCAAGGCTGAAATAGAGATCCTATCTTCTCTGTGGCTGGAAACTAAATCTCTCATGAAACCCTTTGCTTCTTCCTTATATACCTCTTTAGTGCTGAGATTAAAAGAATGAGCTCTGTTACTCTTTCAGGCTGATTCACTCTGGGGTATAGCCCAGGGTGGTCTTAGATTCATAGCCCAGGGTGGTCTTAGATTCACAGAGATCCATCTGCCTATGTCTACTGAGTCCCGGGATTAATGATGTGTACCACCACTGCCTAGATTCTATGGCATTCTGATCCCCAGGCAAGTTTTATTAAATTGTAAATAACATATCATCACATTTATTGACAAGAACCACATCATATAGTACCACTAACTACAGGAATCCTTAGAAAACAAATATCTAATATTCTAGCCCTTGTACAGAAAGAAATGAGTGTATTATTTTTATTCATTATAGTTGATCATTCTCTATCCCAAATTCTGCCTATGTTTATTCCCTATTTCAGAGGTACGCAGAATATGAACTGGCATTACCTTTCCAAAGCAAGTCTTCCATAGTAGGCATCTCAAAAGTTTTTTACTTCTCATCTTAGTTGTTATAACTAGTATGAGGACTGGTTATTTACATGTATACTAGAAATTAATGACATGCCGGAGTTCATAATGCATTGTTACTATTTTGTCTTCCAACTAACAGTCAAATAAAGGCTTCCATGTTGTTAAGTACATGAAATATCAGTACCATATCTCTTCTCTCATTTTTTTTGAAATAGGTTATCTCTAGATATCCTTGCCTGTCCTGAAATTCACTCAGTAGATCAAGTTGGCCTCAAACTCATAGATTAGCCTACCTCTGCTTCACAAGTGTTGAGATTAAAGGTGTGTGGTAGCACACTCTTCTCAGTGTTATATCTTTAAGAAGTAAATTTTAGTTCTAGCAAGCATGGAAAGCAAGCCATTTTTTGCTTAAGTCATTTCTTACAAAGATGGGGGGCAATTTTCTTTTAGCTTCAATTGAGGCTAAAACCAATTTTCAGCTTGGAGAACAGCTGATGACTAGACAGTAGGATTTTACTTTAAAACTATGTGGTATCTGTGGAACAGGGAAAAAGGGGGAAAAGGATAGACAATATCTCTCCATGGATCTCTAAGATTTGCATATGCAATATTCTACTTGATAATTTTGATTAGACTTTTAATACACATTTCAAACTCAATGAAACCAATAATGGTCCCTCCATTAATCTTACTAATCTCAATTGAAGTTGTCATCATTTTATCAGTTTCTTAAAGTATAAAGCTAGATTATATCTAGGTATTCAATAAGCCACCTTTATTTAAAAGTGGCCATTTCATAAACAACTCAGTCACTTCCTTTAATCTCTGCTATTGCTGCTATTAATCATCACTTGAACTACTGAAATAATCCTTTACCTAGTCTTTTCTTTCTGTTTTATGCCACTTTCTTACAGAAACTAAAGTCATTTTTATTAAATTTTGTATGATATCATATTAGCTTTCTGCTTTAAAATTTCCAATTACTTTCTTTTGTGTTTTGTGAGACAGTGTATCACTGTGTGACTTTTTCTGGACTGAATAGACCAGGCCGGCCTCAGACTCACAGAGATCCACCAGCCTCTGACTCCTGAGTGCTAGAATTAATGGTGTGTCCCACTAAACCTAGCTCCAAATGTTTTTCTATTACATTTATTCTATAGCATATATGACCATGCATGATCTTACCTGTGACTATCTCTCCAACTTCTTGTTCAACCTATTTTCTACCTATAATTTACTTGCTCTTTGATCACACTGGCCTTTCTTTTTGTCTAATACACCAAATCTATATTGTCTGTTTTCTATCCCTGGAGTACTAATTACCACAACATACATATGGCTCTTCCTCTGAAACTTTGAGCTCTAATTCAAATATCACTTTTATAAAAATGCCTTCTTCGATTGTTTTGTCTGTATTAGTCTGCTCAATCTGCAATAAGAAAAAGTCAGCTATATACATCAATATTTTCTAGCGTAACAGAACTGAATGAATGAATGCAATGGATTCATTTGAGTGTCTTACTGGTTGAGGTCCAGCTAGTACAACAATAGATGATGACCATGAAAGGTTCAAGAACTCAGAAGCCACTCAGTCCACAAGGCTGGTCTTCAATGTATGCTGGAATCCCAAAAGAAGTAAGTTGTAATGCCAGTGAAGGAAAAAAAAAAATATGCCACTGAGTATGAGGGCAAACAGGCATAAAGCAAAAGCTTCCTTATTCCCTGTCCTTTATATAGGCTGCCTCAGAAGGTATTTCAGGGTTTAAAGTATTTCTTCCCACTCAAAAAGTCTGGATATAGGATGTTGGCTCCATTCTGCTACACTATAAAGCTCCTACTATAAAGAAAGAAAAGGAAAGTTTGTTTCATGTTGGTATATGGGATTGGTGTTTGTCATTAGCCTAAGAGTTGTAACTTTGAGGTTTCACACATGAAAGAACATTCTGAATCATATGGTTATCTCAGCTTTGGAGCTCAGTTCAAGATTAGCAACTTCTGAAAGCATGATGACTCACAAATGTAATTTTCAGCTGCTCTCATTCTCTGAAAGCCACCTACAAATTGAACCAGTTTTACATACCTCCTCTTTCACTACCAGTCTCTTTCCTCATTTTATAATCTATAAGCCCCACAGCATCTTTCCTTAGCAAACATCTAGTATTTCCCACTAGTATTCTGATGTTCTTATCTGCCTTCTGTGAGGCCATAGACACTAAGTCTTGAACGAATTTTTGTCAATAAATTGAGTTTACTTTTATGAGATGCTTGCTGTTAAATATATTCATTTCCTGTCTATATGCACTTATCAATTTTATGAAATGCTAAACCTATTATTTTTGTCAAAAACTTCCTAGTCTCTGGCTGCTAAATTCAATGTGTGGATGTGTGCACACACAATATCTCAGTCTTTTTAAACAAGGAATAAGCAGTTAGTGTTCTGCCAAGAACTTTAAATTATGACCGTGATTCAAATGCACTCTACAACAATGGAAGCCTTCGAATTTCTCTTAATCTTGCATACTTAAGTACCATTTCCCTTCTGGGGAGAACTCAGTTTCATCTGCTTGCTGTGTCTTTGGATCTGAGGAAACCAGAACAGTGGAACAACTGTGAACATATTGTATGTGGAGCAAAACTGAGAAGTGGTCAAAATTTAGGTGGAGAGAAAGATGTTTAAGAATAGCATTATTTTACCTTCAAGGACACGGCAAATGCATGGGACTTCTGTGAAGATTTATAAACATACCACAACTACAGAGGAATTATGAAATATCTGAGGATGAGTTGACATTTCATATATGTATTGCATTGCATTAGATATTTATAAATAGCTTAAATTATAAATGATAAATTCACAATTCAAAGTTCTGAAAATCAGAATGCAAACAGCATAAAATTTCTCTTTATATCTGTTCCTCATCCATGTAGTTCTTCTCATAGTAAGCACTTATATGTCTAATTTCTTACATTTATTCCTAAAATTATGAATATACAAGAAAACATGCTTATGATCTATATATCTTTATTTTGTATCCCAGGTTCATAACTTAAATGGCAATATATTCATATTAAAAACTGTACTATGCCCTTGAGTTTTTTCTACTTAATGAAGATTGTAGACTGTTCTATCTCAGCGCATGTAGAAATTTCTTATTACTTTTAGTGCATAATATATGTGCACAAATGGGGGGGCAGTGAATGGAGAGAGAAGTAGGAGAAAGTGATTGGGAGGAGAGGAAAACATGTGTGACTAGGAAGATTGAGACCGGGTAGGAAGAGAAGACACAAGAAGGAGAAATTTCTGAGAAGGTTGTTCATGTTAAAGAGGGCAATGAGCAAGAAAATCTTGACATAGAATAATATAGGGTGAATTCATGGATCAAACATATCTATTGGATTGAAGGTCCAAGACAAATCAGGATAATGGTTTAAACACATTATGTACTAAATATTTCTTATATCTTTAGTGTTTGGATAGCAGTAGGCAGACGTTTTCTGTCCCAAGTGCCCAGTTCCAAATAACCACTCTGAGGATTATACTAATTGTAAATATTTAGCAAATAGCTCTGATTTATTAACTAATTCTTACATTTTAAGTTATGTACCCTCTGCCATGTGATGGTACATTTATAAACATTCACATTCATCTCCTGCTCCCTCTGCATCTGCCAGCAACTCTTTTGATTCTACCCTTCCTCATCCCACCCTACTCAGTTTGTCTTTCCCTCCTAACTCTTTCCTGTTCAGCTATTGGCCATTTAGTTTGTCTATTAAACCAATCACAATGACATATATTCCCACAGTGTAAAGGAATATTCCACAGCAACTAGCCATGTTACTATCTTCAGAGATTTAGTAAAGGCCTTCAAAACCAAATAATATCCATTTTAAAAATAGTTCAGTGTCTTTCTTAATTACCATTTTACTGTTATGACAAAATACCTTGTCCAAAGCAACTTATAAAAGAAAGCATATAAAGGGACTTATGGTTTCAGAGGGTTAGAGTACATGATGGAATATATAGATTAAATGTATTGGTAATGAACTCCAAGTTACCAATAATGCATCAGTATCTCATTAAGGAAAGCACTTCCCTGTGGAATCATTTATCAAAGAGTGAGTCTTAGTTTGAATTCTCTGCTTCATGTTTCCTGTGTCTTCTGCCTTGTCTTATGATTCCCAATCTGTGCCTGTCTAAAGGTTGTGTTGTGAATCTGTCCCTGTCCAAGTGTCTGTGCCTATGTGTCTGTATGTCCATTTCTCTAACAGATGACTTTTCTTTGCCTTTATTGAACAGCACAGAAAGCATCATATAGAGATACAATAAGGGATATTTTATAAGAATCTTTAACAGAATGTTAAAAAGGGATTATATCACTGACTCCAACTGACCTCAATTGACCCACATAACAAAACCACTACAAACCTTACTGTTTATCAATGAATACCCAGAAACTGATGTTTTCAGTTTTTATGGTAGGTTTTAGAAAATTGTTTTCAAACTCTGTATTTGCTGCATTCAGCAAAAAAAAAAAAAAAAAAAAAAAAAAATTACAAATGTGCTGTTCTGGAACAAGGACATGGATGAGTACTTAACTTTAAGATTATAGCTATGCATTGTCTTACATGGTTTATTACATGGAAAATTCGAGGCACGTTTTAGTGTTAAACTGTTCTAAAAATAAGGGAAATAACCAGGCTGATTATAAATCAGTACAACAGTCTTAAACATTTTTAAGATTAATTATTAACAATGTCTGTGAGGTCCAGCAAAAGTTCCAGTTTCTTAGAATGTAACAGATATTTTTTGTCATGATGCCCTACCACGATGACAAAAAAAAGGCCTGACTACAGGAACATCTTGAACAGCAGCTGAGAGTGTATATCTGTATCTGTCAGAAAGAGGCAGAAAAAGTGTATGGTATGAGTCTTTTGAAACCTCAAATCCTTTCCCCAGTGACATACTCATCCAACAAGGCCATACCTACTAATCCTTCCCAAACAGCTCTATCAATTATGAAACAAGTATTAAAACATTATGAGCTATGGAGGTTCCTCTCATTCAAATCATTAGAGTATCTTATAGGATATATATATATATATATATATATATATATATATATATATATGAATATGGCAATTAAAGGGAGGCTTAAAAGGAAAAACAATCAATGATACTACTCAGCTGTTATACCTATGAAATTCTACAATGATCAGAACAACAGGAAATTTCCAAGGGTATAATAATGGAATTTATATAGTGGTGGTAAACAGCTGTCTAATTAGACTTAAGACTTTTGCAGCAGAAGAATATCATACCTTGTATTGAAAACCTAAAACCACACCTTGCTAGTTATGTAATGATTTTTCTTTGACATTTTTATTCATCAAGGTGTAAATGTAACCTTCTAAGTCTTGCTCTTATGCATACAATTTCAGAAATGACCACTTGGTATTGTTTAACCAATTAGGAAGTTCATCCATGGGGAAGACTAATTGTCCCTCTCTCAACAGTCATTAGTTACCTGTAGCTATTTGTCTAGTGGAGCGCCTTGAGACTTCTCATTTCCATGTCTTGTTTAACATGTCTGTTAACATTGTCATTGTTTGGGTCTATTCAGGCAGCCCCATTATTGCATTATCCAAAAACTCACAACAGATTTACAAGTCCTCTGAATATCACAATCTTTCTGCCCTTTCTTCAGAAATGTTTCCTGAGCCTTATTTTCAGGACATGTGCTGTAGGTGCATCCACTAGGATTGAGCACTCCATGATTACTTATTCTTTGTATTTTTGTCAGTTGCATTTTTTTTCATGTGTGTGATGGTCTTTGTCTGATATAAGGAAAAGTTTCTTTGATAAGGAGTGAAATCTACATTTATCAGGTAAAGCAGACTTCTAAAACAATGTTATGGATCTTGTAGGAGAACCCATTATTGGAAATTTACTAACCAGTATAATTACTAACAACATTCTAAATATTTATTCTTACACCCACAGACAAGTGTGGTTTTCAATTTGTACCAAGGAATCTTCAATATGGTTGCTTAAACAAGACCTGACATTGTCTATCGAACATGCCAAAAATGTATGTAGCAACAATAATAATTAAAGTAAAGGAAAACATTATTTAAAAGTAAGAGTGGGGACAGGGAAGGGAGAGACTGGAGTGGGTAGGAACTTAAATCATATAAATATATTTTAATTTTAACCAATGGATAAAATAATTTCTATGATCAAATTGGAATAAAATAATTTGTTTATACCAAATGAACCTAATAGAAAATACTAAAAGCAATATTTTTAAATAATAAAATAAGACATAAAGCAAAACAAAAAAACAGAAGAAAAAGAGCTCAAGAGAAGACACAGGAAAAAAGAGACTCACTAATCCACACACTGAAGAATCACAGAAAACATTAGTCTTTTGGCTATAATATATGTGTAGAGGACATGGTACAGACCTGTTCAGGTTCTGTGAATGCTTCTTCAGTCTCTATGTGTACATATGAACTTTGATCATGTTGATTTAGAAGGCTTGTTTTCTTGGTATCTTCCATGCCCTCTTGCTCTTACACATTTTCTGCCTTCTCTTCCACTGGGTTTCTTGAGCCCCGAGGTGAAGGATTTGATGGATATACTCCATTTAGGGCTGAGTTTTCCAAGGTCTCTCACTCTCTGTATAATGTTTGGCCATAGGACTCTGTATTTGTTCCCATCTGCTGTAGGAGGGTGCCGTCCTCTCTGATGACAGCTGAGTAAGGCACTGATCTATGAGTATAGCAGAATGTCATTTAGAAGTTATTTTATTGACATACTTTTTGGTTTTTTATTTTAACAGTATTATTTGGTTTAGCTTTAGGTCAATGGGCTATCTCGTCTGAAGCTCTTGGTTATCCAAGTAGTGTTGGGTATGGATTCTATTTCATGGAGTGGGTCTTTTGTCAAATCAGGTATTGGTTGGTTACTTCTATAAGCTTTGTGTTACTATTGTATTAGCATATCTTGCAGACAAGGTATTATTGTAGCTCATAGGATTTGTGGATGGGTTTGTGTTTATATTTCCCATTTGGTAGCCTGCAGAATACTTTCCTATACCAAAGATACTAAGATGTAGGGGAGAAGGTTCTGTATAAGCACTAGCTCAACCACTCCATGTTTAATGAGTTGTGCAGTTGTTATCTTCAGCAATGGGGAGTTGCTGTCAATTGTGGAAAAAATCTGTAATAATAGAAATATCTACCATGAATGTTGGATGAAGATTATAAGAATCATATTATTTTATTATTTTTATTCAATTAGGTCTAAAAGAAACATAGGTTATCTAACAAAATCACAATACCAGGTGTGAAAAACCTCCATTTGACTTGTTGGTCCAACTGACTACCAAAATATTATAGTCTATTTCTCTTGCCCTTGGTTTCTTTTCAGAGTTTTGGGGTGAGTCCTTATTGCTGAAAACACAAAACACTTAGGACACAGAACTTGGCTGATTTGAGTTGCAGCTGACCTGAAAGCCTTCTTCATGAATTTGGAACTATGCAAACTGCCAAGAGAGGGAGACATCCAATAGTCCTATCCAACTGTGGTGCCTATGAACAACAATATCTAGCTTGACAAGGATAACTCTAAAGGTATAGTAGTGGTGCTCATATGTTGGCAGTAGCCAACAGCTGTCTAATTGGCTTTAAGATTTATTCAGTAGGAGGTTAATTATTCTCAGTACAAGAAGCCTAGCCAACTCCCTGGAGCTAATGTGGTCATAGATCTTAGAAGAGAACATCCTGCCACTGTTTTACTAAACAAGCATAATTCCTAACTGCATTCTAAAGCTCATCCTTATCATCATCAAAGCAGCTTCTCATTACAGTAATTTGCAACCATTACAGGAATAGCAACTGGACACTATGCAGAGATTAACAGATTATAGGGAGCCTAGATCCAGTAGTTATTTCCTCATCACAATTTCTGTACCTAAAGTTTAGGTAAAGTCAATGAAGATGAGATTGATAGATATCAAGAGCTGAAAGACCATGAACACTACTGTGAAATGTGTCTACCAGAAATAATAGGGAAACTTCACGATGTTACCTCAATAGTGCAGCTGCCTAAACAAGACCTGAACAGTTACAAATATTAACTGACATACTAACATAGAAGAGGGAATCCATACTGGGGTACCACCCATAGACAATGACAGATGAGTGAGGGAGAATTAGCTTCCCTCATCAATGGATATCCTAATTGATCATCCAAACTAAAATTACCATCCTTGATAAATTCACACAAGCAACAAAAACAGCCTGAGCAAGGTTGCAATAATGCATTTATATATGGAACAACAATAAAAAAATAAAGCAGGCTATTAATTTAAGAGGGAGTGCTTGTGAGCAACATAGGAGAATGTGGAGGGAAAGTGAATGGGAAACATATATAACTATTGTTTAAGTTAAAATAATAAAAAACAAAGGAAAATGTCAGATAGGCTGGTGAGATATGTTCTACACTTATTAAATTAAAAATGAGCCACAGTTTTAGAATGAATGTACCAACTTTAAAGCAGATATTGAACTGTATATATTTTTACTTGTCCGTGTGTATGTGTGTGTGTGTATGTATGTATGTATGTATATATATATATATGTATGTATGTATATGTATTAATGTATATATATTTGAAATAAATTTGTTAATTATAATTCTTTTTAGAACTTTCTGGTGTTCTGGTGCACATATAGGGAAAAAAGAATGCTTACTCATTGCTTGTGGGAATGTAAATTGTATAGCCTCTCTATAAATCAATACAGAGGTTCTTCAAGAAATTATGAAGAATATTACTATCATATGGCAGAGATGAATAAAATGCCATAATGAAATCTAGTACTTTGTATGTTAACCTAAAAAAAATGTCAGTTCTTCCCAGCGTTTGACTTGTACCCATGTCAGTTTATTCTCATTTCTTTTGGCTTCATACCATATCCTTGGAAGCAAGGGTTCAGCTGATAGGTCAATATATTCTAAATATAGACTTCCCTTTCCTATTCTGCACCTTTTCTCATACTGTACCCATATTCTGAACTTGTTCCCATTCCACCTTTGAAAATCTGACCATCACATGAAAAGCCAGCTTAATACATGAAAAAATTTCCATCTTTTCTCTAGGAATAAATTACCCAGATCTTTTCTGTGCCATTCTTATAGAATTAAAATAGTCATGTCAGTAATACATTTTCCAATAAATGTCTATCTACTTTGTTAAATTGTAAGTTTCTAAAATGAGTTTCTTTGGTTCTTTGAGAATTTTGCCCATTGTATTTTTCATCATATTCACCCTCTTCCCCTGAATTCTCTAAAATCCACCCTCATTCTAGTCAGCTTCCATTTCTTTGTCCCTCCAGTTTTATTTGGCTATCTGAATGGCTGTTATTGAATACAATTTTGCTGAATAAAAGAGAATGAAACATTTTTCTGCATTCATGTGTCTCCATAGTTAATGTTCTTAACAATAAGCTTGGAGTCTCTATACGATCTCAAAATGACTTCTGACTTACTAAAGCAAAATTCAATTAGCTACCATGTTGTTCAAGGTTTTTGTATTTGCCAATATGTCTCATTTTCTAAGATTTGGTCACTTGGCACAGTTACACATAGCAAGTCCATTTGACAAGCTATTAAGTTGACTCCCCAGGTCTCATCCCAATCTTCTATTGTCAGGGCTCAGTGACCCTCCCACACATTAATTTTCAGTTGTTAATAAATGGTATTTTTTCCTGTTGAGCATATATTCAATACTTTTTGCCTCAGCACAAATTTCGCAGTATGAGTATTTCTTGTACTCCACATAAAATAAAGCCCCTTAGAAAGTTACTGGGAGACATAGCTTGTCATCACACCTTCATTACACCTATCAATACATAGGCTAATGCCAGGTTTCATAGAAAAGAAACAAGCAAAGGGACAAGATCCTTAGCTTGGACAATTCATGGTTATAGACAAGATTTACATTTTCAAGTACATTTACTGATATTGTTCATTAGTGCTTTCTTAAGTTCCCTATTGACAATAACTTGCACCTTACCTTCTAAACATAGAGAATATTATTTATTAGGGAATTACTGTGTTCCAGTCCCAACATCAAAATGAAAAATAAAGACAAACACAGAAACAAAAACACATGTATAATCTCACACTTCTGGCACTGTGATAATATTGTTAATTTGGTCAGATCAGGGTTCATCTGACACGCAAGCCTCTGGAAAGGCCTTTTCAGGATTATGTAACGTAATTTAGTCTCTGAGTATATTTGTGTGAAATTAGGCCAGACATCCCCATGCTATTTGGGCAACTCTATTCCCTGGGCTGGAGTTCTGCACTGAACAAAGGGAAGAAGGCAAACTGAACACAAGTAGTCATTTATCTATCCTTCCAAACTGCAGATTTAAGTTGAAAGTTTGTTTCACATACCTATCACTGATTTTTTTTTTAATTTTTTGCCATTATTGACTGCACCTTAGACTTTTGAGCCAAATAAACCCTTTGTATTTTCAGTTATTTTTTTCTGGTATTTTGTATGAGCAAGGAGACAAATAACTAATTTAAAAAATTGGTGCCAAGAAGTGGGGCTGTTGCTGTGATTAACCTGAGCATGTGCTTCTAAAGCTTGAAAATGGTTTTGGGGATGTGAAACGTCTTACATGTAATGCTAAAAAAGTGCTGGAGTACTGTAAACACACAAATGGAATATTTTTGGAGGAGTTAGAAAGATCAGAAAACCAAGAGAAATGTGTAGAGTATGTTTTGCTCATGAGATTTCAGAAGGAAACAATGACTCTATAAAGAACTTGACTAGAAAACATTCTGACTTTATCTTTTGAAAGATCTAACTAAATTCTCTGATATCTGATGTATTAGTCACAGTTCTTGAAAGGAATAGATAGTCAATGTATGTTAAAGGAGGATGTATTAAATTGGCTTACAGATTGTGGTCTCTCTAACTCACCAATAACTGTCTCACAGTAAAGGCCATGTATCTAGTAGTTGTTCAGTCCACAAAGCTGAGTAGCTCCACTGGTCTTCATTCTGTGCTGGAGTCCAAAGAATTAGATTGTAATTCCAGTGTAGGAATTTGTTTTAGTCAGTGTTCTATTGATGTAAAGAAATATCATGACCACAGCAACTTTTATAAGAAAAGCATTTACATGGAGGCTTGCTTAGAGTAAAAAATTTAGTCTGTTATCATCATGGTGGCAAGCATGGTTGCAGGCAGGCAGACATGGTACTGGAGAAGGAGCTGAGAACTCTACATTTGGATCTAAAGCTGACCATTCTACATCTGGATCCTCAGGCAGCAGGAATAAAAGGCCACACTGATTATGGATTAATCATCTAAGACCTCAAAGCCTACCCTCACTGACACATTTCCTGTAACAAAGCCATACTTACTTCAGTATGTCCACAGCTCCTAATAGTGCCATTCCCTCCCTTCTCACAAACGACCACTGAATGCCTAAGCAGCAAGGTGAGAGTATGGGTAGGTATACAAAAAAGCAAAGATTTCCTTCTTCCAAGGCCTTTTATGTGGGCTGACATCAGAAGGTGTGGCCCAGATTTAGTTCGAGTCTTCCCATTGCAAATGATCCAACCAAGCAAATCCTTAACAGCCATATTCCATCTGCTTGAATTTTAGATGATTAGGCATCACATCTGGAGAACTTTTGGTGGACTGATATTTTTAAGAGGATATTTGAAGGTGGGATAGCATTCAGGTTATGGCATGGTATTTCTCACTTCTTCATACATGTCCAAGTAAAAAGGAATACCATGAAGGGCAGAACAAAACAAAACAAAAAAATGTGCAAATTGTTTCTTTTAAAGGAGTGCAAACAAGTTTAAAGTGGTAGCCAAGGAATGCAACGAAATAAAGAGAAACCTCTTGGTTTGTACTGGAAAAATTGGAAAGGGTGTCTGAGGATAAGACCCATTCAACAATGTGAAAATAAAATGTTAATTCTTTTGAGAGACTCTAAACCAAGAATGATGATAAAGAAGCTCTTGTTCAAGATTATTTGCCTAAGTGTTTTAGTTAGCATTACTATCACAATGATGAAACACCACAACCACAAGCTAGTTGAGGAGGGAAGCGTTATTTTGGTTTATATTTGCATATCCTTCTTCATCACTGAAGGAAGTCAGGACAGGACAGTAACCTGGTGGCAGGAGCTGATACAGAGTTCATGGAGAAGTGGTGCTTACTGGTTTGCTCATCATGTCTTGTTCAGCCTACTTTCTGATAGAAACCAGGACCACCAGCCCAGGGATGGCCCTATCCACAATGGGCTGGGCACTTCCCCATCAATCACTAATTAATAAAATGCCTTACAGGTGTGCCTACAACCCAATCTTATGGAGGCATTTTCTTAATTGAAGTTCCATTCTCTCAAATGATACAAGCTTGTGTTAGGTTGACATAAAAATAGCCAGCACACTAAGGAAGTGCTACTCCAGGGTCAGTAAAAATGTTTTTTTTTTTTTTCAATTGTTGTTTAAGGGTGCCAGACTGCATCTCAATCTAGCAGAAGAACATGGGACCATTGTTCATGTGGTTCTGGGTTTTCAGGCATTAAAAATGAATGAACATGTCAAGGGGACAATTGCACAGCTGTTGCAGAGATACACTTAGGCCAGGACATGTGTAACAAGTTTGGAGTCTCTATAAAGAGATCCTGAGAGACCATTGCATTTTACTGAAAATTTGAAACCTAAATTTCAGTGGAGACTCCAAGATATTCTAAATGTTAGAACTATATGATGTCCATAGAGAAAAGATACGAGTACACATTGGAGGGGCCCCAAGAGTGAGGCTATATATACTACCGGCACAAGAGTAGGGGTGGAAGCTGTATAAATCCTTTGGAGCCCAAAAAATTTCATAGTGAAATTCAGAGGATAAACAATGAGATACAGTATTTGGTGTTTGCTGTGTTAAGCGTTTGTCTTTATTTAGTGTGATCATTCCTTTTTATGCTCTCATTCTTTTTGAAACAGTAATGCTTACACTGTGCTACAGTATACTAGAAGTATATAGATTTTATTAAGAGTGCCTTGAGTTTCAGATGAGTCTGAGGCTCTAGAATTTTAAAATATCAGAACTGTTAAAGACAGAGGGGACTTGAAGGTAGACTGAATGCCTTTTGTATTATGGGGTTATGTTTCAAAATTGATACCTCTGGGTTTAAGTCAAAGTACATGAGTTCTAATTATTGGAATGCAAACCCAAAAGAAAGAACAGATAGATCCATATACAAAATATATAATGAGGAAAAATTAAAATAGCAAGTTCTAACATTAATTAAATGGAATTAACAATCTTACTTGAGAAATATTAAGTTACATAGGAATTTAAAAAAAACAAAATAAACTACTTGGTTTCTGATCTAAGACAAAAGAGTTAAAACTAAACTTCCAACTTTCACTTTTGCAAATCAGCTTGCCCTTTCCTCTTTTCTGAAAAAGGTATACATCTGCTCTTGGACTCTTAGACAGCAACGTCTGTTTGCTAAAGATAAAACTGTACTAACTAGAAACCTGCAAATTTCAGTTTCTATAAAACTTGTTTAGCTCCATGAAAAATCTTTTCTGGGGTGGGGATGAAAAGACCACCCTAGGATGGTCATATAGACTGAATATCCTTATATAAGCGATAGAATATTTTTTGATCAAGGCTGAACCTCTCTAAGCAATATCTAGAGACTAATGCTGTGTGCTAGCTAAATAGTTTTTTGTTTTGTTTTGTTTTGTTTGTTTTTAATCTCTAAGTACTGGAAATTTCTCACTGGGGAAGCTTAAATCCAACTGACACCATTTGCCTTCACTTTGAGGCTAAAAAGACACTCTGAGAGTATTGTATCCTCAACACCAAGAGCAACCATTGCTAATATGTTTTCCCATGCCTGGGAGTTCCTTGTATCTCAGATTAACCATAGACAGCTCCGACTATTGGAATATTCTTCCTTGAGTTAAACAGAAGTTTGTAATTCTCATGTCTTCTACATTTGGGTCTTAGCTTTGAGGTACCTTGTGACGTCTGTACTTTTTGCACTGTAATAGTCCACAGGTGTTTAAATACATTGGCCATGTATTCCTCATTCATTCAAAAGCAAAACAGATAGAACTTAATCAACTATTCCTTCTAGAACCTAAGTGATTGCTCTGTAATTAGTTTGCTTTCTCCCTGACAGTGTGGGGATATGTATGACTCATATTTAATGTGTAGAATTGAAAGCCAAAAATATTAAGATGAATCACATACAATTTAGCATCAGGTAGAAAGTCATTTCTCATTTATGTACTCTTGAATAGGTACATAGGAAACTACCAGTTCTAAATGTGGTATACTCCCTGAAGTAGAAGACAAGCCTTCAGAAAAATATACCTCTGACATTAAACCTGTATAGCTATGTGAAGAATCACCTGTGCATCATATTTCACTGCAGTATAGCTTATAAATCAGGAAAACTGGTGCCCCAATAAGGTTATAGTCATATAGAAAAATATAAAAAAAATTGGTGTTATTGAGGATTTACTAATAGATCTACTTAAGAGACATGAAGTCACGCAAGTGTAATTTAGCTGAAGGAGCTCTGCTTCCAATATCCTCAAAGATAAGTAGCCTGCCAAAGAGGCCTGTTAGAGATAAGGGAAATTGAGGCTAGGATGCAAATGTTTATTCCAAGGTTGACTAACCTTTAGGATCCATTGTCCTAACAAAGGAGAAAGCCCTGACTTACAATTAGCCATTAGGCCCTAACTCTCTGCCCAAAGGACATACATGAGCATGGGCAGGTTAGGGGGTCAACATAGGGTCACAATCATTGTTTTAGTTCTGATTATTCCTTAAGTCCCCTGTGCTCTTACCAGGAAAAATTCAATTCTGCCCACATGGGCACGATAAATCTTGATAAAAAACTGCTTGAAAAAGAGACATACTGGTGTACTTAAAAATAATTCTGTCTTTGCAGACCTTGAAAGAAGAATTCTCAACTTTATATGAAAAAACAAAAGA
Organism: Phodopus roborovskii; assembly: GCF_943737965.1. Classification (NCBI taxonomy): domain Eukaryota; kingdom Metazoa; phylum Chordata; class Mammalia; order Rodentia; family Cricetidae; genus Phodopus; species Phodopus roborovskii. Next base: position 609,005 of record NW_026125868.1, read on the forward strand.
CCCAGGATATCCAAAACAACTCTGTACAATAAAGGAACTTCCTGAGGCACCACCATCCCCATCTTAAAGCTCTATTATAGAGGTATAGTCCTGGAAACAGTTTGGTATTGGTACAAAAATAGACAGGAAGACCAATGGAATCGAATTGAAAACCCTGATATTAACCCATACACCTACAAATACCCGATTTTTGACAAAGAAACAACAATTATTCAAAGGAAAGAAAAAGCATCTACCATAAATGGTGCTGGCATAACTGGATGCTGTCTTGTAGAAGATTGCAGATTGATCTGTATCTATCACCATGCACAAAACTTAAGTCCAAATGGATCAAAGACCTCATCATAAATCCAGCCACACTGAACATCTTACAAGAGAAAGTGAGAGGTACCCTTGAAAGAATTGGCACAGGGGACTGCTTTCTGAAGCTAACAACTGAAGTACAGACACTGAGACCAACAATTAATAAACTTAAATGGAACCTACTGAAATTGGAAAGCTTCTGTAAGGCAAAGGACACAGTCAACAAGACAAAATGACAGCCCCAAAATGGGAAAACACCTTCACCAACCCCACATATGAGACAGGGCTGATTTCCAAAATATAAAAAGAACTCAAGAAGCTAGTTACTAAAATACCAAACAATCCAATTAAAAAGCAGGGTGCAGATCTGAATAGAGAATTCTCAATAGAGGAATCTAAAATAGCTGAAAGACACTTAAGAAAGTGCTCAATATTCATAGGCATCAGGGAAATGCAAATTGAAATAACTCTGAAATACCATTTTACTCCTATTAAATGGCTAAAATCAGAAACACCAAAAACAGTTTATGCTGAAGAGGATGTGGATAAATGGGTACACTTCTCCGCTGCTGGTGGGAGTGAAAACTCATACAGCCACTTTGGAAATCAGTATGGTGGTTCCTCAGGAAAATGGGAATCAGACTACCACAATATCCAGCAATTTCACTCTTAGGCATATACCCAAAAGATGCACATTCATACAACAAGGACATCTGTTCAACTATGTTCATAGCAGCATTATTTGTAATAGCCAAAACCTGGTAGCAACCTAGATGCCCCTCAACTGAAGAATGGATGGAGAAAACGTGGTACATTTACACAATGGAGCACTACTCAGTAGGAAAAAAAAAAAAAAAAAAAGGAAACTTGAAAGTCGCAGACAATGAATGGAAGTAGAAGAAACCATCCTTGGTTGAGGTAACCCAATCACAAAAGGACAAACATGGTATGTATTCACTCACATATGGTTTTTAGACATAGACCAAAGGATTACCAGCCTACAATTCACACCGGCAGAAAAACAAGGAAACAAGGAGGACCCTAAGAGAGACACTCATGGTCCCCTGGAGAAGGGGAAAAGGACAAGATCTCCTTAGCAAATTGGGAGAATGGGAGGTGGGGGGAGGGATTTAGGAGGAAGGGGAGGGGAGCGATGGACACAAGGGAGCAGGAAGATTGAGTCAGGGTAAGAATGGAGGAGAGCAAGAAAAGAGTTACCATAATAGATGGAGCCATGAAAGGCTTTAAGAGAAATCTTTCACTAGGGAAATGTCCAGATATCTACAAGAATGACCCCAGCTAAGAATCTAAGCAATAGTGGAGAGGCTGCCTTAAATGCCCTTTCCTAGTAATGAGATTGATGACTACCTTATATAGCATCCTAGAACCTTCATCTAGTTGCTGATGGAAACAGAAACAGATACTCACAGCTAAACACTGAGCTGAACTCCTGGAATCCAGTTCCAGAGAGGGAAGACTGGTGAGCAAAGAGGGCAAGACTAGGCTGGAGAAACCCACAGAAACTGCTGACCTGAACAAAGGGGAGCTCATGGACTCCAGTCTAATGGCCAGGAAACCAGCATAGGACCAAGCCAGAATGTGGGTGTTAGTTAGGTGGACTAGGCAATCTATTGGACCTCTGATAATGGATTAGTATTTAGCCCTAATATAAGAATGCACTTTAGGAGCCCATTCCACATAGAGGGATACTCCCTCAACCTAGACACATGTGGGAGAGCCTAGGCCCTGCCCCCCAATGATATGACAGATTTTGAAGACTCCCCATGGAAGGCCTTACCCTCCCTGGGAGACAGAAAGGGGAGGGGGTTGGTGGGAAGAACAGGGGAGGACAGGACGGTGTGGGAAGTGGGATTGACATGTAAAATAAGCTTGTTTCACATTTAAATAAAAAAAATCAAAAAAATAATTCAGTCAATATATAATTTCTTTGCTGTGTTTATTTATCTGCTCAAGTGTGCAAGCTTGCAGTCTCCTGTCTCTGTTTAAATTGTAACCTGAGTCAGGACCTGAAGTGAAATTTTAAGAATAACAGAGTTTGTGGAATGTATAAGCCTAAAGTATATACAAATTAGTAAAAATGTGTTCAAGGCCAACTCTTAGCTCCAGCCAGGTGCTTTAGTAAAAATATTTTCTTTCATTAATATCTAAATGTGCAGAGTAATTTCTCACTGGGAAGGCATATTATATTCATATATATTTCATTACAACTGTACAGCCACAGATATACATTTGCACCATCTTTCTCATTTATGAGTATGCTATAGCATTTTGCTTAGGACAAACATCTAAATAGTCTGTCTACACTTTTTGGGGTATTTTTGTTTTGTTTTGTTTTTGACATCAGGTTAAAGAACAAAAAGACAGAGGGTTATACTTACAATCAGTAGTACTGATTTATTTCTCTTTATCACCAGTGCATCTCTTACACCATGGCAGTAGATTCCTATCTAGATTTTGGGCTTTCACTCACCATCACATCTTAATTTTCTGTCCTACAAATTATTTTGTGCAGGTAATGTTTTACTCAGAGAAATGGCTTTCAAACTCTGACATTGTCACTTATATTAGCTACATTATTTACAAACATTACCTCCTATGGTAACAGGCACCATAGACATCAACACAGAATATTTCTGCAGCAGGGCCATTGACCCAGACATGGCCCTTGGCAGCAGCCTAGGACATGACAAATGTTGCACTTTCCCTCATATCGGAGGCTGATAACTCAAAATCAGAAGATGTCAACATATATCCTGAGTAACTGCAAAATCAAAGAAAATAAAAAGAGACCATTACAGAAAACCACAGCCAGTCAAAATGCAAAGCCATGGAGTCCAGCCACAAAGGATAAGTCTAACATCCCAAATACAAAACACTGAAACAAGACAATATTACTAAACAAGCTCTGGCTCTAAGTTGAGAGACTAGTGAATGCACTTCTTGACTTTCATAGGAAACAATATTCATCAAAACTGGGCAAAACAATTCATCTTGGCTTTGAAAATAGTTCCCCAAAGGGTTTCTAACTGCCTTTCCCTATGTGCTTTACTTTTCTAGACATGTTCCTAGCAAGAGTTTGCTATTCTGAGCAGAGTCATTCTCAGGAAAGAGGACCCTAGATAAATGAAATGGCCCAGCTAGCCATATATCCCAGTATCCATTCATAAGTTGTCTGTGTTCTCTGAACTCAGTGTTTGAGACTTTGTTGGCATGAGTCAGTGTTTCTGAGATTGTTCAACTTTGAGTGAACTGTTGAAATTGATTGGGGGGGGGTGTCTTATAAGGAAACACACATCCCTTTCTCTTATATGTACCTATGCCTGAAGCAGCTTAAGTGCCTGTCTCTGATATCTCTTCTTTTCTTCTGGTATTAGGCTTTTATTAGCATCATATAAGATCATATTAGCTTTTGGTAGTGCTTTCTCACTGATGACTCACCGGTGCTTGACGACAATTCTAATCTCCTAACTCATTTTTCACTGAAACTCTTGTCTAGGAGCATGTCATCTAGAGTGGTGATAAGGCTTACACTGGACAGCATATATATGTGTTAGGAGGTTTGGGAGCTGAAAAAGAAAATAACTTGAAAATGCCATTCCAAATTAGAGACTTCTAAACTAGCCAAGGAAATGAAAATCAAGTTTTGCTGTTATCGCAAAAGTTTAAGGAATACTTAGTGAGTTTTGGAGAACCACAAAGAAAGACACTTTTGCCTACACCTTACTAAACTCTTTCCAATGCCTTTTAATACAATAATGACTATCTTTTCATACTGATGTCAGCAAAGTGGGGCTATTTTGTACTGATAATGCAGAACGAATCCTTTGCTACTGATTGAATTTCTTGTCTTGCAGTCTTGTGAAACTATGCTTCTAGTAAGTAAAAGTGAGGCTTTGACAAGATTTCTAGAAGACTCCAACATTGATTCTGCTATGTTTGACTTTCTTATTCTCAAGTAAACAGTTCTGTAGTTTCTTTTCATTTGCATTGGAGAATCACTATGACAAAGAAAACATATAAAAGAAAATGTTTAATTTGAGGTAAGGTTTTCAGTGAGTTAGAGGCCATGGCACCACAGCAAAAGCATGGTGGCAGGAATAGCCAAGAGCTTATATTTTCATCCATAAGTAGGAGGCAGAGAGAAACACTAGGGTGTGAATCTTTTGAAACCTCAGAACCTGTCACCAGTGACATACATCCTCTAACAAGTTCACGTCTCCAATCTGTTCAGAACAATTTCATCAATGGGGACCAAGTATTCAAACATATACTCTCATCTAAACCATCATAAGTGGTGCCTAATACTGATGCACACAAATGCCAGCTGATAACGTAGTCTAGATGTGAAGAGAACAAAACAATAATAAGTTTTACTCTTTATTTTCTGGTGCAGAAATGATAGTTGATCTCCTTCACTAATTCATCTATGCAGTAGAGTGGTTCATATTGTTCACATGAACAGCAGAGAACCATGGGTTTCAATTGCAGGTGTGCCATTTACTTGCTGTGGTATGACAGCAGACCCCTATTGCTTAAAATACCATGCACTTAGGACACAAGACTCAGATGATAATGACCTGTATCTAACCTGAACGCCTCTTTCTTGTGGTCTAGCTTCCATGGTCTCAGAAAATAGTATGTAAGCAATCAAGGCAGAGCAGGGATTAAACATTCTTGCCCAGCTGCTACACATATGAACCATTACAATTATTACCACGGTAAGATATGCATAAAGGTACAATAAAAAGCACACATATGTTGGTGGCAATCAACAGGTTTCTCATTGGACTTAAAATCTACTCAACAGGAGGGAAATCATGCTTTGTACTGAACACCTGGCTTCTTGAGCCTAGTAGCATTATGAAATTTAGTGAAGAATCTGATATGTCACTTTTCTAGAACAACATAATACTTTCTATGTTCTAAATTGTACTGTTATACTCAATTTAAGTGTAGCTATCATCCCTCATCAAGGAAGCTTCTCTTTACATGAAATGGTGACTATCACAGCAAATGAGTACTGGACACAATGCACAGAACAATGGATCATGGTGAGTCCAGTCCCTCAACAGATGCCTCTACACTGAGTCTTTGTCACAGGGAACACCTCAGAGGAAGGGGCAGAAAGATTGTAAGAGTCAGAACACGAAGTCTACTGTGAAACAGGCTGATCTAGAAATGGGTGCACAAACAAGTCTGTGATAGTGGTAACATAAATGCACATGGTAATATAATCACACATGTAGACAAAGAAGTATAGGCATCTAATAACTCCCAGAAAAGGGAAACAATCTCTCCCAAGGATGAGCCTCTTCTTGTTTTCTGAATGCAGAACTGTCAGCCCTTAAACCATATAAATACCACCAATAAAAATTCACTTACAAGTCATATTTATATGTTTTTCTGCAAACACACACACACATGCACTCACACTCATACATGAGAGAGAGAGAGTGTGTGTGTACACTTTAAGCTATTAACTTCAGAGTATGGGAAGAGACATGTGAGGGATGGTAGTGAGGAGGGACTGGAGAGAGCAAAGGGAGGGGAAAACTGATATAATTCTATTTTAATTAAAAACATTAAAAGATGAACTCAGTATTCAAGAAGCAGAGACAGGTGGATCTCTGTGAGCTCCAGGCCAGCCTAGACAAAATAGTGAATAATGAATTCCTAGCCAGCCAGGGATACACAGTAAGACTCTGACTCACAAAAATTAGACAATCAACTAGTCTATTCTTACCATGTATTTTTGGATATTCATTGTACATTATACTACATTGCTTGAAGGATGTTTTATGCGATTATGTATTGTAAATATATCACTACATAGTAAATAATCACTATGAATATTTATTTTTTAAAAGAAAGAAATCATTTATGTAACACGTTTGAAAAAAGATAAGAACCAGGATTGTAGGGCATTAGTGCAGAGTGGTCTTCAAATTGTAATGTATGTGAGTGGAAGCATAAAGAATAAACTGCAAACTGCATGAGGCTTTTAGTTTTGAATACTTTTTTTATGAAGTAAACTACCTTACATTTAGCACCTGAATTTGAGACCTCAAACCTATGTAAAAGTATAGAGAAGAAAGAAATGCCACAAAATTCTCTTGTGACTTTCTTGTATATGTATAGTGAGTCTCTTTCTCTCTCTCTCCTCTATCTTTTTCCCAGAACCTTCTGGGATGCCATGAATGGCATATTCAGATGAAACTTGGGCATGGAGACTGTGGCAGTTCCAACTCTTACTCTCTGTACCCCTGAGATAATTTTCCACAGACGCCTCTGCTCTGGTGTGGAGGGATATGAGAATATTTACTCCATTGTCAACAGTGTCTCCATTCCCATCCTCTTTTCAGGCTGGCACAACCAGAAATCTCCAGGTTCGTGTTAACCCTACAGGTCTAAGCTCCAGCAAGAACAGGGGTATTATATACTAGTGGATCCAGAGGTCAAGATGTAAGATGAAGCAGCAGAGCAAAGAAAAAATCAGAGGGGCTGGGTACTCAATTCAGTGTTCTTAGTGGCTCTAAGACAGCATTCCAGAGATGCCTGGTAGCAAATCTTGATTTGATGAGGATGGAAATGAATGATATTGGTACCTACTCTTTACTCCCAAGCACTCTGTGTTTTTCCTTTCTTTTGTGCTAACCTTTCCAGGATGCATCCTTGAGTTTAGAATAAGTTTGATGCTGAGAATTTAAAAACAAAGAAGCTATTATTTCACTGTAAGAAACCCAGACCTCAATACAAGCATAGTGTAGAATCAATTTGGTCACTATATAGAAGGTTTTGATTGCAAAATCATTTAAAAACTTGATCTATTTGTACAAGTTGAGGTAAATGATCTGTAGTGCTTTATATTAAGGCTATCATGACCCTTTAAGATGAGTAGGATGTATAAAAAAAGAAATGTAACACCTGTTGATATGTTAGGTGATGTGCTTTATATGTAAATGGCCCCCTCCAATAAGGCAACATAGGACAATAAAACTCACTAAACATCTTCTTCTCTTAGAAATCCACACCACATCTGTATTTTACTATCTATACCAAGTTATACAAAAGGAGGTGTATTATTATTTTACACAATGCCAGATCAAAATTCTTGACAAAAGAAACTTAAAAATGAGTGGTTTATTTTATACAGATCAAGGGTATATTCCATTACACTGGGAAAATCATGGTGGCCAGAGCTTGAGGTTGTGGGCACACTGAATTTGTAGTCAGGAAACAGAGATATGAATGCACAAAATCAGCTCACTATCTGCTTTCATTCAGCTCACAACCCCAAACCACAGAAATGGTGCCACCAACATTTAGGGTGGGTCTCCCCATTTCTATTAACTTAATCTAAGAAAGTCCTCACAGATTTATCCAGTTGGTGTATTTGCTTGGTGATTCTAAATCCCGCTATATTGAAACTAAAGATTTCAACCTTCACAGCAGAAAACCAAGTCTTGTGACAACATAAGAAATGGAGCTTTGAGTTGTCTGGCCACCTTTGTAACTACAATATTCAACTAAGGTGCTTGAGAACTATTAGAATTCATGTCCTTTTTTCACTCACTGACCTCCAGCAATACCAGGATATGCTCTGAGGAAGCATTCTAATTTACCAGTAATTCTCAGGCATCACCTTTAATATAAGATCTTACACACACACACACACACACACACACATATATATATATGTATATATATATATATAATTAATGCACCCCTGAGGGAAAATAGAGGTTCTTGGATAGAGCTAGAAAACAAGCAGATTTGTTCAAAGTTCTAACTGCATGTGTCTCAGTCCCTTCTAGATTTATACTCTACTACTTCAGATTGCAGTATCCCAGTAGGAAGCCACAGACAAAGGATGATAATAATGGCTTTCATAAAAAAAGATGGCATACTGCATGACAGAATCAGAAAGAAAAGAGAAAATATCCTACCTTAATTCTCAACAGGTTACTTGAGGATTTTATGAAATTCATCAACCATGGTGCCCCACCCTCAAAAGGTCAAGCTGTTCTGGGATATTTAATTATCCAGCTAGTCTCCAATTTCTGTAGAAAGTTTTGGAAACTATAGATAGAATTGACCCCAGAGACCAGGCTGTTAAGACACTGACTTTTCAATGTTCAACAAATGAGATATGAGGGAAGACAAAAGGATAAAAAAGGTGAGAAAGGGGTCTAATGTGATTATTTTTTCTCATCTTGACCTTTTACTCTTTCATTTAACTACCATCTAAATCCTGAGGATAGCTCATATACTTTTGATCTGTATAATCTTTGAGATTCATCTGTGGGTTCTTCATGAATTCATTTATATTGCTAAGTGGTATGGATATAGCAATTTAAGCATTCACAAACACAGAGTTATATGAATTGTTTCATGATCATTTCCACACAATTTTTGTTGGAAAGTAAGTTTTCTTCCAGCAAGAATGAATGTGAGCAAAAATTTTAAGTAATGAAACAGTATGTGCTCCATCCAAAACCGTGATGGTGGATACAAAATCCACATTGTGAGAAAATTATACAGAATTTAGCACATCCACAAAGTACACATACTGTTGAAATAACCTTATTGAGGTTGGTAGACTGTATTTGTCTTTAATTTCTATATTACATACACTAAACTTTCCCCGTGGAATTAGGTAAATTTATGAGTTGTATTATTTTGTGTTCTATTGTGCTGATAGAACAGCATAACAAAAAAGCAACTTGAGAAGGAAAAAGGGTTATTTGACTTATATATCCCAAGTAATAGTTACTGAGGGAAGTCAGAAGAGGAAAATGTAGGTAAATACAAAAGCAGATACTATGCAGGAATGGGACTTTCTATTCAGAAATGTTCTCACTTGCTCATTCCACCTACTTTCTTATGTAACACATGACTACTAGCTAAGGTGCTTCATCACCCAAAGTGAGATAGCCCCACCAACAACACTTATTAATAAAGAAAATTCCCTAGAAACATTCCCAAAGGCAAATCTCATGGGGGCAATTCCTCAGTTGAGGTCTACTCTTTCTAGATGACTTTAGTTTGTATCACAAAAATCCATGTCCATTAAGAGATTAATGGATAAATAATGGATAATACTGCATATGTAGAAAATATAGCTTCATTCATAAATAAATAAAAAACATTATGCCATTTGTATGAAAATGGATTGAATTGGAGAACAGTGTAAATCAAAATAAGTGAGAGTCACAAAGACATTCTTTCATGTAATTGAAACATTATCCTTTCCTTATCTTCATTTGAAAGTAATCTTTGGAACAATTTACATGAAATTCAGGTATCTCCAAATTAAATATTCCCAACTGAAATCCTTATTTTTAAATTTTCTTTGCCACTGGTCAATACTGATCAGTCCCCCTATAGTCTTGCTCATAGGTAGATAATCCAGTCACTTCTTAATTCATGTAGAGTTATTATCCTGATCTAAGCCAGTAACACTTTTCTTCTGAGTTCTTAAGAAAGTGCTCAACATCCTTAGCTATCAGGGAAATGCAAATCAAAACAACTTTGAGATTCCATCTTACTCCTGCCAGAATGGCTAAAATTAGAAACACCAATGACAACTCATGCTGGAGAGGATGTGGAGAAAGAGGAACACTCCTCCACTGCTCGTGTGAGTGCACACTTGTACAGCCATTTTGGAGATCAGTATGTCGGTTCCTCAGGAAAATGGGAATTAGTTTACCACAGGACCCGGCAATCCCCCTCTTAGGCATATACCCAAATGATCCACATCCATGCAACAAAGACATGTGCTCAACTATGTTCATAGCAGCATTTTTTGTAATAGCAAGAACCTGGAAGCAACCTATATGCCCCTCAACCAAAGAATGCATAAAGAAGATGTGGCACATCTACACAATGGAATACTACTCTGCAGAAAAAAATAATGGAATCTTGAAATTTCAGGCAAGTGGATGGCACTTGAAGAAACCATCCTGAATGAGGTAACCCAGTCACAAAAAGAGCAACATGGTATGCACTCACTCATATATGGATTTTAGACCTAGAACAAAGGATCATCAGCCTATAATTCACACCACCAGAGGAACTAGGATACAAGGTCTATTCTAAGAGATTCATATAAGCTCCATCACAAAAGGGGAAGGGACAAGTCCCCCAGAGCACATCAGAAGAGTGGGGCAGTGAATGGAGAGAGAAGTAGGAGAAAGAGAAGGGGAGGATAGGAAAACACTTGCGACTAGGAAGATTGAGTCAGGGTAGGAATGGAAGACAGACGAGAGAGAGAGAGAGAGAGAGAGAGAGAGAGAGAGAGAGAGAGAGAGAGAGAGAGAGAGAGGAGAGAGAACATAAAAGAGGGAGTCATTATTGGTTTGAAGAGAAAACTGAATGTAAAGAAAGGTTCAGAGACTTACAAGACTGCTGCCAACTAACAATTTGAGCAACCTTGGAAAGGCTACCATAAATGCCCTTCCCGAATAGTGAGATCAACAACTAACTTATCCACCATCATGGAGCCCTCATCTAGTACCTGCTGGGAACAGAAGCCATAACTAAACACTGAGTCGAACTAGAATCCAGATGCAGAGAGGACAAAACCAGTTTGCAGAAGCACATTGAGACAGCTGACCCAAAAAAAGGAGGAGCTAACGGGCCCCCAGACTGATAGCTGGGAATCCAGCATGGGACTGACTCAGGCCCCCTGAATATGGGTCTCAGCCAGAAGGACTGAGCAGTCTAAGGAACCTCAGACAGTGGTGCAAGGATGTATTCCTGGTGCACAAAAGGACCTTGTGGACACATCCCCCATGGAGGGATACTCCCTTAACCCAGAGACAGGAGAGAAGTCCTAGTCCCTACTTCAAATGACTCGACAGAAATATATGACCCCACCTGGATGGCATAGCCCTACATGTGGAATTGGGGTGGGGGTATGAGAGGGGGATGGTGTTCAGGGTGCATGTGAGGGGGGAGAGAGGGCAAGAGGGAGGGAGGGAGAGTGAACTGGGATCGACATGAAAAAATAATAAAGTAAAATAAAAAAATAAAACATTTCTATTCCCTGTCAAATCTACTGCTTTGTGATACCTACCTACAAGGATTATTATAGATTGTATTGGAAACAACAATGGGCGACTATGGTACTAAGAAAATATTGACAATTGTCCTCCATCAGTGATGGTGGCCAGAGGGTCAGGCATTCTGGGTTACTCTTTGTGGCCTGTGGCATAGAATATTTGAGTTCACCATTGTGCCTCAAAAAAAGGAAAAGTACAAAGTCAGGAAGGAAGAAGAAAGGAAATAAGGAAAGAGAGAGAGAGAGGGAGAGAGAGGAAGAGAGAGGAAGAAAGAAAGACAGATGAAAATTAAAAAAGAAGGAGGAGAAACAGAAGACCCATTTGACATTGACTAATTATTGCTGGTATAACAGTAAAATCACATTGATTCAGAGGTATTCAAATAATATAAGAAGGAAGAAACCATATAGAATAGTTGAAGAGTAGTAATACATGGTGTGAGTGATACAAGGAGTAATACAAGGTTATTATGCCCACAGTCCTCAATTAATGCTTGTGAAGACTGCACAAATAAAAAGTGTTTTTCCAAAAAAAATAAATAAATACAGATCATAGCCACCTGTAACAGTCAAATCTCATAGTTATCTTAGTTAGGTTTTCTAGATATACAGAGATATATAAATATGTATATATCTATATATGGCATTTAAAACGATTTATTAAGGTATTTCATGTCAGTGAGACACAATTATTCCTGGTAACACCAATTACAACAGAGAGAAAGATGGGCATAGAAGAAACTCATTATGGAATTTGCCTATAATGTGGCAAAATTGGCCTATTTGGCAAAGAACTGCCCTTGCCTCAACTGCAGACTGTAAGCATGCTGTCCAAACTGGACAAGCAGGTTACAAAGGAAAACTTGCCAAGAGACAGAATGGTCCTTCAAGGTTCCTGCTTTACAGAAGAAAGCACCTGACAAACTTTGCCAATGGAAGATAAAAAAGATCTTCAAATTAACAACTACATTAAAGTCTGACAGACATTATGGCCTATAGGCTGAAGATGGATGCCCCAATGTTACAGAGAAATTTTGGTTGACTGTCCAGTCAGCAAGATGTCTCTGTCAATTCTAGAGTTTATATATTATACTTCCGGGTCTTGGTGAAGTTTAAGAGAGATAGTTGTGGGTTATAGTTTTCCTTAGTTATGATATAAGTTAGACTCATGAAGATAGAATAGAGGATAAAACATTTCCTTTAAATTTTGCCAAATGTTAATGGTCTAAATATGGTTAACTCTAGTTCTTGCTTGACAACTGTTTTGTTATATATAGTTTTACCATGTTAAATTGAAAACCTTCCTTTTTTAATTCAGACAGAAAAGAGGAGTGGTTGGGGGATATACTTTTTTACATTGGGAATATGTGGTTTTCTTATTGGTACATGAATAAAGCTGTTTTTGCCAATGGACAAGCAAGGTGTATTCAGGCAGGAAAGATAGGCGGGGCTACTAGGAGAATTCTGGAAGGAGAGGAATTCAGAGAGGAATTTAGAGAGATGTTATGTAGCTGCCTAGGAAGTAGAATAGCTGGGCATTACTGGTAATCAAAGACCATGTGGAGATATATTGATGAATAGAAATGGGTCAATAAATTAAAAGAGAACTAGCCAATAAGAAGCCTGAGCAACAAGCAAAACAGTTTAAAATTAATATTAGTGTATGTGTGTTCTTATTTGGGTCTAAAAGGCTGTGGGACTGGGTGGAACAGAAATCTCTCTCCACATACCATTCTGAGAAGAAGCAGAGATTAGTCCTGACTTTTTTTCACTTTTTTTTTTTTTTTTTGGACTGGTAGCTTGGTTTGCTGGGTAGAGATGATAGTGTGTAAGGTGCTCACTTTCAGGATTGGGGGATTTGGGGTACGTAGAATCTTATGTTACACATTCTGTAGTCTTCAGATAATGTCCATTATATGCAGAGAGTCAAGGAGCTTCAGAGTCTTCCAGTTGTCTCCTTTGGGTTTAGAAGTATCATACGCCTAGCAACATCCTCTATTCTTGGCCATACCATTAAAGGCCTGAAGTACTGCTCCACATGCTTCATGCTTTGTAACTGTTCAACAGGCTGGATACCTCCTAAAATGGAATATTTTGACACATTATGAGTCTTACCTTCCAAAGCTGTAAGTAGTAAACTTGCATTTTCTCCCCAGGTAATGGTGGTTGAAATTGTGGCATCTATTATGTGACCTGTGACTCCTATTTCCAGATATGTGCTTTTTTAACAGTTTTGTGTTGGGTTGGAAACTTACTTTTATTTTTAGCAATGGACCATTACAATCTATATATGTATATTCCTGTCCACATAATTATAAAAACTTCTGTAAACTGCCTAATTTTTCTAAAAAAAAAAATACTTTAAAATCTAATTTGCAAATAAGAAACAACAGTTTTGCTTTCCAAGCATTTTGTTATATTTTACTCACATCCATTAAGTTGTGGAAGCTCTGCATTTAGAGAAAAATGTAAAATGATTATTTTGGTATATAATTTGCTACTTTCCAACTATGACTTATAATGATTACCTTCTCCACCTATATTTGGGATCTTATATAAATAATTGTGAATGTTTGAATATGGATAATAAATGTGAATCATAGAGAAATATAAAACATTAGTAGTTGCTATTATAATGAGTAATTTATATTTATTTGAATATAAAAGTGATAATCCTGGTTAGAAGCTTGGTGTCTAGGTCCAAACTATCTAAGTAAAATATCATCTGAAGAACTTGCTAGTGTGTGATCTCAGGAAAACTGAATGAACTATTTCAGGCCTTCATTTTTCTATGTGTGAAATGGAAATTTTATTTACTGTATTATAGAACTATGAGGATTAAATAAAGGAACATTGAAAAATATTTACTTATAGTGGAGAGGCTACCTTTAATGTCCTTCCTTGATAATCAGATTGATGACTACCTTATATGACATCCTAGAGCCTTCAGCTAGTAGATGATGGAAGCAGAAGTAGATACCCACAGCAAAACACCAAGACAAACTCCAGGAATCCAGATACAGAGAGGGAGGAGTTGTGAGCAAAGGGATTAAGACCAGGCTGGAGAAACATACAGGATCAGCTGACCTGGACAAGGGGGAGCTCATGCACCCTAGTTTGATAGCTGGGAAATTAGCATAGGAGCAACCCAGACCCCATGAATTGGATGTTAGATAGGAGGATTAGGCAGTCTATGGGCCTTGTGGTAGTGGATCACTATTTATCCCTAGTTTAAGAATGAACTTTGGGAGCCCATTCTACATAAAGGGATACTCCCTCAGCCTAGACACATGGGGGATGGCTTAGACCCTTCCCCAAATGATATGAAAGACATTGAAGACCCTCCAGAGAAGGCCTCACCCTCCCTGGGGAGTAGAAAGGTGCTGGGCTGGGGTCTGATGGGGGTGATAGGGGAGGATGGGAGAGTGAGGGAACTGGGATTGATATGTAATACAACCTTGTTTTAAATTTAAATAAAAAGGAAAAATATTTACTTATCCAAAGACAAAAGTGAAAAACACAGCAATTGTGATATCCTAAACACAAGATTTGCTTAAATTCAAACTAGACAAAATCTCATCATGAGAAGGTGGACACGGCATCCCATCCCTAACTGAGGAGCTGTTGGTATTTTAATTGTTGCTGGAAGATGGAGATCAGGTTCATCTTTAACAAAATTGTGGGATATCTGGTGTATCAATCATAATCCAAGGCAGGCCCTATGCCCAGGAGTAGTTGGCTAACACAAACTAGACTCTGTAAGCTAAAAGTGTAGTTACTCCACAAAACAAAGCTCCCTCGATATTTAAAATGTATGAGAACCCATGCTTCTTTCATGAAGTCCATTCTAAATCTGTTTTCTTTTATTTGCAATAAAATTGAACTAATGCATATATATTGTTTTAAATAAAATTTCTTTATAAGTGAAAAATGAGAATGTACATGAGAAAAACATAGACAGAGAGAGAGGCTGACACAGACAGAAAGACAGATAGACAACATGGGGTAGATGGAGAGACAGAGAGAGAGAGAAGGAGAGAGAGAGAGACAGACAGAGACAGAGAATTGATTAATAGTATGCTACCAACTATATTGTGTATCAGGAAAACAGTATAGCCTTGAATTCTCTGCAGGCAGCTCTTGAGTCCAGTGGATTCCTTACTGCTTTCTTTCTCCAGATTCAGATGATAAGAAGAAGGCAGGTCTATAACCTTTATCCACAAGAAGTCTGGAGGGATCTTAGGGAAGGCTTCCTGTGGAGGCAAATTAGGAGTGTGGCCCCACTGGCTGTTAGTCACAGAATAACAAAATGATAGTCTTTTACTCTCTACAAATTACTGGCTACTTTTGCAAGAGTGTTCCTCAATAATTCAAGAAACTTAAATAAAAGTTTAACCCTAAACTCTATCATAAATAAATATAAGAAATATGAATTCTTCATTTCCATAAAAGCCTTTTATTATTTTCTTCCAGTTACTTTAGCACATAGGGCTTAGTGCAGCATTTGTTTGCCATAATGTACTGTAACTAATGGATTGTGTCTGCTTTCTAATGTTTGATGTATGATATCATTCAGTGGATATGAGTTACCAGAATAATTATATATATCCTGTGTTGAAAACTCACTAAGTTCTAGAAATTGCTATGAATTAATCTCTAATATAAATTAACAATCACAACCATATTAGTTATGGTTGGAGAGATATTACTTTGTACAATTTAGAAATGAATATTGTCAGGGAAATTACCTATGTTTTGTTTGATTGTTGAATATCATGTATAGTGAAAGGTCTATTGCACACCAATGAGTTAAAATTCCCCAACCAGCTTTTAAAGGTGATACATCTGGGCAAGGGGAGTCATGGTGTTATCAAATGATTCTAGACATGAGAGCACTTGGTTCGGTGGTCTTAGTGATGATGTTATATTAGCAAAATCTTAATTCTTGTGGTTTTGTTCTTTCTGGTTGTCCAATTTGCCATCCTCCAAGTGTTTGTTCAAGAGCCTATGCTTTAGTTTAGCATGGACCTAAATTACCAGATAGCAAAAGTCAAGACTCACTGAGAATTTATAGTAGTAGTGTGCACTTCTTGATTCTGCATTCATTTTGTTTGCCAAGATTCAAAGGAAAAGTGTTGCTTAGAATTGAGGTAGTATGCTCACCCAGATCCAGAGATAACTTAGTTTGCAAGATCTAAGGTTTTTGACCTGCAAGTGCCATAAAACTTAACTGGCCCCAAATGACATCTCTCCCTCCACTCTGATAGAAAAGACATTATTGGGTATGAGTTTTTTCCCCCTGTGGAGACATGATATAGAAGTCTGCTCACCATGTGTAAGGAATCTGTGACAGGTCAAGGTAATAATTGCATTAATTCTAACTTGTTGGATTGATAGGTTTCCTGGGGTTACTAATAGACATATATATGAGGAATTACTTACAGAAGCAAGAATAACCTATAACCAGTTGTGCTGCTGACTGAAAGTTCCACCAGTGATAACTCATGAAATCTTCAAACATGTAGTTCTCTACATGGCTTCCAGGAAGCTCAACATATCTGAGACTGTCCTCTCAACAACAGGGCTGGTCAGCTTCTTCCTACAACATTTATTCACTGTTTCTATAACCCTGGGGAGGGATTCTTATAAATTTTGTGAATTTCAGAGTTCCTAGATGCATGAAGTTTGACTTTAAATACGCCTATAAGGACTGGTATGATTTGGAAGAAGTTGTAATGCAACAGGTATGATTCCTTTCCCAAGTATGGAATTAATTTCCTTCCTGTAAGTATTGAGAATGATACAAAGGAGTTTTTTAAAAGCCACTTATTTTGTTACAATGTATAAGAGAATTTATTTCTTCCTTTAAGAGTCCAGGTGTGAATTGTTTATCACTTTGAGCTCCCCTAGATTCCTAGGTATGCTTGAACATAGCAACCCATGAAAGGAGGAAAGGAATATCACAAAACCAGAAGAGCACATCATAGAGATCTAGTATTAATGATTTTTATCACTTGTCAATAAAGAAACTTAGAAAACATTAAACAGTCAACACTTTGGGGGAATAAGAGGTGCCTTAGTTATGTTAACATAAATGTAACAGGAGAAGAGCAAGAGAAATTGGCTTGAGGTATGTATGCATGGAATAATAAAATAAACAGAACGGAAAAAGTAATTACATGTTAAAGAACCCACACATGAGAGAAAGTTATGAATCACCACAGTTTCTTAAGCCAATTCAGAGTATTCTTTCACCCACTGATCAAGAACAAACTCTTATTGGGAACAACTCTTGGTGCTAAGTCAAAGCAGGGTGTGGTTATCAAAGTCAAAAATTGTCAATCACATCATGTGCAGGCTGAGAAGGGGTGATCTTGAAAAACATCACATAAGCCATTCCTCCAGAAAAAGCAAACTAATTGTACACATCAGGGCACACTCTCAGCAGAGAAATAGAGTAGCTTAGGTGTGGTGGCACATGCCTTTAATCTCAGTACTCCAGAGGCTGAGGCAGGTGGATCTCTGTGATTTCAAGCCCAGCCTGGTCTACAGAGTGAATCCCAGGACAGCCAAGGATGCACAAAGAAACCCTGTCTAAAAAATGAAAAGATAAGGGAAATAAAGTTTTAAAAAGCCACATAAAGATGGAAAATACACAAAGAGTCTGGATAATGTATATTATTGTGCTGTCTGTGAATTGTTTGATTGCTGAGGAAGGAGCAACAGTTGCTAAAAGGCATTTGATTATACTAGCTTGTTGGAGCTCATTCCTTATGATGGGATGCCATGCCCCAACCTATTGTACCAGACTCTGTTGATTCCTCATAAAAGTCCTCGCCCTTGAGGAGGAGTAGACTGGGAGTGGGTTAGGGGGCAGGTGATGGGGGATGGAAGAAGGTGAGGGAGTGGGGAAGAGGTGTGGGAGGGAGAACTGTGGTTTGAATATAAAATAAAAATTTAAAAAGTGACAAAAAAGAAGAGCGAGAAGCCATTTGTTCACAAACAATTGTGGCTTCCAAGTGGAGGGGTTGCGGGGGTGAAGGCAACCTGACACTCATTTGAACTGTGTCAAAGAGCTCAAAAAGAGAAAAAGAATCCACATACCTTACCAAGGGCACCAAAGATGTCATCTGGCTTTCACTTTGATCTCTCTTAGGTTCCTACATCTGCTAGAAAGGATGAAATGTGCCTGTGTTCAAGCTCTTTCTTTTATTTTTAAATTATATTTACAAACTTACTTACTAAGTAGTAGGTTTATGTAGGGTTTTTTTTTTTCATAACTTTTTCCTTGTCCCCTAACTACTGATTTTTTCATGTTAATTTTGTATCCTGCTGCTTTGCTGAAAGTGTTTGTCAGTTCTAAGCAGTTTCTGGTAGAGTTTCATGTGTGCATAATTATACCAATTGCAATAACTTCTTTCCTTTTTAAAAATAATTTTTATTTAAATTAAAAACTATCTTATTTTACATAACACTCCCACTTCCCTCTGACCCCCATTCCCCCCACTAACTCCCCATCCTATGCCCCTATCCATTCCTCATGGAGGATGACGCCTCTCATGGGGGATCATCAATGTCTGCCACATCATTTGGGCCAGAACCTAGGCCCTTGCCTCTATATCTAGGCTGAAATAGCATCCCTCCATAGGGAATGGGCTCCCAAAGCCCGTTTGTGCACTAGGAATAAATACTGCCTCTACTGCTAGAGGTCCATAGACTGCCAAAGCCATACAACTGACATTCAGGGGTCCTGGTTCAGTCTTATGCTTGTTCCCTAGCTATCACACTGGCGACTGGGAGCTTCCACTTGCTCAGGACAACTGTTTTTGTGGGTTACCCCAGCCTGGTCTTAACCCCTTTGCTCATCACTCCTCCCTCTCTACAACTGGGACCCAGGAGTTTGACCCAGTGCTTAGCTATAAATCTCTGTTTCTGCTTTCATTAGCTCCAAGATCCGGTAATTCCACTCTTAGGCATATACCCCAAGGATGCATATTCATACCATGAATTAATTTGTTCAACTGTGTTCATAGCATCATTATTTGTAATAACCAGAACATGGAAGGAATCTAGATGCCCCTCAACTGAAGAATGCATAAATAAAAAGTAGTACATTTACACAATAGAATATTATTCATTAGGAAAAAAAATGATATCTTAAAATTCGCAGGCAAATGGATGGAACTAGAAGAAACCATACTGAGTAAGGTAACCCAGACACAGAAAGACAAACATGGTATGTACTCACTCATATATAGATTTCAGACATAGAAGAAAGGATAACCAGCCTTCAATCTACAACCTCAGAGAAGTTAGGAAACAAGTAGGATCATAAAAGGGACATAAATGAACCCTTGGGAAGGGGAAAGGATCAAGATCTCCTGAGTAAATTGGGAGCACTGGCGAAGGGTGGTTGGAGGTAGGAAAAAGAAGGGAGAAAGGAAGGGGAGAAGAGAACATGAGAGATCAGGAAGGGGAAAGAACAGAAAAGGAGATCACGGAAAGAGATAGCTTAATAGAGGGTGCCATTACGGGCTTAATGAGAAATCTGGTACTAAGGAAATCTCCATAAATTCACAAGGATGACCTCAACTAAGAATCTAAACAATAGTGGAGAGGCTACTTTAAATGCCCTTCCCTTATAAAGAAATTGATGACTACCTTAAATGCCATCCTAGAACCTTCACCTAGTAAATTCTTTCCTTCTTATCTGTTTCAGTTTAATTGGTTTTCTCAAATTATTGCTGTAGCTAACACTTCTAACACCATATTGATTAAAAATGGAGAAATTGGATGTTTTTGCTTGTTCCTGTTTTAACTGGAAATTATTTCAGTTTTCCACATTTAATATAATGTGTACTTAGTTTTGTCATATATAGCTTTTATTTTTATAACATGTGTTCCTCTTTTTTTCTTTTGTCTTTTTATTTTACACATTGATCCCAGTTTCCTCTCCCTTCCTCCCTCCCTCTTAACCTCTCTTGAACCATCTCATGTACCCTTCCACCCTCCCCCACCCCCCACTCCACATGTAGGGTGATGCCTTCCAGGAGGGGTCATCTAAATCTGTCTAGTCATTTGGAGTAGGGACTAGGACTTCTCTCCTGTCTCTAGGTTAAGAGAGTATCCCTCCATGGGGGAAATACTCCCAAAGTCCTTTTGTGCAACACAAATACATCCTGGTTCCACTGTCCAAGGACCCTTAAATTGCCCAGTCCTTCTAGCTGAGACCCATGTTCAAGGGGGTCTGATTTAGTCCCATGCTGAATTCCCTGCTATCAGTCTGGGGTCCCATTAGCTCCTCCTTTTCAGGTCAGCTGTCGCTATGTGTCTGTGTAGCCTGGTCTTGTCCTCCCTCTCTGCATCTGGATTCCAGTTAGGCTCAGTGTTTAGCTATGGGTGTCTGCTTCTGTTTCCATCAGCTACTAGATGAGGGCTCCATGATGGTGGATAAGTTAGTCGTCGATCTCATTATCAGGGAAGGGCATTTATGGTAGCCTTTCCACTGTTGTTCAAATTTTTAATTGGAGTCAGTCTTGTAGGTCTCTGGACATTTCTCTAGAGTCAGTTTTCTCTTCAAAACTATAATGGCTCCCTCTTTCATTCTCTCTCTCTCTCTCTCTCTCTCTCTCTCTCTCTCTCTCTCTCTCTCTCTCTGTGTGTGTGTGTGTGTGTGTCTCCCTTCTCTCTTTTCTGTCTTCTATTCCTCCCAGCTCAATCTTCTTATTACCCATGTGCTATTCTCTCCTCCCCTTCTCTTTCTCCTATTACCCTCTCCACTCACTGCCCCCCCCCAATCCCTATATGATCAGGAGATCTTTTTCCTTTCCCCTTCTGTGCAGGACCTTATATGAATCTCTTAGAATCTTTCCTGTATCCTAGTGTCTCTGGTGGTGTGAATTATAGGCTGGTGATCCTTTGTTCTAGGTCTAAAATCAATATGAATGAGTACATACTATGTTCCTCTTTTTGTGACTGGGTAACCTCATTCAGGATGGTTTCTTCAAGTGCCATCCACTTGCCTGTGAATTTCAAGATTCCATTATTTTTGTTAGCAGAGTAGTATTCTATTGTGTAAATGCACCACATCTTCATTATTCATTCTTCATTTGAGGGGCATCTAGGTTGCTTCCTGTTTTTTGCTATTACAAATAATGCTGTTATGAACATATTTGTACAGATGACTTTATTGCATGGATGTGGATCATTTGGGTATATGTGTAAGAGGGGGATTTCTGGGTCCTGTGGTAGACTAATTCCCATTTTCCTGAGAAACAACCATAAAGATCTCCAAAATGGCTGTACAAATTTGCACTCCCACCATCCTCTCCAGCATAAGTTGTCACTAGTGTTCCAAATTTTAGCCATTCTAGCATGAGTAAGATGGTATCTCAAAGTTGTTTTGATTTTCATTTCCCTGATAGCTAAGGATGTTGAGCAATTTCTTAAGTGTCTTTCAGCCTTTTTGATTTCCTCTATTGAGAGTTCTCTATTCAGTTTTGTACCCCATTTTTAAATAGAGTTATTTGGTGTTTTGGTGACTAGTTTCTTGAGTTCTTTGTATATTTTGGAGATCAGCCCTCTGTCAGATGTAGGATTGGTGAAGATTTTTTTTTCCCAGTCTGTGGGCTGCCATTTGGTCTTGTCCACTGTATCCTTTGCCTTACAGAAGCTTCTCTGTTTTAGGAGGTCCCATTTATTAATTGTCATTCTCAGTGTCTGTGTTACTGGAGTTATGTTCAGGAAGCAATCTCCCATACTAATTTGTTCAAGGGTACCTCCTACTTTCTCTTCTAAGAGGTTCAATGTGGCTGGATTTATGATGAGGTCTTTGATCCATTTGTACTTGAGTTTTGAGCATGGAGATAGACATGGGTCTATCTGCAGTCTTCTATATACCATCATACAATTTTAGCAGCACCAATTGTTGAAGATGCTTTCCTCTTCCCATTGTATACTTTCAGCTGCTTTGTCAAAATTCAGGTGTTCTTAGCTGTGTGGGTTAATATCAGGAAATTCACTTGGATTCCATTGGTATACTTGTCTATTTTTGTGCCAATATCAGACTGTTTTCAGGACTATAGCTCTGTAGTAGAGCTTAAAGTTAGGGATGGTGATGCCTCCTGAAGTTCCTTTATTGTACAGGTTGTTTTGGATATTCTGCATCTTTTGTTTTTCCATATAAAGTTGATTATTATCCTTTCAGGGTCAGTTATAAATTGTGGTGGGATTTTAATGTGGATTATATTGAATTGTAGATTGCTTTTGGAAAGATTGCCATTTTTACTATGTTTATTTAGGTAATGCTTACTAAACCAGTGAAAAACCTATATAGCAAGAACTTTGTGTCTTTAAAGAAAGAAATTAAAGAAGATAATACCAGAAAATGGAAAGATCTTCCATGCTCTTGCATAGGTAGTATAAACATAGTGTTCCAGTCTTTATAGTTTCTTCAAGACTTTTGTTACAAGGGAATGTTGGTTTTGTCAAAAAACCTTGTTCCTATAAAGATGATCACATAGTGTTTGTGCTTGAGTACATTTACATGATGTACTACAATTATCGATTTGTCTGTGTTGAAGGTTGGCATATGTGGAATTATCCCAATTTGGTTATGGTAAATGATTTTTTGATATGTTCTTGAATTTGGTTTGTAAGTATTTTTTTTTGAGAAGTTTTGCATCCACATTCATCTAGGAGATTTGTGTGTAATTTTCTTTTAAAAGTGTTTTATTGCTTAATATATTTACATGATGCATTTTATTTCTTTGTGTGACTTTAATTGAAGTATCCTTCCTGAATGTTGGTGGTCTTTATTTACAGGAGCAAGGGCAACTTATCAGTGACCATACTGTTACTGAATGTAACTCCCTTCCCCCAACAACTGTTAACTGCCAATTGTCTCTCAGGAAGGGGTGGAGCTTCATGGGTTTCTCTAATAATACAGGATGCAATGTTGATGGGTCCAATCATGTGCAGCTATAGGGAGTTTATGAGTGTAATGGATATTTCATGTTCAGAAGATATATTTTTCCCTTTCCTCTGAGTCTTATAATTTTTCTTCCTCCTCCTTTCTATGACTTATAGTGTAGCTGAGATAGCTGTCCTGTTTAAGGTCAAGTACTCCATCACAACTTATTATGGCATGTTGGCCAGTTACAGGTTTCTGTAGTAAATACTACTCACTACAGTAAGAAGCTTCTCTGTGTAAAACTTAATGTAGCACCAACATATGTACTTAAGTTGAGGGTAGTTTGAAAACTGACAATTATTAAAACAAAAGCAGTTAGTTCCATCCTAGATTCTATGACTTCCAGAATCACAGATTCTAGACCAAGTTTGCAGAACTAAGAATGAGTTATTATTGCTTAGGCTTCATATCCAATCTGAAACTGATCTGTAAGGAGTAAGGATTTTCTGCCCGCCACCTGGTGTTGTCCCGCCAATATACCAGCCCCAATTAACACACAGAAACTCTGTATTTGATATAATGTTGTTGGCCCATTACTAGTTTCTTATCGGCTAGCTCTGTCTTAATTATTAACCCATTCCTATTAATCTATGTATTTCCACTTGGTCTCATCTTACCGAGAGCCAGCGTCCTGCTCTCTCCAGACCCTCCATCTTGACTCCTCCTTACTACTTCCTCTTTCCTCCTTGTCTCCTAGTCCCTCCTATCTTCCTTTCCTATTGGCCAACAGTGCTTTATTCATTAACCAGTATGAGAAACATATATACATAATGGCATCTCCCATCAGTGATCAGATAAGGCCATACAAGTAATGCAAAGATTATTCTAGAGAGGGTACATCTTGCCTGGTGGTTGGCTGGATTCACAGCAGGGTGCACCTGAAGGCTAGTCAACAGAGAGGGAAATTTCAAATCTGTTCCAGCTTGATAGCTGTATATCCTGTGGCCAAAGTGTGCAATGTCTTCAGCAATGGGGCCTTAGAATAAATATTTGGTTGAACTCAAAAACCAGTAACCTATATTGTTTGGGATTTCTCTGCTTAAAAAAATGAGCGTGCATCTCCCAGAGCTGGCACTGGATTTCCATTTAATATTCCATAACTTCTAAGAGGAGCTTTATCTATCCATGGAGAGTACCTCCACTCAAATTTAATTTTATATTATATATTTTTAAACTAACTTACTTGTATTTCATATGTATATGTAGGAGTGTTTTGCCTACATGTATGTCTTTGTGCCATGTATATGCCTGTTGGCTATAGAGGCCAGAAATTATGGATGGTCTTGATTTGCCATGTGGGTGCTGGGAATTTAATCTGGGTCCTGTGGAAAAGCACCCAGGGCCCTTAACTGCTGACTCATTTCTCCAGCCTCTAAGTTATAGTCTTATAAAGTTTATAGCATAATAGATTTCCATATGGCTTTTTATAATCCTTAGCTTTCATTACACTGCCTTCCAACTTCCTGTTCCCTATTCTGTCACCCACTTCCCAGTTTAGAACCCCAGTAATTCCTTCTCCACTCTTATGTATGACATGTTCTGCTATCCCATTTCACTTAAGTTTCTACTACTCCCACTCCTTTAGTGGCATCTTTCTGTATTTCTATCCTTTGCTGGCACTTAAGCACAACGCTCTAAAAGTTCTCAACTAGTGTGTCTTCATGTAACGGAGAACATGAGGCATTTGCAATTTTGTACCTGGATTATTTCACTCAGCCTTGATTCATTATATTTCCTGAAATTTCATTTTTGTTTATTGCTGAATAAAATTTCATCATGCATATCTTTCACATTTTCATTGTTTATTAATCTATTGCTAGACACTGAGGGTACTGCTACTGTTGGAATAATCTGAAAGTACAGGTGTCTCTGGAGTGAGAAGCTGCACTCGTGGGATGCCCAGGAGAATTTTATCTTTCTTTTTCTGTGTCAGGATTTGTCAGCATTCCTTCTTGTCCTGATTTATGGTAGTTTGAGAAGTATTAGTGTTACTTCTTATTTGATTCTTAGGTAGAATTTAGCAGTGACTCCATGTGAACCTAGAATATTTTTAATGAGGATATATTTTTAAGTTTAAATGTGCTAAAATGTTAATCTCTTTATGGTTTGAGTCTAGAAATGTGGCCAGCTATCTTACACGCCTTTCTCCGTGCCTTTCTCATCATGATGTACTGTGTATCCTTAAACATAAGCTAAACTAGATTCTTTAGTCTCTTCTTGACAAGTATTTATTCACAACAATGGCAAAGTTATCTGAATCGGTAATTTTCATTGTCTGTACTGTTTGTATCTTTTCTATACTTGAAGTTATTCCATTAGATAGTTGGAGTATAGAAATAATATCTGAAATATAACCATGGATTCTTTTAAATCTCCCTCAGCTTTTGCTTTAAGGCTCTGTTTTTCAATGCATATTAGCATGAAATTGTTGGTTTCCCTGAATATTTAAGCTTTTAATATAGTAGAACACATATAATTTGTTTGTAGATTTCAAAGAGTTTCTGAAATATATTTTATTTAATATCTGTATAATATAGTTAACAGTTTTGTTTTATGATTCTCGCATAGCATATCTCTCATTCAGTTTTTTTTTATGACAAATTTTAACATACGATATCTTTATCATGTTTTTTACTCTCTCAACTCCTTCCAGATCTTCCCCACTTTTCCTACTCACCAACTTGTTATTCTTTCTCTTTCTCTCTCTTTCTCTCAAAACAAAATGAAATTCAAAGCAAACAAACAACAATACAAAGCATACCAAAACAAATCAAGTGAAACCAAATCACATCCTCTACAAAAATTTGGAGTCTGATTTGTGTTGGCCAACTTTCCTTGGGCATGAGCTGGAGTGCTGTTGATATATTCAGTAATATTCTATTGTTGAAAATTAATTTTCCCTTTCCCATCAAGTATCAATTGCAAAAACTTCTTGGTTAAGTGTGGGATTTTGTGTTCATTTGCTTTTCTCAGTTCTTGATTCAGTCTGGTTTGAACCCATACAAGCTGTCACAGTCTTCTATGTTCGTAACTGTATCAGCCCTATTTAGTCTAGAAGATGATATATTATGGGACTCAGTCACCACTTCTAGCTCCTACAATCTTTCTATCTTCTCTTCTTTATAGATTTCTAAACCTTTAGAGAAAGTGTTTGATGAAGATATTTCACTTAAGACTGACTTTTCCAAGTCCCTCACTCTCTTCACATTGTCAAGTTGTGGGTTTCTCTACCAATTTCGATCTACTACAACCAACCTTCAAAGTTCAAAGCCTCTTTCTTTACTAGTTATTATTACATGCATATTTATATATACATATATATTTCTTAATGTAACCTGTGCAGTTCATATAATATTACTTGTAAGCATATTTTCAGGGCTGACAATATGGAGGCAAGAACCTAAGACTAGATAGAGAAAAACCTATCACTATTATTCTGATAAAGGAATATGGCAATAGGATGACTCCAAATGATATATTGCTATATTCCTAGTTGGTTACATTGCTTATCCACCCTCATTGAAGCTTATTTTACTTTATTTCTACTATTATTATGACATTATACCTAAATTTCTTAGAGACCATATATTATGAGCTTAACAATTATTCTTCCAATCAGGGGGTTTGTTGTGAGATTGTATTTCTTAGTAACATCAGCGATCACAGGCTATCTCAACAAAGAATCATCAGCATGACCTAGCAAATATGAACCAAAGAAGGTTGACAATAATGGACATGCCAAAGTACTTGGCAAAAGGCTTATGATGTCGAAACTCTGTACAAGGACTATAAGAAACAGAAAAAAACTGGGATCAGGAGAGTTAGTCTTCCCAATATCAAATGGTCAGCACTGAAGTATACATATAATATATTATATATATATATATAAATTATATATATATATAAATAATATATTATATGGACTGAAGAGGTTATATTAAGGAATATATATGTATATATGTAATAATAATTAGTAAAGAAAGAGGCCTTAGACTTGAAAGAGAGTGGAGAGGGGTATATGAAAGGAAGAAAGGGGAAGAAAAAATCTAAAATAATAATAATAAAATTAAAGCTGAATTCCCACACTATCTGAATTTTCAATGGTACATCAAAATTCAAATTAGTATTGACATGTTAAGGTTTAACTTGACATTTTGCAATTTATTTCTGTTTGCTTCTTCCACTTTAAAATCTCTCTACCTTCATTTACAATGTATGCATATACCATATTCATATTTGTTCCTCATCACAATATCCTTATATTGGCATCATACCATTTTGAAGTACAAAACTTTATTTTCATTTAAATACATTTTTCTTAAATCTATTTTTACATATATTAAGTAGCAATAAATGTAGTGTTATAATTTTTTTCACCCATCATATATAATTTAAGAGGCTATTTAGAACAAACGTTGTCTGTGATATTTACTCTGATTCCTTTCTATACCTAAGGGTCCTCTTTATTTTCTGGAGTTTCAAACTTTTTTCTGTCACATTCTTTCTTTTAAGGGAATACTGTCTTTTCATTTTATTTAAAAGCACATTCCTTTTCTGTTTGTTTGTTTTTTTGAGACAGGGTTTCTCTGTATAACATCCCTGGCTGCCCTGGCTGTGAGGTTGGCCTTAAACTCACAGAGATCCACATGTCTCTGCTTCCCAAGTGCTAGGACTAACAAAGAAAAACATTTTATTTAGCCAGCTTTTTTGCTTCACTTTTACTTTTTCCCCCCATGATAAGTATATGCACACAAGTTAAAATTACCTTTCTAATATTTTCTAAATATTAGGCCACATGTAGTGTTTACTGCCAAGAATAGTCTTATGAAAAGACCTATGGTAATATTATTCTCCTAAAAAAATTGTGAAAATGCTTCATCAGGGGTACAAGATGTACATATTTTTAAAGAGAAGTTCTAATAGAAGACAGGGTGGAGGAGACTGAACAGAATGTATGCTTTCTTGTTTGTAATGAGACAGTGTATACAGATGGCAGAGCATATCCTGGATAGAAAAAGAGTGACACTTTTCTTAAATTCACCATTTAATGAACACTGCTTATAGCAGCGCAGAGAGTTCAGTTAAAGAAATGATATTTTTATTATGTCTTATTTTACATATCGATCCCAGTTCCCTCTCCCTCCTTCTCTCCCTCCCTCCCATGCTCCCAACCCCTTCCCATCCCTTCCCCCCACTCCACGGGGGGGGGGGTCCTGCCTTCCAGGAGGGATCAACAATATCTGTCAAGTCATTTGGAGTAGGGCCTAGGCTTCCCCTCCTGCCTCTAGGTTAAGGGAGTATTCCTCCATAAGAAATGTGCATCTCTCTGTCTCCTACAATTTCAGTTTTCTACACAAGGCTATCCATTTTCACTAGTACTTTTATCAGAGTCCATGTAACCAGTTGAATTTATTTCTTGGCTGTGTTTTCTTCTTCCTTTGGTCACATTTTATACCACCACCATATAGTCATTTCTATCATTTTCTTCTATATTTTGAAATAAAATAATATAACACCTATAGCTTTGTTCTTTTTATTCAACATTGGTTTGGCTGTTTTAGGGTCTTTTATTACAATTTCATGTGATTTTTCTTTTTTCTTTTTCTTTCTTTCCTTTTTTTCCCCTGTTTTCTTCTACTGTGATATATGGACCATAAGAGGAAATTGTGGGAGGCAGAGAGAAGAGGAGGGAGAGAATGTGAAAATTTTAGTGGACATTGCATCAAATAGAATTACCTGCAAGTATAAATGCTAAAATGACCCTATCAAATTCTGCAAAAGAAGGGTGAAAAGGAAGTCCTGTATTCTTAGTGTACTGTGAGTAGGAAGAGTAATATTGGACGAAGTTGAAGAAGAAACCATGTTCCACATACTGGAAGAATTTGTATTTTGTTCCTAATATGAGAAGCCATTAAATAGCTTTGAATAGGGAAGTTAACTTGTCTGATTTTCAATTTTAAGAGTTCACTTTGGTTTCTTTGTAGAGAATGGGTGTTAGAGAGGTAGGGATGAAGCTAAAGTCTATTAAATTTGGTATTGCAGTTGTTCATACAAAAGATAACAAATTCCTTAGAATCAGGGGATTGTCTGTGACGATTAAAGTGAATGGATTCAGTATAGGTTTCAGAGATAGGGAAAAAACGATTTAGAAGTGTAGGGGACAGGGAGAGGTGATATATATGTCTTTAGCTTTAACAGTAAAAGAACACTTTATTCTATATTTGACACTATCTAAACAGAGAAACTGTCTCAGGTTATGTGTAAGTGATAGAAAGCAAGTGGAAAATCTGGCAGTCTTAGTTTGTTCACAATATCTAGAAGACAGGATGGTATCAGGTTGTAGTGGTAAAGGAAGTATTGTTGAGGAAAGTTTTGTGTACATGTATTCATGTTTGTATGTGTGTGCATTCACATAATGGCACATTC
Source organism: Phodopus roborovskii (assembly GCF_943737965.1). Classification (NCBI taxonomy): domain Eukaryota; kingdom Metazoa; phylum Chordata; class Mammalia; order Rodentia; family Cricetidae; genus Phodopus; species Phodopus roborovskii. Next base: position 638,788 of record NW_026125868.1, read on the forward strand.
ACATATGTATGTGTCTGTGTGTATATGTGTGGGTGTGCAGGTCAGAGATCAAGCCTGGGTGTCATTTGTCAGGCACCATTTACCTTGTTATCTTGAGGCAGGTTCTCTTTCTTTACCAGGTAATCAAGAAGTAGTCTAGGTTAGCCAATAAGCAGCCACAAGGCTCTGCCTGTATCCATGACCCCTACTTGGATTACAAGCACACACTAAAATGACTGATATTTTTGTTGTGTGGTTCTTAGTGAAGTCCTTATGTTTGTGAGACTGAGTTCTCTTACAAACTAACTGAGCTGTCACAATAGCACACAAGGCAGCTTTTGTTTTTGGCTCCATAAGCCTGATGTTAATATCATTATTTTTTCTCAAGTTCCAAAATTTAAGGCTATATTGTTTACCCTCTTTTTTATCTATATCCTCCTAAGATAAATGATAAGATGAGGGTTTCTCAAATTCCAGTCTTTTTTTCTTTTTATTGTCTTCATTTCCTATATGCTCCTAAGAAAATGTTAAGTCCTCAGTTATGGGCACTCGTGAGTGAGTATAAACAAATAAGAGGTTGCAATATGAAAATTACAGGTATGCCATGTTATCACCAATTCTGATTCCCAGCAAACAGAAATTCACTTGAATGGGTACTCATCAATTTTCCATATGACTCTGTAACAAATACTGTATTTAAAAAAATTCAAGTTCCTGGTATGCCAGACTTGTTGACTCCACATGGAAGGTCTTACCCCCTATGAGGAGTGGATGGAAGGTGGGAAGAGGAAAAGGTGGAGGTGGGGGGTGGGAGGAGGGGAGGGAGAACTATGGTTGGTATTTAAAATGAAAAACAAAATTTTTAAGTAAAAATTTCTAGTTACACGAGTAATGAATGATTCTTGGTAGCATAAGGAGTGATTTTCATATGTACTTTCCTTGGCAATGTTGTATAACAGACACAGATGGAGGCTCTATGAGTCAGACAAAACAAAACCATCCTCAAGGGTTGCATTAATTTTCTTTCATTTAAAGGGAAAGCAGCATCTGTATGCTCCATTCAACTGTTTTGAGAACAAGCAGGGGCCTCAGGACTTTTTTAAATAGACATTTTCATTGAGCTAGAGGTGAAAAGATATCAAGCAATGTGATACCTAAATCATCTATTGAACTTCAAAGGGACTCGTTAGGTCCTGGACTTTGAGATGATCTGAAGAGAATTCAACTTGGATCTATAGCTGCTCCTGATGCAACTTTCCCTGTATGACATCTGGTCTTTTAACTCCTAAATCTTTTTATTGCTCTATGGATAGACTATTATGTATTTATTTAATGTCTATGACTGATTTTTCTGCATATGTATCCACTATGTTCATGCCTTGAACTACAGAGTTCAGATGATAGTATAGAATTACCTGGAACTGGAGTTACAGATGTTTGTGAGCTACAGTGTGGGTACTTCAAAGAAAATACCGGTTCACTGCAATAGCAGCAGTGTTTTTAATACCTTAGCTATCTTTCTAGTCCATGAGTGGATTATTTTGATAAAGACAGGAGCAATGGAATTAAGGAAATGCCTTTCTTCCTTCTTTCCTTCTTTCCTTTCCTCCTTCCTTTCTTACTTTCTTCAGTGAATAAAGATCTTCAATGTCTACTTGTTATCAGCTCAGCAAACTTTTACCATTTATTCACATAGTTCTAATCAAACAAGGACAGTGTTAATGTGCCACTCATTCTTGTACATCATAATAAAAACATTGTTATATTCCTTTTAAAAAGTTAAGTTCATAAAGATTGATAGATGTCAAATAGTTACTGGCATAGAAATTGTGTTGGAAAACTTGTAATTTGTCCTATATAGACACTATAGAGTCGTATAGAGTCGTTTTCTGATGTCATTAGTGATTCAAATTTTCAGACCATTCTGCTGTAGGGTAGTCTCTCTCTCTCTCTCTCTCTCTCTCTCTCTCTCTCTCTCTCTCTCTCTTTCTCTCTCTCTCTCTGTGTGTGTGTGTGTATGTGTGTGTGTGTTTGATGAGTGAACCTGGATGCTACAAAGGTCCAGATGAGAGATATTGGGAATTCAGTATTAAGTGAAATAAGTGTGGATGCTGGCAACATTTTCTAAGATAATTAATTGGTTTTGTTGAATTGTAAAATGTATGCATATAAAAGAATAATTGAAGTTAAGTTTATTTGCATGGTAATTAGAAGACTGATGATTTCATTAATTGCTATCTCAAACAAGAGTATGACTACTAGGATAAGTAACTGGACTCTAGTTTACTTGCTAAATTTGAAGCCTACTAGGATATTAGATTGAGATACTCAGCAGGAATTTAATATATAAGTCTTAGAAATTAGGGATTATCTGAAGTTGAAGGACAAGTTACTGGGGAAAAGGATTTCTATTTTTGTTTCCACAGAAAATGAAAAGATGTGGATTCCTTCCAGACTAATGTGGTTTGATCACGCCAGACCGCCTGAAACAGAGTACAAGGTGATCCTACATTCAAAGCAGCTGGACAAAACAGCCCTACAGACCACAGCAAGGATATCTGAATCTTCTTCGAATCCCCCATGACAGTGCCCCTTACCAGCAGGAAGTAGTTTGGAAAGAACAATGCCCAAATTCCCAAATATTGTATATAAATGTTTGTTTTCATTTAATTAGATTTGTTATATAAAATTAAATAAAATACTAATAAAATTGAAATAATAAAAAAAAAGAAATTAGGGATCAAAGATAGAGCCAGAATAAGTTGTGTGATGCACTCACCTTGAACAACTCATTAAGTCATAATAATGTAACCCACTGTGAGCCAATTTCTGTGAAGCTCAGATTGGCCTTGAACTTGTGATCATTTTGTGTCAGCCTCTTGAGAGTGCCATGATTGCAAGCTTGTACCACAATACTCTGTCTTTGGTGCTCATTTAAAAAGATTAAAATTAGCACAATGATCTATGATGAACAAACCATAAACAATGGCCACTCTCTGTTTTACTTCTGGCTGCAGTACAATTTGATACACACTTGAGGGAACAGAGTAAATGATTATCAGAAGCAACAAGGGTCTTGTTGCAGTTTACTTAATACAATTATCCTGGGTTAGGAGTGCATATATAAAAAAGGGAGATTACATGAAATAAAACCTTTAAAATTTGAAGTACACTCCTCACTCTCATCAACTTTGCACCTAATTTATAAATGACTAAGACTTTACTCAGTCTGCATGAGGCATTTCAAGTAATGCAGGTTTTGTTCATGGACCAAATGTTCCAGGGACTTTCTACAGAACTCAGCAAGAATGACATCCAGATGATTAGATGTTCCTCTAGCTAGCATCAGTCACTAATCTTGCAAATGTTAACCACTGTTAATTCTGAATCTAGGCAGTTATGTAGTTACTATATGTCTCTCAATAGAGGCCATTTCCATGGCATTTTAATATTTCTGAGAAACAGGTTCATATATATGAATGGTCTAGAGCAGACTGAAAGTGTCAAGTGAAAACATAAATGTTTAATAATGTGATCTTTTCTTTAAAACTGCCAGATTAAGGAAATAGAAAGACACAAAATAGATGAGGCCTCAAGTCAGAGAAAGAAAAGGAGCAGTTTGTTTGCACAATGTGTGGAGAGATTGGCCATTGAGGAAGGAAGATCTCCTTTAGAAATGTATGAGTAAAGACATCCGTATGAAAAAGTAAGAGAGACAAAGGAGAATTCAAGATGTGAAGAAAATAATGTAGACAGAAGGATTTTAGGGATTTGTGACGCTTATGGGATCATAGTATGAGACAGGAGTAATCATATTTTTTCTCTATGAATAACCAAATGCCAGGGACTAAAGTACAGTATTTGTGGGATTTAATTCATGGAATTTCTGATCCAGTAAGGTAGAATGATTGATCTGAAAGTCTTGTAAATATTGATAATGAAAATTCATTATTATTGGAAATATAGCTCAGCAAGATTTTATGAGCACTTTTGTGTCTATATTTAGCAAACCATAGATTCTTTACTAGTAGGATCTGCCTTTTAATATACCTTACTGATCTACTGAATTCCAAGATAACCAGGTAAGACTGAAGATAGCTAAAATCTGCATACAGTTGTAGCAATCTCACCTCTTTCTTCCAAAGTGTTTTTGGAAAGAATGTTTTTCAGAACACAAGAATATTTTATATCTGTAAATAAAGACAGTTCTACTTCTTCATTTATAAACTTTTCTTTTCCTACATAACTCTTTTTAATAATTATCATAACTGAGATTCTTTTTTTAAAATTAAATTTGCAACAAGCTTGTTTTACATGTCAATCCCAGTTCCCTCACCATCGACTCTCCTCTTCCCAAATCCCACCCCATTCCCTTTCTGCTCTCCAGGGAGGGTGAGGCCTTTCATGGGGATCAAATTCTGTCATATCATATGGAGCAGGGCCTAGGCCCTCCCGCATGTGTCTAGGCTGAGAGACTATCCCTCTATGTGGAATGGGCTCCCAAAGTCAATTCATACACTAGGGATAAATACTGATCCACTACCAGAGGCCCTATAGACTGCCCAGGACTCCTAAATGACACCCACATTCAGGGGGTCTGGGTTAGTTCTATGCTTATTTCTCAGCTGTCAGTCTGGGGGCCATGCACTCCCCCTTGTTCAGGTCAGCAGTTTCTGTGGATTTCTCCAGCCTGGCCTTGACCCCTTTGCTCACCAATCCTCCTTCTCTGCAACAGGATTCTAAGACTTCAGCTCAGTGTTTAGCTGAGATTCTTAATATAATTTTATGTTCTCAGCTCTGGAGTCTGGAATATTGGGATAAGGTTTAGCAGGGTTTGGGTATCTATAATTTCTCTTTTCATGGCATGTAGATGGCTATCATATCTTTGTGTCTCCATATGGTCTTTCCTTGGTGCATGTGTGGGAGCTAATGAAAAAGAAGGGCAAAAGGGAAAAAGGAGAGATTTTTGCATCTCTTCTCAGTTTTCAAAATTTTCAATCACTACTTAAGTTGGTGTACAAAATAACGTGTTTCATTATGTCATTTTTATGTGTGTATGGTTGTGCCCTGATCATATTCTTTCCTATTACTATCTCTTATTCTACTTTCCTATATGCTACTCATATCCTTATTCCTCCCAGTCTCCCTCTGCTTTCATGCACGCATGTACATGCTCACACACACACACACACACACACACACACACAATTATGGTTATGAACAAGTACATAGTTTAAGACTAAAGTGCTGTATTTTGCTTATAGTAAAAGCTGATTACATAGAAAGTGCAGGGCATAGTAAGGTTGATTGTATTGCTTTTTTGTTTTTAAATCTCAAACACATTTCTTGCATGATCTGCTAATGAAGCCAGTTTGACATTTTCCCAGGTGAAATAATTTCAGTAGAACTCATATGACATTATAATCAGCCTAAGCAGCTCTCTACCCACTTAAAGTTCGTCAAAGTGTTTTACATTTTAAGCTATATTTAGCTAGCCCTTATAGATTTACTCTGCAGTAGAGAGGTGAATTACCAAGCAAGCTCTATGAGAACAAAGAACAAATAATTTTTCAAAAGATTCAATGACTTGGTTGCTAGTTACTTGGATGTGTGCATGTTTTGAAAACGTCACCAGACTAAATACTTGGATGTGCTTATAATTGCACATCACAGAGCAATGCAAAGTAAAAAATTACATTTATTAATTGATTTATTTATTGATTTACTGATACTATTTGAGACATGGTCTCATAAACCCAGAATGACCTTAAACTTACAGTGCAGCCAAAAATTATCTCTAACTTTTATTCCATGGGTGGATTATGGTACACTGGGGATTGAATCCAGAGCTTTGTACATGCTAATCGAGCATTCTACCAACTGAGATGTATTTCACTCCTATATTTTAGTTTTCCTCATTTTCTCATTCTCCCAACCTGTCCTGTGTTCCCCATGATTCCTTCTCAAACTCTTGGCCTCTTTTAAAAATTATTATTTTTACATACATGCATATAAATGCATAAATATACAAATGCAACCTGTACTGTAAGTTTAGTACAGGTTCTATATATATAATATTGGGTCTGGTTTCTAGTACTGGAGAACCACTTAGGCGGCTTATCCCCAAGGAAGACTAATTCTCCCTCACTCAGCAATCTTAACTAACTGTTTGTCGGTTTTGTCTAGAGGTAGGGCCTTATGGCATTTCCCCTTCTATCTTAGCATGTCTACTGGTGTCATTGTTCCTGTCTTATTTATGCACCCAAATTGTTGAGATTTTATGGGTGTAACTCCTGGCTATTTCTAGAAGACACAGTATCCTAGCAGACTTCCTGGTTCTCTGGTTCTTATAATCTTTTGGCTCCATCATCTGAGATGTTTCCTGAGCCTTATATGTTAGTGTTGTGCTGTAGAGGTATCAATTAGATTCAAGCAGCCCACGATTCTGTGGATTTTGATGTGTTGTAGCTTTCTTTAATGATCTTCATTTGTTGCAAAGAAAGTTTCTTTGATATAAGGTGAGAACTATGTTTATCTGAGTGTAATGCTAAGTATTTAGAATGCATATAGGTAAAGTGTCAGAGGTAGGTTCTCCTATAAAATCCATGACTTCACTAAATATGAATTTTTGGGCAATACCAGGCATACTTTTTTCCTGTTGAACTTTCTAAGAAAGTTATTGGTTACAGAGGGATATCTTTCTCTGATGGTCATTGTTATGGTTCATAGGAATCACAGCTAGATATGACTATTGATTACTTTGTTCCCTGGGAAGCTTACATAGTGCCTTAGTACTGTGAAAGCTCGTTCTCTGGTAGGAGACTTCTGGGTGAGGTTTATCTCTGTTTTTCTTTGTATTACACTTTGTGTAATATGTGTTGTCTTCAACCCTAGGTATGTATCTTCAATTTCTGGGAAACAAAGGCTACATTAATACCTATATTGTTTGTGGAGACTCTTGGACTTCCCTAGCAAACAGCTGAAAAGGAAGTGTTTTTTCTTTTGTATTGGGATTTCTCTTGATAGTCTGTGGCTTCTAGGGGGAAAATATCATCAACAGAGCCACTGTTTCATGTGTGCGTGTGGAGATATATATATATATATTTTGTAATTTCAGGTAAATATTGAATGACGTTATTACATTCAGTTTTTTTCTAACATCCTTAGTGTTATTTACCCATCTCCCCTTCCTCTCTTCTGTATTGACCTCTCTTTGCCTTTTCCAGTTGTTTTTCCCATTTCTCTCTTCATATCTCTTTGGTCCTGCTATTTCATTTCCAGAGCTCCCCCACTCACACAAAGTAAAATGTCCCTTTTTACTTTCCTGGTTTCTATGGTTACTCCAGGTAATATACTCCTCTGAAATTTGGAGCTAGGAACCAAAGATAAAAGAGAACATAGAAGTTTGCCTTTTTTCCTCTGAGTTATTTCTCTCAGTATAATGCTTTCTGAACTCATTCATTTACTTTCTGGGTTCATTAATTTATCTGAAAATTTCATGATTCATTTTCTTTTATAGCTGAATAGAATTCTACTGTTTATATGCACCACAATTTCATTAACCATTTATCAGTTGAAGGACATTTAGGATGTTTCCATTTCCTAGCTATTATGAATAGGACAGCAATGAACATGACTGAGCAAGTTATCTGGGGAGTAGGATTTTTGAGTCCTGAGCATATGCCAAGGGGTGGCACAACTGGGTCATAGGGTAGATTTCTTTTTAGTTTTTTGAGAATTCTCCATACTGATTCCCAGAGTGACTGTACCAGTTTGCAATGCAACCAACAGTAAATGAATGTTCTCCTGTCCCCACATCCTAAACAGTACTAGTTACCAACTGCTTTGTTAATCTTAACCATTCTGAGTGGAGTGAGATGAAATCTCAAAGTTTAAATGAACTCATTTTGAGAAAATTCTTGTCCATTTTGAAATTTTATTTCTAAAATTCTTATTCAATTCTTAGCCCATTTTTAACTGGGTTGTTTGTATCCTTGATTCTTTTATTTTTAATTTGTTATATATTATGGATATTTTCCTTTGTCAGACATATAGCTATCAAAATTCTTTTCCATTCTGAGGGCTTCCTCTTCACTCATTTGATTGATTTCTTAGCTTCCCAGAAGGAAATTAATTTTATGTGCCACCACTTGTCAATTTTTTGGCTTAATTCTTGGGCAACTGGAATTCTATTCAGAAAATTCTTTCATGTACAACACTAAGTTTTCTTAGAGGAGTTTCAGTGTTTCTAGTTTTAAAGTGAGGGTATTTTTTAATATGGAGCTAATTTTGTGCAAGATGATAGATATTGGCCAGATTTTATTTATTTATTTACATGCAGCAGTTTGTTTTCCCAAGTGTAATTGTTAAAGAAGTTACCCTTTTTCCAGTCTATGTTTCTAGCATCTTTGTCAGTTTTTTATTAAATGGCTGTAGGTATTTTTGATATGTTTGTGTTTTCTATGTTGTTCCATTGTTCTACATGTCTGTTTTTGTGACAGTCCATACTGTGTTTGTTACTGCAGTTCTGTATCCCTACCATGTTTTGCGTTAATCAATTTTTATGAGGGTATTTACATCATTCCCCTTTTTTGTTACATCCAAACCCTCCTATATACCCTTCCTTACTCCTTTTCAAGTCTATGACCTCTTTTTTTCATTACTTCTGGCTACACACACACACACACACACACACACACACACACACACACACACACAGACAAATATTAACGCATAAAGAATGCACACATATACATGCTATCTTATGTTGTGTGTGTTCTAAATACATAAGTACAACCAGCACAATCTGTATTATATATACCTAAGTGTGTGTGTGTGTGTGAGCTTTTAGGGCTGACCATATCTCATGACCATATCTTATTCTATAAATAATTGGTGTGTTCTTCCTTCCCTGGGAAATACTATTTTGATTGCTCTCAGCATTCTTCAGTTGACTGTAGTTTTTTTCTTTTTTTTTCTTTTTCTTTTGTGTGTGTGTGTGTGTGTGTGGTTGACTCCTCCTGGGCTTTCCTCATCCACATTAGCATGTCTATTGTTCTTATTCATCTCATGTTTAGGCAGTCACATTGGTGAGACTTTGTGGGTGTAGCATCTGACATTCCTAGGAGACATAATCTTAGAGCAAACTCTGTAATTTTCTGGCTTTTATAGTCTTATGTCTTCTCTTCCATAATGATCCTTGAGATTCAGGTATGGGAGTTGCATTGGAATGTATGACTTGTGACTGGGCTCCATGGTTTTGCATTTTGATTGGTTATGGTTTTCTGTAATGGTCTCTATCTGTTGCATAGAGAAGTTGCCTTTGTGAGTGGTGAGTACAACTCGTCCGTGTATATAAGGCCAACTATTTACAATATTGTTAGGGAGTATTTTGGTTTAGCAAAGTGGCATTGTCAGTTCTCCTCTAAGACCAACAATCTCACTAGTTTTTCATATTTTGATATGTTTCTGGTACCAATCATGGTTTCCTTCTGGTTGAATGAGTCTTAAGTTCAATCAGGGAGCTGCCCATTACTACCAACCTTTCTGTGCTATAACTGTATCCTGAGGGTTTTCATTCCATGTTTGTCATTGGTGCTATTAACAGGTGTCATAGCTGGGTAGGATTCTTGGCTGCTTTCCTCTGGAAACTTACTTAGAACTATTTGATAACACAAAATCTAGTACACAGGGAGGAGGCTTTCTGGTCAGTCCTAGCTCAGTGTTCTCTGGCCCTGTGTCTGAAGTGCATGGTGTCTTCCACACTAGGGACTTACTTTTATAACTCCGGTTGGCACCAAGGGCAACAGCAGTAGCCTGTTATGTTTTAGGAGTCTCTTAAAAAAACCCTGGCCAACAACTCAAAAGAAGACTTCTCATGATTGGGGTTGATGTTAGATGGTCTTTGGCTTTTTGAGGCAGCATAGTTAGCCCAGATACAAAAATTTCCTTTAAAATATGAACGTATGTTTATATATCTTCAAACTATTTTTGGTAGATAGTTATTGTTTTCAAGATGGTTTCTATTATAAGATTTTTTTCTATGCCATCAATATCCGTCCCTGCATTCACTATTTCTTTACTGAGAAGCAGACTTTTTCTTTTTTCTTTTTTTTTCTTTCTTTTTCTTTTTTCTTTTCTTTCTTGTTTTTTACTTCCTAATGTGTTTTCACTCTTGTCTTTATTCCACAGAGAGTTATCTTCCTACTATCAGATCTGACAGAATGATATGACATTTTTTGAAGTCATTTGGTTATTTCAATCATGCTAATGTTTCAAATCCCTTGACTTTTTTTGTTATACTGAGCATTACAAGTAACAATAATGATCTATATGTTTTTTCCAACTTTTCCATTATATACATACAATTGAGACATATTGTGTTATTTTGTCTTCTATAATTTGATCTCAGCCATCTTTTGGTTTATATGCATCTTATATTTTCTCTATACTGAACTGTGTCCTGAAAAAACTACCAGCTTTGAGAATTTCCTTATGGCATTTCTTGTGACTCAACGATTTTTCCACTGAGATTTTTCTGCCTTATTTCAAGTCAAATATTCATGTTCTCTTCTCAGAGGAACTGTTCAATATTTTGCTTAATATATGCTTAATTTCTCTATTGTCTATCTTCAACTTGTTACTCATACTTTTAAGGAGCACATTCTTATGATCTCTCCTTAAATATATTTATAACATTTTTCTTTTAAAATTAATTTTATTTCAAAATTATATACAATATTTTGATTGTGTTCTTCCTTCCTCAAACTCTTCCCAGATGCTCTCCAACTCTCTACTCATCAAACTGCATGGTTTTCCTTTCTAACTCCACCAGTCAAAAATTGAAAATCAAAACAAATAAACTACAAAACCCCAGTAAGACAGAAAAATTACAAAACAAAACAAAAATCACACAAAAACATGGAGTTAGTTTTGTGCTGGCCAACTACTATTGGGAATGGACCCTTCCCAGGTTGATGTCCACTGATACTCCAAAGGAGGAAACACATTCTCCCTTTCTCAGCATATGCCAGTTGAAAATATGGTCCTGTTTAGGAGTGGTACTTTGGGTCCACTTTCTTTTCTTTTCTCTGTGATGGGATTTTGTCTGACCAACACTCTTTTTTATGTTTACTAGACTCATTAAAAATGGCAACTGTATGTGTGATGCTCATGTCTTATACATTAAAATGATAAGTTTTCAATGAACTTTGCCTTAATGAAGCAATGAATGTTTAAAATGGACTAAATATTAGTGATTTAGGGGTCAGTTAAAATTTTTCTTTACTCTTTTTCCATTTCCTTGATCTTTCAGAGGAAACTAGCAGCTTGAGATGCAGCTGGAACTGTCCAAATTATAGTTGCTATGGCAACATTGCTTTTAACAGATACTTTCTCTGGCCTGACAAAGGGTTGTGGATTTTAAGAGGACCATGAAAGTGTTTTTTTCCTCTGTGTTTATTTGTGTGGGAGTAATGCAAGTATGTACTGAGTGGTGGTGATGAAGCAGAGGGGATGAAGCTGTTTGTCCAGCCATTTAGCCAGCCGTCTAAATCAAGAAATGCACTTCTAGCTCATTATTTGACTTTTTCCTCTGATACACTTTTGCTTCTTTTAAAAATTGTTTTTAATGGAATTTCAGAAACTCTACTTACATTTTGTTAGTTGAGACAGATTTTATCAATTCATTTATTGACTTTTTAAAGATGACTTTTAATAGCAAGTCCTAAATATTCTCTTGGAAATTCAACAATAAGCTGTGGTTTTTCTCTGTAAATTTCCACTTTATACTCAGTGATATAAACACATGGAACATAAATTCATAACCTGGTTGCTTATAGATGAATATGGAGGCATTAACTGAATGTATTGTACTGTGAGGTATATTTTCACAATATAATCCTTTGACTGTAGTTGTGTTTTTCAGCTTTCCATGTCCATACAATTATAAAACACATTCAGGGTACTCTCTGGAGCTGCTGTTCCTCTGTTTTGTAGGTTTCTTGAAGGAAGGTAGATTGGAGACTTCCATACAGCCAACGGCCTTGTTCACAGTTGTTGATAACCACTATTTTCAATAAAGATTCACAGCAATCAAATCTTCCATTAAAGACTAATATAGCATAATAGGGAGAAGTTCACTTAGCAAGACTTAGGCTACAATGTTTACTAGCTATGTGTTCTTACTTAAGTCTCTTTATTTCTTTTGATTTTTAGTCTTCCATCTCACTTAATTATAGCCAGCATTATGTAATAGAAGGTTAATATTGATATGGAATGGGGAGAACACAGATTACTAAGGGTAACAGCCATTAAGATTTATCATGTGTTTCCTGTATGGCAGGCTTAGTTATTCTAGTTTATGTAAATCATCCCACTTAGTTCTTATTAAGACTTTGAAATAGTAGACATGTCCTTCATGTTTGTATAGAGACTAATTCTCAAGGTATTGAAACATTTAACTTACATGATTAACTACATTACATGTTATGATAGTAATATTAAATATTATAACGTGTGAGTTAATTTGTCTGAAAACCAAATTCCTTGTTCATTTTATCACATTTTTTGTTCTTTGATAGCCCTGCCTAATCTCAACAGTTCTTTAATAGAGATTTATGGGGCTCAAATCAATTACTAGGATTTCTGTAGACTCCATTTGACCAACACTGCCCTTTAATCAATACTGGAGGCAAGAGGAGTAGATGTGGAAGTGTGTTAATAGCTTTGTTAAAGTTTGTTTTAGGATATGGTAGAGTCAGTTTCCTCTAGTTCTTTGAAGATATCTTTTCTTCAACTGTGCTGTCTCATTGCCAGGCTCTCCTGAGAAAATATCCAGTGAGTCAGACAAGAAAGCAAACATGTTATACAAAAGATGTATGATCAACGGCTGAGCTTATACTAGATTTTAGATTTGGATAGCTCAGTGAAGATAGGCTCTTCACCAAAACACAGTGACTTGTACGTCACATCACCATTTCGATGTACAGACATTTAATGTTTTGAGAAAAATAAATGGTTTACTAAAGATCTTTCTTCCCCTTTGTAAGTGTCTGACTTTTGGCATTAACTGTTACAAATGACTCAGAATGTGGTATGTATTCTGTTATTCGGTTGGGATTGTGTTGAATACTCTTATGGATATTAATTCTGCTAATAACATCAGTTGTGATTTAAATGCTCTCAACTAGCAGGAATCATCTGATACATTCAGTTCTGCACATGCCATATAGTCTAATATGAGTTCTAGGGAACATTTTCTTAGAAGCTGAAAAATCTTCCACAGCTCAAAGTTGTGTAGATTCTATTTCTGAAAGCTTCAAGTAAGGTCACTAACAGGGCCGGGTTGTTCTCTTCTCCACTGTCCTGTAATTTCCACCCTGATTACCTGATTATCACCTTTTTCCCCCACAAACTACCACATCACATCAAATGTTGCAATCCAAAGCAGAACTTTCTCTCACTGATTGAGATAACAGGAAAAGAAGTTGGGTTTCTTGATAGAGCCGATAGTCAGAGAGATGGCAAGAATGTTCTTTCTGGGATTGCCTGAATCTGATATAAATGAAAGCCTTCAGGAGACAAGACTTTTATATTTAGAGGCATAAAGTTTTGCTTCCTTTCACTGCTCTTTCGTCATAAAGACCACCCAAGCATTATGAATACAAATACTGTTCTTTGCTCCCTTATGTCCACTATAGCTGATTTCTAAGAAAGATCCCTCTTACCTTACCTGGCTTCCCCCCCTCCACCAGCAATTAGTCTTTGCCTTACAAGGACACGTGGGCACACTTACTTTAAACTACCACACTAACAGAATATTGATAGACAAATTAAATACTGTGTGCTTCAATACTCCAACAGTAAAATGAAAACAATTTACATCATATGATTGTTATGTGCATTTTGATACCTTGTTAAAATCTAAGCATAATGACAAATCCCTAAACATTCATTCATTTAATCCTTTTTAATTCCCTCTTATTTCCTTTCTGTAAGACAGAGAATATTAGTATTTTTGGTTCAATGTTCTTTGCCCTAGAGGAAAGAAGCTAGGAACTTCTTTCTAATAACAATATGCTGCTATCAGCAATTGTATGATGATATTTGCTCTATAGACTTCAATAAAGCAGCAGTATCTCAGTCATGAATAGAATAGACTCAAATATAAATCAGTAAAATAAAGATGAAGTCTGCATTCTCTAAAGAACAGAACCAAAAGGATGAATATATATATATATATGAATGAAAAGGGAATTTATTAGTTTGTCTCACACAATACAGGCTCAACAGTCCAAAAATAGGTGTCTCACACTAGAAAGGTCCATATCCCACCAGTAGTTCAGTCTATGAGGCTGTGTGCCTAAGCATGGCCTATCTGGTGCTGAAGGCCTGGAGAATTCATGGGGATGTACTGGCCTTCAGTCCACCTTGGAAACTCAAGAGGATTGTTCTAATATCACCTAAGGAATCAGCAGTGGCAGGAGAAACACAGTAGACAAACTTACCAGCAAGGGTAAACAAGCAAAAAAGGGAAAAGCTTTCCTTTTTCCATATCCTTTTGAATATGGGTTGCTATCAGATATTGCTTCCCATCGTTAAGGTGAGTCTTTCCATATCAATTAAGGCACATGCATGCCTACAGGCTAACCAGTTATACACAGTCACTCATCAAAGCTTTCTTCCCAGGTGCTTCTAGGTTGTTTCAGGTTAACAAGTGAAAGGTACCATCATAAAGGTCATAATTGAGCACCTACTATTTATTTTGTCAGTTACAGGGAACTGATCAAATATATCAGATCACTGGGGGGGGTCAGACAGTGTATGGATGGCATTGAATTATCAGATAATAGTTACATCAACAAAGAACATTTACAGTGTATCTGTCACTATATATGTATCTCATCTATACCCCATAACAACAAATGCTATTAACAACAGTATTGATACTTAGAGGAAAAAGGGGATCCTTTGAAAATTTCACGGTAATGGTAAATGAACTTGAACCTAGCTCCTTCTAGCTGTCAATCCATTATTATTCCTGCTGTAATATATGGTTTCCAAGGCATAGGGTGGGCTGCAATAACTTCAGAATTCTAATTTATGAAATTTATGCCTTTCATATATTTCCTGTTTCTGGCTATAGCAATTAAATCCTCTATAAAATGGTCTGCATCTGCCATACACATTATCATAAGCTGAAAACCTTGTAAAGTTAAATTTTTCTAACACAAACCATTCCATTACTTTTCATGCACAAATGAGCAAGAAACCTGGGAAAAATATAATTTTTAAAATAAAAAATAGACTCTACCATCAATTATTTTCAACCCTAAACATGTGATTTTCCATGTCAATATTTTCATAGCATTACTAGTTAGACTGACTTGGAAATCTATTTTTTACTGCTTCTTTTTTGTTGTTGTTTTTTAGCTTATACCTTCCCATTTTTAAATCCTTTTGTTCTACAACCTGACTGTACTTTCAATGACACATGAGTTGATGGCATGCAAGTAGAAGTCTGGAAGTTATTAGATAAGATGAGTTTGGAATGAAATAGTGGGTGACACTGATTTATCTTTCCTTCTTTTCCTCCTCATTTACAGCCAGAACTATTTTCTTGTAAGCTGTCATTGCTTCTTTTGCTCCATGTTACTCCCATCTCAGCCAGACATCTAAGGTTTGTATAGTCAATTTTAATTTGAAATTAAATGTACCACAGCACAGCTTTCTATTCCATTTCTTGTGACACAGAAAGAAATGGTGCTAAATGGAGAGTTCCATTAAATACTCACTGTGGAAACATGTTAGCTATCCATAATGCTTTCTTTAACCATGCAAGAACAGAAACCAGGCTGGGCATTTTAAATTTAACCAATGTAGTCATAAATTCAACATTCTTTTAGTTTGTAGTTTGAGTTAGGAAGGAGAAGTGGGACCCATCCTCAGTTTTTACTTAAGTATAAATAATCGAGGAATGGAATGTTTACAATGAGTTGGAAACATAAGACAACATGTGCATGAAATAGTAAAAAAAAAAAAAAGATACCAAAGATACCAAGAATTCTGGTATTATATATGCATAATGGAGGCTGCTGAGAGACTATAAATCTCTGGAAGCTCGGGAGAGAATATCTTCTGTGTTAGCTAGAATGGGAAGAATGACTTTCAGGAGGGAAAGATATTTCAGCTGAGTCTGTGTCCTAAGGAAAAAGAAGACTTTGGAAAGGTAGACTACAGTCTGACACTCCAGATCATAGGAAGGAGCCAACTCAGCAGTAGGTATCAAAGGATGTATATATAGGCTATAGGCTGATGAGACAATATGAGGATTGGCTACACTATTTTTGTAGTGAATATATCCATTCCTATCATTGAGAATCATAACTAAAACTTTCTTTAAGAGAAATTTCATTGGATGTTATTATAGTTTGATTTCTGATGCTGTGATAAAATACACTTACTGAAAGCAACTTAGTGAACTAAATGTTTTATTTGACAAATATTTCAATGTCATGGTCTATTACTGACTCCTTGAAGTCAGAGCAGGTACTCAAGCATGAACTTGAAGCAGAGACAATGGAGGAACACTAGTTGTTACCTTGCTGACAGGCTCATTATTATGTAGCTTTTTTATATAACACAAGAACACTTTCCCATGGAATGGTCCCACTTATAGTATGCTGGGGCCACTTACTTTACTTAATAATCAAGACAATCTGCACAGATCAATCTGTTATACACAATTCTTCAGGTAAGCTTCACTGCTCAGGTGATTCTAAGTTGTAACAAGCTGAAATTTCAATCAATCATTAGAGAAATTTTACTTAAGTTATTTGTTTTTTATTTTGACTGCTCTAGGTACTATCATCACACAATCATTTTGTGAATCAAATAGTGAAATGAGGTACAGGGAGTTGACAATATTCATTTATGGTTATGTAGCCTTGCAGAAAAAGCAGTGTGGGACCTAAAGTTACCCTAATCTACATGAACCATTTCAAATGCCACATTTTGCTAAACTTTATTTTTCTAAATGACTGCTAGTCTCCATATCCAAAGACAAAAAATCAGGGAATCTGGCTGTTGATTCAACAGACACATGGGAAATTCTTGAAGGACATTATATTATACTGAGGGGAATTCTGCTTCCCTTGTCTGGTCCTTTCTAAATATTAATGCAGGGGCATGTGAACATAGAAAAAGATGGAGAAATAAACCTTCTAACCTACTATTCTTTTTCAACAAGAAAATCTAGGAGATCTCTGGGCATACATTTCTGTAATCATCGACTTAGAAACTTGTTATTTCTTTTTATAAAAATATAGTTTTGAGATAATAATATGATTTCATTATTCCTCTCTATTATTATTCCCCACTATTCCTCTCTTCCTTCCAAACCTTCATATGTACCATTCTTTTCTCTTTCAGTTAGTGGCTTTTTTTTAGTACATATACACATATGAAGGCACAAATACAACCTGTTTAGTTCATATAATGCTATACATATATATGTTTTGAAGGCTGACCATTTGGTGTTGGATAACCAGTTGGTGCATTCTTCCTGGCAAAGATTATTTCTCCTGATCCCAACTGTCTATCATTGCCTGTAATATAGTTCTTTGTCTAAGGTTGAGATCTTATGAACTTTCCTCCTTTCCCTCTGTATTTTATCCCCTCAACTTCTTTAATAACACTCTGTTTTCCTTTTCTTTAAGTAAAAATATTTTAATATTATTATTTACTCCTGTGTGAACTATATCTTCTTCTATCTTCTTCAGTATGATTATAACTATCTAAAAGCCAGGTTGCTTTCTATTTATTATTTGCCCATTCCTATATAGGAAACTTATTCTTCTTTATCTCCAAATTCCAAAACCATACCTGATTAACAATATATTTTCAATTAATTGTTATTGAAAGGATGAATGAATGGTGGCTTCCACAGCTGTGGTGTTCCTGCTTTTGTGAAGTGATACTTAGTATCAATAAAAGACCTACTGTGTTACTGGGAGGCAAGGTAAAAGTGTCCCAATATGACTTCTTAGATAATGACTTCATCACTTAGACTCATTTGTTGTTCACTTGGCACAGGTTGGGAACAGAAAGATCCAATGATCCTGCCATGTTCCAATAACTTCCCTAGAGGATGATGCTTGCTGGTTCCCATGGAGACCAGCACAGCAAAACAATCCCAAAGGTAGATCAAATAAGGGCAGTTGCATCAGGCACTGTGCTTGCAAGGACCCTTGCTGTGATGGGTACTAGAGAACAGGAAACAGGTAAACAATAAAAGGGGAAAGAAGGAAAATTTTTGATGTAATGGGGGGAAACATGTTGGGTAAAAAAAACACATTTTAAATTTCAGGCTCAGACAGATCTGTGTGACTATACACACATAACTAAAAGCCTTATAGCTTTTTCAGTTACCTCATCTCTAACATGCAGGTAACCTATGTAAAAATAGTTTATTAGAGTGTTTCCTAAATTGTATATCTGTGAAAATTCCCATTATATTATCTGAAATGTGATAGATATTCAGTAGATAATTGTCTTTCTGTTTCCTATCTGAATTTTAAAGTGATGAGGCTAATAGTATTGGAGTGCCTATACAGAAAAGTTCCTTTTAACTAGAAAAAAAATAAAAACATCCTGAATGAGGTAACCTAGAGCCAGAAATACAAAAATGGTATGTACTCACTCATAACTGGATGATAGATCTAAAAGCAAAGGATAACCACCCTATAGTCTGTGACTCCAGGGAAGCCAGGTAACAAGGAGGAGCCTAAGAAAGACATGCATGGATACTCCTGGGAAAAGGAAATAGACAAGATCTGAGAAAATTGGGAGCGTAATGATGGGGGCATGGAGAACAGAAGGTGGAAGGGGAAAGGGGAGGGTGGAAGGAGAGGGGGGAGGAGAACATGAGGGAACTGGATGGTGGAGATGGGAGAAGGACAGAGAGGGGGATAAAGAAACATCTTGATTGAAGGAGTCATTATGGGGCTAATAAGACACTTGGCACTAAGGAAATTCCAAGGAATCCACAAACATGACACTAAGACCCTAAGCATTAGTGGAGAGGGTACCTGAACTGGCCTTCCTCTGTAATTAAATAGATGACTACTTGAATTATCATCATATAACTTTCATCAGGAGATCCACAGCCAAACACTGGGCTAAGCACCCAAAGTCCAGCCAAAGAGAGAGAGGAATGATAATATGAGCAAAGGGGATAGCCACAGAGCAGGTGAAGGAGAGCTCACTGACTCCAGACAGACAGCTGGCAAACTTGGATAAGACCAAACTGGGTCCTCTGAATGTAGATGACAGTTGTGTGGCTTGGGTAGTCTCCGAGGCTACTGGCCATGGGGACAGGATTTATGCCTAGTGCTTGAGCTGGGTTTTTGGAGCTCATTATCTTTGGAGGGATACCTTGCTCAGCCTAGGTATAGCAGGGAGAGCCTTTGTTCTGCCTTAAAGAGATGTTCCAGACTTCGTTGACTCCCCTTACCCACCACATAACATCTCTGAGAAGTGGGTGGGATAGGGAGAAGGTAGGGAGAGGGATGGAGGGGAGGGAGTAGGTATTGGGATTGGTATGTAAAATGAGAAAAGATTGTTTTAAAATAAAGTCTGAATCAATTCTAATTCAAAGGATCAAGGAGTGTAACAATGGTTACCATGATTCTGCAGCAGTGGAATTTGTTTAGTTAAAATATGAAAGGTCTCCAAAAAAAAAAAAAAAAAAAACAAAACAAAAACAAAAAAAAAAAAAAAAAAAACAAAAGAAAGGAAGAAACAAAGAAACAAAGAAAGAAAAAGAAGAGTTCCTCTTGCTTTAATTTCTCTTCCTTTGTTACTCTGCTCTCTCAACAAAATCTACCAAATATTTGCACATAAATCTGACAGTATACTCATATTGGGAGCTGCCACTGTGGGAATTTCATTTCAATGATGGTGAATATCTTAATAGTTTCTATTTGAGTGAAGAGTCACCATGACCAGTCTTATAAAGGAAAATATTTAATTGTGGTGGCTACCTTACAGTTCAGTAGTTTAGTCCATTGTCATTGTGGTGGAAAGCAAGGCAGAATGCATATATACATGGTAGTAGAGAGATAACTGAGGGTTCTACATCTTAAAGGTAACAGGAAGTGGTTTGAGACACTGGGTTGTATTTTAAGCATGTATGAGACCTCAAAGCCTGACTCCACAGAGACACCCTTTCTCCAACCAGATCATACCTACTCCAACAAGGCCACATCTCCTAATAGTACCAGTCTTTTTGGGGACCATTTTTTCAAACCATCACATTCCACTCCCTGATCCACAAAGGGTTATAGCCATATCATAAAGCAAAAAGAACGTTCAGTCCAACTTCAAAAGTCCCCTTAGTCTATAGCAGCCTGACACTAATTTAAACTCCTAATCTTCAAACTTTTCTGGGATGCATGCAATCTCTTAACTGCAATCACTTGCAAATCAAAATAAAATAAACCAGATCACATATTTCCAACAGTAATGGCACAGTATATACAATAGCATTCCAAAATGCAGGGAAGAAAGCACAATGAGGAAACACTGGATTAAAGCAAGGCCAAAACCCAGCTAGGTAAACTCCATACTCTGCACCTCCATGTCTGATGTCAAAATACTCTTCAGATTTTCAACTCCTTTCAGCTTTGTTGACTGCAACATATTTCTTTCTCTTGGGCTGGTTCTAATACAGCTCTTGAATCTCCAGCATCTTGGAGCCTCCAATGCAATGCAGGATTCAAACTCACTGCTTCACAAAATGGCCTCTCTAGGCATCCATTCACATGCCTGGCTCCAGTGACCTTATGAATGCAAATTCTAGAACCCCATTTTTTTTATCCTTGAATCTAAAGCAAGAACCACATGGCACAATCTGCCAAGTTCTGGTGCTTTCTGGGATCAAAACATTGCCTCCTGCTTCAATTACATCTTCACAAGATTTCTGTCCTTCACTGCCAAAGCTTGGCTGTTGTGAAACTAGATATGCAGGCCAGGCTAATCTCAAACTCAGAGATTCACCAGTCTCTGCAATCTGAGTGCCAGTATTAAAGGCATGCACTTTCCCTGATAATGAGATTGATGACTAACTTATCCACCATCACAGAGCTTTCATCTAGTAGCTGATGGAAACAGAAGCAGACACCCACAGCAAAACACTGAGCCAAACTGGAATCCAGATGCAGAGACAAGACTTGGCTACACAATGATAGTAGGTAGTTTTAGTACCACCCCTCTCACTAAGAGACATGTTATTCAGACAAAATCTAAACAGGATATGCTGGAGCTAAATTATCTCTTAAGCCAAACGGACCTAACAAATGTCAAGAGAACATTTCCTCCAAATGGAATTCAGAAGGATAATCGTACAGCAATTCTTCCTTTCTGTCTAATCAAAAAGGAAGGTGTTAACTTTAACACAATAAAACTACATATAACAAAACAGTTATCAAGTAAGAATTACAGTTTCAATATCCAGTCTGTTTGTATTTGACAAAATTAGAGAAAATATTTAGTTATCTAACCTATCTTGGTGAATTTAAAGTTTTATATATAATTTATCTTTTATTGTAACTTTAAAGTATAATTATATTTATCTAGTTTTTAACTCCATCAAAGACCTAAGAAGAAAAATAATATTACCCGAGTAAGCAGAAATTGTAGGCAAGTGACTTCCAAAAACTGCAAGAAGTAACAGAAACACCTGGCTGCCTGGACAGTCACTCCAGATTTTGCTATGATGTTGGAGCATCCAAGTTTGGTTTATAGATCAGAATATCTGATCTATACCCTTTCAGACACAGGAAAATTTGGTGGACTGTCCTACCCTGTCTTGTCAAAGTATGGCAGTCTTTAAAGTGTTAGGCAGGCATGATTAGGATCCAAGCAGGAGTTTTGCAACTTGATGGAGGTACCAAAGAGAGTCATACTCACCTCCTCAACTCTTGGAAGCTGTGAGGTCCATGCTGCCATCAAGTAGTATGCAGCCTCCCAACCACAAACCCCATTCAAGTGTTCCATAGCAGGACCTCCAGAAAGAGCTTTCCATGCTGCCAATATTGAAGTGACAGCAGGTGGTCTGACACAAAGCTGGGACAATATCACACTAGAATTGGAAAATGGGAAGGAGAGTCAAGATTACCCATTTGTTTCCCTGCATGTCCACTGGCCAAGTGGGTTTCCAGGGTGTTGGTGGGCAGACAAAGGCATAGAGCTAGGAGGGAAGGATTTAGGAAAGGATCTGCAACAAAACTGAGGGGTAAGATTATTCCTAATTTTAATGGGATTGCTTTGAAGTATTTAATTGAGTTTTTTTTTTTTTTTTTTTTTTTTTTTGCACTGGTGCATATTGGTCATCTCTTAGATTTGTTGTATTATTTTCTTTGTTTCTATTTAATTAATTTCTTCTCTGGTTTTTATTATTTCTTGCCATGTATTTGATTTTGTTTTGGTTTTATTTTTTACAAATTCTTTAGATGTATCATCAAGTCACTTTTGAGTAGCATCTAATTTTTATTGTAAGCATTACAGCTATAAATTTTTCTTATACAATTACTTTCAATCTCACTCTTTCACACAGATTTTGTTTATTTCACTTAGTTACAGGGATTTTCTTATTTAGACTTTTATTTTGAAATTGCCATATTCCCTAACTACATTCTAAACATTTGTCTTTATACCCAGAGACGAATGTAGTACTCACTCCTCATCAAGGAAACTTCTCAATAACAGATGGAGATCATTATAGAAAATCACAATAAATCCAAATTCCATTTTGGAGCCCAGTCTAAAGGGATGAATCCACAAAGCTGTCCCACACCTAAGAAACAGGGAATGTACATGTAACAACAAATTAATTAAAAAAGATGACAAACAAAAAGAGAGCAAGCAATGTATGGGAGGGCTTGGGAAAAGGAAATGGAAGGGAGGAATGTAATTATATAATCTTCAAAATAAGATTAAAAAGAAAACCAAATATGTAGATTGTTTAGAACAGTGACAAACTTGGAAAAATCCTAAAAACATTTTTCAAATTGTTTAATTTGGGGACATTGTGATTTTAGAGGGTTAACATCCATGATTTTGGATCAAAGTCATGGTGACAGGAACATCTGAGAGCTCACATCTTGATCTACAATTCGGAGGCAGGGAAAGGAAGAGTCGGAATTATAGGAGTTCTTTCAAACCGTAAAGCCTGTCCCTAGTGACATGCCTCCTCTAATAAGACACCTCCTAATTCTTCCCTAACAGTTCTACAAACTCAAGAATAAGTGTTAAATCATATGAACATATGGAGGCCATTCTCATTCAGTCTATCACAATATCAATATAAGATATTGGAGATAAACAAGAAAAATAAGATTAATCTTTAATAGTTTATCCATGTATTAAGTTCTCAAGGGTTCAATTTTCCTGGTAATTTTCTGTCAAATTGACACATACTATAATCACCTGAGAAGAGGGAACCTCAATTGAAAAATGCCTCAATAAGCTTACCCTGAAGGCAATAGTGTGGGTCATTTCTTGATTAATGCCTAATATAGGAGGGCCAAGACTATTATGGGCAGTGTTATCCATGGGCATATGGTTCTGGGTTGTATAAGATAGCAGGCTCATCAAGCCAGCAAGGTAGGAAGCTGCATTCCTCCAGTGTCTCTCCTTAAGTTCCCAGTTCCCATCTCCAGAGTCTTTCCTTGAGTTCATGTCCTGACTTCTCTTCATGGTGGACTATAAACTGCAAGATGCAATAAATAATCTACCCCCCCAACTTGTTTTTGGTCATGAGTTGTGGAATATTATTTTAATATGTATTATATTTGTTTATGCTGTGGCATATTTGCTTAATGATGCAAAGATGTGTTGCATTCTTGTATGTACCATTTGTTTAAATCTGGGAAGCTGTGTTACTTTGCCTGCCTAAAATACCTGATTTTTCTAATGAAGAGCTGAATGGCCAATAGCTAGGCAGGAGAGAGAAATAGGCCAGGCTACCAAGGAAGAGAGAATAAACAGGAGAATATATTTAGGCTTAAGTGAAGAGAGAGGTGTGAGAGAAGGAGAGAGGAGGATGCCTGAGGCTAGCCACTCAGCCACAAAGTCAACCATGGAGTAAGAAGGAAAGAAAGATATATAAAATAAGGAAATGTAAAAAGCACAGAGGCAAAATGTAGTTAAAGAGAAACAGGATATTTTATTTATTTTTTTTTTTTTGACTCCAAAATTTAAGTTGAAGAACAAGTTACTGGGGAAAAGTATTTCTATTTTTGTTTCCACAGAAAATGAAAAGATGCGGATTCCTTCCAGATTAATGTGGTTTGATCACGCCAGACCGCCTGAAACAGAGTACAAGCTGATCCTACATTCCAAACAGCTGGACAAAACAGCCCTACAGACTACAGCTAGGATATCTGAATCTTCTTCGAATCCCCCAAGACAGTGCCCCTTACCAGCAGGAAGTAGTTTGGAAAGAACGACGCCCAAATTCCCAAATATTGTGTATAAATGTTTGTTTTCATTTAATTGGACTTTGTTATATAAAATTAAATATAAATAAATAAATAAATAAAAAATAAAAAAAAGATACCGATTAAATTCATGAAGATTAAAAAAAAAATAAACACAGTCTCACGCAAAAAAAAAAAAAAAAAAAAAAAAAAAAAAAAAAAAAAAGAGAAACAGGATATTTTAATTTAGAAACGTTGGCTAGAAAGAAGCCAAGCTAAGACGGGACATTCATAAGAAAGAATAAATCTCCATTTAATTATTTGGGAACTGGGTGGTGGGGCCTCAAAGAGAAAAATAAAACAATGAACAACTATAGTCATTGTTTTTTATGACAGCAATAGAAAGTAACCTAAGAGAGTATGAAATCCTTATTACTTTTATACCCATGCACTGGACATGCATTGAGGATGAACTACAGAATTACCTGGGAAGCAAGACTTTAAGATGATCCCAAGCCCCGTTGTATAATCTACAATTAATTTGGTTTCTGAGCATCAAAACCAACATTGATATTTGTTAATCCCAGAAAATTAAACTAGGCAGCCCAAGTACATAAAATGTGAGTTGCGACTCTCCCATATTTATACTAAGGAGATTCTCAAGACAGTCTGTTCCTTACGAGTGCTACTTCTTCTAAATATCCATTCTACTTCATTGAAAATTATCTTAAGAATGACTTCTACTCATAAGACTAAACTTGGAACATGGAACTATACAAATTGCCTTCTGGTAATTTTTCTGAGGTGTGTAAATTGTCACTATACCTTCATTCCCTGAATTCCATTCCATCATCTTATTTTTTTCTCCCCTTCTTATTGACTAATTTTTGTATTTTAAACCACTTTTTGTCAGTTTGTGATTTGGTAACAACCACTGAGGGAGAGTTTAACATTTTCTGAGGCATCCCATTTGCTATTTGAGCTTTAAGCTATTTTTTAAAACAAAGAAAGAAATCTTTGTTGTGTGTAGTAGAAATCTCTATCCCTGTGTCTCCTAACCAGGGATCCTTGGTCTTTTACAGCCACACAGGTCTATAAACTCCTCAATAATGAATTTTTTGAATATAGTGACTGGAGGTAACCCTTACCCTTTTTGTATCATTGATAGGCTTAATAACCCATGTCCTTATTTTTTCTTTAATTTTATTAATATTTTTTTACTTTTTGAGATTATAATCACAGCATTTTTCTCTTCCCTTTCCTCCCCTCAAACCCTCCCATATAACTTTCCCCATTCTTCTTCAAATCCACCGTCTTATTTCATTGTTATTATATGCATATGTGTATATACACATATTTATATGAGAATTGTTAAGGGCAACCACATTTCTCCCAAGGAAGGGCATTGGTCTCTGGGGCTGAGGCTGCACATGGCCCTCTGTGGAACAAAGGTGCTCTGAAAGGGGATTCTACCCTAGGGGAATGGCTGTCTGTGACCTCCCTCATCTGTTTGTTTGTTTTTCTCCTTATTTTAAAAAAAATCACTATTACATCTCATTTACTTATTGTGTGTGTGCACACATGTGACATGGCATACTTGAAGATGTCAGGAAATCACTCTTGGGAGGAGTCAGTTTTCTATGCATCATATGGGTATTGGGGGTTGAACTCAAGTTGTTAGTAACTGGAGTTGCAGGTACCTTTACTTGCTAAGCCGTGACACGTGTACCTCGAACTTGAAGTTTTCATTCTTTTACCTTTACCTCCATCTGGACATTATTTTGCTTAGAATAGAAAAAAAAGCTAAATTACTAACGATAATATGGTTAGTTAAAAAATAGGGAAGGTGGGGACAGACAGACTCTTCTTTTATAAGTGACTTCAGCTATGTGATAGTGTATCTCCAAGTACAGGACATGGTTTGCAGAGCACTATTTCTGGTGAGGCCGGAACTGCCAAAATGAACATCTTGGGCATCAATCCACTTGTATGTTCTCCAATATTCCATGTATGCAGTCTCTATGATAATTATTTTGTGTTCTTTCTATATTTACCCATTCCTTTTCCTATACCCTTTGTCCTCCTATCATTAATTCTACTCCAGAAGAGTTCAAATCTACAGAGTAAATGATTATTTCGTATGCCATACCTCTGAATATAGCAACCTGGAAAATGTGTGAAACTGTGTGTACACGACCATAATTGTAGAGGTTATGCAGTATCTGCGCCTGTGTTCACGAGTGTAGGTACAGATGCATGTGTGTATGTATAGATAGATAAGAGGTCACTGTAGGGTGTCATTTTCAGATGCTGTCACCTGTATTTTTTTAGATGTCATCTCTCTCTCACTGTCATGCAACTTGCCATACCAAATATGGTGACTGTCCAGCCAATGATCTTTCTTTTTCTGCCTCCTCACAAATGAAATTACAGGTGAACATTATCAAAGAGCACATGTAACATTTTATGTGGGTGCTGAGGAACAAACTCAGCACTCGTGTTCATGAATGGCAAGTACTTTACATACTGAACTATCTGCTTTTCTCCTGTACTTTCCCTTTTGTGTTTCCATCTCTTCACTCTATATTACATATCTGTTAGTTTCTGTCTTCCTCACTCTCAGACTTTCACTATAACCTACTTCTCAATGGCTTTCTCACTTCTAATAGCATTTATTTTTGAAATGTATAGCATGTTTCTTTTCCAAGAAAACAAATCATCCAAATTTAAATTGAATCAGTTCCCAGAATCCATTTTCTTTGCCTCAGTAACACACTAACACATTTTAAAAAAAATATTTTAATGGACTTTGCTTTTCTTTATCAGTTTCTTTTCATAGTGGTAACTTACATCAAAGTTATAGCCATTTTGTTGTCTTAGGGTTTAACTTTTAAATCTTGGCTTAATTTATACATTAGTCTATATGATACTGTCCTAGGACTGATTCTTCATATATCTCCTGTAGGAAAATTGCATAAATAAGGAATGCTACACTGCTACTTTTACATTTCTATCCTGCTAAATCTGATATATAAGCTTTATTAAGCATGTGAATGATCACTTCTACTATTCTCAGGAAATACTGTTTATGAATGCCAAACAATTCAGTAATGAGAAGCACAATCATATTTTTTGCCAGCAATTAGTCCACAATTAGTTCACTGATAGTTTGAGATGTGGCACAGATTTTCTGGGTTCTGTCTAACTGACAAATTTATTACACACAGTAAAGACTAAAATATGGGTCTCAGATAAATACTTACTAGAAATTAGATGTTGCCTAACAATCCCAACTACTGGGCATGAGAGGCAAGAAGATCATAAGTTAATGTCATTCTAGTTCACACAGTTATTTTGAGGCAGCCTGGACTACATAGTGAGTACTTGTCCCAAAACAAGTGCAGGATGTCAGAATGTATTCAACTCAAACCTCGTCATGAATTCCTGGAAATAATACATCTAATTTTAAGTAGTCTGGGGCAGGAAGCAAAGTTAAATCACACTTTGTAAGGAGCACTCTTGTAGTTTGCTGAGTTAAGTTTCACACACACACACACACACACACACACACACACACACGCAGAGAGAGAGAGAGACACACACACACACACACACACACACAGAGAGAGAGAGAGAGAGAGCTCTGAGCTAGTGGTGTAAAAACAGCATGTTTATTGTTAGTTTTGAGAAAAAAATTGAGCTGTAAATCAGAGAGTTTCAATAACATGGAGCCAGAAGATAGGAATTTTTACTTCCTCTCTGTTCTAGATATTAAGAGACTTAAATTCTAGTCTTTGGTGCACTATTGGCCCCTATTGCAAACATAGGTAACTCCAGTTCCTTCTTCTAGTTTCGGATTTTCTATTGTTCAGAGAGATTCCAGCTCTGATACTGATTTTATGGTTCTTCTTTTTGATACTGCAGCACTAAGTTAGGCCCAAGGGTAGTGCCTTGTAATATATCATGAAGCCATAAGAAAGCAAATATGTTCATCATGGCAGATGCAATTCTTTGCTAAACAAGATTGAACTTCTTGTATAAGTTGAACAAATGTCCTATGTCCATGATGACAAAAGTGTATAAAAATTACGTATTTATCTATTCCTTTATATATCTAGTATATTCGGTGAAAATATAGAATACTATATTGGCTCTGAAAAGCAATTTTTAATTTATCTAAGTAAACATATAACTGTATTCTTTAGAATTTTCATAAAAATTGAATTTGTATGTGCACACAAAACATACATAAATGGCTATAGTAAGATTATCTATAGTACTGTAAAATGAAAGCCAATGAAATACCTTTTAACAGGTGAATAAATTATGGTATATTATATGTCACAAAATGCTCCTCCCATGTCAGGAAGAAAAGGTTTGAGTTGAATGTAGTCTAATTGGCTACTATATATTTTGGCCAAAATTTCAAACTGTGTATCCCAAACTGCCTCAAAACAGCCTAGGTTAGCATTGAATTTTGTGGTATTCCTTCATTTTCCTTTTAAATGTCAGGATTACACTATTGTTTGTAACATACAAAAAGGAAAAAAAACAGATCTTAAAATATTTCATATATGATGTCCTTTATAGAAAATCTTCAGAAATTATAATATTTTAGTAATGCAGAACAAATCTGCATTTACCTTGGTTAGAGTTTTGGGGGGTTGTGGTTATAAAGGGGTAGCATAAAATAATTTATCAGTTCTCTATTATTATTATTATTATTATTATTATGTTGATACTTACATGACTCTGAAAATAAAACTATTTCATATGTACAAAGGTTATATGTAACAACTAGTTGCAATTTTAATATGAAATATTACTTATTATCATTGTGATTATATCAGAGTGCTGGCATTGATACTGACTATGAGTGTGCAAGATGTTGTAAGGAAATTTGGCTAAAGGATACATGTCAGCATTTTGGAACAAAATTCTTACTTCTTAATAAATCTGAAATAATTTATTTTAAATTATGAAAAATCAGTAAAAGAGTCCTGAGGGAAAGTAATAGTGAACATTTTATTTATGAGACAGGAATGAATAGCCTGGAGTTTTGGTATGACCCACTGGACATGGAGCCAGAAATACCTGTATTCAAGTTCCAGCTTTGCTTCTTTCCAAACGAATGATTGAGGATGAGTCACTTGTCTTTTAGACTCTTTAATTTATGCATTTCAATGGGATTAATACTATTCAGTCCCCTAAGCACACAGAAGTTTAAAGTGTCTGGATCCTGATGAGTGTATAGTATTTGTTCCTTTCCTAGAACTTTACAGGGCTTAACACGAAGCTGTCATTCAAGATTACATAGGCTCTTGTTTGATTCTGAGATTCAAAGCAGAGGAATTCAAGCAAAGACTTCAACAGTGTTAAAGCAAATGCAGG
Source organism: Phodopus roborovskii (assembly GCF_943737965.1). Taxonomy (NCBI): domain Eukaryota; kingdom Metazoa; phylum Chordata; class Mammalia; order Rodentia; family Cricetidae; genus Phodopus; species Phodopus roborovskii. Next base: position 668,637 of record NW_026125868.1, read on the forward strand.
GATGCAAGGAGGCAAGGAGAATAGTGTGTAGAAAGGTGAAGAGTACTTTATGCCTACAAAGCACCTAACAGAGCTGCAGCTCTTGCAATATAGTTAAAACATCCCAAGTGCCCTGGCATAAGAAGACATGCTGTTGAAAACAGTTATGCCTCTACACCTGATTAAATTGCCTTAAGTACTCAATGGCTTGTTGTTTCTCTATTTGTAGGAGTGATGAGCAAAGGGGTCAAACTAGGCTGGAGAAACCCACAGACAGCTCACCTGAGCAAAGGGGAGCTCATGTACCCCTGGACTGATAGCTGGGAAACCAACATAAGACAGACCCAGACCCCCGAATGTGGGTCTAAGTTAGGAGGCCTGGAAAATCTATAGTACCTCTAATAATGTATCCAGGATGTATCCCTATTGCAGGAAAGGACTTCAGAAGCCCATTCTCCATGGAGGGATACTCCCTTAGCCTGGAGACAGGGGAGTGCTTAAGACCTACTCCAATAACTTGACAGACTTTGATGATCCCTCATGGAGGACCTCACCCTCCCTGGGGAGTGGATGGGACATGGGATGGGAAATATATGGGGGGGGCAAGGGAGGATGGGAGGTAGAGGGAACTGAGATCAATATGTAAAATAAGAAAAATATTAAGAAAATTTTGAAAAATACAATTAAATTACTTTCTCCTCCCTCACTTCCCTTGTACTATTCCTAGGTCCACCCACCTCTCCAAATGTATATCTTCCACTTCTTTAACCATTATGGTTATATATAAATATAAATGGATTGACATATATCTACAGCCTTCTGTGTCTCTTCAGTGTTGCTAGCATGTATATGTTTTTAGGACTGGTCATTCGGTATTGGATTACCCATCAAGGACTTATCTTTGGGGAAGACCAATTCCCCTTGTGTTGTTAGTGGCTAGTGCTTTTATCACATAGGTGTAGGGCACCATGAAATTTCTTCCATATGCAGTGGGTGTCAATTGTGCTGGAATTTTAAAATCTTGTTTAGGTAGCCATGTTATTGATATTTTGTGGATATATTTTTTCTGTCACAGATAGAAGGCACAATTTCACAGCAGATTTCCTGGTCCTCTGACTCTTAAAACCTTTCCACCTCCTCTTCAGTGATATCCTGTGGGCTTTACTTGTAGCATTTGTGTTGTAGAGGTGTCGGTCCAGGCAGAGAAGCTCATGGTCAGTTGTTCTCTGTATTTTGATGAGTTGCCACTTTTTATTATCTCCATCTGTTGAAAAAGAATCTTCTTCAATGAGAGATGAGAGCTATGCTTACCTGTGAGTATAAAGGTAGGTATTTAGAGTGCACATAGGAAATACTCTGATTTAGTAAGGCGGCAATAGTAGGGTCTCCTCTAAGATCTATGACCACACCAACCCTGGGTAATTGGCGAGGTTTCCAATAACAGGCACAATTTCCCTCCTGTTGATTTGGACTTTAAGTTCAATTAGACAGTTGATGGTTACCACCAAGATATAATTGCTGCTATTGTGCCTTTAGGAATATCTTGACACACTCATCATTGTTGTAATCCAAAGACATCACTCCTAGAAAAGAATATTGGTTGTTTCCCTCTCTTACTATAAGAGCTGAATTTCAGGGAGGTTTTCATTTCATGTCCAGCTTGACACGTTTGATTCCTGTGTCTGGAGTACGGTGTCTTCAACAATAGGGCTCTCCCTTCAGCCTCTGGGAGATAATCTAGTGCAATAGCAATAAACTAATTGGTTTGGGAGGTTCTTGAATTAGCCTGATCATCAACTCAAGAGGAGGTTTCTAATGCCAACTACTAAGGCTTTTGCTAGATACTCTATGGCTCTGGAAGGAAGTATTGCTAGTCTGTGGCATAATTCAACTTAAACTACATATGTATACATAAAATACACTTACACGAAATATATGTAATATCAGGTAAATAAAAAAATAATGATTCCATGTGGCTTTATAAAACACTTTTAGTGTTATTTGTCCCTCCTTACTTCTTCTCCTTCTATGTTGACTTACCTGTACTCTCCTCAATCAAAGACCTTTGTGTATTTTTCCTATTCTCCCTTAATATTATTAACTGTCAACTTCATACAATGTAAAATTGCCTGGGAAGAAAGATTTAATGAGGAGTCATTGAGAACATTTAGTCTATGAGCATGCCTGTGGGGGATTGTTTTGATTACTAGTTGATATAGGAAGAACCAGCCTGTTCTGGGCAGCACCATTCCCTTGGAAGGGGGGCATGGAAAATGTAAAAGATTTTACATCAAGAAGAGCAAAATCAAGTAAGGATCCCTATATTCATTCTGTCTCTGCTCTTGACCATGACTGTGATGTTTTAAATTCCTGCCTTAACTTTTCTGAACTAATGGACTGTAACCTGGAAACGTAAGTGTAATAAACTCCCTTTCTCCTAGGTTGCTTTATGTCAGGATATTTTTATTACAGCATCATAAATGAAACTAGGACAACATCTATTTTAATTTAAACTAACATTTTATTTTAATATTCCAATTAAAATAAATGTATTTTAAGGACCTCAGGTGCCATAATAATAATTATGAGCTAATTCAACACTTCTCAAACTTAAATACATACCATTTGCCCACAAGCTTTATTAAAATGAAAATTTTAATACAGAAGGTCTAGTAGTGTGGCTTATTTTGTATTTCGTATGAACTCCACAGTAATAAGGGTATTGGGACCAGGGATGCTGCTTTGAGCTGTAAGGGACTAAAGGGACTAGAGGTTATCTTCTAAGTTGTTTCCCTGAGATAAAGTAGGAATGAATGGTAGGAAGGTCTTCCAAGGCCAATATATATATATATATATATATATATATATATATATAATCTTTTGCCCACCAAAAAGGACCAATTAAGCTACTCCTATTCTTCAGTTCATGGCAAGATTTCTGATATTAGAACTTCTCACATCCATCTTTAAATATTTATTAAATAACTGGAAAATAACTTCTGAGTTTGACAGTTCAAATATTCATGATAAAGGGATGAGAACCCAAAAGAGAGTGTTTGAGAATCCAGAGTAAACCATGTAGAAAATGCATGTCTTAAAATACCTCATTTTTAAAGTGTTTGCTGGTATATAAACATTTCTGAATGTCAAAGCTTTCATATGAGGAGAGAAAGACAGAGATTACTATGCCTATTTCACTGCTGAGGAACCAAGGCTCAGTGACGTTTGGTGACAGTTTTCAATTTTTACAAGATGAAAGGAGCTGAAAGGAAACCAAAACTCCTGGTCTCATGGCAGCAGTGACTAATGTTCTTTTTATTAAACAAAGCGACATCAAGATCAGCTGTGTGAAACAGGGAGGGGGAGTGTTCCCAATTTGAATAAATTTGGTAAACATTGCCTTTTCAAAATGCAGAAATATAAAACAATAATAATTTGCTTAAATCTCCATTTATCGGCTAAAAGAAGATGATGGGCAGATGGCTGTATGGTGATCTCTTGTGAGAAGAATATGAATTATGTCTTTAAAGATATTTGGAATAATATGCTTTCAATGAGAGAAGCTCCCAGCCAAGCACACTGCCTTCTCCAGACAACATTTTTGGATGCTGACTGAATCTATAACTACTGTTTTTCAGCCTTATTTCCCTCACTTGTCTTGGTGGACAGTGTCTTACCTCAAACATTAAGGACCAGTGTCACCATCAGGGATTGAATCCTACTAGCATACACAATAAGCCCATACAGACAATGTGGCTGTGCTTTATGCCTTGTTGATCTCCTCAAACTCCCAATCTATGCCTGTATGTCAGTTGGCTGAACTTAGGGAGAAAATGCTGTAATATCACAGGAATCTGTCAATGAGCATTACAGGATACTGATTTAAAAATAAATAATAATGCATTATGCCAGAAGATAAAATATAAACAAATAAGATAAGAATAAACAAATAAGCAAGTGACTACGTGAACAGATACATGACACTTTCACACATTTGAACTTCACTTTCCTCATTAACAAAATGGGTCTAAATCTGTGTGCCTGAAACATTATATAAGTCAGCACTGAGGAAATGGCTCAGTCGTCAAAGTACTTGCTGCATAAGCATGAATAAATGAATCTGATCTCCAAATTCCACATAACAGTCTGGTGTTGTGGTGCATGCCTTAATCCCAGTGCTGGAGAGGCACATACCTAGGGCTTGTCAGGCAGTTTAACCACTGAGCTCCACATTCAGTGAAAAACTATCTCCAAAAATACAGTGGAGAGAGATTAAGGAAAGCACTGAGCCTTCATTTCTGCCCTCCATATATCCTTGCACACACACATAAATATCTTCAACATGCATTCCTCTGCATAGGCATGTACACGCATATATGCCCACACAGAAGGCATGTGCACACATATATGCCCCCACACAGTCATGTATCCATACAAAATGAGAGTAAAAGTTTTTATGTTGCTAAGAGTTGGTTATTATAAGCCTTTTTGTTCTTTGAAGATGAGAAGAACTGTAATATTGCCTTTTACTTTCTGTTTGCTTTTTATCTTCCATTCTAATCCCAGCCCTTTTCTTCCTGTTTCTTATATACTCCAAACTTGTTCCCATGTCAGAGCCACTTCACTTGTTTTTCCTTCTACCAGAGATACTCACCAATTACCTTTAACTTTTGCTTGATTAAGCCCTAATTTTTTTTTATGTATTAGTCCTAATATTGCCTTCCCAGAGTGGCGTAACTCATGCAAGCCAATGAGTCACATACGCCTCAGGCACTTTCTTTGTATGACTCATAATTTCTTCATAACATTACCTATAAAAATTATTTAGTTTATTTGTTCACTTACTTGTTGTTAATTTTCCTCCATGGGAATGAAAATTTTGTAATGATCAAGATTTTGTCCATCTTGTGTAGTACAATAATATTTGAATATGGTTTAGGAGATACATTTTTTAATGGAAAGTTTGGCAAGTGGGGTATGGCTCATTGTTAAACTGGAAGGGGGCAAAGTGTTTGCTAAATGCTATGATCTTGTCCATATGTACTTGCACTTTTGCCTTCCTATGTCTTCTACTCAAAGTGGCTGTGTTTGTAAAGTTCATGTAAAAATTGCCTTCCCCATCTCTGGTACATTTAGAGATTGAAAGTAGAGAAGATTTGGTACATCTTGGTTATTTATATACCACCCTAGTTAGGTCAACTGGGTATAACCTAGGATCACATGAGAAGGGACTTTCAGTTGAGCAATTGCCCACATCAGATTGTTTTGTGGGCATGTCTGTGAGGGATTGTTTTGTTAATTAGTGTGGGAGGGCCTACCCCACCATGGGCAGCACCATTTCCTGGGATGGTGGTCCTTGACTATATAACAAAGCTCAATGAGCATGAGTAAGCCAGCAAGCATCATTCCTCTTTAGTTTTTGTTTTGAGTGCCTGCTGTCAATGTTGAACTATACAACCTGTAAACTGAAATAAACTCTTTCAGTCCTTAAGTTTCTTCCCCTCATGTTGTTTGTTACAGGTACAGAAAGGAAATTAGACATACTATATCTGCAGGATTAAAATACTAAATGCTAATATTAATTTAATGTTATATGTTATAATACTGATTAACATCACAAGATATTTAAGCTAGAAGTGTCCTTAGAATATTTAATCCATTTCCTTATTGTATAGCTAGGGAAACTGAAACTCCAAAAAGGACTACACAGCTACCCTAGATTAATTTTAATTGCCCTGCAGGTTAGAGATAAACAGGATTCAGATGTCACCATTCACACCTTTCAATTGTGAATAAAGAAAAGTTCATGAGACACCATTCTCTGAACCAAGAGAGACTGGAAGATTCTTCAGATGGCTCTCAGAACTTCCAGACTTTGAGATTCTGAAATGAATGAGACAATTAAAAGCCAGCACTCAAGTTCTTATTTAACATATATTTACTAATGGTCTTATGTGCCAAGGAAGATCACACAAAACCAACCAGCTTTTTTCAGGCAGGAAGAAGTAATATGAAACAATGAAACAGAACCCATAGTCACAAACACAGGAAATGAGATTATAGGTGGGGAAAGGTGTTGGAGCAGACAGCACTTAGGGGTGTTAGGTTCTAATGATGACTCATCCTTTGTGACATTAATCCTTCTATCTGTTGGCTTTAGTGTCCCCGTATGTGAGAAGGTGGTCTTTGTTCTTTATGTCATTCACTGCTTTGTAATTTCATGATTTAAATGTTGTGTGAGTATAAGCACAATCACTTGAATGAAAATTTTCTGATTTCTAGTTTTCTGGAGATGAATAATTGAAGGGGTAGGATGGTGCACGAAATTGGCTGGGGCCCCAGCTTCCTAGTGATAGATATTTGAAGGTGGGAAACTTGAATCACAGTGGGAATGTTATCAATGTACATATTTTAAGTGCTTTTCCAGAGCTCTATTTAAAAGCTCTGCACACAAAACTGAGAGAGAGAGAGAGAGAGAGAGAGAGAGATATTGATTCACAGACTATCTAAAACCTGTATAGAAGCTTTGGACTAAGTTTAAAGGTGTTACATTAGAGATCTTAGTATCTGGACTGAGCATTCTAGCCAACAACCTTCCCCTGGCCTTTTCTGGCACTAAGCTTACAACTAGAGGTACTTACATGAATAAAGAGCCTGAGGAAGTCTGCATGTCCTATTTCCACACATTTTATAAGATCAAATCTCTTTGCCCTTTTCCTTTCCTGTCTTTCCTACTGTTGTCACTGAAATACCACTGAGAAGAAAGGCCAGGAAAAGCATCTGTCCACTTGTCCACTTCATTTTTTTTCTGTTTCAGGTATTAGAGCTTTTTCTCTTTCCTCATATCCTCTCTTGAAGATACAATGTTCTGTCTTCCTCATGGTTATGAACAGATTGGACTCCACAGAAATATGAAGAGAGCCTTGAAATGCCTGAAGAATTCCATGTGGAAGAGCTATTAAACAGAGTAAGTGTGGACCCTGGGAGACAAAGTAGGGTCTTAGTCTGGAAATCTCTGTAAAAACAAATCTTGGCTCAGTGGAGAACTAAACTACCTTAAGTTTGCAGTATAACGGATAGATACAGGGTATTAGTCATTTTTTTTCTCCCCTGAGGTGAGTGAAAGCTGAGTCTGTATGATTTTTTGAAAACACAAGGATTTTCCTGGGTGCTGTGATGTTATAACTAATAATTATGGGACTCTTTAACACAGCAATTCACTTTTGATTGCCTCATTGGGTTCATCATCCTCAGCAGTTGCTAACAGGATAATCTCTGTCCTCATTTGAAATGACACCACAATGGGCTTTTCTTTTAACTATTGCCCTCTACCTGACAGTGATTCTGCTATTCTTCCACTGGAGAAGTTTTGTCCCCCCCAGCTTGTCAAAACTGCTAGGGCTGAATATGCTCATAGCCCCATTGACCAAAACTTTATTTAGCATTCTGTAATCCTCTGGACAGAAGAGTATTTGGCTACACTTTTTGATTATCAAACGGGAGATAATAGGTTTTGTTGCAAAGACAGCCTTTGTACTTGGAAATTAGGTATGAATCATCAAGGATTGTTTTTGAGAACAGCAAAGAGAATAAAATCCAGCAGTCCAGCAGAAAGGAGGAAATATGGGATCAAATCAGGATCTGGCTCTGGATTTCTCTAGCAGAGCCTGTCAAGCAGCAAAGGGCACTACCCTAGTAGGAGTTTCTGACCATGATAACACAGGTTTGTGAGACTTAAGCTGCATTCAAGGCTGGTGGCTGTTTTGTGATTTTACTAGTTTTTACAGTCTCTCAGTAGGAGGGGAGCAAATTTAGGGGGAAACCATCTTGGGAAAACTTTGTTGGAAATCAGAAAGGGATAACCCATCACAAGTTAGTCTGTCCACAGCTGCTGGGAAGTCAGATACTAGGTAAAGATACCAGGCTGGCTAAAAGAATTTTAAGTTTTTGACAGGATAACTCAAACAGAGGAAGACAAGCAAAAACACAGCAAGGGTAAATGGGAGAGCCAGGAATAATTTGCATCAGAATTTGCTCCTTTGTCCCTGATCTTCTTGTCTTAGAAAGATCAAGTAGGTGTCAAGATCAATGTAAAACTTGGTAGCTCTTTCGGGCACAATGGACTTTGAGTTTAATAGAAGAATGTCACTTACGATTTATTGAGTGTTGCATAGACCAAAGCAGGTGTGAGAGTTTCTTTTGCTTGACAGTGTTCAGGCTGGAAGTGTGGCATAAAATATCCATGAGAAAATGGAAGTTTCCCAGTGTGGGCTGAGGAAACAAGGCAATACTGACACCAGCAGTTTAGTAACAGATGTTTTTTATTCTTGTTACATGTGATTTTTGTCTGGTTGATCACTTTGTTCATATTTAAGACTCAAGAAATGAAAGTTATAATTGTACAGAAGAGAGAATGGTCCTTCTGAGGCACAGGTGTGAGTTGGCTACATTGAGACTGAGTACATCCATAGACATACAGTTATATCCACTTAGAGCTCTTTTGCCAGTGATGAAAGTTATTTTTGTTTGAGCATTGGAATGAATTTTACAGACTCCAAATGAGATAAATTTGGCCTGTGTTTTCTATAGATAGGGCCGATAAATGTTGTTGTGTAGAAATATTTGTTTTGGATACTATGGCTCAGCATAAAGACCAGGAGTAAAGGTTGAAAACATCTGAGCATTGCAGAAATCCTTTTCAACATAAATGTCTAATTTTATATAAAAGACTAGAAAGAAAGCAATGCAGAGGGGTACAATGTGTATCTTCAAGACATACAGATAACCTGGAAGTAGTACATAAAAATAGGTGCTTACTCTGTCTCTTACTGTGCAAAGCATCCTTCTTTCTTTCACCAACTATGCTATATTATGATTTTCTTCAACTTGCAACTATACTATCTCCATGGAGATACTCAGAAAACATTGCAGTAATAGATAAATGCATAGGAAAAACAAATACTAACCTTATGATTCAAAACATTTATTTTTCCCCCTGAGACAAACCAGAAGCATTTCCTCTCTTAGCATTGCACCTATTTTGGGGGCTAAAGTTTAATCTCTCCCATTTTTCTGTGCATCTCTGTCCTTTGGATTATTCAAACCCCAGATCAAATGCTAGTTTATCTGCAAAGCTTCCTCAGATCACATCTTGTAGTATTTGTTCCTATATCACTGTCTGAATATCGTATGCCTACCTCAATTAAGTATTTCCTGGGTGTGAGCTCTTCCCCTTAATGCAATGTCCAGCTCCTTAGAAATTGATACTATGGTGAGCTCACCTTTTAATCCCTGATTTCTTTTTCCATTGATAATATGGGGACATAAATGACTTACTGGCCCCAAGAAGCTCTCTGGATACCAACTGACTGTTGTAACACCATTTGCAAAGTCTCAGATAGCCGATGGATATTGAAAACTTAAGGGCCAAGAAGATACCATATGTACATCATGACATGAAATAAAGAAAAAGAGAGACAGTGGTGGTGTCAAAGAGAAATATACAAAAATTAATAGAAACAAGTGTTGAATGAGGTTTTAGGACACAGACTTGTAATCCAGAACTCAGGAGACTGAGATAGAAGGATCAGAAGTTTATGGTTAGCCTTGAAGGCATGGCAAGATGATGCTTTAAAAATCCAATGAAACAAAGACAACAAATGTTTTATTTAAATTTTATATAAATTTAGAGGAAAAGTGATAAAAGTAAGTGGGGAAAGGGAGATGAGTGATCCCCATGGAGAGCAACAGTGGATAATATCCAGTAATGAATAAAAATGATTTACATGAATTATGCTATTTTCTTAATGAGCCCCATGATTAAAACAACTAATGCACAGTAATAAAAATGTATTCAAGTTTAAAAATGTGTGAGAATGTTATGTGATGCAATGTACATCATTTTTATTTGCAGAATTCTCTACCAGATGCTTTGTATCAGGGTTGAGTCTCCCCAACACCCTTTTGACAGCTTCAGAAACTCTGGCTCAGAATGTCCAAAGAGCATGACAACTAGGTTTAAAAATATGAGGATGTAAAATAGGGCAGTTATGGAATAATGGGCATTAGACCTAGAAGGACATTCAGAGTGGGTTGAATAGAATCAAAATACAATATGAAATTCTCAATGAATTAATTATATGTAATATAATAATAACCACTATATTTTATATAACATTATACTAATTATGTGGAGAGGGGCAGGAGGGGCTGATAGATCAACAAGCCTGATCCTGCCTTTGTATGTCTGAACCTCCATATCAGATCCCTGACATTTACTCCTCAGCATTTTATTTAGATTTTAGAAGCCTCACAATATCCTAAATATCCCTAAGGGTTCTGAAAGCCAGGTTAGCATCAAGTTGATGTATCTTGACAAACTTCTAGTAAAAAAACTGCTGCAGAGGGATTGGTCTAAAGAGCCTGGCTTAGTGCCTTCTACAGGATGGGTCTCTGTGACAGAATTAAGATTTACTAATTCCTTCAAATGTGTTTATTATGTGTCTCATCTCTGTGAGTCATCAAACAAAATGCAATTTGCTTTCTCTGGTCTGCTACTTAATATTAGTCTGTCCACCACCATCTCCCCTCTAGCCATAACATCTCAGAAATATTGCAACACCCTCAGGTCTGCCTCAATCCTTTCTTACATAAAATATAATCGGCAAGATGTGTTTACTGCAAACAACCAGAAGTTTGCTTATTTGTGTCGTGGCTCCTTTGTGATCTTTGATGACGGTACATTGATGATGATGGTGATATTTCTAAATTGATTGCTGTTTATTCCTCAACCAGTAATTATCAACATTTCTGCGATCAGGGATCAGGTGTCTTCCTTTTTTCTTCCTCCAGGAGAATAACTGTGTAGCCTCTGGGCAGTAAAGGGTGGCTAGAAAGTCACAAGACTGGCTGTAACAAACACCAGGATTTCTTAACCAGAGTGTTTGCTGCATAGCAGAGGTACCTGGATTCCTTTTCTCGTTTTTAGTTCTCGTGCTTCAACTATTTTCCTCCCTGACCTTCCATAACCTATGTATTCCAATTTCCCACCCATCAATTGCTGAAAGAGTGGTGGCAGATGATAGGTAAATGACACACTATGAAAGACCAGGGTCTCCTCCATCCTTTTAGGGAGGTAGTTCTGTTGTTCTGGTTGTGACTTTAACACCTCTGGAAATGGAGATGTAGCTAAAAATTTCCAACAGTGGTTCTGGGACCAACAGTCCTAGAGTGTTTTCCACTGCCACCCTCAATGACTAGGCTACATCTTCCTCTCTGCACTGTTCAGATTTCAGCAGCATCAATTATGCAGAAGCTTCCCAAATCCTAAATCTTCCGGAGGGACTCACCCTTTAGAAATCTGACATATCTAACACAGTCTAGCTTCCAAAAGTGTTACTTTTTGCATGCCAGAAGATAGCGTCCTCTTTCCAGAGGCCAGGGGCCGAGTCCCCTCGTCAGTGGCATGCAGTTTATGAGGCTAGACAAAACAGAACATCGTGTTGAGCCCACTCCCAGGTGATCATTTCTTGCTTCTCATGAGCTAAACTTCCCTCCCGATTCTCCAGCTGCACCCTGCCTCGTTCTCTGTGTGAAACCCCCACATCTAGACAAATCTTTCATATTGACCACTTTCCCCTGGCAGCTGACAGGCTTGCTGGTCCAGATGCGACTGCAGTCTCCCCAGCTTTCATTCAGTACCTGTGTCACAGCCAACCGGTGCCTAGGGCGATGATGCAGAAAAGAAACAGAAAGCAAGGGAAAGTCAGGAGATGCTGAATTCAAATTACAGGCAGGGCGATGTTAAAAGAAAAACCCATTAACAATAAATCCAGCCTCACAACTGCAGGATTAGAAGAGGGAGAGCTAAGGAGAGACGCGAAAGGAGGGGCCAGAGGCAGGAGCGACAAAGACTTTGCCAGCCTCTCAGACTCCCCAGCCCAAAAGGACAGGGCGGGGGTTGAGTCGCGGCTCCCCATTGGCTCCAGCGCGGGCCCCTGGACTTTCTATAAAGGGCAGCTGCGGAGAGCAGACTCTGCACGGGCTTGGAGCTGGAGTGGCAGTGCCTGACTCCGCCCTGCCCACAGCACCAGCCGGCCTTGGACAGAAAGACTTACAGACAGATGACTGACTGAAGGCAACAGAAATTGGGTAGGAATAATCACTGGCAGTATGGAGGAGGATCTGAGTGAAGCCTGACGCCATCCATCTCCAGTTTGGAGCAGGTGCTGTGGGCACTATCCAGGAAGAGCGTTTGCAGACAGCCTGCCCTGTGCTCAGCTGCCCAGCTCTGCGCACTTGCCCACCCTGAGCAGGTCCAGTCCTTTTTTTTTTTTGCTGGTTCCTGGTATTTATCCCCTTTCTCTGCTCCAGACACCTTGGAGAATACCTTATCAGCTTAGAACTCCAGGGCACTGAATAGATTGCCTGTCTTGTCTGTTCACGGCCTGAACTTGCTCTCTCCCTTTTTTGAGAAGCTCCTGAGGGAGTAGTTTTGGGACCACACGGTCCACTAAAGGCAGTGGGATGGATGCCCCAACCACTGAATTGCCTGAAGGGGCTTTCCAGAGCCCTGACACCATGAGCTATGGGGACGAGCTGACTCCAGAAGCTCTGAGTGTACCTAGTGGTTTTGATGACTTGATCACCTCCACCACCTCCCAGGTGCTTCAGGCTGCCTCCAATGCGGCATCTGCGGTGGGGCATGCTGGCCGAAATGGTGTACTGTCCAAGTTGCCAGACCACATGCCAAACACAGGTGACCTGGCCGACACGTCAGGGCCTCTAGATTTGGAAATTGTATCCCAGGATGAGCAGGTGCAATTCTGGTTAGTGGTAGGGTACACCATAGTGGTCTTTGCTGCCATCATAGGCAACTGGGTCTTAAACCATATAATTATGAAGTACAAGAGGGTACACACTGCCACCGGCCTCTTCGTTGTCAACATTTCTGTGACCAACATGATGCTCGCTCTTCTCAGCTCTCCCTTCACTATGGTAAGCTGGGGTACTGAGGAGGGTAGCCTGGGGAACAGGGCAAGAACTCGAGTACAACTTTGTATTTGTAACAATGAGTGCTGTGTGATCAGAGGGAGGGGGAGCTAGAAAAGGCTTGTTTGGTTTGAAGAACATTTTCATAGGAAATAGAACAGAAGCTGGGAAACATTGAAAAGAGCTTGGAAATGTGTTTGGAAGACTGGCAGGATAGTTGTTGCGTCGCTGAATTAATTCCTTGCCATGGCAGAGGCTGAGAGAGTATTGGGCTGCCCAGGGAGGCAGTAAGACCTGTTGCTAGTGAGTTTTGGGATAATGTGTGAATTCAAGTTTTGTCATAAAGATTAACCCTGTCTCTCCACCTTTCAAATGTTGTGCATGAACTGAACTTGAAAAGTGTAAACAGATTTTGTGATTTAGTGTACCTCCATGCCTTCAAAGCCAGGATGTTGTGTAGGGGAAAATGAAATGAGCATGAGATCTGGAGTGTAAAAATATTTCTTATTTATTGAGAGAGTGACACCAGCAGTTTGGTGAAGCAAGGAGACCTTCATTTGTGTTTTGGGGCTTTTGAAAGGGGTGGACACAGGGCTGTGTTCCTGTGCATCACCAAGCATTTTCTCCTACAGGTGCGCTATCTGTGTAATTCCTTGGTGTTTGGAAAGATGACATGTCACCTCAGTCGCTTTGCCCAGTACTCATGTGCCTATGTAACTGTGATGAGCATGGCAGCTATTTCCCTGGATCGACATCGGGTATGTGCCTCCCAGATATTGTCAAAGACAGAGCCTTCTCTTAGATATATGGAGACAAGTAAGGTCATAAACAATCTACAAAGTTTTCCAAATTCTGAAGTCTATTTATGTGCTTATGTGTGAATTGGTGAAGTTGAAGGATATGAAATACAGAATGTCACTAAATTAAATCTAATAAAAAGGCTACCATCTTTTCTGTGGTGCTATGGGAATAGAGATGTGGCAATAAACACATGACACATGTTCTTTGGAAAACATTTCCTGTTTGCTGCATTGCAGGACTGGTCAAAAGAAGGAAGAGGGCAGACATAAGTAAATATGGATGTAGTATTAGTTCTGACTAAGGGTTTAATCTGGAAGGTGGTAGTGAAGTCTGTGAGGAAGGGTTGAGGAATTAAGTGATTTTATGAAGAGAGCTGAGCAATAAAGTGCTAGGAGAAAGATTGAAGTCAATTACAAGGAAGTGAGACAAGGGTTAAGAAGCTGTGGGCAATGCATAGTTAATCATTTAGGAAGGAGACAGAAAATGAGTGGTATGGGAAGACCAAAGTATTGAAAGCTATGTGGTTAGATCCAGATGAGAGAATTAGATTATAGAATAATCTAAATCACAAAAGATAGGAAATAGAAGGGAACATAGAGAAAAGGAGAGAGGGAGAAAAGAGTGGCCATGAAAGAATCAAGATGAGAGGGAATAGGAGGGTGTGGGAGGGGATGAGAGAGGAGGGGAGGGGATGGGAAGGGATTAGATAGGATGGGAGGGAATGAGAGGGGATGAGAAAGGTCATGGCATGAGCCAAGTAGAAGGGTAGATAAGGAAACATGTAGGATACTTTTCCACCTATTAGAAGGTAAAGAAAAAAATAAGTCATATTACTGGACATCTGTTTCCTTTCTCTACAGAACTGCAGACAGAGAAAACAGGAGCTTTGAAGTCAGTCCACTTGAATTCCTGACTTCTTCAAATGTATCAGTGCTGTAATTTCACAAGCAAAATGCCATATACATGTGAAATGAATTAGTCCACAAAGCACATTACCACCCACATACTAAGTCTCTATACCCTTTTATCAAAACAGGAGTTTATGGATGTCTAACTTTAATTTGAGTTGTTGAGTTGGGTGGGGTGTTTTTTTCCCCCAGGTGATGCTATATCCTTTGAAGGCCCGGATTAGTCCCATGCAAGGCAATGTTTGCATCATTATCATCTGGATTGTGAGCACCTGTGCTGCTTTGCCACATGCCGTTTACCAGAAGCTTTCCCAGGTGGAAATTGGGTAAGATAAACATGGGGTGAGATGATTGCTGTTATACTAGCAACCCTAGGCCTTGCAAGCCAGAAGAAATGATTTAGGGATTAGGGGCTAGGATAACACATTTCAAAAAAAAGAAAAATAAAATTTTCTAAAATGTAATTTGTCATTTTTTTCCCTAAAACTCTCATGGCAGTGGGTTACAGTTTCCAACTTTGGGGACACATATAGGTACATCAGAAACCTGAATCAATTGAATCCCAGTCATCCTGGTTTTATGCTCAGTACAGACACAACACACACAGTAAATAGATCTCAATATTAGGACCTAATTGCCTAATTGATTTAAGGAAAATCATTGGTTCTGATTTCTCTCTCTCGTAACTTAGAAACACAACTGAGGAAACTGCCTGCCTCCCCAGTTTCCCATATACTTCAAAATCTACATGGAAATACCTTGACCTAGGCACCTTTCTGCTTTTCTTCATCTTGCCTTTGCTGGTGTTGGTGGCTGTCTATGGTCATGCGGCCAAAAAGCTGTGGATTCATGATGCTGTTGATGACATCAACATCCACACTTACATCTGCCAGCGTGGGAAGAAGAAGCAGACCCTAAAGATGCTGATGACAGTGGTGCTTCTCTATACAATCAGCTGGCTCCCCCTCAATGTCTACCTGGTGCTGCTATCCAGTGAATCCATCTCAAGCCACAATGGTCTCTACTTTTTTCTGCACTGGCTAGCAATTAGCAGCTCCTGCTACAACCCCTACATCTATTGCTGGCTCAGTGATAGCTTCCGTATTGAAGTGCAGAAGGTCATCATGGAAATCCAGAAGATGCTGCTAGATAAAATCAGCCGCCTCAGGGGAGAGCATCGCCGACTGAGTTCTGCATCTCATACCCACCCCCCTGCCTGTGTGGATCCCAACCCAGGAGTGCCCAAATTTCCACGGTTCAAAGATTTTGATGAGCTGCCCAGTCCCCCTCCCTCCCCAGCAGTGGAAATCTCCTTTCTCCACTCAGTGCCTAGAGTTTAAGCTGCCCAGACCGCGATTGACTATCAGTTCTCAAAATATCTGAGGTATGATAGGATCAAAATAACTAGAATTCATTACTGTCTCATGTGTTCTTATGGAAGGAAGGGCATAGTATTGGAGGTATAAGGGTCATGTGAACAAACCAATGTCTTATTCACTTGGATTTCCTTTTCTCTAGTTTTATACATGCTACTCTTTTCTGGTTTTGTTCTCTGTCCAAACTGAATACAGAGAGACCATTTGCTCATCAGATTTCTCTGCCTCCCAAAGCAAAACTCTTCTCTGACTTGGGGTTATTAAAACTTCTCTGTTTCTGGCCCCTAGCCTTCTTCTATGGTTTTGAGTACCACCTAGATCCTGTGCTTGTCTACAGATAATGCAGACCTCAGGAGCTCTGTGAGCGCCTAAATATTAGTATTTATATTTTATTTAGATGTACACAAGACTTACTTAGTTGTTCTATTCCCATGGAAATGCTAGGAGACTGAGGAATCAATTCTGAAATTTCATTGGATGCTCTGGGAACTCGAAGCACCTTTTAGCGGCAAGTTCTTGTCATATCTTCTCTCCTGTGGTAGTGAGGATGAGAAATGTTACAGATATCCAGGAAAAGATGAGGCAGTGAAATAATTCGCCCCATGTAATCAGAGTTATTTCCACAGGTTGCTGCACAATAATTTGGTGATAAGTTTCTCTCTGAATACAAGGAAAATTGAAGTGCCCAAGTTCACACTTCAAAATCCCAAACCTCCTCAGTGTTTCTGACTACACATTTAGTTTCATACTTTGTTTTATGTAAATTTGTGCTCTCTACTTTTGTCTTTCTTTTGTGGAAAAAGAGAAAATATAATGTGCTTACTGTTGTTTTTATTATTCCCATCTCTTTAGCTTATGGACAATTTCAACCCAGCAGAAGAGAGGAGGAGGATGAAGAGATACCTCATCCTGTCACTGCCATTCTTCAGAGATAATGTGGTTAAGGTTCTTTGAACAGCATTCATGGTCACATGTATCAAGTTGATACCAGGATGAGGATTGGACTTGTGGTCCTCCTGATTTTCCTCTCTTCTTCATTCCCTCCTCCTCAGTATCTTTGTCTTTCCCTTGGTCTCTCCTCACTCCCTTCCTAGCCTTTGTACACTTCCTCCTCCTTGCTCATGTTGCACCTTCTACTCATCCTTTTCCTCTTTTACTTCCTCCTTTACTTCTATTTCTTTCTCCACTATTATCTATCTTTCTTCTTTTAAAAACCTTCTTAACAATGACAAGTTATCCAGTCTTTACTGAGATATCTCCTGGTTGGTAAGATATGATGAACAGGTTTCTAGGCTCAAGAAATGAGGTAATGAGAGTCAGCTCCAGCTACTCAGTTTTCACTTAGTGAAAAGATATGATGGGGTTTGGGGTTCAGAACTTCAAACATTTATAGTAAATTGCCATACTTGCCATAGTGCTGTGTCTCTTTAAGGCCAAGGACAATTTAGGAGAAAGACCTAATTGAAGTTTCAACTCAGTTTCATTCCATTGTCTCTTTTATGTGCCCTTTTATCCTTTTAATTTAATCCATTGTTCCTGTCCTATCACTAATACCCCAACTGCAAAACAATGAACTTGTACTACTGAAGTACAGGAATACATATTTTGAGTAAGGTTAGGCTGAAAACATGACTGTGTCCTCTATTATGACCATTATAAACTGCCAACTCACCTGTGATTTTTTTGGCTTCAGCTGTTTTGGAGATTAGTAGTCTTTGTGAGTAGTGAGCTCTGCTTGTGTATTTTCCAACATTCAATGTAAATACTTCTGATTATCTTACGGACAGATATATGTATTACCTTTTCATTCATATTTGATAGAATAGATATTTCCCAGGATAATGGACTGTCTACTTATGGTTTTGCCTCCCCACATGAAGAAGGCAAAGTTAAATTTTGCTTGAGTACCCCCTGATTCTTAGAAGCATTGTACCTAGCTCTGACAGCCTTCTTCTCCAGTTTAGACTTAGGAGAAATTTGGGTAAAAGGGCTATCATTGTAATTTAAATGAACATTGTGCTTTGTGTATTAACCTAATGTTGTATTCTTCTTAAAAAGCACTTCCCCTTCTCCATCCCCATTCTGTACAAAGAATCAAACTCCTTTCACTCCCCAGTAAGGCTTGAAATTTGGGATGGACCATGCTTGACAGATAATCCAGCTTCAAGGTTTACTGCTGACTTGGCTGGAAACTTGACAGATCCAGAACTTTATACAACAGTTTTGGTGATGTATGGATGTTTGAAGAATTGGGCAGATGAGTAGTTTTAACTTCATGTGGGCCTTTGTTTAGATGTTTTTCAGCAGCACCTAATCTGAATTCAGTACCCAGGCAAGTCTGAGGGTGCTAAAATTGTAAGAAGTTTCTGGATGAAGGGCTCATTTGGTTGGAACATGGTGCTAATGAGCTCTAGATCCTAGGCTCTAACCCATGTGCAGCCATTTAGCTCTGTGGGTTCGGGCATGGTGCTAAAGAACTGTGGTCACATGGTTTCTAAACCCCATGTGTGTCCTTTTACATAGACTGCACCACTCACCCTAGCCAGCCTTTTTCTGAACAAAGGTTATCACCCACCTGGAAGGCCCAGCAAAATAGTTGTGTAAATATTATTTCAAAATCTATTTTCACTTCTGGAGGCAACAGTTTATAGTATATCCCTTATTGGCTATGTGTTAGCAGTGTCACATTACTAGAAAGACATCGCTTTTGAAATGTCCAAATGAACAAACAGAGTGTACCAGAAGTGACAGACAGGAGAAATTGCTAAATTTTTCCCTTTGACAAATTCAAATGCATATACTGCATGTGTTAAATGCCAAGAAACTATATCTTGGGACAAATTAGGATATTTGGAGAAATACTTTAATGAGAGTAAAATCTACATGTATCCTGTCTGATATTTAACTTTAAAAGGACAATTTTGAGTGGGGGAATTCTAATGTCATAGATATCTGGGACATGTTTTGGTCACTGTATATGTGATATATTCATTCTTTCTCATGTGTTTTGATCTCACAGTCTAATTCACTATAATTTCCTGTATATCTTCAAAGTTAAGGAAAAAACGAAATTTACTGGTGTAAACAATATGAGAGTAAAAATGAAGTTGTTTATTCTAATACTTCTTATTCACAGACATTTATGTGTCTATTTCAAACCTACTTCCCCTATATTAGTGATAGTAATATTGTGTATGTGATTATGACTTTCTAATATAATTCTTAAGGTAAGGTCTTATGATATCTATCAATAAGTGTTCATTTTCAAGATTTTATTCCATATTGCAAAACTAAAGACTGTTGGGGGATTATATAAAGTTTCAGCTTTGAATATGGACTTCTTGCATTTTAGAGTAAGCCCGATACTAAAGGAAAGAAGAGCCTTATCAGGCAGCTCAAGGTGCACATGGAGGAAACAGTGTAGATTACCCTGGTGAAAATTTCCTGACATAATATATTCAGGCCCCAGTAAAAGTGTCTGTGTTAAGATTTATGAAAATGGATTTATGTTAATTGGATTAGTTGAAATGTAGCATCTGGAATGAATTCCTTGTTCTTTTGTGATGAGACCTCCTGGAAATAAAGTTCACCAGTTTATTTTTATAGAAAGATCTTAGAAAGCACTGAACAGAGAGATACTGTGCCTCATGGCTTTTGGTTTATAGGGTTTTATAGGTGGCAAGTCTGTATTAAAAGTGGGGAAAGTGAATAGTGTATTTGTAATTGTAGACAAGAGGCTACCAATGCTTTTGTACCTGCAGCTTCATTCAGAGGAAAGACTGTGTGAAAATCCCCCAGAATAAGAATAAATACAAAAAGTAGAAATAAGCATCTATAGAGTAGTTAGTGAAATTTTATTCATTACCTTGCTGTGCAGTTGCCCTCCCCCATGGAATGGAACTGAACTTGATGATACCTTAATGCTTTCAGCTTTTCAGCTTTGCTCACAAGCTCCGTGGAAGTATGGACTATATCCTAGGCATGTGTATATAGGCACAACCAACACTTGCTCCTTGATTCAAACCTACTACTGATGTGGACATGTGAAACTGAAGCCTTCTGGGAGTAAACAGGATGCTGTCAAATTCTACTCAAATGACAGAAGAAATAAAGCTCCCTGAAGTAATACTAAGGAAATACCCCTTCACAAAGGGAAAGAAAGAAATCTTACCATTCTACAACAGGAGTCTGAACATTATTCTTACCAATGTGCTTGTTACTTATTTACTTGTAACTGTTGCTTTAAATATTATCTATAAATATTGTTATTTCTCTCTACTCTAATTTAATGTTTGACTATGTATTCAATATCAAAGAGAGGAGGGGCCAAAGGGAAAGGGGATAGTATGGTGGCAGGGGTATGGAAGTAGTAGTAGATTAAAACATATATATATATATATTTACATAAATGTATACTAAATAAAACTATTCGTTCAAAGCACCCCTGATCTCTCTTCTTGTAGATCTAATGGGAAAAGAAAAAAGGATGGGAGGAGTCAGGTTGGTGAATATTTGTGGTTCACATTGGCTCATTATATAAAGTCAACATTTAAATCTTTCCACATGTTCAACATATAGGCATTAAAGTGTAAGTGGATGGGGTGAGGGTATAACAAACAAGCAGATCCTCCTATGTCTTCTATGAAAAAGCGTTGGGGTGCTCACAGGAGACAATTTGTCCTTGGAAAAAGTACACAACCTGCCCCCATACCAAAAAAACCCTTGGAATTCTGGTTTGGGAACCAGAAAATTATGCTGCCATTTCAAAAGGTAGGAATGAGTAGATGAAAAGAGTATCAGCGTGGATGTTTCAAGGCTAGAATACTCCATCGAGGGAAGATGCCCCCATGGTAAAGTCAAGTCCAGGATTTAAAAAGCTTATTATTATTCTAAGTCAGTGCTCCTCAGCATTTGGGTAATGACCCCTTTGGGGTGATAATAACCCTTTCACAGGAGTTGAATATCAGTTATCCTGTATATAAGACATTTACATTCACAACAGTAGTAAAATTACAGTTATGAAGTAGCAATAAAAATAATTTTATGGTTAGGGTCACCACAACATGAGGAAGGTTATTAAAGGGTCACAGCATTAGGAAGTTTGACAACCACTGTTCTAAGTATATTTTGCTTGAGGTGTCACTGCAACTCATCACACTACCCCTTAGAGATAGTCAGATACTCTTCTGTATGCTAGAATCCTTAGTCAGGAGTCTCATGCACAGGCCTAGCCTTTCTGAGCTCATTAAAGGACAACAACAACAGAAGAAGAAACTCATAAGACCCCAAAACCATAAACACACTTTAACAAATTCCAAGGTCTTACAGTTTTTGGCTTCTGCCAAATTCTATCCCCCATGAATACCAATTCTGTTTATTTTCTTCACATAAAGGATTTTTTAGATTCCGTTTGTTTTCTAATGGTATACATGGCTTTTGGTGGATGGGGATATGGGGAGGATCTGGGAGTAATTGAGGGAATCAGAATATATCAGATTTTAAAAAAAAGTATGTTTTAGTAAAACATATTTGAGATGATATGATTTTTCAAAGATTATTTTTTATTTAAGTCTATGTGTTTGTGTCTGTGCATGGGATTGTGCAGATGAATTCAGTACAAGGGAGGGGCAGAAGAAAGTGTTGGATAGATAGCTGTGAGTTGTTTGTAAGTGGAGCCAGGGCTCTTACCTGCTGAACCATTTCTTCAACCTCATGGTAGTTAATTTTAAATGTAGATTTCCTGAAATCAGTATCAACTGGGAAGAGAACCTGAATAAGGACCTGTTATCTAGATCAGGTTGGCCTGTAGCAGATGGCCTTGCTTGTTAATGTGGGTGAGAAGACCACACTGAATGAAAGCATTACCAGTTCAAAGTCTGGGACCGAAACTGTATAAGAGAGAAGAAAACTAGCTGAGCATTAGCAGCAAGCAAACAGGCAGTCTGAGTGCATTTGTTTTTTTCTCTGCTCTTGACAATGAATGTGGTGTGACCTGCTGTCTCGAGATTCTGCCTTTTTTTACCTCCAGCAGCAATGGACTGTAACCTTGAATTTTAAGCCAAATTAACTTTTCCCTACCTCATGCTGCTTTTTGTCAGGATACTTTATCACAGGAACAGAAATGAAACTAGAACAGATTAATAACATCTATGTCCAAGTCTAGTTCCACTTATTTAGTTTTACCATCATTCCCCAGTCCCTTAACCTCTGTTTCTTTGCCTTGCTTTATTTGAAGATTATTGTTTATTTTCTGCCACTATAATGAAATACTTGGTGAAATTAACCTATGATGAACTTATAACTTATGAAAATAAAGCTTATTATTTTGTATGCATAAAATGATCACATTTCAATCAAGGAAGCAGAGGGTAGGAGAGAAAACTATACCTTTAATAACCAGTCTCTGGTGAGAACTACAATTGAATCACAGGAGAGCTCACTTAAATCATTCTGAAGACAATGATTCTAATAGTTCCCAGAGGGCTTCTACTAGTCCCTACCTCTTTAGTATCCCTTTACCTGGGCCAGACCACTTAAATACCATGAACCCTGAGAACCCTTGAGGGCTGTGCAAACTGTATTGATACTAATACACCTGGTATACAAGTCAACATATATAATATTTTCAGATTTCCTTTTTATTTATATTTGAAACATGCTTGTTTTACATGTCAATCCCAGTTCCCTCACCCTTCCATCCTCCCCTGTCCCCCCCCCCACCAACCCCCATCCCATCTGATTTCTGCTCCCCAGGGAGGGAGTGGTCTTCCATGGAGGATCTTCAAAGTCTGTCATATCACTTGGAACAGGACCTCAGCTGAGGGTTAGCAGTTTCTGCAGCCTGGTCTTGACCTCTTTGCTCCTCCCTTTCTGCAACTGTATTTCAGAGTTCGGCTCACTGTTTTGCTGTGGGTGTCTGCTTCTGCTTTCATCAGCTACTGGATGAAGGTTCTAGGGTGGCATATAAGTTGGTTATCACTCTTATTATCAGGAAGGGCGTGGGAAGGGCATTTAAGGTAGCCTCTCCACTATTGCTTAGATTCTTAGTTGAGATCATCCTTGTAGATCTCTGGACATTTCCCTAGTACCAGATTTCTCTTAAAACCTACAATGGCTCCCTCTATTATGGTATCTCTTTTGTTGGTCTCCTCCAATCTTTCCCTAACTCAATTTTTCCTGCTCCCTCTAATATGCTCTGACTTCATAGTCTCCTAACTCAGAACTTCTTAAACTTTTCCCACTCATGACAACTCTTCACCTGAGAAATTTTTACCTATTTACCTTGGGTATATAGGTGTACAAAATAAATATGAATATGTATGTATGTATTTATTTGCATTTGAACTACTCTTGCTGATGCACATTCAGAAACTTTTTAATATTAGAAAAAATTTCAGAACTGCAATACTTAGCTTGTGCTAATATATGGGGCCATCGTCTAGTTTAAGATATTTTTATTTGACTCCAGCCAGGGAAGCAAGTAGGCTAATTGCAGATTTTCACTTCTTCCTCTGCTGCTCCAAATCCAATCCCCCAGCATTATTATTCCAGTTCTACAGAAAACTACTGGCTGCAGCATCTCCTCATCCTCCTTCCCTATCTCCAGTAGATCACACAGATATTCCCCTCCAAACTTCTCTCTATATATCTCTCACTTTACCCCAGGCACAAACACCAACAGACATTCACTGGGAACCCACAGGCTACTCAGGCCAGTGAATCAAGTAGCCTAACTGTGGATCTTCACCACTCGCCCATCTCCATCAAACCCAAACCTCCAGTATATACCCCTCTCTATAGCAAATCATCTACTGCAATTTCCTCCTCATTTTTGCCCTATATCTACCAAATAACACAGACTTTCTCCTCCAATCCTACTTCCCCTGATCCCGTTATTCCAAATCTCAAACCAAGCTGGACCTCTTTTGGAACCCATCTGAGGGACAAACAAGAAGGGCAGCCAAGAAGGTAGGCAAGATTCATATCTTCACACTCTCTGGTCTCCTCTACATCCAATCCCCAGTCTCATCCCCAGCTCGGTAGCAGACTGCCTGCTGCTGTCTCTCCTCTCTCTATATACACATTTCCAGGAAACTAAACAGATCCTGTTGGAATAGACTGCTTTCCTTCATCTTGTGGATTCCCTTGGCAGCCACCTCCTAGTCCATCCCCATTGAAAAGTATCGGATCCTAATACCTAGGAACACATTTTATCTTGAACCTCCAGTGACTATACTTATCAGGATCCCAGGAGATTTTCCTATCCGGCAACACAGAGCCACCACACTCTGCTAAGAGCCAGAAAGGGCAACAGAAATCAAGGAACAAAGCACCCACTCAACAAAGACAAGATCTGATATCAGCATCTAGAACTGTGATCTTCCCAAACACAGATGACTAGATGCCAGTGTAAAACAGAATCACAATAGCTAATCAAAAACAAACATATTTATTTCCACTAGAACTTAGCAAACCTATAGCTGAAGCACAAGAAAAAGACCTTAAAAGTAGCCTTTATGAATATGACAGAGTTCCATAAAGAGGAAATTAATAAATGACTTATAATATATAAACAAACTGTGAAAGGAAAGTATTAAAACAGTTCAAGACTTGAAAATGGAAATAGAATCAATAAATAAAACCCAAACTGAGGGAAATTTGAAAATGAAAAAACTTATGAATTCAGAGTCAAGCCTCACCAACAGAATATAAGAGATGGAAGAATCTTATGCATTGAAAACACTATAGAAGAAATGGATACTTTGGTCAAAGGAAATGTTAAATCTAAAAATCTCCTGCCACAAAACATCCAGAAAATCTTGGAAATCATGAAATGACCAAATATGAAAATAATAGAAATAGAAGGAGAAGAAATCCAGGTTAAACACACAGAAAATGCTTTGAACAAAGTCATAGAAGAAATTTTTCTAACCTAAAGAAGGAGATGTCTAACAAAATAGAACCATATGGAATAACAAATAGACTGGACCAGAAAAGAAAGTTTTCTAGACACATAATAATCAAAACTCTAAACATACAGACCAAGAAAAGAATATAAAAAACTGCAAGGGAAGGTGAACAAATAAATTATAAAGGCAGACTTATTAGATTGCACCTAATTCCTTGGAGACTCTAAAATCTAAAAGGGAGTGGACAGATGTGCTGTCATCTATAAGAGACCACAGATGGCAGACCATATTACTACATTCAGCAAAACTTTCAATCACTGTAGATGGAGAAACTAAGACATCCCACGATAAAAAAACAAATTGAAACTCTCTCTCTCTCTCTCTCTCTCTCTCTCTCTATATATATATATATATATATATATATATACACATATATATATATATATACAATCCAGCACCACAGAAGGCACTAGAAGGAAAACCCCAACCTAAAGAGGTTAAGGACACCCAAGAAAACAAGAATAAATAATTCAAGACTAGAAAATTGAAAGAGTATCCTTCTATGTGGAGTGGACTCAAAAAGTCCATTTGTATACAAGGGATAAATACTGAACCACTATTAGAAGACCCATAGACTCTCCAGGCCTCCTAACTAACACCCATATTCAGGGAATTTGGATCAGTCCTATGATGGTCTCTCAGCTATCAGACTGGGGTCCATGAGCTCCCCCTTGTTCAGGTCAGCTCTTTCTGTGGGTTTCTGCAGCATTGTCTTGACCCCTGTTCATCACTCACCTTCCCTGAGGAGCAGAAAGGGGATGGGATGGGAGTTGAAGGACAGAGGAATAGGGGAAGGAGAGGGAACTGGGATTGACATGTAAAACAAGCTTGTTTCAAATTTAAATTAAAAAAAAATCCAGTCAGCAAATGTAAAAAAAGAAAGAAAAAAAGAAAATTAAAAGAGGATAAACACATACATTGAACAAGAACAAAAGAACAGGAATCGATAAACATGACTCATTAATATCTCTTCATATCAATGATTTCAGTTCCCTAGTAAAATAACACAGAGTAACAGACTAGATTTGAAAAAGGATTCATCTTTCAGCATCATCCAATAAATCATGGGAAAGATATTTCAAGCAAATGGACATAAGATGCAATCTGGTATAGCCATTTGAGTATCTTACAAAATAGGCTGCAAATTAAAAGTAATCACCAAATAAAATATCCACCTAGATGACATTGCTATTCTTAATATCTATGCCCCAAACACAAGACACCCAAGTTTGCAAAAGAACACTACTATAGGATAAATCACACATGTATTGATTCATAGTGGGTGACTTCCATATCCCTTGCTTTCCAACAGACAGTCATCCAGACCAAAAAAATGAAGCATAGAAATTCTGGGTCTAACTGGAGTTATAAAGCAATGGGACCTAATAGATAATTAAGAACATCTCATGCAAATACAGAAGAATATACCATCTTCTCAGCACCCCATGGGACTTTCTCCAAGATTGGTCACATACTCAGACACAAAGCAAATATTGGGAATACAAGAAAATTGAAACAATAACTTGCATACACTCTGCTCACCACAGTTTAAATCTGGATATCAACAAGAACAACAGAGAACTTAGAAATTCACACAGACACAGCAAAAACAACAGCAACAACTCTCCAGATTTAGCAACAAACCCTTAGTGCATATACTGAAAGGTTGCTTCATCCTACCATAGAGATAGGTCAATTTTGTTCACTGATACTCTATTTATAAAAGCCAAAAATTAGAAATAACCTAGATGGCCCTCAGTAGAAGAATGAATATTTGTGTTATAATCAAGTATTTCTTATCCATTAAAAAAAGATAAAATCATGAAATTTTCAGGAAAATGGGTGGAGCCAGAAAAAGAAATCATGTTGAATGAAGTAACCCAGGCACAGAAAGACAAATACAGTATGCATTCATTTATATGTTGATATTAGCAATTAAGTTAATGATTAACAAGCTATAATCTGTAGAACCACAGAGGTTAAGTACAGAGTAAGGGACTAGTGGAATCAGATAGATTCTATTTCCATAGAAAATGAAAATTGATTGTACACTGTAAATACAATCCTTACTTGGTAATTGTTCTTGTATATAGTCTTACTCTGTTTAAGTTAAAACCCTTGCTTTTTATTTACACAAAAGGGGGAAATGTTGTGGAATTTTATTTTAACTGTTTAAAGATGTGTTACATTTGTTTCTGTTGTTTATGTTAGCAATGCAAAGATGTGTTACATTTGTTTGATTAAATAAAATTAACCTGGGGTCAGGAAATTGAGTCAGCAACTAACTAGCTGACAGGAAGTGGTATGGAAGAACAAAATGTAGTAGGTTCTATAATTAGTGGGGCTGAGGAGAGGAGAAGGACGAACATTTTGGGGGCAATGAGAACAAGGGAAAATGTTAGATATTTGCTATTCAACCTCTGTGGGCTAGCAAAATTTCACCTCAACCTTGAAATCCTGAGTTTTATAGAAGGATAGAGATTTAGATGAATTTTCCTTTATCAGCCATGGTAGAGCCAGTGTCTGAGGGAATAGAAATCCTGCCTGGCTGCAGCCCATGTGGCTGGACCACTGCTGGTAGCTAGAGTTGCATTGCTGGTCGGGACAACAGTTGCTTAAGGTTCATCCACTGTATTGAATGCAAAACAACAGGCAGTAGTAGCTTCTCTAGTGTCTATGTTCTTGCCATATAAGTAGGTAGCTAAACTGATAGTCACACATGAAATTCTCCTGCTTAATAGTTTGTAAGTACAATTACACAGCTGTTGGTTTTACCGGAGATATAAGTGCCATTATTGTACCCCTGAGTATATCTTGCCATACTGGTCACTGTTGAGGCTTTGTAGGCTTTATAGCTGGGGAGGATTATATATTGTTTTGTTTTTTTTATTTTTTCCTTTGTAGTTTGCATTGAATATTCAGATACTATGAGAGCTAGTTCTCAATAAGGAGGCTTCCAGGTTAATTCTATTTTGATATTTTTAAGTCCTTATCTGCAGTATGTAGTATCTTCAGAAATAGGGTGTCACCTTCAACTTCTGAAAAATGACCAAGGGTGATTTCAATAGCTGATGTTCTTTTTTTATTTAATTTAGAATAAATTTTATTTTACATATCAATCCCAGTTCCTTCTCCCTACCATCCTCCCATGCCCCTAACTGACCCACCATCCCACACCCCCATCCATCCCCAAGGAGGGTGAGGCCTTTCATGGGGGAATCATCAAAATCAATCACACCATTTTCTGGATTTTCAGAGTCTCTGACTCCTCTTTCCAACAATTTTAAGTGTAGTTTTTCATTCTTGGCACTGGAACTTTTCAACCTCCCTTCCTGAAGAACTCTGAGGTTTACTACCAGTAATCTGATAAGGGTAACTTCAAGGAGCTATACATGCTTCCAGAGGATATTAGTAATCATTAATCTCACCCAACTATGAACCATGGGAACTACAATAGTGGCCAACCTTTGAAGATATACTGAATTGTGGAATAGTGTCATAAATATTATTGGAGTATTCCACCATTTTCTTACTGGATTTAAGGATCTTTCCACAAGATTGAATCCATCCTTTGCATAGCTAATGAAGTCAAGACCTGTCACTAGACAGGTAATGGTCTGTTAAGAGTTGTTTTTCCCTGCTAGTCTGGTCCCAGTGCCGCACCAGCCCCAAATAACACACTGAGATGCTGTATTAGATATAAAGCTGTTGGCCAGTTACTAGTTTCTTATAAGCTAGCTCTGTCTTAAATATTAACCCATTTCTATTAATCTAAGTATTTCCGCGTGATCTCATCTTACCGGGAGAGAGGCCCCAGAATTCTCTCTCAGTCCATCATCTTTAATCTCCTCCCTACTTCTTTCTCTCTCCTCCTAGTCTCCTGGTCCCACCTATCTTGCTTTCCTATTGGCCAACAGTGCTTTATTCATTAACTACTAAGAGAAACATATTTAAAGAGAGACATCTCCAATCAATGGTCCCTAGGGCAGAACCCACTAGTATTATTTTGCTAAATGAACATAACATTAAAATAACTTGTAATGACTTATTGCTATAGCCATACATCATTGCATTTCTCAACTCTCATCACAGACGTTTCTTCTAGTAGATGGCAATTAGAACAGAACTACAACTTTTCAATATACAGGGCATAGGAGACTGAGGAGTACTAAGTCCTAATTGTACTCAAAATGTCATTATTTTAAATGTTTTCTTATATATTTGTTTATTTTTGTTGGAGAGGTGCACAAACCAGGACAGATGTGTGGAAATCAGAAGACAATTTTCAGGAGTCATTCTTTCCTTCTTCAATGAGAATTTTGGGATGGAATTCAGATCATTAGTTAGGCAACAAGTACCTTCACTCTACGTTGATATTTTCTCTTATTTATTTCATTTTTACTAAAATATTAACTTTGCATATCAACAAATTCCATTTTGAGTAGTTTTATATTTACATACAGTGTGTAGTTTTCCTTTCATTTTCCTGTTCACACACCATTCCAAACCTCTATACAAACTTTCAGGATGATTGTCAATGTCAAATTTTAACTTAGTCTGAAGCAAAATGGTATGTTTACTTTATACTAATACTACATTCCAATAAGGACATCTTGAATTATTTTCACTGAAAAAGTAACCAACTTTTAAATACCTATTAAGTATTACCATTTTTCTTTGCCTTTGGCAATGTTGATGAAAGATTAAATTATTTTATAGAAACTCTTGATGCATGAATAAAATTACTGGACATTATATCAGTTGATCTTTATATTTTAAATGTCCTGTAGTAACAAATACATAATATTTTCCCACTTGTAGATTTAATTAGAATATTATGATACTGAACATGTTTAATAGCAGTTGTAATATTGTACACATTTATAAGAATTTTTCAGACACATGCATTTTGAAAGCAATAAAGATGAAGGGAGGAAGTCATGTGTTTTATGGATGGAATGCATATTACACACACACACACACACACACACACACACACACACACACTCACACACTGCCTGCTACCAAATATATGTAACAGATTTTATTTGTAACATATTTTCTGGAGAGTCTAGCAAAAGTCTAATTCTGTTAAGGAAAAATTGCATTTGTCTGCTAATGATACTTTTATTAGCAATATAAAGATGCAATGACTTAATCAACATCAAGAGCAAATGTTTGAAGGTACATGAAATATTTGTTTTATGAAAATTTAGATTTACCTATCTTCTTCTCCAGGTTATTAACACAATAAATGACCCCATGAAATAGGAGGAACAGACACATAATAATATCATACATCTAGCCATAGGAATGTCATAAAATAATCGTTATGTTTTCAGAATCACCCCAATGAATAACACTATAAATGGAGATTGGTAATCTATATCGCATAGTCTACAACTAGATGTTGACTTATTCAGACATGTAAGTTATTTAAATATGTGCACAACATTTGCCTGTCATTCTCTCTTAGTTTCATAATTATCACATGGACATTGTAATATAG
The DNA here is from genome assembly GCF_943737965.1 of Phodopus roborovskii. Taxonomy (NCBI): domain Eukaryota; kingdom Metazoa; phylum Chordata; class Mammalia; order Rodentia; family Cricetidae; genus Phodopus; species Phodopus roborovskii. The sequence continues at coordinate 699,169 of NW_026125868.1, forward strand.
CCCTGAATAAAGGAGAAAACACTCATATACAGATACATGTATGCAGATGTATATACATAATCCTGAGTATAAATATGGATATCCATATCCATATATATATTTAAAAAGTAATAGAGAATAAGACTGAGAGGTAGGAGAGCGAATGATGATATAGGAATATGGCCCTCATTTTCCTCTGGGATTGTTGGCCATCTGATGATGAAAGTAGCAGAAACAGCTAGTAGGATTCAGACAGCCCTGGGTATAACCATAAGGACTTCCAGGAGTCAGCTTCAGGGAGACAGCTCATTTTAATATTGTGAGGGTAAGGTACATAAAGATTTTTAGGGTTATGGATGGAAATGACTGATTGGTCATAACACAGCACCTAATTATACAGGAGGGAGGAAACAGTGAGACTTATATACTGAGTAATATAGCAATTTTAGGAAGCTCTGTGCAGGGTCATCCTCTGAATAAGGACAAGCATCTGAGCTTAGGGACATTCTCCACCTAAGGTTTGACAAAGAAGAGGAAGGCATGATGAGAAAGGGAGTCCTCCATTTTTGTGCTGTGGTCAGAGAGCTACCTGTACTTGGTGGACTGCAACCCTAATAGCAGGAATCTCTAACAGCTGAAGATTGAAGGGGGGAGAATTGATTTATTATAAGAAAATGACTCTGCTCTGTGTTTAGCTGTGGGTGTCTGCTTCTGCTTCCGTAAGCTACTAGATGAATACTCTAGGATAGCATATAAGGTAGTCATCAATCTCATTATTAGGGAAGGTCATTTAAGATAGTCTCTCCACTATTGCTTAGATTGTTAGTTGGGGTCTTCCTTGTATATCTCTTGACATTTCCATAGTGCCAGATATCTCTTAAAACCTATAATGACTCCCTCTATTATGGCATCTCTTTCCGTGGTCTCCTCTATTCCTCCCTCGACTCAATCTCCCTGTTCCCTCATGTTCTCAATTACCCTCCTCTTCTCCCCTTCTCTTTCTGCTATCTTTATCCCCACTTCCTGCCCCTCCCTGGCATGATCCCAATATGCTCAGGAGCTCTTGTTCCTTTCCACTTCTGCAGGGGACCATAAATGTCTCTCTTAAGGTCCTCCTTGTTTCCTAACTTCTCTGATGTTATGAAATGTAGGCTGGTGATCCTTTGCTCTATGTCTAAAATCCATATACGAGTCAGTAGATACTATGATCATGGTTTCTTCTAGTTCAAGATTCCATTTTTTTTTTTTTTGTTTGTTTGTTTTGTATTTTTCCCCTCTGAGTAGTACTCCATTGTGTAAATGTACCACATTTTCTTTATCCATTCTTCAGTTGAGGGGCATCTAGGTAGTTCCCAGGTTCTAGCTATTACAAATAAAACTCCTGGAATCCAGTTGCAGAAAGGGAGAAGTGATGTGCAAAGGGGTCAAGACCAGGGTGGAGAAACCCACAGAGACAGATAACATGAACAAGGGGGAGCTCATGGATCCCAGATTGATAGTTTGGAAACCAGCATAGGACTGACCCAGACCTGCTGAAAATTGGTCTTGGTTAGGAGTCCTGGGCAGTCCATGGGTCATCTGACAGTGGAACCAGGATGTATCCCTGGTGCATAAAAGGACTTCAGGAGCACATTCTCGATGGAGGGATACTCCCTTAGCCTAGAGACACATGGGAGGGCCTAGGGCCTACTCTAAATGACTTGATAGATTTTGATGATCCCTCCTGTAAGGCCTCACCCTCCCTGGAGAAGTGGATGGGGAATGCGACTAGGGAGGAGGTCAAAAGGGGGAGATATGAAAGGGAGAGGGAACTGAGATTGATATGTAAAATAAGAAAAAATAAAACAAAGAGAGAGAGAGAGGAAAAAAAAAAGACTCTGAACTCCTGAAATCCAGTTGTAGAGAGGGAGGAGTGATGAGCAAAGGGGTCAAGACAATGCTGGGGAAACCCATAGAAATAGCTGACCTGACCAAATGGGAGCTCATGGACCCCAGACAGACAGCTGGGGAACTAGCATAGGAATGAATCAGGACCCCTGAATGTGGACGTCAATTAGGAGGCCTGGAAAGTCTATGGGGAATTTGGTAGTGCACAAATGAATTTTGGGAACCCATTCCCCATAGAGAGATACTCTCTCAGCTTAGATATACCAGGGAGGTCCTCCTCCAAAAGATGTGGCAGACTTTGATGATCCACCATAGACGGCCTCACTATCCTTGGGGATTGAATGCGGGATGGGGATTGGTGGGAGGCATGGGGTGAGGGAACTGGGAATAAGATGTAAAATACGGTTGTTTCTATTTTAAATAAAAAATTAAAATGAAAATGACTCTTATGTACTGGGGAAAAGGATTTCTATTTTTGCTTCCACAGAAAATTAAAAGTTGTGGATTCCTTCCAGACTAACATAGTTTGATCAAGCAAGACCCCTGGAAGCAATGTCCATGGGACTATGCAGCCTTGCAGACCACTACAGCCAGGATTTCTGCATTTTCTTAGGATCCCCATGACAGCGCCCCCTACCAGGAGGAAGCAGTTTGGAAAGAATGAACCCCAAATTCCCAAATATTGTTTATAAATGTTTGTTTTCATTTATATGGGGTTGGTTATAAATGGTTAATGAGAATAACCAATCTTTTTAAAGGTATAAAGGGAATTATGGTATAGATATGAATACTTGGTTTTGGAATGGATTTTCATTTATTGATGCAGATTTAAGGTCAATTTTGTGATATGTATACTTTTCTTGTTTAGGTATTGTGTTTATTCAGCTCATTTAGAAATGTAATGTATGATTTAGTACAGATTATAATAGTTACCTATGATAGTCAAAGACCTATAGAATATGGCATTTAAAATGGTTTAGGGTTTTTCTGTGTCAGAAAGGAAGATGGACATCGAAGAAAGGCATTATGAAGTTTGATTTCAACATGGCAAGAGTAGCCAATTGGGCAAGATACTACTGTTGTCTGGACTGGTTGATTTTATGCTGTATAAACTGGACATGCAGGACCCACAGAAAAGTGACTACTGATACAAGATGGACATTACTGTAGGGTTCCTGCTTCATGGAAGAAGAGTCTGCAAGACATTCTACAGGACACAGAAAAAAGTGACTGACAAACTGCCAATATAGGTGGACAGTTTAAAGTTCCTGCTTTGCTGAGGAGTCTGCCAAGCACACTGTGGCATATGGGATGAAGTTGTACATTACAGAAGAAATTCGGCTGACTCACCAGGCAAGATGTCTGTCATTTCTAGCGTTTATAAATTATCCTTCTGTGGTCTTTGAAAGAGTTGAAGACAGATAGTTATAGTTATAGTTTTTGTTAGTTAGGATTAAAAATAAGTTACATATGAGACTTTAGACTCACAAAGATAGGATAGATGATAGAATATTTAAGTCTTACTAAGTATTAATGGACTAAATTTGTTAACTGTGATTCTTATTTAATAACTGTTTTATTATATATTTTTACTATGCTAAGATTAAAATCCTTTTTGCTTTACACAGTAAAGAGGAGATTATGTTGTGGGCAGCAGCCAGCAGAACGCCATTACAAGATGGCGAACTTCCTCCTTCTTGCACCCTCGGTGCCTTACCTTATTTGGGCATATGCCTGCCTGATGGTAGTACTCCAGTATGCTTGCTCGTTCCCTAGCCAATCATGTGGCTCCAATGCTGTGGCGAGGTCCTCTGAGCCTATGAGATTGCGACCCATTGCCTAGTAGCATATATAAGCAGCTGCTTTTTCCTCCCGGGGCCCCTCACCTTCAGCTCTCCCTTAACCAAGAAGTGCTCCAATAAAGTGTGATCTGAGAAGAATCCTCATGTGGTTGCCATCTGTCCTGTGGGTCGGGCTGGGCGCGCCACATCTGGTGCCGAAACCCGGGACCGAGTGAGGGGCCGAAGAGGATTCAGAACTCAACACACGGAGCGGCGGTACCGGTAAGTTCCCTTCCTTTTGTGATGTTCGCTTCTGGTATTGTCTTGCATCCAGGTTTGTACTCCCTGTTGTTTTACTGGTGATAGTAGTATTAACTTGCTGCTTGTGCCTTCGTTGCGATCGCCCGGGACAGGAGTGCTTGTGTTGGTGTTAAAGTGAAAGCAAGTCCGGTGTAGATAAATCGGCATTTCCCCCATCGATAAGTCTCACGTAGATAAGTGAGTACGATGGGAAACACCTTAGGTGCGGGACCAGGTGGAACGGATTGGGTCACCCCGGTCAAAGCGCTGGTTAAGCACAGAGGGCTCCCGTTCTCTCGATCGTTTATAGCGAAGGTACTAGCAGACATAGATAAGCATGCTCCATGGTTCGTGAACTCCAGGGATCTTAACATAACATGCTGGAGAAAATTAGGGCAAGATCTGGAACAGGCAAAGCGGGACAATAAATTAGGAAGAGGAACCATGGAGATGTGGAGACTGATACTTCACTGCCTACAGGATGAAAATGCGGAAGAGTTAATAGATCAGGGCCATAAGGTATTGTGGGATCATCAGGACAGTGTATCCGAGGCAGACACATATGAAGGGGAAGAGAGGGAACATAAGATAGAAAAGGAAAAGACGTCTAAGAAAACCACAACTGTAACTCGGCCAAAAGAAAAATCCAAGGACTCTACTGAGTCATATACTAAGAAGTTAGCGCCTTTGAGGAACAAAAAAACCTCAAAAGAAAGGAGGTGCCGCATCTAAAAAGGAGAAACCTCCGCGGCTGTACCCGAACCTACAGGAGGAATTTAATGATCTTGATTTAGATGATGATGATGAGGAAGAAGTTATCAGAAGGGGAGGAGACTGAGCTGGAGGAAGAGGCTGCTAAGTATGAGGAAGAACGCTATGGGCCACCGCCATATGCGGAAGCGCCGTCCTCTGCACCTCCACTGCCTTATCGCGGAAGCTCAGCCAAGGATTTTCATTTCCTCACTCCCTGTGCCAGATCACAATTAGCTGCCGCTTTCCCGGTTTTTCAGGATGCTCAGGGACAGCGGTATCATGACCCTATACCATATAAACAGTTAAAAGATCTGGTTGAAGCCACAAGAACATATGGAGTGAACGCCAACTATACTCGGGCGTTATTAAGTAGATTAGCTTCTCAAGCCATGACACCGGCAGATTGGTTTGAGATAGCGAAAGCCTGTCTTTCCACGGGGCAATATTTAGATTTCAGATCCCATGTTACGGATAGAGCCCACGCACAAGCTAGGGTCAATGTACAACAAGGGAATCAACATTGGACAGCTGACATGCTGTTGGGGCAGGGACAATGGGTAGCAAATCAAACAGCATATCCAATTCAAGTATATGAAAAAATTAATAATATTTACCAAAAGGCATGGCACTCTCTTTCTAATAAAGGGTAAGTATCAGGAAATCTCACAAAAATCATTCAGGGACCCAATGAGCCTTTCTCTGACTTCGTAGCCAGAATGTTGGATGCAGCAGGGAAAATCTTTGGCGATGCTGATACAGCCATGCCCCTGGTGCAACAATTAGTTTTTGAGCAGTGTACCAAAGAATGTAGAAGGGCAATCACCCCTTGGAAAGGTAAAGGGTTAGAGGCCTGGCTTAAGGCATGCAGAGAAATAGGAGGACCACTTACTAATGCTGGTCTGGCCGCAGCAGTATTGGCAGCTACTCGCAGAACACAGAAAGGTAATAATCAGGGATGTTTTAATTGTGGACAGATGGGACATATTAAGAAACAATGCCCACAATTGATGGGGCAGAAAGGGGCTGCTCCCACTCGTGCTCCCAGCACTTGTCCTAGATGTAAAAAGGGTAAACATTGGGCAAATGAATGTAGATCCACCAAAGATATCAATGGCATGCCAATTCCTCCTTTAGAGTCAAAAAAACGCGATACGGGCCCCCCGGTCTCAGGGCCCAGAAATATATGGGGCCCTGCAAGGCAGCAGCTCAGTGAACAATCAGATACCCAGGATTCCAACACGCAACCCATCAGAAGGGCAACATCAGGCTCCGCAGGGCTGGACCTCTGTGCCACCACCGGACTGGTATTAACTCCAACTATGGGGGTTCAGGCCTTAGACACAGATATGAAGGGACCCTTGCAGAAAGACACAGTAGGTATTGTTCTTGGGAGGTCATCATCTACTATGAGAGGGCTCTTTGTCCTGCCTGGAGTAATTGATTCAGCTTATACAGGCACAATTAAAGCAATGTGTCATTCGCCTAGAGGCATAATTTCTATCGCCCCTGGTGACCGTATCACTCAATTATTGATTGTTCCATCCCTACATAGCAATTTCCCAGCTAAGGAAAAACAACATGGTAATCAGGGCCTGGGGTCCTCTGGAGTAGATCTTGCCTGTTTATCTATGTCATTAGATAGTCGCCCTGTGGTGACCCTAACAATTGAAGGAAAACTATTCTCTGGTTTGCTTGACATGGGTGCAGACCGTAGCATTATTCAACTGGACTGCTGGCATTGCCATGGCCCAATCTGTTCAAACAGCAGCCACCTTAAATAATTTGTCATCATTTGTGGCTCAAGCATTGGATACCCAAAATAATATCAATGGTAAATTAAGAGGAGGCATCATGATTCTTAATCAAAGGATAGATTTGGTGCAAGAACAAGTGGATACACTTTGGCAATTAGCTCAATTAGGTTGTGAATGGAAATATCCTGGATTGTGTATAACTAGTGTGCCTTTCCATAATGTTTCCCATGCTGCTGAATTATCTGAAATCTGTCCCAATATCTAGCAGGAAAGTGGTCAGAAGAGTTTGATGAATTGGTTCAACAGCTAAGACAAGAGATCGTGAAGATTAATGCCACCCGAGTGGACCTTTCCTTCACAGGAGGATTTTCGTCCTGGATTGCTTCAGCTTTTTCCCACTTTAAGGAATGGGTGGGGGTGGGGATGTTTGGCATTTTTCTTATGGCCGGGTGCTGGCTCATTTGTAGACTCAGGGCCCAGCATGCAAGGGATCGAAAATTAGTTGCACGGGCCCTTATGGCCTTGGATTCTGGAGTGTCTCCACAGGCTTGGCTTACAGCCCTTAAGGAATAATACCTCTAACCCACAGCCATTGCACCCCTAGAGCCTTGTAAGGCTCATTGCACTAGGGTTGGTGTGGGTCAAGATTGCTTGCTCCTCCCCTAAAGAGCAGATAGGACCTCTCTACGTGGCCTTTGCACCCCCTGGGGAATAATATCACCCCATTGCACTGGGGAAGGCACGTGGGAGATTCGGATGACACAGCCTTTGCACCTCCCAGGAACAAAGTAAAGGTTCCATTGCACGGGAGAAGGTGTGCCATCTATGATTATGGCATCCCTTGATCGGTCTTCACATCATGAGGTGAGGACCTGAACGGGAATAAGACCATCTTTCATTGCTCTGCTCATATTAAAATAAAAAGGGGGAACTGTGGGCAGCCGCCAGCAGAACGCCATTACAAGATGGCGAACTTCCTCCTTCTTGCACCCTCGATGCCTTACCTTATTTGGGCATATGCCTGCCTGATGGTAGTACTCCAGTGTGCTTGCTCGTTCCCTAGCCAATCCCGTGGCTCCAATGCTGTGGCGAGGTCCTCTGAGCCTATGAGATTGCGACCCGTTGCCTAGTAGCATATATAAGCAGCTGCTTTTTCCCTCCCCGGGGCCCCTCACCTTCAGCTCTCCCTTCAACCAAGAAGTGCTCCAATAAAGTGTGATCTGAGAAGAATCCTCGTGTGGTTGCCGTCTGTCCTGCGGGTCGGCCTGGGCGCGCCACATTATGTGAGATGTCATTCTGTAAATATGTTTCTCTTATTGGTTAATGAATAAAGCACTGTTGGTCAATAGAAAAGCAAGATAGGTGGGACTAGTAGACTAGCGGGAGAGAGGAAGTAGTACGGAGGAGATCCAAGATGGAGGACAGAGAGAAAAGAACACCAGCCTCTCTCTCCAGTAAGATAAGACCAAGTGGAAACACTTAGATTAATAGAAATGGGTTAATATTTAAGACAGAGCTAGCCGATAAGAAACTAGTAACTGGTCTCTGTGGGTTATTTGGGGCTGGTGCAGTGGTGGGACCAGACCGGCAGGGAAAAACATACTCATAACACTTATGAATATTGGTGAGGCACATACAAATGGGAGATCCATGCAAGCTTATGATCTAGTCCAACTTTGGAGTCCTTAGTATACAGGAAGCTTAAGATCCAAGTTCCAGTCCAAGCATAGGAGAAGACTGATGTTTCAGTGGAACACAGAGTAAGAAAATTTTGCCTTACATCAATCAATTTTTGTTTTAGTCAAATCTTCTATTTAATTGAAGGAGGCCACCATGTGGGGGGGGGTATCAATCCTTAACTTCATTTACTTCATTTATTGAGTCAAATGTTCATCTCACTCAGAAAGATTCTCACAAGCTCAATCAGAATTATATTTAACAAAGAATGTGTGAGTTCTGTTTGAATACAATTGTCATAAACTTAAACATAATATTAGTTTTGAAAACAGAATTATTTTAGGACCTTTCTCCAATTATGAACTTGATAGGGACTATAACTTTTCCTTTTCTTCTGTTCCTATGTAATTCAAGGTCTGCAAACCAAATGTTGTCTCATTGGATTCTGAGTGTTTTTCAAAAGAAATATGAATTAAGCAAATGGGGTCTGGAAAGATCAGTTCAATTAGTAAAGTACTTGCTATTCAAGCAAGGACACAACTTCAGATTGCCCCTAGCCCATAAAAGCTAAGCATGGGAAAGTATATCCAGGATGTGAAGGTAGAGACAGGAGGTACCCTGGTGTTCTCTTCTGATTTCTTTGGGCATAAGACACATGGTATACATACATATATGGTATACATGCAGGCAAAACATGAATACACATAAAATGCAATAAATACATATATAAATGAAAATATGTATATTCCCTTGAGTGCACTGGCAGCACTGAGTGGACTCAGCAAATTGAATAGATAAATAAATAACATATAAAGTTGTGAAGGAGTATAGGTGGACTTGATTAAAATACATTTCAAGCATGCAATGGACATCTCAAACAATAAAAAAATGAAAAAAGAACACAAACATAGGAGAACCCATTCTGAGAAGTGTAGTATACTAGCTACCACACTTGTGGAGAATGATTTGGCATTTAGTAAATTAGTTCACTATGTTCAACTTTCAGCAGAAAAAGAAATAGGTTTTTTGTTTGTTTGTTTATATTTTGTATTGTAAGGTGAAGTAGGCTGGACATTAAGAAGAATCCAACCTGCAGAATTAGGTGAAGTGATAGTTTGGTATCTGTCTAGATTGCTCAGGGTACAATGCTGAGAAATTAGCATGATTTGCTCCATGTGGAACTTCTAGTCATGTGATATTTGCAATGCAAACAAAAGTAGTTCTGGTATTACTGGATTTCAGTTAGAAGCCTGTGTCACTGGTGCCTAAGAAGCATGGTTTATGAAACCATCTTTGATAAGCTGATTTCAAGAGCCAAATTACAAAATCCTATGGCTAAGTATGACACTGATTATAGAAAAAAATAGTACTGATACTGAATTAAATGGGTTTGTTTCCAAACTGCTTTATATATATTTTTATAGCCTTGACTAATGTTTCTAATAGCCTTGGCTAGAGAAACTTCTTTCCTTTTTTCCTTTCTTCCTTCCTTCCTTCCTTCCTTCCTTCTGTCCTTCCTTCTTTCCTCTCTCTCCCTCCCTTCCTCCCCATTCCTTTCTTCATTTTAGGCTGCATGTGATAGCTAATGCAGATCATAATTGACCCAAAAGTTAAAATAAAGGATTAAATTGAACATCTGTAACTCTCTTTAAAGACTCATCAATATTATGGTTTTCTATAATGTGCAAGCTATATGTATTTAATATGTTTCTACAATAGTAGATTTTCATATCAATCATTCAAAGGGTTTTAGTTCTAGCTGTCCCCAAGAATACAGAATATCTAGCTTTAAAGGAATAGCTATGTCATATCCTTCTTGTCAAAAGGCTCAGGCATCATCATGGAGGAGAGGAAATAACAAGGTAAGAGTCAGAGGTAGTAGGTGACTACAAGGAGACAATGAGTTCCAGATGCAGCAGGAGAGTTGCACACATAAACTCAGTGTTTGAGAAACGCGCATAAGATATGTGCAAGAACATGCCAGACAAAATCTAAGAGGAGGGGGATGGTAATTACTGTGTTCCTTCCCTAGCTAAGAAGGTATTGGCAATTCAAGGCTGCTGGACAAGAAAGCATCACTTTTCTTTAAGGATGAGAGGCTAACCAAACTCGAATAGTTGGCCTTACAATCATGGACATACTTGCACCGAAAATTAACTTAATGTGTATACTATCCAGCATTCTTTATGGTTACAGAACTGATAAGATGGATATCTATAGTAAAAAAAGTTCAAAATGAGTTTATGTTAAACATGACAACAGATGTCTCACCCATGAGAAGCTTAGAACTCAGAAGATATTCAATCCCTGTGCTGTGTGCCTTAACAGTGGCAGGAGTTCCAAATTAGTTTACTCACATTTGGGAGCCTGACCACATGGTAGTTGTACAGCCCAGAAGGGTAGGTGCCTCCGAATTTTTAATATGGTACCAATACCTTGGGAGGTTCCTAGAGAGTCACTATTCTTCAGTTAATAATGGAAGCATGGACATGTTCCTTTGATGTCAGCAAAGGAATCAGTGGCAGCAGAAACAGGTAAATGGCTAGATAAAAAGATGGAAGGTCCAGCCATCAAAATGCGAATGATCTTCCTTTTTCAATCCACTCTATTTTTATTTTTTAAAATCTGGGCTGCTACCAGAAGGTGCCACCCACACTTGCAGGGATCTTCCCACATCAATTAAGGGTATCATAACAATTTTTCAGTCATGGCTACATACTCAGGTGGTTATAATTTGCAGCAAGTTGATATTAAAAAAGAAAAAGAACATATGCAATTGGAAAGGTATATGGATTACACACATCAGTGATCAACTGAATTATGCATCTGAAACAGTTTAGCTTTAGGAAAGATACAAAAGCACTTCTTGGAGTCATTTAACCCACCATGAGTTCAGATTTGAATTTTCTAATTCATGCTCTCTGTGTCTAGCATCACCACCATAAAGGGCTTCTTGCTCTCTATTTATTGAGCTGCACAGAGGGCATCACATCAGGGAAGGAATGCGGAAATTTTACAAAGACCTTTAACAGAATTTTTACAAGGGATTAAGTCACTGGCTCCAACTGATCCAAACTCTCCCAGACAATGAACAGTGCTACAAATATCATTGGTTATCAACAAATATCCACAAATGGATACTTTAATACTCTATGGAAGATGTTTGAAGGTTGATTTCAACATTTGGATTTGTTTTTCATAGCAAATACTATAGTCACATAAGATTAAGGACATGAAAGAGTACATAGTTTAAGATTAAAGCTACTCATTAGCTTACTTTGTAAAAGCTGATTATACAAGAAATCTAAGGCAAGTAAGCTTGAGTTTTACACTGTTCTCTTAAAGGAAAGTTAAACAAAATGGCTGAGTATATGGTAGGCTAGCAGTTTTAGGTCTTAAGTGACTACAAGTGTATTGTTAACTATGGCTATGAGTTTCAGCAAAAGTTCCAGTCTCTTAGAATGTAAGAAACATTTGCAGAATATTACATTGCCACAGGAAAGTACAGTGGTAGCTAGGCATAGAAGGAATTTGAAGGGAGGGAATGAGAAGTCTTCATTAAAGCACATTATAAGTATTCATGAAATTCTCAGGTGATAAGATGGGGAAAAGTCCTGTGAAGAGTCTTCTGGATATGATTTGGCTAATGTAATCATAAAAACAACAGCTATGGCTACCTACACAAGACATGCATAGATAAATAAGACATGGAAGTAGGAGAGAGACAACTTGGAGGATGAAGGATATCTGTAGGAGAAGAGGTTTAAGAGTGGTAACAGTAACAAGTAGTCAATATGCCCACAATACAGTATACATATGTATGAAACGGTCAAAAATTAAAGTTTAATAACTTTGTTATTTATGTAAAAATATTATAAAGCAATTGAAGAAAATATGTGGTATTGGTATTGAACTCTGGTTTCCACACACATATACCTTCATCAATATTACACATATATACATGAACACATAAGCACACACAAAGACATGGAGGTAATCAATGAATCATTTGCTACTTCTAACTCTCATTCATAGTAGTAGTGACAGCAATGCTTTGAATTGACTTGTTTGTACTATACACTGTTACTATGGTGCTGGTTTCTTTTGTTCCTGGAATTCTCTTGGTGTCTGTTTTTCAAATTTATGAGGCATTATCTTCTTTTCTGGCTTCATTACCAAAGGACTTTCAGGAATTTTTAATTCTGCTTATGTAAGCCAGAGGACAACTTTTGCTCTTATAAATAAAGCTGTAATTGATATATTGACATAATATATACATAACAAACACTTATCAGACAGATATTTTTATATAGAATTTTGGTAGATAATACAATGAAAAAAGACATTATCTCTGTTCTCATGGAACTTATAAATAGATTAGAGAGACACAAAATAGGTTTACAAAAATAATCTCAGTAAATTCAGGCACCATAAATGAATAAAATAAGTATGTTTGGGCAGAATAATTACTACGTCTTTAATGAATTTTGAAGAAAAAGCTAAAAAATGAGGCATGAAATATGTTTTGGCTGCGAAGAATCATGAATTTGACTTATTGTCTATGTGTTTTATATGAAGCTTAAAATAGTAGTTGGAATTATGGCAAGAGCTATTTAATGGAAAGTAGCAAGCATTTCTGTATATTGATTATAATTCTGGTAAGGTTAATCACCATTAATTTTGCATATAAAATTTATTACAATTATTATGAGTAATACAATATAGTTTGTACTGCATCTAGGGAGCAAATCAAGAATGACAGCATAAAATTTTACAAAAATTAACACTTGTGGATTTTCAAATTGGTGTGTAGAAAATTTATTAGATGAATTGAGTCATGTTTTTAAAAAGTTCTTTAGAAAAAAATAAAGTAAATTAAGTCAAAAGTTCTTTAGGTTCTTCTTTCCTTTACAATTAAGTTTTGTCATGGACAATAGTAAAACAATCACAGTTTTGCAAATACTATCTAACCTTATACAATAAACACATGAAACATAAGAAAATGGTGGTGGTAGTGATGGATCTATAGCAATCTCAGTTACAAACAGAAATCTTTAGCCTCTTCAGAGTCATTCATGCACCCTGATGCTTATTACTCAAAGTAGAAACAATGCTTATAGTACTTTTTAATAATTGCTCACACATCAAAAGCAAGTAATCAGCGTGATTAATTCACTAGTATTTCATTGTTAGGAGTTATCACCAACAATTTAGTATAAAAAATTCAACTTATATTAATCATATAATTATTTTTAAATTATTTATACCTTTTTAAGGTGTGCATATGCCTATGAAGACCTTAGTGGAACCTGAAATTCTACATTTCAGCCAAGTTATCTGGCTAATGAGTTCCTGGAGTCTACTTGTATTGCTCTCTCAATATTGGTTTTATATTGACCATATATCAATTCCCAGATGTTGCTGATATTAATTTATAGTTACAATAAAAAGTAGAATAGGAAATATTCAGCATCTGTGCCATTCTCACATAAGTACTTCCCGTTTATGCACAGAATTCTTCTGCTTGTTCTAATCTCCCATCGCACAAAGAACTCCTCACTCAATTTAGCTTAACACTATTGCAACCTCTCCACTAATAGTCCTAATTTAGTTCATCCAGTCCCTAGACTTCTCATTTTTTGATGAATTTGTTGAGCATTTGTGATGATGTGGTTCATTTGAATTCCAAAAACAAGTACCTCACCAGTATTGTAAAGCATGTGAGATAATTTCATAGATCAGCTTATTAATTTCCATCAAAACTTATAAGTTCCCTGTTCCAGATGCAATTTTACTAATTGAAAACAAGGTTATTGATGCTATTTATAAAATTGTAGAAAATATTAATTTTATTGACCTTTTCATATATGCATTCAATGCCCTTTGATGGTACACCTCATCTCTCATTACCCCCTTGATTCCCCACCCCTTTTGATTCTTATTTTCCCTCTGAGCACCCATATTCTTTTTTTTATTTTTTATCTGAGATCTAGGAAGTTGGGCTTCCTTCTTCTGGGCATCCTAGATCTCTTGTGATGATATTTGTGTAGTTTTCCTTCTTTTTGTTTTTTTTTTCTATTGAGTCAACTCTGAGGTTAATGAATGTTAGACAAATTCTCTACCAGTCAACCACACAACCAGCCCTTCCAGTCTTATTATAATAAATTCTTTAAAGGTGGAATTTAAGATACAATTATGCTTTTTTCTTTCTTTCTTTCTTTCTTTTATTTATTTATTTATTTTTTTACAACACACAAGAGGATTTAATGAACAGGAAACGTTTGCACAAGCAGGGCTCCCTGAGCATGCAGGCTATAGAGAAGCCCCATCCCCCGGGCAAAGGTGTTTTTAAAGGCAAAACCCACAAGCTTAGGTAAGGGGTGTGACCTTCGGTCCATTGAGTACATGACCCTTTGAGGCCGGACGGTCTCCTATTAGGGTCAATAGACCTTAGGGCCTCAGGGTGTGCTAATTAATCTTGTCTGGGCAAACCAGAGGTATAGTTCTTAAGACTTTCATCTGAAACTATCTATTGAGCAGGCCACTTGCTGCATTATCCCCTTCCTCTCTCCCCCCAAAACCATCTCTATCATGTTCCACAGATCTTCTCCCTCACCACCTATCCTTTTGCCTCAAACTTCACATTACACAGATAGTCCCTAGGGACTCTGATAGGTAATAGTCAGAACTTCATCTGTCTCTCTTCTTCAAATCCAGCTCCTATACCTATCCCCTACTCTGTAGCAGATCACATGTTTTCTCCTCCTTACCTACCTGCCCCAATTTCCTGAAGACACCTCAGATCTTCTGCAGGCTCATTCCCCACTCCTCATCCCTTTGTCACAGCCTCTAACTTACACTAACACTATCTGGGAAAACTGCACCAGCAATGGAAGCAGACAGGCCATGGAAGCACATACACTATATTCAGATCTTTATACCCCATCTCTCTTCCAAAACAGTACCAAAGTTTCACCTCCGTATCTGTAGCAGACTATCAGCTGTGGCCTGACCTCTCTCTTTGCCCCATTTCCATAAGACTAATTGGATCCTGATTGCATAACCTGTTTCATCCCTCCTGTAGATCCCTCAGATACCCCACACACAATTTCTAGCCCAATTCCATCATTGTCACCTGACAATACCAAGAAATAAACTCTAATATGAATACCCAGTGAGAACTCCTGCAAAGATCTCAAAAGCTTCTTTAATTGGCAACCACAGTGACCTCACCCTGCTATAAGACACAGAAAGTCTCTCTTAGAAACTCCTTGTGTCCTACCTTTCCTGGTTGTGTGGACTGTAGGCTGGTAATCCTTTGTTCTATTTCTAATATTCATATATGAATGACTACATACTGTGTTTGTCTTTTTGGAACTGCATTACCTCACTCAGAATGGTTTCTTCTAGTCCCATCCATTTGACTGAGAATTTCAAGATTCCCTTTATTTTTTCTCTGAGTAGTATTCCACTGTGTAAATGTACTACATTTTCTCCATCCTTTCTTCAGTTGAAGGGCATCTAGGTTGCTTCCAGATTCTCACTATTATAAATAATGCTGCTATGAACATAGTTGAACAGATGTCCTTGTTGTATGAATGTGCATCTTTTGGGTATAAAAGTGGAACTACTGGCTGTTGATGTAGACTGATTCCCATTTTCCTGAGGATCCCCCAGCCACACTAATTTCCAAAGTAGCCGTAGGAGTTTGCACTCCCACCAGCAGTGGAGAAGTGTACCCCTTTCTCCACATTCTCTGGAGCATAAACTTTAGTGTTTTTTATTTTAGCTATTCTGACAGGAGTAAGATAGTATCCAGAGTTTTGGCTTTTTTGTTTGTTTGTTTGTTTTTTATTTGCATTTCCCTGATGGCTAAGAATGTTGGGCACTTTCTTAACTGTCTGTCAGCCATTTTAGATTCCTCTATTGAAAATTCTCTGAAGGGGCAAGTTCTCACAAGCAAATTGGGAGCATGAGGGAGGGGAGAAGGAGTTGGGAGGAAGAAGACGGGAGAGCTAGGCATGAGGAAACAGGAAGATTGAGTCAGGGAAAAAGTAGAGAAGAGCAAAAAACGAGATATAATAATAATAGAGGGAGCCATTATAGGTTTTAAGAGAAATCTGAAACTAGGGAAACATCCAGAGACCTACAAGGATGATCCCAACTAACAATCTAGGCAATAGTGGAGAGGCTACCTTAAGTGCCCTTCCACGATGATGAGATTGATAACCAATTTATATGCCATCCTAGAGCCCTCATTTTGTAGCTGATAGAAGCAGAAGCAGACACCCACAGCTAAACACTGAGCCAAACTCCTGGAATGCATTTGGAGACGGGGAGGAATGAAGAGCAAAGGGGTCAAGACCAGGCTGGATAAACACACAGAGACTGCTGACCTGAATAAGAGGGAGCTCATGGACTCCAGTATGATAGCTGGAAAACCAGCATAGGACCAACCCAGATTTCCTGAATGTGGCATGAGTTGGGATGACTGGGCAGTCTATGGGGCCTCTGGCAGTGGATCAGTATTTATCCTTCATATACAAATGGACTTTCAGAGTTCATTCCACATAGAGGGATACTCCCTCATCCTAGACATATGTGGAAGGGCCTAGGCCCTGCTCCAAATGATATGAATGATATGAAAGAATTTGAAGACTCACCATGGAAGGCCTCATCTATTACTAGCAGGTTTTTTCTGTCCCACTGCTATGCCAGCCCCAAATAACACACAGAGATGCTGTATCAGATACAATTCTGTTGGCCTGCAATTATCATTTGTTATTGGCTAGCTCTGCTTAAATATTAACACATTTCTATTAATCTAAATATTTCCATGTGGTCTCATCTTACCGGAGAGAGGGCCTGGTATTCTTCTCATTCTGCTTTCTGTCCTCCATCTTGAATATCCTCCTAGTCTCCAGTCCTGCCTATCTTGCTTTCCATTTGGCCAACAGTGCTTTATTCATTAACCAATACAAGAAACATATTTACAGAATGACATTTCCTATCATCTCTTCTTTTCTGTCTGAAATAAAAAGAAGGGTTTTAAACTTAACATAATAAAATATAAAACAAAATAGTTATCAAATAAGAACCACAGTTAACAATATTTAGTCCATTAACATTTAGCAAGATTTAAAGAAAATATTTCATCATCTATCTTATCTTTGTGAGTCTAAAGTCCTATATGTAATTTATCTTAATCCTGAATAAGGAAAACTATAACCATAACTATCTGTCTTCAACTCCTTCAAAGACCACAGAAGGATAATATATAAACTCTAGAAATGACAGAGACAACACACTGCCTTGTCATTCACCCGAAGTTCTTCTGTAAAGTTCCATCTTCAGCCTATAGGCCATAGTATGTCAGGCAGACTCCTCAGAAAAGCAGGAAACTTTAAACTGTCCCATCTGTGTTGGCACTTTGTCAGTCACTTTTCTCTATGTCCTGTAGAATATCTGGTATACCCTTCCATGAAGCAGGGATCCTGTAGCAATGTCCATCTTGTATCAGCAGTCACTTTCTTGTTAGTCCTTCATGTCCAGTTTATACAGCATAAAGGCAAACAGTCCATAAAAGAGCAGTATCTTGTCCAAATCGTTAGTTTTGCCATATTGAAACAAACTCCATAACATGTTTCTGCAAGGTCAACCTCCTTTTATGACTGTGGTGATGTTTCTAGGAGCAGTTGAGCCTTAATGTTAAGAAAAACCCTAAAACATTTTAAATGTCAAAATCTATAGGTCTTTGAAAGGTTTGAAGAATGGCTATCCATCTAAAATCCATCTCAAATATATCTTGAAAACCTAACTAACTTAACTCTAAGTTTTGACTATCATAGGTAACTATACCTGTACTAAATTATGCATTACATTTCTAAATGTGCTATATAAATGCAGTACCTAAACAAGAGGAGAAATATACATATCACAAAATTGACCTTAAATTTGTATCAATAAATGAAAATCCATTCCAAAAGCAAGTATTCATATCTATACCATAATCCCCCTTTT